>NC_091976.1:8750000-9375000 GCF_036711975.1 Onthophagus taurus | reverse complement strand
ATTATATTAATAATGAAAATAAAACTGTTGGATGTCAAATATGACAATTGATAAAGAATATAGAATGTAATTCGCTGCTTTTTTGTTTAAATTATCTTAGTTAAGAAAGAATAACTAAAGCCTTACACAAACCGTCCTTCACAAATCCAAAGGAAAAATATAACGGGTCGCTAGTAGGGGCTGCAAAGCAGTTTTCAAACGCAGTAGTAGCAGCGAAGGGATTGGGATAACTTGATTGGGGCAACTGGAAGGGGTCTGGGACAACTGGGCTGTTGTTATGCTGTTGTCTGGAGTGATGTGGTTGTTAACGGTCGGGTTATAGGGTTGGACTCAGGTTGGTTTTTGCTGCAGGTTCAAAAAACTTCGTTCAGGGTCACCAATAAAGAGTTGTAGTAATTTTAATAAATATTACAACGAATTTACAAAGATTTTAATAATAATAAGTTATAATTTCTATATGAAGGTAGGCTGTGTACGCTACAAAAACAATTAAATAAATAAAAAATCATGCGTTAAAAACAAAATGAGATATTGCAGTAAAATAAGTTAAGTGTAAAAAAATTTTATCTGGTTTTCATCGCTTTGTAGATCGTAGCGGATATGTGCTGCGGAGCGACCGGTATTCATAAAAGTTCCTAGCGAACAAGTTGCTCGCGCCGAAATTGTATTAATTTAAACCTTGTTATAGACGGAAAATTACCTTTTACTAGGCACATCAGCATTAGAAAGCTTTTAGCGTATTGAAGGGTATATTTCCTTCTAGAACTTTACTCACGCAGGGTAAAACCGTATCGAAATAATGGAGCCGCAATATTCTATAATACTGGTGCCCATTATGTATATACATAATATAGAGGTGTATATTTATAGAAGGCAAAGTTAAACTACTTATGAATTTTTTTTCTTTTCATGACAATTCATACAAATACTCAGTACATTGATAACAATGCTTTTATAATGTTTCATAACATACAAGTTTAAAGCTTAAAATTCAATTCACATTTCACTTTTCATATAATTCATTTTTCAATTTTTTAATACAATTTCCTACTTGCAAGTTTCAAAATTTCAAACCTAACCATATCTCTTTCTACAATATACTACTTTGGCTGATACAAGAATTTTTCTTGTTTCGCATAACTTGCTTGTTGAGTTTTCATTTCATTTTTAACAACGACGTAGTTCAACCATTTTTAATTTGTAACGTGTTCGTCTTTATAAATCTAAAGTTTAAATGATATTTGTAATATATTTCGGAATTATAAAATGTTTTTCAACATAATCTGTCAATCTTATAAATATTTTTTGAAGAGCTGGATGTAACTTTTAACGTGTAAGTAATTAATATTAAAATTCATTCATTATTGTTAACTTTTGAATAGTTTAAGTTTGGATTAATACAATATTGTAAAACAAATATTTTTCACTGTAGAGTCTCTGAAGATGCCTGTAAGGCGAAACTAGTCAGACGAATTATAAATAAAATTTATTCAACCAGTTAAAGTACATTGAAACTTTTGCTTTCTCTTGACCATTCATTTCTCCACTGGTAACATGAATTATATCAATTTTAACTCATACTTATGAATACTATAACACAAGAATTTTTATTGTATTAAAAAAAAACATAATTACTCGCATTCTATTTAAACTTAAGCAGGAGATGTTTTCCTTTAATCCCGTTAACACCTCGAACAATAAATTTATTTCCAGGATATGATTAAGGACTATTGAAACGACAATTATTTTTTCATACAATATGAAACATATGTACATATGAAAAAATAATTGTCGGTTCAATAGTCCTCAATCCTATCCTGGTAAAAAAATTATTGTTCGAGATTCTATTTAAAATACATCATTAACTTTTAATAATGTTTAGTACTTGAAATTGAAATGTTATTCATCATATTTCTATCAAGTTGAAGTGGTGATTATCTGAAACTTCATTTTATTTGATACCACTGAAAGTAGTTGAGGAAAAGTGTAAACATTTTTATCAAAACTTATCGATATAGTGATGTTACGCTTATTTATTGTAATTTTCGCCCTTGCCACACTGGCACAATGCCAATTCAATACGAACAGGTGGGATAATCGGGATACGATTGCGAATGGATGTTTTTAGACGTTGCAGATGAATACGAGCGGTTTTTGCAACATAAAGGTTCCGGGGGTGTACAGGTAGAAATAAAGAAACGTCGATGTACAATAAATAAAAGTTATTTATTGTCTATTTAATTTTTTAGTTGTCTCCCGTAAGCGATAATAGACCATGGTGGGAACGTAGTTAACCCATCAGTTACAATTTTGGTACAAGATCTGGTGGAGAATCTGAATTTGCAGATATGACAAAAAGATGTAACGCAGTTGCAATTTCTAATAGTAAATTTAGTTTAGAAACTTATCACTCTTAGAGAATATTGATAAAATCCACCGTTTTCGTATTAAATGCAAAAATGTTAGACTCCAAATCCAATAACACTAAAAAAAATAAATAAAGAATCTGAATTGGCAATGACAAGTGAAAATCGAACTGAGCTGTCATTACTATTATGTTTGCAACATGTCCAAGTGTAGATTTAGCTAACTCACAGTTTTAATTTGTTTTAGTTGGTTTAATAAAAGAATCCAAAAACAATAAATTAAAAATCAACAAAAAATAAACAAAAAACAACAACACAAACAGGAATAATAAAAAAAATACATAAAATAACAAGACAAGTAATAAAAAATTCTAAAGAAAATGTTCAAAAACTTACATTTCTTTTTTTTAGTGCTATTATTGAAATCGGAACCCAACATTTTTGCATTTAACATGAAAACGGTGATTTTTATCAATATTATCTAAGGGTAATAAAAGTTTCTAAACTAAATTTACTATTAGAAACTGCAAAAATAAATGTAGGGTTATGATAGAATAAAAAAGTTCTGAGCAAACAAACTTTAGGAACAGCCTGTATAGCATTGTTCCCGAGGACCGAACCAACTAATAAATTGCCTAACGATTTTACAACACATTGATTTATACTGTACCAAATTTCAGCGCTTTACTGTAAATAGTGTTTAAGACATTTGGAAAAATGTGTTAAACTTTCCTAACTTTGATGGCCTGTATCTTTGAAATTTGAAGACTTTTACTAATTTTTTTTTACATGAATCGTCATCATTTTCACTCGAGTATATGTGACTAAATTAAATTTGTTCCCCGAGTCACCGAAACACCCTGTATATACAATAATATGAATATACAGTATGTCCCCGGATCGAGTTACAAAGAGGAAAAAAATTTTTGTTACTGATTTTTCAAACTTATCTCAGCATAAATAATGCGTCGGATATGTTCAAACTACTAAATCGCATGAATTTTATACTCTAACTATAAAAGCTAACTAATTATTCCAATTTTTATGTAAAAATTGGACTTTTTTCTAAATTGAAAATTGAAATTGAAGTTCAATTTATGATATGTAACGATAGAAACCATAAAACTTACAACTTATGTTAGTGAGATTAAGTCTTTTCATGCGATGTTAACCGTGAAAGAGAGAATTTATTTAGTACTGTGATATGGTACTAGTGAATCATGTTTTCGTGTAGTTATACAAAAATTCCAGCAAAAATATCCGGACACAAGAATATTTCATGCGGGGCTCGCAAACTGATGAAAACAAATTTGGAAACGGGTTCTGTATTATCCATAAAGAGGCAGACAAAGAAACTAAATGAAGAAGACGCTGCTTTTCAGATAGCTTTTCAAGAAATGATATTGTTTCTTCCCAACATTGTTGTTATTGGAGCGATGTAAATCCAATTACCCTTAAATTTTATACGGTCAATGTACTTTCAGCAAGACAGTTGCCCAGCTTACCATTCACGCATTGTGTCAAATGGTTATATTTACAATTTCGTCAAAAATGGATTGAACGAAATGGTCCTATTTGATGGCCAGCACGCAGTTCTGATTTTACAATTATGAATTTTTATTTTTGGGGATGATTGAAACAAATTGTTTACAGTGAACCATTATAAGATGATGCAGAACTATTAAAGCTAAGAATAATTAAAGCGATAGAATCTCTACCACAGGCGGAAATTCGTACTTCTTATAAAAAATTTAGAACTCGTCTTCAAATGTGTGCCGAATTGGGAGGGAATTTGTTTGAATGAGGATTTGTTCACTTACAAATAAATAATATTTATTACTTACATAGTGTGTTATTACATAAATTTACATTTAAAATATTTTATTCAACTAGCCATATTTTAATTTGATTTGTCCTTATATTTTTCACTAACATAAGTTGTAACTTTTATGGTTTCTTATTGTAAATTGAACTTGAAAAATTTGAAATTTAGGAAAAGTATAATTTTTACATACAAATGGGGTTAATTAGTTAACTTCTATAGTTAGAATATAAAGTTCGTTTAGTGGTTTGAACATATCCGACGCATTATTTATGATGAGATAAGTTTGAAAAATCAGTAATAATTTTTTTTTCCTCTTTGTAACTCGATCCGGAGACATACTGTATATTGTTTTTATATTAATTATAATTATTATTTTTTGTCTTAATTTTTTTCTTCACGCATTTGTTTCAATTTACAAAACCTTCTCTTGGCATAAAAATGAAATAATGTTATTCCAGACAAACAGAATCATTAATCTGTTTCTAGGAATTTCCGAAACATTTTTGTGTTGAACATATTAACATTATTATTCGCTTTTCTACAAATTATGTAAAAATTTTGTTCACTTAAAAACGGCAAACACATCTTTTAATCTCTTTAATAAAAAGATTTTATTAAATTCATTTAATTCATTCATTATAAAATATGATCAAAATTAAGCCTGACCAAATTAAGAGAAAAAATTAAACACACCAGTTAGCTGGTCGCTCACTGCTAGTGAGGGTATGTGACTGCTAGTGACTAGTAATCTAGGTCCACGGTACTATACATTGAACTGTTATTTCATTTTTCTTAATTTTTCTCATAAATAATAAATAAATCGCAAATTTTTTAATGTGAATTTACCTTACTATTAATCCCACATCATGGGAGTTACATTATGGTATAAGAATCGTTAAAAAATAAAACTATAAATTTCGTAATTTTTAATGCAATTTATTAAAGTTTAAAATAAATTTTCTTACTTTATATAGAAGATTTTCCTACGGTTTTTTCTTTTCTTCTAATCAAATCACTTTAATTTTAAATAATCCATAATTTCTTATGGTAACGATAAATTTTTTATTCTTATTTAAAAAAGGGAAATATAAAAACAAATAAATTAGGATTGTATCCCGAGATCCTTCTGTTCGCGATGTTACCAGGATACTGAAGCGTTCCGGGATGCATAAGAGCTCTCTGGGTATCGGTACTGCACACGAATTTAACCTCTCGAAATCACCTCTGTAAATCAAAAAAGAATTTTTATTACACTTTATATATCAGAAAGTGTTCATTTTAAACTAATTAATTTTAAATTATTTCACAATAATATATGATTAAAACTCATTACATCTTGAAAAAAAGAGGGAAAGAAAGAGAAACTCTCAGTGGGAATGATAATTTAAAGTGAAAATTTTCCTTGAATTCGGGAAGATCTTCATCAAGCGTGTCTTTATTACATTCGACGGTTTATTTGAATTAATAAACGTATTACATAGAACGTAGAGGTTGCGGGAATTCAAGGAGTTTTGCAGTTCTCTTAAACGTTTATATATTGTTTAATTCAGACCACTTTTTCCTCTGTAAATATTCTATATTAAACGGTTAGAGACGTTTCGGGATCAACTCGCATCTTCAGTCAACAACTTTGTTACTCTTAATCACAGTCATATCTACAAAAAACCACAACAAAACCATGAAAAACTCGGTGACAAATAAAGACTCCTTGGGAAAAATTTATTTTTTATTACAAGATCGGTGCAACATGTTTCGAGATTCAAAATCTCTTCATCAGGCACGACTAGAAACACAAAATTAAAGCAAGAAAATTGTTATACATAAATTTAATTTTGTTTAGTTACCGTCAATTATAGGCATTACTAAAATTTAAAGGCCTTAAGGGTAAGTTAGTTTAGTTAAAAATATTCTAAAACAAAGTAAAGACACGAGTTATACTTTCATTTTGTGGATCCTTGTTATCAATATGTATAAATATGAAAAAGTCATGTATGTTTTTATGCTTTTATTGATAGATAATTTAAAACTCTGCCTGACGCGTTTCGGCGATCTACGCCATCTTCGGAGGCACTACAAAATTAAACATAAAGGTACAGAAATCATTTTGTGCTGTTAAAATAGTAAATATTATTAATGTGAGTAGAATTTTTGATATTAACATTAAGATTAACAAACTGAATATAAATTAAATGAAACAAAGTGTAACAAACCTGAATATTATTAAAGAACATGTGTCTAACGTACTTCGTCCTTTTTGGTTATGTCACCATAAAATATAAGTCACTCTATCCATGTGCGCACTGCAATCAATATGCTTACTGTAGTAATCTTTTTAAATATAAACAAATGATGGTTTGGATTAACAATTTTATCAATAATTATTTTAGTTTTACTCGAAAGCGAACAATTTTGGGAAGAGGCGTGCTTGGTGTTCGTTAGTGGTCTTGCGCAGTATTAACTATATGGTACGCATGCGTGTTGAGGATGGTCAAACTCCTAAGTTTAAATATGAATTTCAAAGAAGTGGTCATTAACATTCCATAAACAAATGAACGATAGAGGAAAAAAAAGGGGGGGGGGGAAAGGAGAAATAGAGGTGGGATGGGAAAGTAGCCGTTGGGACCCGTTGGGACGAGTTATACTTGTCAGCGAGCGGTAGGCTTTTTAAAAAAAGGAAAATTACCCTTTCTTTTGTATAACGAATTTTTATTTGGTTAAAGTAACGACCGTACAGTTAGACAACAAAAATACAATTAATATTAAATTTAATAATTAGTCCTATTTATACTTTTTTATTTATCATTAACTCTCGGTGTTCAATTTCATACTGCATCTCACGGTTCTTCATCTTATCATATTAATTTCTTAAATACTATCGGGATGCAGCTGCATAACTCCTCCCTCCTTAAGTTCGAAGTTCTCCGAACGAGTCTTGATTTTATTATCAACATTCCCAATTTTATAATTCTTATATTTATTGATTACAAACTTACATACTATTAGTAATATTATCAAGACTATTATGTAAAGAAGTACGTTATGGATCAAATTAGTTTTCTCAATATACGGAACTTTAAATATTTCGGAACTATTAATTGTGTCAGAAATATTCTGTAGCAGAATAGGAATGGGTTTTTCAATCGTTATATTCTTTATTGTCGGGGTAGGTATAAATCGATGTTCTAAATTGACAATTTTAAAATAATTTTGCAATGTCATATTGTTGATTTTATAATAACAATTATTAACATTATTCAATTAATACCCTTTAACACTAAATTGCAGCTTAGTTTGCTGCAAATTTCCTTTATTGTGAGTTCATTTCTTACAATTAGAATGGTTAAGTGTTCAGATTCTATTATTTCAAAATCTTTTATAAGAACTTCGTGAAATTTACAATTTATCAATTTACCATGCGTTACAGCTTCATATTCGCAAAGGGTTTTATCAAATTGCACAATTTGATTATAACAAAGATATTCGTTCAATCGCAAATTAACACATTCATCATTCATTAAAATATAGTTGTTATCATTGGCGGTAATATACAGTGATTGTGGTTGTATTTGAATGAAAGTATTATTGACAAAAGTTGGCAACGAGTACAATTTATAATATTGATATTCTTCATTATCTATTATAGGCACTCGCAGTATGAAGTTGTAAACATTATTTTTCTGGTATGCCTTTACTTTAATTAATTTTTCAATTAAATATGTTTTCTAGAATAGCTTCAAATGGAAAATCATGATCAGGGTTTAAATGAATAAGTTTTATTTCTTTTAATAATTGTTCTGGGGAAATTAATGAGGAATGTAGGATATTAATCTTAGCCAAATCAATTATCTCAATTATCTCTCCTAAATTACGGTTAATTCGATTCAGAATCAAAAGATTTTCCTCTATCAATTGAAATTGTTGTAAAGATTGAATTCTTTCATGTATATCATTAAGATTATTCTGAATATTGATAATATTTTCATTAATTTTACTAGTTGTTTTATTTAAATATTTTATTATATTTATGTTATTATTTAATATGTTTTCTTGGGAATCTTGTAATTTTTTAATTATTGAATCATAATTTTCAGCATCTGTACTATCGAGATTACCTGTTACAAATTTTATTACGTTACCAAAAGCATTAATCAATCCTCGTTTACTTCTTGTGTTTCTTACATTTAGAATTGATAACTTAGTATGAAATTCTTCTTCTAATTCATTTAATTACGATGTTTTGTCTGTCATTTCTCGAATGTGGGTACTACGAATATTTTGCTGTTGTTTCAAATCCAATAATGGTGACAAATCCAGTTGCGTAATGATTTCAAAATAATTTCTTGTATTATATGTTACGCCTAGATGGATTGGTAGGATACCTGCTCCATTCTGGATTTCTATCAGTTCTGGTCTCGCGCAGGAGGTGAGACTGAAGAGCATGAAGGTCCTGGAACATCAGATATTTTTAACTCAGATATATGAGCTGTTCTTTGTTTAAGTTTTGTATTAGGACCAGGTTTTAGTCGAACTCTATTTCGTTCTAAAAGTTCTGTAACGATGTACGGTCCCTGATATAATAAATCAGATTTCTTTTTCGTACTTTTTCTAAAATACACCGTTGATCCTACAGTTATTTGTGGAATTTTACGGGATTCATTTCGTTTACTAATTACCTTTTCTTTGTTTGTCTCTTGCACATTGCTTATGTGATCGTAGAGTAATTTCGTAAACTCTTTATGCTGGTTAATGTAATCTTCTACTACTTGTCGTTCGTAATCTATATTTATGGGATCAATGGTTTTTGTATTTCCAAACAATACTTCAAATGGGGTGTATTTAGTAACATTGTTGATGCTGGAATTATAAGCGAGAATTGCTCTATTCATTGCTATTTTTAATCCAATTTGGGGATCCATTAGTCTTAATATTCGTAAGTGTTCAATAAGTGTAGAGTTAAGTCTTTCGACTGGTGCATTAGATTCATGATGTCCTACAGTAGTGAATCTTGCTTGAACTTTGTATAGTTTTAATAATGATTCTACGATTCTATTCTTAAATTCCGTTCAATTATCTATTATGATTTCTAAAGGGATTCCAAACTTACTAAAGTGTTCTATTATTTTATTCGCAATACTAGAAGCATTTTTATCAGATAATTTATACGCTTGAGCAAACTTACTAAAATTATCTATGATAGTTAAAAATGTTACGTTATCGTATTTAAACAGATCCATATTCAATACTTGCATGGGTCTTTTAATTGTCGGTGTAATTTGAAATTGTGGTTTTGGTGGATGTGTATCATACTTAGTTCTTTGACATACTTCACAAGCATTTATAAATTTAGATACTTGTTGATCTAGATTTTTCCAAGAATAATTTCGTTTTATGTGTTCAATTGTTTCTTTAACACCTCTATGGTTTTTTATACTTTCATGGCTATTTTGAATTATTTCTAATTGTTCGTCCTTATTATCTGTTTTGATAATTTTAGGTCTTTTTAAGCAACGAATTAATTTAATTCCTTTCTTATTAAATTTTTCAAACATATTCCACATATAATTTTATAAATATCATCATTACAATGTATGTAATTTGTTTTAGAACTGCCGTAATCTCTTAAAATTCTAAAAACTTCATCTCGAATATTTTCTTTATTTATATGACATGTATACATTTTTCTAAAGCCAAGAGTTATGTCAACGGTTGTAGGTAGGTTATGTGAGTAAAAGAAAAATTGTATTTCTTTCGTATCGATGGCATCATCGGAAATAGGTATAGTATTATCATGTTCTGAGATTAAATTAGAATTTAGACTGCAATTATCTGAATCATCTACAGATTTAGCGTTTACAATTAGTGAAGAGTCTTCTTCTAAATGATTTATTTCTACACGACTGAGTGCGTCGACATTTGAGTTATTTTTACCTTTTTTATGAATGATAGTATAATCGTACTCTTGAAGATACAATTTCCATCGCTGTAGTTTCAGGTTACCGTCTTTCAAGTTGTGTACCCACAACAAGGGTTTATGGTCCGTTACTATAGTAAAATGAGTACCATAAATATACGGTCTGAATTGTTTTAGGGCGTAAATTATTCCTAAAAGTTCCTTTTCAATAGTTGAGTAGTTCAATTCACTCTTGCTTAAAGTTCGAGATGCGTACGCCACAGGTCGATCTTTGTTTATCTGTCCTTGACTTAGGATAGCTCCTACTTAGTGCAATATTACTCGCATCTGTTGTAATTATAAACGGTTGTTTAAAGTCTGGATAAGCGAGAACAGCGTCATTACACAAAAGTAATTTACATTTCTCGAAACATTTTTTATAATTGTCATCTATAATAACATTGGTATGATCTTTTGAAAGAAATTTTGTTAAAGGCTTCGTAATTTGAGCGAAATTTTGTATGAATTTTCTATAATATCCGAGTAATCCTAAAAATGATTTTATTTGAGTTTTTGTTTTTGGTATAGGGAATTTCTTAATACATTCTATCTTACTGGGATCGGGTTTAATTCCATCTTCTGTTATGACATGACCTAAATAATTAAGGGTTTTCTTCATGAATTCATACTTATCGAGTGATGTTTTCATTTGATATTGACGCAACCTATTGAAGACGTTTTCTAAATGAATTTTGTGTTCTTGCAAGGAATTTGAAAATATTATGATGTCGTCGAGATAAACTTGACATATATCATCAGTGAGGCCTCTTAATACGTTGTTCATGCACCGTTGGAATGTACTAGGGGCATTACATAACCCGAAAGGCATTCTATTAAACTCGTAGAGTCCTTCGTGAGTTATAAAAGCTGTCTTATCACGGTCTTTTTCGTCAACTTCTATCTGATGGTACCCACTAGCAAGGTCTAAACTAGTAAAGTACTTGGCTCGACCTAATTTATCTAGAATATCAGTAATATTAGGAAGGGGATACCTATCCTTTACTGTTTTGTCGTTAAGTCGACGATAGTCGATTACCATTCTCCACTTTTCTTCTCCTGAAGCGTCTAATTTCTTCTTTACCAATGATATGGGGGATGCCCATGGCAATTCGCTTTCTCGTATAATATTATGTTCTAAAAGTTGTTTAATTTGTTTCCTTGTTTCCAACTTTTGTGTATAGGGTTGTCTATATGGTTTTTGGTATACGGGTGAATTGTCCGTTAAGCTTATCGAATGCTTGATAGTAGAACTAAATGTTAGAGGTATCGCTTCATTATGAATTAAATCGGGGTAATGACCTAAAAGATTTCTTATCATATTTTTTTCTTCATCGTTCAAGTGGTTAATTCGTAGTTTTTCATTTATTGTTTTATATTGAATATTTCGAATTTCTTGTTTAGTTAGGATAATCTTACTATTAATTTCATTATTATTTTGCAAATTTTCAGAAATTTCTTCAACTTCCATTGGCTCAATAGGAATCTTCACTGGGTAATCATTGAAGATCGTCATCTCCGTAATAGTTTCATAATTATTCACATTGACAATAGTGTTTGGTATTTCTACGTTTTCGATAATATTGCTGTGATTCAATAAGAATTCACCTTGTCGTTGATTTACAGGAACTTTTACTATATGTCGTGTTCTGGGAGATAGAGTTATTACTGGTGGTTGATATATAAAAGGTATGTTTGCGGTTTTAGTTTCTAACATTTTATTTTTATAATTAATTTTTGATTGTAAGGCATCTAATATGTCAGAACCAATTATTCCTTCGTAATTATCGGAAATTTTGGCTACATTAAAATGATATAAATTTATTGGATCATTGAACGTAATTAATCCAGGTATTTTTATTCTAAAATTATGAGTTGTTATCCCGTGTACTGTTTTAATTTGGTATGGTTTATAGTAAACGAAATCATAAAAGTGTTTTGTTACTAGTTCAGGACTTACAAAAGACATTTCAGCTCCACTGTCAACAAGAAATTTTGCGTTGTCTAATTCGGGAAAAACTATGTGTGGTAGTTTGTCGAAGTTTAAATTATTTAATTCTGTGATGGGGAGGGATCTTCCGAGGCAGATATTAGAAAATTTTCATCTTTCTCATCAAAATCTTCACAATCAAAGCTGTCGGAATTTTCATTATTTTCGGGTTTTATATTCATCAAATCGTCTAGAAGACAATCTTCTGGTCGTTGATCGGTATAATTAAGCTGAAGACATGTTTTAATTTCATGCCAACTAGTGAAATCACGACACGCAATTAAACTTAAAGCTTCTCCTTCGAAACGACTTTTAACAATATTTATTAAAAATGGGTTTATAGAATTATGAGGATTTACTCTATCATAATAAGTATTTAAGAAATTTTCACATAATTCGATAAACATTGGAAGTACAATAGGGTCTCCTTTAAATTTTGGAATTATATTTACTTCGGTCTGAGTTATTGAGGCTTTGGTATAAGGATGAGCGGGCTGATTTGGATTTTGATTTGCCATTTTTAGTTTTAAATTTTCAAATTGCTCGATTAAAGAATCAATTTTGTCTAAGTGCCAATAATTAATAAATCGGAGTTTACAAAGATTGTGTAATTGTAAATATAATTTTTTTTTGCCAAGTATTTAACGTTAATCTTAAAATTACTCACTGTATGAGGTTCATTTGTTCTTTTGTTTTTCGGGTTTTTCTGGTTGTTGTCCCGGAAATGTGATCCGTGGACTCGGGAATCGGCTGGAAGTCGGCTGCTTCCGCTTGGGTCGTCGGGTATGCTGCAGAACGACAGGCACCCTTTGTGGTTGAGACGTGGCAATTTTAGCTCTTGTCCCTTGAATTGAATTTTGGTTCTACCGTCTTGTCGCACTTTTGTTTCGGTCGGTGTTGTTGTGACCGAGTAGGATGGTGTCAGGCGTTAAGAATTAAAATTCACCAATGTCCAAAAATTTCACTTCCGGAACACTGTCTGTTGACACTTAATTATCCTACTGACTGCGCCAGTTATACTTGTCAATAATGTTTAATAATTAGTCCTATTTATATTTTTTTATTTATCATTAACTCTCGGTGTTCAATTTCATACTGCATCTCACGGTTCTTCATCTTATATTAATTTCTTAAATACTATCGGGATGCAGCTGCATAACTCACGTGTTATGTTAAAGGAATCGAGAAAAATGGCCACTTACTTTTTATCGTTAAAAAAACTGGTTTTTATAGAAATTGAAATTAATTGAACTGCTTAAAATCTGAAAGGAGAAAATTTATTTAGTATAGTTGGAAAAATTAATTAAGAGTTGCATAAACTTACAGAAGAAATTTTTTATAAAATTATCGAAAAATTAAAGTTTTATTCTTAGGAGTCCATCTGCGACGTGAAGAAACTTGAGGTGGACGAGGTGGACTGAAGGAGATAAAATTTTGGGAAAAGTCCTGCGCCGGAAAAGTAAAATGGATGTGGAGGGGGAGGTTAAATTTTAAATGAATTTTAAAAATTGATGGGTATTATTAAGCTCTGTTATGTCATTTAGAAGTTTGTTATTGTGATTGTTTAAATAAATATGCAACTCTTCAAGAAGGTCCATTTCTCTCGATTTCCCCACATTTAAAAGTAATTTAACATTATTAAATTCTATTTCATGTTTTTGTTCATTAATATGTTTCTAAACTGCAGATGAGGTTTTGCTTAGGTGTTCTTTAAAACGTTTTTTAAATGCTGCGTCCAGTCTGACCAATATAAATTTTATCGCAATCTGGACATTTGATTTCATAAATACCACTCAGCTCCTCTTTGTTAAATTGATGTTTATTGTTAAAAAGGTGTTTATGAATTTTGTTTTGAGAGACAAAGGCAGCGGCAAGGCCAAATTTCAAGAAGTTATTTTTAACGGGGTTAACAATAGATGGGTGGTAAGGTAAGGCAATATATTTGGTTTTGGACTTAATGTGAGGATAGATTAATTTAGTAATTTGTGAGTTGTGTACTTTATAGTAAATGTTTTGTAAATCTTTTATAGAAAAACCATTATTGAGTCCTACTTTTAAAATCTTCTTTATTTCAAGGTTGAGGTTGTCATTGTTTCAAGGAACGTTATAAATTCTATTGAAAAAGAAGCGAAAACTGGCAAATTTATGTTGATCACAAGAATAGGAATTTTTTGGTATTACACAATCTGTGGTAGTGGGTTTTCTAAA
Source organism: Onthophagus taurus (assembly GCF_036711975.1). Taxonomy (NCBI): domain Eukaryota; kingdom Metazoa; phylum Arthropoda; class Insecta; order Coleoptera; family Scarabaeidae; genus Onthophagus; species Onthophagus taurus. Next base: position 9,360,664 of record NC_091976.1, on the reverse strand, counting down.
AACATTGAAGTTGATAATATTTTCCTCAACGTTTCTAGAAGCCTCCAAACCTAGGAAATTAACTTTATAATTATTTTCTTTTTCGAGGGCAAATTCTAAATCATCCACGTATCTCTCATAGAAAGCAATATCCTTATTGAAAAAATGGTTTTTATCTGAAAATAGTTCTTTTTCAAATTCATTAACATAAATACCTGAAACAATACCTAAAATAGGTGAGCCCATAGGCAAACCGTCTTTCATTTTGTAAAATTTATTGTTAAAGGTAAAAAAGTTCTGACCACATACAATCTCTAAAAGACCAATGAAACTATTAATTTCTAATATGTTTAATTTATTGATATCCTGTGAACTGATCAAGTATTTTTTGACGATAGATAATGTTTTATCGATTGGAACGTTAGAGTATAAATTTTTTATGTCGAAAGAAATTAGTTTACTAAGGTTTTTAATTTTGAAGTTCTTTAGTTTATTTATTAGATCCGTAGAATTTTTGATTGTGTGTGTGAAGTTGTTGTGAAAATGTTTATAAAGGAAGTTTTGGATTAGTTTAGAAATTTTATTGGTTGGAGTGTTATAATAATAATAATAATAATAACTATAAACTTTACTAGAATGGCATTTCACAAAATAACAATATAAATATAACTGGTTGGCAAGGGCGAAGTTAAGATAATCGTCTTCTCTTCCACTCAACCCTGCCATAAAAATAAACAAAATATAATAATAATAAGAAAAAAACAAAAAGAAAACAAAACTAAACTAGGTACAAAAAAAACTAATAATAATAGTAGCTCACCAATTAAAAATAAACGAAAGAAAAAAAAAATTTTTAGAAATAATAATATACTTGCATAAAAAGCAAAACCAAATCATCGCATTCCACGTGTCCCGCCCTGTATATGATCACACTGTTCTCCATATAAATATTTTTTGATCTTTACTTTAAACGCCGGCAAGCTCATTATCAAGCTCAATCATTTTCAATGATTGGGGTAAACTATTATAAAATGTCGGCAAGTTGTAAGAGAATGATCGCTCAAATAATGTAGTCACATGCAGCGGTGGTGTCACAATACCCTTGCTTCGAACATTTAAGCTGTGGACATCAGTGCGGAATTTAATCTTATCATACAAATAAGATGGACATTTAAGCAACAGTAACTTATGAAAAAATGAAACCATATGGTATATACGACGGTTAAACATATTCAGCCACCCAAGATCAATCAGCCTGTGTGAGACATTTCACCTTCGTCGAAGCCCGAAAATCATTCGGAGACATGAATTCTGAACACGCTGAATCCTTTGTGATGTTTTTAAGTTCAGACAACTATGATATACTGTATCATAAAAGTTAAAATGGCTCAGCACTAAAGAATCGCAAAGCATAACCTTTGTGCTACGATTTAAAATATTCCTCATGCTGTATCTGAGCTTCAAAGCAGCAAATGAGATTTTTGTTTTGTTCAGGATGTGCTTTTCGAACCTAAGATTCGAGTCGAGCTGTAATCCTAAATTTCTAGCACACTCCTTAAAACCAATACATTCCCCACCAATGTTGATTTTAAAATTTTCTGCAATAGAGTCTCGTGCACTCCGCCTGCCAAAGAGCATAACCACTGATTTATTTGAATTTACCCGTAACGAGTGTTTAGTGGATACATCTATCAAATTATTGATGTCCTCACTCAATTTAACTTGAGCAGTGGCCATGTAGGCAGGAACGATAGATAAATTTGGGAATCATCCGCATAAAAATGTGACTCTGAATATTTCGAAACTGTCGACAGATTAGAGGTGTAGATACAAAATAGTAGAGGCCCCAAGATAGAACCCTGTGGCACTCCTGATTTCAAGCCTCGCAGTTCAGATCTCCGAATACCCAATTTAACGGCTTGTTGTCTGTCTGACACATAACTATCAATCATGCTTACAGCAGAATCATTGAACCCAATGAAGGATAAGATAGCTCATAACATTCTATGATTGACAGTATCAAAGGCCCTACTGTAGTCTAGCAAAACTAATCCAGTAAGCCTATTTTGATCCGCCGCAAACAATATGTCATCAACTATATGCGTTAATGCTGTATCGCAACTGTAGTTAGCACGAAATCCAGACTGTGTCCTAGGCAAAATATTATGCTTATCGACAAATTCCCGAATTTGGTCATTCATAATTTTTTCTAATACTTTAGACAAAACAGGTAAAATACTAATTGGTTGCAGGTCCGAAAATGTCATAGGATTTTTAATCTTTGGCAAAGGTGTTACCAAAGATTTCTTCCAACGTTTTGGAAAGATTGACCTCGATAAGCATATATTAATAATATGTGTGACGTAAGGAATGATGAAGGGACAACAGTAATGTATCATCACAACTGAGAGTTCATCATATCCCACACAGCCAGATTTGATATTCAATAAATGGCCCGCTACAATATGCTCCGAGACAGGCACAAAAGCAAACAATTCATTAAAGGTAGACTTTTTCGTAGTAGTATAAGCCTGAATTAAGTCTGGATCAGCGATCATTGAGTTTACTGCAGCTTGTAAAAAGTTATCATTAATAACTTCAACGTCATTCAAATGTTGTGGAAGTACCCGCTCTTTTGATTTGATAACATTCAGATGCGTTAGTGATTTCCAGAGATCCCTAGAACTTTTATTTTTAAAAGATGATTCATAGTACGCCTTCTGCTCGGTCTTTATTGCGCAACAACATGTTTACTAAAAGATTTGTATTCATTAAGTGCTAGTTCAGTTTTAGACTTTTTGTATTTGCTGTAAAGACGATCTCTAAACTTAATCATGTCTCTAAGCAGGGGAGTAAGTCAGGGGGCAGATTTTTTGCTAAGCCTCACCGTCTTTACAGGTACATGAGCATCGAATAATGCTAAAATTAAATGGTTAAAGTACCGTAATTTCACTTCAACATCATCAATTCCATACACAAGGTCAAACGGCTGCGATTGAAGATCTAACGTGAAAAAATTCAAGTTAAATGCAGAAAAATCTCTGTAGGTTCTCATCACCGGGCTCCTCCCCTCATCAGGAACACTAAGGCAAAAATATATCAGTTCATGATCAGTAAGGTCATGAAGAGACTCAAGTGATAAAACAGAAACATTAACACAAGATGTAACCACAACATCAATAAGCGTCTCAGTAGCAGGTGTAATGCGAGTTGGTTCATTAACAAGCTGCAGCAAACCATAACCTTCAAGTATCTCTGAAAAACCAACTGCGTGACCATGACTGGGATTCATCAAATCAATATTAATATCTCCAGCACATATCAACTCATCACACTGTGGAATGAGCAAAGATAAAGTTTCATCAAACGTATCAAAAAATTCACTACAAGCCGAGCAAGGAGGCCTATACAATGCACCAATACAGTACCTGATATTTTTTAAAATGACTGAAATCCACAACTGTTCCAAATGCTCAAAACTGGGAACACCAAGTCTATGAAACTTATAATTAGTTTTAATGTATATACCAACAGCACCGCCACGTTTGCTTGTAATTCTACGTTGGTGAATAAAATAATAATTTGGAATGTGACACGCTGTCAGCGTAAAATCATCTGATATCCAAGTTTCAGATACTAATACAACATCAAAATTTTGTTCCAACACAAAGTCCGAAAATATAGAAAACCCCGACAGTAATGATCTGATATTCATATTGGCAAACTTAATCATAAGACAAGGCAGAACACTTTAGGAAAGCAATAAATATAACAAAAAGTAAACAGCAATAAAATGCACAATCTAAATGCACTAATTAAACTAATTAATTAAACTATTCAATTATGTAAGTACCAAGCAAGAACAAAAAAAAATACGCTATGTTTGAGATCTAATATGAATTAACAATACGTTAAATAAAGAGTAGCATACAATCTACATGAAACAATATGAATCATAATATATCTCAATATGAAACAAAACGAACGATAACGTTGTGATGATCATTTCTAGGTTTCCCGACATGGTGACATCGGTCAATCAATTCCGGTTTAAAATTAAGTTTTAAATTTTATTATCCGATATTTAATTATCCGATTAAAAGTCAAGCTCTTGTGTATTTACCCCCGAAAAAAAGTTAACTTGATTCATATTTGCTAAATTTTCCATATAGATTTTCAATTTTTTGATAATAATTGACCACTATAAGAGTCAGTGTTTGACCAACCTTTTATCCTCCAATTTTACAGATTGATTACTGCTTAAGTGTGTTCAATTACTTTTATTGTTATAAAAAAGGTTTAAAAAAATAAAAAAACATTTACACTTTTTATATTTTTTATTAGGCTTAACTATTTATAAAATTTAAAATCGGTTAAAAAACTCAGTGTTTGCCCTGTTTGTGTACTATAAATGACCAAAAGAAGAATCAGTAATTGACCGCATATTTAAACTGATTGTATCTTACTTTTAAAGTATAAAAGTTTTGGTCAAATACTAAACAATTTAAACGGAAAGATATAAATTTTAAAAATAGGTATTACACATTTTTCCATTTTATTAATGAAATATAAATACTTGTGAGATTATACAACAACCAATTCGTCTAGTATTTGATCGTTTGGTCAAATACTAATTTTTAATTAAATTTAGAACTACTAGTCTTTAACCGCCTTTATTTTCACAAATAATTAATTAAAGCGGTCATTTTTTAATATAACCAATAGAAAACATTCTTAGATCACTGACAAACAAAAAAAACACTATACATGCAAAAACGTCTGAATAGTACTGCCCAAAGCCTACTAGGTGTTTCTAGTAACAAAGCCTACTAGAAATATAGGCCGCCGTGTCGTAGGGTAATAAACGCTACGGTCCAACCCGCTCAACGGTTTAAACGCAACTGAGCGTTCCTTCCAAACCGAGTGTAATTCCACAGAAGCTACTCATTGTTCTGTGGTAATTCTTCGAGATTCAATCGTCCCCTCCACTACACGACGGCCTGTATTTCTAGTAGGCTTTGTACTACCTTGTTTGGGCGAATTTCTAAACATAAAAATTACCCTGTTTAGCACGATGTGAATAGGCCGGCAGTTAGCGCAAATTAAACAACAACAAACTCAAGAACGGTATGGTCGTAGATTTTTTGCGTAGTAGGGGGTGAAGAAGAGACCGGTGGCTATTTATGGACAGATTTTTTTTTTTTAGATATTCCTTGGATCCTTATTTTTTACATTTTTTTACAAGAACGGTCAATTACTGGCGTTTTACCCTAATGGACAAACGATTTCATTAAGTAGCTCTAACTTTAGAACGTTAATATCAACCGAAAACATGAATTGTCCTTTGTCCAAGATGTACAGGGTGGGCAAATTTGGGTGTTATTATAGGCTATCTCAGAAACTACAAGAGATACGAAAAAAGTAGGTGCCATGTCCCGGTCTATTTTTTCGAGACTAACCCAATCCCGCAAGCACCAAACCTGTATCTTCTTTTGTTTTTAAGTTATAGCTAAAAAAGTCAAACTTTCGTGATTTCAAAAAATGCTCATATTTCATTTATTTTTGAAATTAGAGAAATGGGGTGGATATGTTCTTAAGACACTTTTTTAATTAGAATATACTACCGATGAAAAAATTTAAAAATATTTGATGATTTTTGAGATACAACACAAAGTTGTCTTGTACCATTGTGCAGGATAAAGTTGGTTTTGTACCAACGAATAAAAACTTTGAATTAGTTGATTTAAATTTCTCAGTGTCTTATCCCTGACTTTGTTCGCCAATAAAAAATGATTTGTAGATAAAGTTTGTTTAATAAAAACACAAGAAACGTATTAATTAATGAATAATTAAATATGAACAACAACTTCGGGAACTGAACAGTCACAGACTGTGTCATCTTCTTCTACTAAACTTACTGGTTGTAAGTATCTTCCCAGTTTTCCCCAACCATGAGATATAGAAGTATTCTCATATTAGCAACCATTTCTTTTGAAATTGGGTGAGATAGAGGAAGATTAGGGATCATAAGCTGGGCAGCGGACTTTCCATTGAAACAATGTTTATATGGGATATGGAGCCTTATCTATCATTTTCAAAGAATCGTTTTTTAATTTTATCGCTTTATGTATTTAAAGATAATGAGGAATTTTTAAGCGGGAAAGTCGTTTCGAAAAGTTCATGAATGAAATGATCAGTAAACCCACGTTACTATAGTAACTAACAAGGGAAGTATCAGAACTGTCCCTCACCGATTTTGTTGAAATTTGGTACAGTGATAGTATGGCCAAAAATAAGGTTCACGTATTTTTTTATACGTGCTAATAAAGCCCCTGGGGCGAGTTATAAGGATTGGAAATCGGGGCGAAATATATATATTCGCTTATAGTATGATAAATTTTGATCATATTGCGAGCATGATGAATCTGTGGGTGAAGGAGAAGGAATGGGTACTGTAGCAGGGGCATTGTATTTACCCATATCAGCATCAAATAAAATATTACCAATTAGGTGTTCAATTACATTTCTAGTGTACTGGCTATAAGTTCTATGTTTTGAGGCACAGATGACCAGATGCTTAACTTATACCGCTCTCATTTGGACCTCATATTCTATCTCTCTCTAGAGAATTGAAACTGTGTAGATGGCGGTAGTGTAGTCGATCGATAAATACGAGCGGGAATTTGAATGCTCGTTTAAATAAAAATCTCATTACTCTTTAAATTTTTTTTTAATAATAAGTTCCAAAAAATCAAAAATTGTCATCTCAAAACTTGAACAAGTTTTAAGATGAAAACAGTGATTTTTTTGGACTTGTTATTAAAAAAAACTAATAAAAAATTATTAAATAAAAATGCAAACTTCAGAAGAAGAAATCTATGTATATTTATAGACAAAAATTTACAACTATAAATTTTTAAATGTTTTCATGGCAAAAGGGTGCGTTTTTGTACAATGGTAAAGCATTTGCTTCAAGGCTAGAGGAAAACCCATGAAAAACTCTAGCATACCATAAGTCAAATAAACTTCTAGACAAATTTAGGAATACGAATTGTTATTGTAAACAACAGATTTAAGACAGCCAAAATAAAAAAATACTACAGAGCAACTAAAATTACAAGTATTACAGCGAAAATGAGCAGTACACAGTATTAGTGATAAAATGTTGTTTTAGTTATAAAATAATTATTGTTTCCGAATTAACAATTGATATAAAACTTTAATATTTCTTTTTATTTGTTTCTGTTCCTATCAATTAAAATGCAAAAATATTTGAAACTTAATTAATGCTTTATTATTATTACTATAACTTAAAGTTAATCTAATATTAAAGTGAGCGAAACAATAACAAACCTAGCAAAATTTATCAGCACTAAAACAAAACAAAAGGAACAGGATTCATGTAACATGCTTTAGTCTTAGTCATAGTTTTAAGTTCTTAGTTCATCATTTATCATAATCATGGTTTGCATTGCTTTAACTATAATCACAACTAAGACTTAAATATATTGCCTTAATTCATGATTAGATAATTGGAAAGTAAACATTATTACCTTTAAAAACCTGAGTAAAATATTCTGGTTTGTTTAACGTATCTCTCAGTAATGTGGTTTTATTTTCATAATTCTTCTTAAGTCTCCAGATCTGTTTCTGTTTGTTCTTTAAAATTCCTATTCAACATAAAACTTTCCATTGTAAAATGATTATTGCAAATTGTCATTCGGCTAGAATATATGTTTTCTACAGGAACACCAAGGCACTCATTCCATGATCGCTGTCTAAAATATCAAAGTAAATTTTCATTTAGTACAAAAAATCTATCTAACTTAAATTTATAAATGTACTTATTGGTATTTAATGGAAATCAAAATAACTTGACCTCTTCCTCTACCGAACGTCCGCAAATGTAGCAAATCCTATCCATTTTGTTCCTTACTTTACCACCAAAAACCAACTAATTCTAAGATAACAAAGTATGACAATAAAACTAAGGAAAACTAAATTATGCAAACAAATAAACTGCTAAACAAATCTATAATCAAACGATACAGATTTGTTTAGTAGTTTATATAATCAAACGATAAACACGCAAAACTGCACAATAATTAAACAAAACACAGAAAGTTCGTTAGTTCTGACAGAACTGGACGTAACTGTGGGATTTACAGATTTACTACTTAAAATACATAGCGCCATCTATTGCTTTCTCTTAACTCTACGAGTTAAAAATTTTGAAATAAGTGGTGCCATCTATTGGTTTGTTTAAATACTACTGTAACGCGACAATTGCGCCATCTACACAGTTTCAGTTTATGTGAGAGAGAAAGTACCATACGCATTTTTCATTTGTTGAACAAGGATAGATAGGAGTGCCAATTTATTAGCCGGAGTCCGGCCTCTGTATACTCTGTGGTTTTGAGGCTATGTGCTCCCCGTGAATTGTGCTGGCATCTCTGAAACTGCGACTTTTGACTGTGTCTTTTAATATTTCGTAGGCTTCTTCTGCACGAGAATTTTTCGTTTTGATAGCCGGCCGTTTTATCTTCCTTGGTGAACAGAAATCAGATTTTCGTTTCGGTGTTTCAACTGATGTTCTTATATTTTCTGCGTGCTCAGTATAATCACTGGGTTCTTCAACAATTTTTTCGAGATCGTCCACCTCTTGTTCTTGGGTGTTCCTTTGAAGCACGGATAATTCCTACAAAAAAATATTTTAATTGACCGTATATTTTATGTACATATGAATATTGTATAAACTCAGTAAGTTTGGCCCTATTGGTGACTGATTAGATATTGGTATTCATTATTTCAGATGCCTAGTAATGCAGAAGAGTGGCGGAGTGTAGCTGAAAACTTTAATACTCAATGGAATTTTCCTCACTGCCTTGGAGCTGTAGATGGCAGACATTGCATGCTACAAGCACCAATAGACAGCGGAAGTGACTATTTTAATTATAAACAGAATTTTAGTATTGTTTTAATGGGTATTGCCGACTCAAATTATTCGTTTTTGCTTGCCGACGTCGGTTGCCAGGGTAGAATTTCAGATGGGGGTGTGTTAAAAAATTCTGTTTTCTGGAAAACACTACAAAACAGTGACTTAAATTTACCGCCTGAAGAAGTTCTAGGTAATAGGCAGACAAAAGTTCCGTATGTGTTCGTCGGCGATGATGCTTTCAGCCTTCATGAACACCTTCTGAAAGCATATCCAGTAGAACAAAAAAAGGTATCAAAAAAACGAATTTTCAATTACAGATTATGTCGTGCCCGACGAGTAATCGAAAACGTGTTTGGGATAATGTCAGCTGTGTTCAGAGTGTTAAGAAAAGTAATGTTATTATCCCCAGAAAAGGCCACGACAGTAGTTTTGACTTGTGTCTATTTACATAATTTCTTAAGAGAAAGCAGACGTTCCCGAAACCTTTATACACCGCCCGGAACGTTTGATGATGATAAAGACGGTACCGTCATGCCTGGAAGTTGGCGCAAAGTCACAGATATGACGTCACAATCGTTTGTTCCAATGACAAAAGTTGGAAGAAAAACTTCAGCTAATTGTGAAGCAATAAGAAACGAGTTTGCAGATTATTTTATGAACGAAGGGAGAGTTGATTGGCAAAACGATTATGCTTAAATATTCTGTAATTACTCTATAACATTCAATAAGATATTGCCTAAACTTCAACAATATGTACGTTACTAGCTATACTTATCTACTGTATTCTTTTGTATACTAAAATATAACAATGTCTTCACTTACCTCGGTATTTTTTGTTTTTTTTGGAATAAATTTATCCATTAAAAATAACATATTCTTGAAAGCAAACCAAGTTGATGTATACACATCACTGGTGCCAGAGCCAGTTTTCATAGTTTGTTCGTGTTTCTGTCGTTCTCGCCTGAATGAACTTAAAAGGGAATCCATTTTTTTTTGCTTCGCCTGCTTCACAATTAAGATTTTTATCAATTTTATTCCAAGCGTCCATTTTTTTAATTTTATTTTTATATTCGTTTTCAACCGGATTCCACAGGCATTCATTACTGCGGTACTCATTAATGAGTTCCAGAGCCTTACAATCACTCCATTCCATTTTAAACTATCAGCAACTCTACTATGAACTGAAATAAAGAATTCGGCCAATCGCCACAAAACCACGTACACATTAAAACAAATTCGAACTACTTTTATGGCAAATATCCTTTGATGTTTACCAGTTTACCGCCTCGCAAGCGAACTGCAACGAATGCGAACAAACACGTTCAAACGCGTTCGTTGATACGTACACATCAACCGAAAGAATTCGTTCTCGGCCGTTCATTCGCCTTCGTTCGCTGTATGTGTACGCGCCTTAACGTATAAAAAAATCATCGTGGGAAATTGCACCAAAATCGACAAAATTTTCGCAAAAAAAAATATTTTTGGGGTGGTTAGGGTAGTTAACCCCAGGCACCCCTTAATGTCATATAGGGTTTATTTTACTGCGTAAATCTTAATTTACAACTAATTTATGGTTTTCTTCAAAATATTGTTCAAAAGTGTTACAGTTTATCACATTATTCTTAAGGAAAGGGGTTATCTATCATACCCCGTAATTTTGCAGGGGATGGTCAGAGGCAAATAAGAAAAAACACGTCATTTATATTTTTAAACGTACTATAAGGACACATAATATCGCCAAAATCGACAGGGTAGTTTTTAAAATATTCTAAAAAACTAGGGGTAGTTTACCACCTGAAGCCCTCAGATATATGTGTGATATATCAATGGAAAGCTCTTTGATAATGAATATCAGTTTACATTTACCACATTTCGATAGCTATTTTCGTTCTCAGAATATAAGCGAATATATATATTTCGCCCTGATTTCCAACCCTTATAACTCGTCCCAGGGGCTTTATTAGCACGTATACAAAAATACGTAAAGCTTATTTTTGGCCATACTATCGCTGTACCAAATTTCAACAAAATCGGTGAGGGACAGTTCTGATACTTCCCTTATAAGTGGCATTTAATGTTTTATCTACAACTATTGAATTATCTATTCGTTATACATTTGATTTTTGACGGGTAATGACACCCATTACTCATGACTGACAAAGTGTTGAATAATGAAGCCATTATTCCACAGTTCTGACACGGCCTACTAATCAAAAAAATCAAATATTAACAGAAATGACAGCTTTCTTATATTGAGGTTATGTCTGAAATGTCTATCAAGTTTTTTTTTCCTTTTTTTGATTTTTTTTTTCAAAATTAAATAGTTGTAGATAAAGTATAGTATTCAACTTGCGTATAATGGATGTTACCCACTCAGATTACAACACTAGCTCGCTTCGCTCGCTCGTGTTGCAACTTCATCTTCATGGGTGACAGCCGCCATTATACGCTTGTTGAATAATATACTATTCCTCGCCTACTATAATTAAAATTTTGAATATTAATCTTTAATATTTTAGAATTAAAAAATAACGCTTATTTTCCCCAAATACACCATGCGTGCATTACATCATTGGAAAGCTAAAAATATGCTCTTTTCAGTAACACCATAATTTACTATAGTTTGTATTTAAAAAACTACAAGTTTGTCTTGTATCTCAAAAATCGTCAAATATTTTTAAAATTTTTCAACGGCAGTATATTCTACTTAAAAAATGTCTTAAGAACGTATCAACTCCATTTCTCTAATTTCAAAAATAAACGAAATATGAGCATTTTTAAAAATCATCAAAATTTGACTTTTTGGCTATAACTTAAAAACAAAAGAAGATAGAGGTTTGGTGTTTGCGGGATTGGGTCAGTCTCGAAAAAAGAGACCGGGACATGGCACCTACTTTTTTCGTATCTCTTATAGTTTCTGAGATAGCCTATAATAACACCCAAATTTGCCCACCTTGTACACAAGTTCATGGGTTGCAGTTTATTGCATAGATTCTCTGGCATTTACTTTTTTTAAAGACCGCGAAGACATTTATTACATCGACACAATATCCGTCTAAATTTTGTTTTCAGATCAGATAAAGAATTCGTCTAAATTTTTACCTTTTATAAAACCACTTAAAGAAATCCGTTTTATTCTGTTGCCCCACAATTGTAACAACAATCATTGGATATTAATTATATTAGATTTAAGACATAATAGAAAAATAACTTTTTCCTTGCTTTTTTATTAAACTTCCTCGGTACCGGTTTCGACTAAACAGTCATCCTCAGCCGAATCTACATATATGTTAAAAAATATTTTACATAATAAACTTATTTCTATAATTAATACACTTATGGTCAAATAAATCTAATTATGAAACATTGAGAACACCATCATCATTATGAAATAAATCATGCATAAAAATTTTAGTGAATGGAAGGTATATTAGCTTTCTCAAAAAATATATCAAAGAATCAAATCCAAAGAAGAGGGATTCAAAATCCAAAATGGGGTTATGTTATGTTGTGTGAGAGAAGTAAAATTAAAACCAATTACGTGATGAAGTAAAAAGATAAAAACACTTTAATAAACAGATGTTAACAGATTAAAAATGAAAACTTAAACCAAACGGACATGACATGATAACAAAACGATAAGACGATGACATATGAAATTGGTGAAGAAAATACGGAAGACGGAGGATGGAGTATGCGCGATAAAAATAAAACTGACATGCATATCAGATAGCGGGAATATATAAAATTGTGTATATTTATAAATTTTGGAGTAACGTTCTCCAAAATTGATAGCTGCTGATTACAGAGCTTATCTGAGTTCCATTCAGGCAGATGTGTTGGGGAAACCAAAGAAGATATGGTCGTTTGTTAATGGCAAAAGAGGTTCCTCATCTGGCATGCCAGCCTCAATGACTTCCTTTGATGGAACCATAGTTGACTCATGTTCTGCGATCTCTTGTGCTTTCTCGGATTACTTCTCGTCTGTTTTTGTAGATGGCACAATCGACAGCTCAGTGATTGCCCATGGCTCTGGGGTTTTGCCGTGGTTTTCCGCTAATGCAATTCATAACGTTCTGTTGCATCTTGACCAGTCGTTTAGTCCTGGCCCGGATGGTATTCCATCTTTATTCTTAAAAGAGTTTGCTACTGAGCTGTCAATGCCACTGTTTCGTATTTTTTCGAAGTCCTTACTTGAAGGTGTTTTCCCAAGTATGTGGAAAACGGCTTTCGTTATTCCAATATTTAAATCCGGTGTTAAACAGTTGGTATCCAATTACCGTCCTATTTCTATCCTTTCAGCTATCCCCAAGGTATTTGAAAAAATTGTCCACGAATATCTTAGTCTGTCTATTTCTCACTCTATAATCAATGAACAACATGGTTTTCTGTCTGGGCGATCGGTGGAGTCTAATCTGTTGTCTTATGTAAACTTTATTCATTCTGCTTTAAACGAGGATATTCAGATTGACACAATCTACACCGATTACTCCAAAGCCTTCGACAAAATCGATCATACTATTCTTGTACAGAAACTTTTCTCCTTTGATATTCCAGATGGTCTTGTTCACTGGATTATGTCGTATTTATCTAACCGAAGTCAAGCAGTTAGGATTGGTAGCTTTATATCTGGCTACAAACCTATCACACCCGGTGTGTCTCAGGGCAGTCATCTTGGACCCTTACTATTCGTAATGTACATAAATGATATTTCTTCGTGTTTATATTTTCTAAGTTTCTACTCTATGCCGACGATAATAAAATATTCACAAGGATCGGGTCTAATCTGGACTGCCTTAGACTACAGGAGGATCTTGACCGCCTGCATGAGTACTGTCGCCTCAACAAACTGCACCTAAATTATGACAAATGCCAAAAAATTACATTTACTAGGAAACGTTATCCTCTTAACTTTCCTTACAACTTTAACGGTGCTGCTATCCCGCCCACTTATAAAGTAAACATCTTGGCATCATATTGGATTCCAAGTTGCGATTTCATCAGTAAGGTCAGTAAGAATTTCACGAATTTTTTGTGTATAAAAACCCTTTATTTGGCATTTGTCAACAGTGTGCTTTGTTATGGTTCCGTAATATGGAACCCCATGTATGCGGTGTATCGTGGTCGTATTGAAGCTATTCAGCGACGCTTTGTACGTTATTTGGCACATAAATTTCATCTTCCTTACTGCGATTACGATAGGCGTTGCGTGGTCTTCAACTTGTTGTCACTGCAGCAGCGTCGAATTGTTGCTGACTTGATCTTCCTCTTCAAGCTTGTTAATGGCATGCTGCATACCCCCGATCTTCTGCCTGAGTTGAGTTTCAATGTACCGCAACGGGTTATACGTTTCAACGCTACATTTCGTCTTGATAGATCTAACACCAACCTTTACCAAAGCTCTCCATTAGTTCGAATTCTTAATTCCTATAACCAAGGCTTCAACCATGTACCTCTCTTTGACGTTTCCTTACGCTCTTTTAGAAAATATGTACTAACTAATGTATAGCGGATGTTTTGTTGATCGCTTTATCGTTGTATTTATTTTAGTTTATATCACAATTTTTTTTATATTAATTTTCGTTATTATGAGGATGCTTTGTTGGGGATATTCTCCCCGTATGCATCCCGAATATGTAATAAATAAATAAATAAATGACTTTGGTAATGCCGCTGATGTAGATCAGCTAAATCGCTTAGTTTTTAAAGAAATTGACGAAAATGTGACTTTACCGGATAACGATTTCAAAGAATCAGATGATTCAGAAACTGAAGATAACATTGAACAGAGACCTGTTGACTCTGATACGGATCATGACATGGACGATGATGATGAAAATGAGGATGATGAAGATCAAGAAGCTGGTTATTATATCGGTAAGTAAACGTAGTTTCTTTGAATAAATGATTCGTTGCAAAGATAAACTTTTGGTAGGTAAAGATGGAACACAATGGAAAACGACACCATGGAAACGAACTCAGGCACGCCCATATAATGTTTTAGTAAAATTACCCGGCGTAGTAGGTAGATTTGCAAAAGACGCTAAATGCGAACAAGATTGTTGGAAGTTATTTTTTGATAATAATATATTGAGCATCATAGTTGACAGTACAAATAAGTACATATTGAATATAAAAGAAAAATTTGTCCGCGATCGAGATTGCAACCCCACTGACATTATTGAAATTGAAGCTTTACTGGGGTTGTTATACTTGGCAGGAGTTTTTCGAGGCGGTCACCAAAATATTTGTGATTTTTGGGCAACTGATGGCTCGACATCTTTAGAATGGTTATGTCAATTTCACGATTGCGTTTCCTTATGCGATGCATCCGATTTGATGACCGATCTACACGACAAAGAAGGTGTGAAACTGACAAGTTAGCGTAGGTTCGTGAAATATTTGTTTTATTTATTGAGAACAGCAAATTACATTACAATTTAGGCGAAAACGTCACTATTGATGAGATGCTTCCAGCATTTCGTGGTCATTGTGGTTTCCGGCAATATATATCGTCAAAGCCAACAAAATATGGTATAAAAATCTTTTGTCTTGCTGACGCAAAACTTTTTTATACAGCCAACATGGAGATCTATTGCGGCCAACAACCTGACGGACCTTACAAAAAAAGTAATTCTGCGGAAGATATTATCATGCGAATTTCAGAGTCAATTTATGGAAGCGGAAGAAACATTACCGCAGACAATTGATTTACAAGTTTGAAACTTGTAAAAGTTTTGGAAAAGAAGAAAATATCATACATTGGAACTGTCCGAAAAAACAAGAGAGAATTACCACCAAGTTTTGCTTTGCCAAAACGTAGAGCACAGTATGACAGCATTTTCGGTTACACAAGAAACGAAACCCTTGTCTCCTACGCACCAAAGAAGGGTAAGACTATTGTATTGCTATCCAGCTTGCATACGTCAAACAATGAAGTGGCAACTAATAGACAACGGAAACCGGAAATTATCAAATACTATAATAGTACAAAATCTGGAGTAGATGTAGTGGACAAATTGTGCTACGTACAACGTTGCTAGAGCAACAAAAATTGAGCTGTTTTCTGCTATGGGACTGATAGTCCCAGTACGTGTATTGGCGTTACATATAAGCAATAATTTTTGAGTTATGACACAAACTTGTAATTTTTCTAATGGAAACCATAGTTGACCATGACTTTATAAATAAGGCCTTTTCTCAACGATTCTAACGATATACCACTTGACATAGATATTTGTATTAATAAATAAATTATAGCCGTTTATTCTTTTAATTGGAAAACTCTTCAGGTAGTATGCTATGGAAACAATTGATAGATACGTTTGCAAACGTAAGTTTCCATGATTTCGTATCGCTAGCTTAATAAGTGGTGGTCCCCCGTCGCGTTGAAACCATTTAAACAAATGACGTGTCTGCAGGAGCAATCCATCCAACATATTACTGAACTCGTTCTGTAGAAAGTGAAGATAACGATCTCCGTTTAATGTATCATAAAAAAATGTACGGACCAAGAATTCTTGAACAAATGACACCGCACCAAACATTAAATCCAAACTTAACTTGAGGTCTCCTCTCTTAGTATGGATTTGAATATTTTAGAATAGGGTGTTTTCGAATAAACTGGATCTAATGTTTTATTAATTTTTCTTATTAAATTTTTAATGATATGAATTGGGAATTTATTGTACTTTGCTAACTCAAAAGGATGGTTAAATTCCTTTGTTCGGTTATAAAGGGTATTTAAACCATCACTCCCCTAGCTTTTTCTACTAAAAAAATCTTTGCTTCTTATAATATTGCCCTTTCTTTTTCCAATAATAGTTCAATTGATAAATTATTGTCTAATTACCATTTTAATGATTACAACATTGAGAATGAGACTGGAATTTATTTGATCAGTTGCTCTAATTGTAACGCTATACAATATGTCTCCGGATCGAGTTACAAAGAGGAAAAAAAATTTTATTACTGATTTTTCAAACTTATCTCAGCATAAATAATTCGTCGGATATGTTCAAACTACTAAATCGCACGAATTTTATACTCTAACTATAGAAGTTAACAAATTATTCCCATTTTTTATGTAATGTTTTTTAAGTATATGGTGTTCTCAATGTTTCATAATTAGATTTATTTGACCGTAAGTGTATTAATTATAGAAATAAGTTTTTATGTAAAATATTTTTTAACATATATGTAGATTCGGCTCAGGATGACTGTTTAGTCGAAACCGGTACCGAGGAAATTTAATAAAAAAGCAAGAAAGAAGTTATTTTTCTTTTATTTTGAGTCTTGCAACATGGATTCTATCACATATATTAGATTTGACTACTAACTCTATTTGTATTTTGAATCCTGGTAAATTATAAAAAGGGTTAAAAGACTATTTTCCACTAGAGACCGTCTACACCTACACGAAGACAAACTAAATGCTAGGAAGTGGAAACTAACAATAATAGCATATCCTACCCAAGAGACTGAGGATTCAATCAATTGTGGAATCTATGTTATATGGTACATGATGGTTTTGCAAAAAAATGAAACACTGCAATATTTATAAACATCATTATTACAAAGTAATTTTAATCCTGACCTTTTCAGAATTTCTTTACAAAATATTTTATTACTGTCATCTCACGTTATGTATGATAAATGTTTTAAAAGCCAGACCGGTTAGTGGCTTTGCCCAATACGGACGTGTTTTACTAAAAAGTTTAAAGTTTTAGAAGTTTTAGAAGTTAAATATTTAAATTACTTACGTAATGAGTGACACGGAGGGGTCATTTTCTTCCGTGACTAGAGGACGGAAACGTGGACGACCCAAACGCGGAACTACATCGTCACAAACTAAGAGACCAGATCTTAAAAAAACACCACCGAAGAATCTGCCACATGGCGATCCAGGGACGTCAACACAAAGGCAAAGCGGGTTATTCAAAAAACCACAAAAACTGGATTTTACAAAACAAGGTAATAATTCAACAAATAACACACAAAAAATAAACCAAAATACAAATAAACATATTACGTACGCGTTTAATGACAAAATGAAACAGCTAAACAAAGAACTCACTACGATTTTTGAAATTACACCCAAATCAAAAACATTAACAAGAAGTCAACTGTCTCTCCACTGGAGCGAAATTCAATTTGCAAACAATGTAGTTCATAATGACATAATCAGCGACACTAAACAAGGTTTTCTAATTAAATCTAAAGAAAACAAAAACACAATATATAAATTACTAAACATATTAAAAGAAAAACAAATTATCGGAGATTTCATAGAAAGTAAACCTAGACCAACAATGAAAAATACATTAAATAACAAATCCAACTCATTTTCCGTAATCATATGCGATGTGGAACTAGATATTGTAGATGAAGATATTAGCAACTTCCTCAATGATAAGCTTATCTTTCATCGATACTGTAAACGAATAATATCACGCGCTACCAACAATCCAACACGAAAAATAAGAATTATTACAGGTGAAGTCAACGCTTTTCAAAAACTTGTACAAGAAGGATTATACTATAGACATAAACATTACAAAACAATCGAAAGCAATGCACCACCACCTGCTCCCATCCCTTGCGGGAAATGTACAAGTTTTGCACACACGACAGATGCTTGCAATGAGACACAGCGATGTGGTAAATGCAAAGAAAACCACAAAACCCACAACTGCACTACAGACCTTCCCATATCTTGTCTAGCTTGCGGGGAAATAGGACACCAGGCATGGTCTTTTAAATGCAAAAAGCGCCCCCTTAAACCCATTGAAGGACTGCCCACAATTCAAGTAAAATCCGCTAACAAAAAAACCGAGGAAATCAATGAACAAGTAGTCAAAACTTCAAGAATTCATAAACCGATGTCGATGCACGACTACATAATTGACACATACATATACGAATTGAATAAACCAGAAAATCAGAACAGAAATGAATTAATACAAAAACTAAGAGCTCGTTTCGCAGACCAATTCCAAATAGATACCTTTGTCAATATATCTGGCAACCGTGCTTATATAGTAATGCTGGATCGCCTAGATAATGACGCACCACCAGCAACAATTCCCTCTCACGGACAACAGAGCAACATCAGCTTAACATCTCCAGAGTTGGAAGACAGTAATTCACATGTCGTCCTCACAACCGAATCAATCTGCGATATTCAAAATACGATGGAGATAGCAGATACAGAACCAAGAGAACCCGGCTACATATAGCAACTACCAGAACCTGAGACTAACAGAGAGGAAATTAACAACGACTCAGTTCCCAAAGAATGTATAAACGTCATTTATGCAAACATTAACAGCTTTAACAATAAGAAATCCCTAATTTACAACTATATACAAAAAAATGACACAGACATGATGCTATTTGTAGAAACTAAAACAAAGACAGATCAACATATTAAATACAGAGACTGGCAAGTAATTCAAAAGCAAGGTTACATAACCAATAAGACAAGAGGCGGGTCCCTCATATTGCTAAAACCAACAATACCTCTAGGTAAAGCAAACCCACCATCTATTAACAGACCTCTCAATGAATGCCTCCACTTCACCATCCCTTTCGATAAAGAACAAATCCACATCTTTCTTGTGTACATCCACCCACATCAGCCTCTCGAAAAAAACATTTTCTCTAAAGCAGCACAATATAAATATGTCATAATAATAGGTGATTTCAACCTTAACCCATATAAACGCAAACAATTGCAATCGTTCCTAGACAACTCTTATTTCAAAAAAAGACATACAGACCCTACATTCCTGATGCCGGCAAACAACGACACAACCCCGGATATATTAATCCACACTGAAAATATTACAGAAATTGTAAAAGACATTAGTCTTACTGGTGATCTATGCTCCGACCACTTGGCGATAACATTCAAAATCTTCACAAATCAAACCCCACCAACCCAGGCTGAAATGTTAAAATATAACCTAACTAGAACCAACGCACAAAAAGTAAACGAAGACATGACAATCTTTATCAACGAATCCAGAACAACAGCATTGAACGAGAACTTCATACAAGACTTTCACAACTCCCTTACACAAGCGATAATACGTCACTCACCGAAAACGAGGTACACTCCATATATATATACACTCCCCAACTACATTCTCGAAATAATTCATAACAAAAGACGAGTATACAGAGAATACAAAAGAACAAACAACAGAATATTGAAAAGTGAATTAAACATAGAAAACAAAAGAATACAAATTTAATCCAAAAATACCAACTGGATCGTTGGTTAGTAACATGCAGAGAAATAGAAACGGATCGCGGCAGAACATATTGGCAGAAAATCAAAAAAGTTACAAAATACAAGAAGAGCGGCGACATTCCGACAATAACGTACAACAATATAGAATATAGAACCGATCAACAAAAATGCGATATTCTTGCCCAACACTTTCAAAGTGCATTCACCCCCAAACCAAACCACGATTATGACAATCATCACCAAGAATATATTAACGAATGGTACACAAGATTTGTAAATACTTCAACTCACGCGCATGATGAAACACCAGAAATAACTCAAGAAGAATATGACGAACATCTATTAAAAGGCAAAAGTTCATGCCCCGGCTTGGATTTAATAACAAAAAAATTACTGAGACAACTAAATCTAGAAGTACATAACTCAATCCGAAAAATTTTCAATTTCTGCATGCAAAACCTCATATTCCCATCAACATGGAAAAAAGCTACAATTATTACAATCCCCAAACCTGGCGCAAACCACTCTCTTCCACAAAGCTACCGCCCTATCACCCTACTATCAGTAATTGGAAAAATTTACGAAAGTATCCTTAACTCCAGAATTCTTCACTTTATTAACGACAAAATCCCTATATACCAATTCGGCTTCAAACGTAAACAATCAACAATTCACCCACTCATTATTCTCACAAATAACATACAAGTAATGAACGTCCATCATCGAAAAACCGCGATCTTATTTCTGGACATAAACAAAGCCTTTGACACAGTCTGGCACCAGGGACTTCTATACAAGATGGATAAATTAGAAATACCTACACCCTACATGAAAATTATAGATGCATATCTTCGCGACAGGATACTGAGCATCAAACTGAATAATGCTTCATCCTTCCCTTTCTCCCTTTCCCAAGGAGTACCTCAAGGATCCCCAATCTCACCTACCTTATACAACATCTTCTGCTATGATATATACCCTCCAACCCAGCCAAACGCCAACAATATTGATCCGGATAGCTACATACTTCAATATGCAGACGATACCACCCTAATAACACATGGAAAAAACCTTCAAATAGCAATAGAATCACTACAGACGCTATACAATAACATATCAACATGGTTCCACAAATGGAGAGTCACCCCCAATCCGGACAAATTCCAACTATTGATTCCACACTCCAGAATCACCAATCAATCCCCTCACATCACGACAGGCACATCAACTACAAAACCTACAAAGTTGGTAAAATATTTGGGCATAACCTTGGACAACAAATTAAAATTCAAAGCTCACTACAAAAAAATACAAACTGAGGTAACAAGACGAGCAAAACATTTTAGGTCATTGACTTACAAAGACAGGGGTATCTCGGTAAAATCAGCGACACAGATTTACAAAAGTATTTGCAGACCACTCCTCGACTACGGACATCTCACGACTATATGTTCTCCGAAGTCAACAAAAGAAATAATCAGTAAAGCAGAAAGAAAGTGCTTAAGAATTCTGACAAAAATTAGACACCCGAGCAATCCACTGCACAACATAAATAATGAAGATTTATACGCTAAAACAAAAGTAAAACCAATTTCAGAAAGGCATAAACTTCTGAAAGAAAAATTTTCAAAAAATGCCAAGTTAGACACCCTGGATATGATGTGCAAGACCCGAACAAACGAAGGAAGACCAAAATCATTGTACGAACACCTCAACATAAATGCACAAATATAAAAAAAATAAAAAAAAAAAAAAAAAAAAAAAAAAATAAAAATATAAATGTATTGTAATTCTATGAATATTGTAAGCGGAAAGACCCGAAAAGGGTCGATAGCTTAATAAAGATATTTTCTCTCTCTGTTTTAAAAGTAGTATAGGATCAGAAGAAAATTATGTAGGCTGCAACTTATGTAACAGATGGTTACATATAGATCGTTGCTCGAACATATCTAATATAATTTCTATAGATACCATTAAACTTGGCAACTTTATAGTTGTCCATCATGTCAATACTATAAAGCAGGTTTGTGGCAGGTTTATTCAAGACATCAATTAAAAATGTTGCGTTGGATAATATATCTCTAAAATATTTTGTTATTCATTATAAAAACGAGTTACAAGAAATATACAATACAAGAGATACAAACGATTTTTGTGAACGGTACCGTTCTGTTGATAAACCAGAGTACCATTTGAAATGGGATATGTTAACTCCGTTTATATCATTTAGTGCAGCAGTCTATAATGTCAACAACCAATATAGCAGAGAAGGCATTTGTGAAATATGTTCTTCTAAGATTTCTGAATTAAAAAATTATACATAAATATTAGGAATGAACGACGAAGCAAGCTTGTTTGAGCAATATAAAACGTTTTATGATATTACGGAAAGGTATCATGTTTATCCAGATCACTACACATTAGATCAAATTCAATTTTAATTACAATTATTTATATATACAATTATTATTACACACCCCTTTTATCAACGTAATATCCGCGTGTCTCATAGATAATATATGTTATTCGAAACGTTATTTTCGATCGTTGGACTGAATTTGGAGGTGTCACACAATTTTTGGACAAAGTTATGAATTTGTTACGTATTTCGAGAGTGATTTCGACCCTTTATCCTCTGAATTTTCGGGTGGTGCTTAAATATGTTATTCGAAATAGTGATTTTGATATTTGGAGTGAACTTAATGGATCATCAAGCTTTATTATTTTGATCATCAAATATGAATTTTTCACATATTAAGAGGGTCCGCTGTGAAAATGTGAATTTCGTTTCTCAATCCGTTGCTAACTTCAACGATATCACTTTATAATGGAATACAAGACAGGAAATGATTGCGGAATTTATGTAATATCGATGCGTGTAATTCGGAGGTGCATTGCACCTACGAATTGAGGACATTCAATAAAAATGTTGAACTTGCAAATTAGTTTATGTTTAATTCGAATAATATTAAGTTTTAAAATTTTAGTCTAGTATATGTAATCGTAGAGTAAGAATGAATAAATAGAACGTTATAATTTAAACAATCTTTCAATTCCATCACCATCTAATATTCAACTTATTGAGATAACCACCAACGGTTATCACATGGCGACCCTGCCTATTAAGAACCAAAACAACTAATTAAAAGTAAATTTAAGAAAAGAAAAAGAAGATAAATTCAACAAAATGGGATACAATCAGTCTAAAGAAAATAAAGAAATAATAATAAGTCAAGCGGGAAATTCTGGAGGAGCAACGTCTGGATTAGATAAATCGTTCACCACATGGGAAATTGGTTATGCAGTAATTATAATCCTTATCCTGATTTTCGTGGGTGCATACATTTGGCGTCGGTGTATGAAGAAGTTAGAGAAGAGAATCCGACTGGAAGTTTCTAGGAGCCAAGAATTAGTGTCTATGGGCGACAATGTTTAACAATAAATAAGTGCGTACCTAAACTGCTTTATGGAGACAGTGGATAAATTTAAAAAAGTTTTGGAAGAACTTAAGGTAAATAAGACAAATATAATTAAAGATAATCAAGAAAGAAGAAAAAACTTAGAATTAACTCATAAAAGATTAGCAGATATAGATAAATTTTCAGATAGGTTAGATTTATTAAAATTAGAAGCTAGTAAGGATTTTTCAAATTTAGACGTTTTAGATCAAATAAAAAAGTATGTTAATAAAATAGATAATATTATTATAGAATCTCGTAATATTCTTAAAGATAGGTTAAAAATAGATATAAAAATGGGGGAAAAATTTGATTTAAAAACAGCGGGTAGTTTGTTGCCTGTTATGGATGGTAGTGAAGATACTACTAAAAAACTATTAGATTCAATAGAACTGTACTCTGAATTATTACAAGCTGATGACCAAAAATTTTTAATAACGTATGTGCTAAAAACTAGACTGTCCGAGAACGCTAAAATTCGGCTAAATAAACAATATACATCAGTAAATGCGCTTATAAAAGATATTCGTGATAATTATGTAACGAAAAAATCCGCCACAACACTGTCGATGCAACTTCATCAAGCTCGACAACTAAATAAATCAGTAACTGAATTTGGTCAGGAAATCGAACAATTGCTGAGTGATTTAACATTATCACAGGCGGGAGATGATGACAATCTTTTAATATCTTTACGCGGAGTAAATGAAAAAATAGTAATTAATTCTTTTTGTAATGGTGTTAGAAACCATGATTTGCGAACGATATTAAAATCAAGAAATTGCAAATCATTAAAAGATGTGATCTCTGTGGCATTAGATGAAGAACGGAATAAACCATCATCTTCAAATATGTTTTATTTCAACAAATCCTCAAATAATAATCAAGGGTTTCAGTTTAGATCAGGTCGTGGTAGTAGAAATAGGGGTCAACTAAGGGCCTGCCGTCTTTTTAATCATAATCGCGGTGGAAATTTCAGAGGATCATATAACCAATACAGTAATAGTAACCCAAATAATCAATCAAATAAATCAAATTTAAATAATTTTAACCAAAGAGGCAATAGAAGTCGTGGTCGATGAAGATTTCGTGAAGATTTCAGTCGGGTCGACAGTCTCAACCAAGTCGAGAGAATGTTTGGACTGCAAATTCGGAAGAAAATTCATCCGAAACTCAGTTTTTTCGTGAATAAAAGTTCAGAATGTGAGGTATTATGTATGAACGGTATGAATTATGTTTCACTGCATTATAGAAATCAATTATTGACTTTTCTTTTAGACACAGGTACTTTTTTCAAAATTTTTAAAAGGTGATGAAATTATTGATAAAAGTCGTAACATCGTAATAAATGGAATTGCAGGTTCCATTACTTCATCTGGTACAGTAGATCTTTCACTAGAATCAAATAATCACGCAATTAACCATAAATTTTTAATAATTAATGATTTAGGATCAGGTATGAATGGAATTATTGGATCTGATTTCTTTACGAAACACGCAGCTACGATCGATTTTGAAAAATTTTTATTTTCTTTTTGGGATAAGACTTCAAAAATAACAATTAATTTAGAATCTAGTTACAACAGTTTTACAACTATCCCTCCACGTTGTGAAATAATAAAGTATTACAGGGTAAATGAAGTAGACGATTGTGTAATTTTGCCTAACGAAATTACTGAAGGTGTTTTTACAGCAGGAGCTATCGTGAGACCAAAATCTCACATGATTCCTGTACGTATTTTAAATACACATGATAAAGAAATTAAAATTCGAAATTTTTCACCAAACACATGTAAATTATCCAAATTTTACTTATATAATTTTGATGACAATCATAATTCGGTAGATAGAGTAAGTAAATTGTTAAATAAAATTGATGTAAAAGATTTAAACAGCGAAGAAAGAAATTCGGTTCACAAAATTTGCGCGAAATATGCTGATGTGTTTCTTTTAGAAGGAGATTCGTTAACAGTGACGAATATTGTTTCAGAAAGCATTCGATTAAAGAAAGATGCAAAACCTGTTTATATTAAACCCTATAGATTACCTCATTCACAGAAAACTGAGATCGATAAGCAAATTCAAACATTATTGCAAAACGGTATTATTGAGGAAACCAAATCAACTTGGTCTTCTCCTCTTTTAATTGTTCCAAAAAAGACGGACAATTTTGGTAATAAAAGTTGGAGAGTAGTGATTGACTACCGACAGTTAAATTCAAATATCGAAGACGATCGATTCCCATTACCAAATGTGACAGAGATTTTAGATTCCTTATCGGGAGCGGTTTATTTTTCACACTTAGATTTATCTCAAGGGTACTACCAGGTTAAATTAGATGAAGACAGCAGGAAGTACACAGCTTTTACTACTAGTAAGGGTCAATATCAAATGACTAGGTTACCCATGGGGTTAAAAACTAGTCCAAATTCCTTTTCAAGGGTTATGACTATAGCTATGTCCGGATTAAATTATGAATCGTGTTTTGTTTATTTAGATGATCTCATAGTATTTGGTAATAACTTAAGCAATCACAATCAAAATTTAACAAAAGTTCTTAATAGACTTAGAAAGGTTAATTTAAAATTGAACCCCGGAAAGTGCAAATTTTTGAAAAAACAAGTTTTATATTTAGGGCATGTAATTTCGTCTGAAGGGATTCTTCCGGATCCAAGCAAAATTACTGTTGTTAGAGATTATCCTGTTCCAAAAGATTCAAACGAATGTAAAAGATTTATTGCTTTCGCAAATTACTACCGAAAATTTATTCCAAATTTTGCAAAAATTGCTTATCCTTTAAATAAACTAACGCGTAAAATGGTAGAATTTAATTGGGACGAACAATGTCAAGAATCTTTTGAAACCTTAAAAACCGCTTTGGTTAGCCCACCTATTTTGCAATATCCTGATTTTAATCCGTCAAACGAATTTACATTAACAACAGATGCATCTGGTTATGCGATTGGTGCAGTACTATCAAATGCAGATAATAAACCAGTAGCATACGCCAGTAGAGCATTAAACAAATCAGAGACCAATTATGCAACAATAGAAAAAGAGCTTTTAGCTATTGTTTGGGCTGTAAAACACTTTCGACCATATTTATATGGGAAAAAATTTAAAGTTTATACTGACCATAGACCCTTGACATATCTTTTTGGAATGAATAACCCGTCTTCTCGGTTGATAAAGTTTAGACTCGTATTAGAGGAATTCGATTTCTCAGTACATTACGTTAAAGGTAAAGACAATTCAACAGCTGATGCTTTATCAAGAATTGTTGTTAATTCCAATGATTTTAAAACCATGTCGGAGAATATTTTTGTACTTACAAGATCGAAACAAAAACTAAAACAAAATTCTGAAATGGATGAAGGTGTAAATGACGAAACTGATGAAGGGACTGGCCACCTCGGAATCGTTGAGTTATTGAAACCTCCACCAAATTCAATAGAATTACGGCAATGTAACAATAAACGCTTAATGGAAGAAGAGAAAGTAATTTATGATAAAAAACTGAAGATAATTTTTATTAAATCGAGTTCTCGATCAATTCTTGCCTTCGAAGCGGTGTTGAGAGACTTGAGTCACACGTGTGAAATAAATAATATTGCGCAAATATTTATATTAAAATCTCGAGATAATGATAAATTAATTAAGCGATTGTCGAAAAGTGTTACTTTACTAAACGAATTAAAATTACAAATAAACGTAATCAGTAAAGCATGTTATATCGATTGTAAGCAAACACGTCAATTGATATTGAATTATTTTCATATTCTTCCGACTGGGGGACATGCGGGTATAAATCGTATGTATGCTAACATTAAACGGTATTATTTATGGGAAAATCTAAAAGTTGATATAACAAAATTCGTAAAAAGGTGCGAAGAATGCCAACGTTATAAACATTCGATACCTCATAAAGAACCGGTAACAATAACAACAACAGCTTCATCTGCGTTTGAAAAAGTTTATTTAGATTTGGTAGGTCCGTTAAATCAGGATGATGATGATAATCGGTATATATTAACCATTCAATGCGAACTCACAAAATTCGTAGAAGGATATCCTCTTAAAAACAAAGAATCCGAAACTGTGGCGAGATCATTCGTAAACAACTTTATATTAAGATACGGGATCCCAAATGAGATTGCTACAGATAAGGGAACTGAGTTTTTAAGTCAGGTGTTCAAAGAAACAGCAAAATTGTTAGGTATTAAACAATTAAATTCAACCGCTTATCACCACCAATCCCTGGGTGCCATAGAAAATAGTCATAAGCATTTAGGATCTTATTTAAGAATTCAAACATCAAATTTTTCAGACACATGGAGCTCGTGGGTACCGTTTTGGTGTTTTTCGTATAATAACAGTGTACATACCGAGACAAAATACACTCCTTACGAATTAACTTTTGGAAAAAAGAGTAAATTGCCAAGTAATATCTTAAATAATAATAATCAACCAATTTATAATTTTGATAATTATTGCAATGAATTAAAATTTAGACTCAAATCAGCTTGGAATAATGCAAAAGATCAGTTAATTGAATCGAAAATAAAAAGAAAAAGTAGGTTAGATAGGAAATCTGATATTGTTAGTTATAAATTTAATGATAAAGTACTATTAAAAAATGAGTCAACAAATAAATTAGACGAACTGTTCAAAGGCCCGTTTAAAGTAATTAAAGAAGACACTCCAAATGTAACACTGAAAATAAACAATAAATTAGTTACAGTGCATAAAAATCTAGTGAAAAGATATTTAAAGTAAAGACAAATAAAAATAAAAATTAAGTGATTTAAGTGAAAATTTATATTTAATTTTAAGTGCAATAGTTATTAAGGAGATAATAAAGAAAAACGGATTAAAGATAAACTAATAGGTCAAAATTTTTTCAAAAAAAAAAAAAAAGGATGAAGATGTAAGATTGCGGAATTTATGTAATATCGATGCGTGCAATTCGGAGGTGCATTGCACCTACGAATTGAGGACATTCAATAAAAATGTTGAACTTGCAAATTAGTTTATGTTTAATTCGAATAATATTAAGTTTTAAAATTTTAGTCTAGTATATGTAATCGTAGAGTAAGAATGAATAAATAGAACGTTATAATTTAAACAATCTTTCAATTCCATCACCATCTAATATTCAACTTATTGAGATAACCATCAACGGTTATCACAGTTTGTTATTGTTTCGCTCACTTTAATATTATATTAACTTTAAGTTATAGTAATAATAATAAAGCATTAATTAAGTTTCAAATATTTTTGCATTTTAATTGATAGGAACAGAAACAAATAAAAAGAAATATTAAAGTTTTATATCAATTGTTAATACGGAAACAATAATTATTTTATAACTAAAACAACATTTTATCACTAATACTGTGTACTGCTCATTTTCGCTGTAATACTTGTAATTTTAGTTGCTCTGTAGTATTTTTTTATTCTGGCTGTCTTAAATCTGTTGTTTACAATAACAATTCGTATTCCTAAATTTGTCTAGAAGTTTATTTGACTTATGGTATGCTAGAGTTTTTCATGGGTTTTCTTCTAGCCTTGAAGCAAATGCTTTACCATTGTACAAAAATGCACCGTTTTGCCATGAAAACGATTAAATATTTAAAAATTTATAGTTGTAAATTTTTGTCTATAAATATACATAGATTTCTTCTTCTGAAGTTTGCATTTTTATTTAATAATTTTTTATTAGTTTTTTTTAATAACAAGTCCAAAAAAATCACAGTTTTCATCTTAAAACTTGTTCAAGTTTTGAGATGACAATTTTTGATTTTTGGAACTTATTATTAAAAAAAAATTTAAAGAGTAATGAGATTTTTATTTAAACGAGCATTCAAATTCCCGCTCGTATTTATCGATCGACTACACTACCGCCATCTACACAGTTTCAATTCTCTAGAGAGAGATAGAATATGAGGTCCAAATGAGAGCGGTATAAGTTAAGCATCTGGTCATCTGTGGTTAAAACGATGTTATCCAATGCCCATGCGTGGTTACAGAAAACGTTAGAAAGCATTGTAGTTAAGGATTTTCAACTATAGATGGTGGTTTTGAATTTAGCTGGTTTGCGCCGAATGGAAATAATTCTTCAAATTTCAGTTTTTTAATTAATTATTTATTATTTATTTGACGAAGGATACGGCGTACTGCCAACGATAATACTATTTATTGTACTATTTTTATACAATTTAATCAATGCCGGTATAACGAACCGCGGGTTCTGTTAGTAATATCATTGTCTTTAAATATTATAGTCTGCCAGCTGATTTAGTTCGATTTCTAATGCCCAGATGGGGTGCTACCAATATGTGCCCATTCGTTAAATTTTACTACACAAATACTACATTGTTACTTGGATTGCCTATAGTATATGTATGTTAATTTAAAAGTATTTCTAAAAACTTTTCTCCCTTATTGGTTGAATACATTTTCAAGTGGGAGTTGTTGACAAAACTCAAATTAAATTGTTAATGCAAACTCATTCATGTAAAGTTTAGAACTGTTTTTATTTTATATCAACTTTAAGGTATATATGTTGGAGGCAGATGACGAATTCGGCCCGTGGCCGATTTATTTAGACATATCGGCATATGTCTAAAGCTGTTACGTCACATGACGAAAAAATGATACAATCGGGATATTTTTTGCATAGTCGGGGCACCTTGCTTGCTTCATAGTGACAATGGCAGAGAATTTGTGAATCAAGTAATTACTAGCCTTGCAGATATATTTCAAGCGAAAATAATTCATGGTAAACCACGTCATTCTCAAAGCCAAGGGTCCATCGAGAGAGCGAACCAAGATGTAAGAGACATTTTAATTACTTCGATGCAGGAAAATGAGACAACTAAGTGGGCAGAAGGTCTAAGATTTGTGCAATTAAAAAAGAATAGATCATTTCACCGAGGCATCCAACGTACTCCATACGAGGCTATGTTTGGCATCCCACTTGTTAATGGCTTAAAAGATTCAAATCTTCCGCTTGAAATTGTAGAGAAGTTACACGATGACGACGACATTTATAGATTAGAAAGCAGTGTTGGTAGAAACATAGAACAGGTAGTATCTGAAAAATCAGATTCAGAATTTCAAAACAGTGAT
The DNA here is from genome assembly GCF_036711975.1 of Onthophagus taurus. Classification (NCBI taxonomy): domain Eukaryota; kingdom Metazoa; phylum Arthropoda; class Insecta; order Coleoptera; family Scarabaeidae; genus Onthophagus; species Onthophagus taurus. The sequence continues at coordinate 9,329,901 of NC_091976.1, read as the reverse complement.
GTTGAGGAAGAATTGTTGAGGTAACCTAAAAAAACGCAGAGAATTTACATTGCTTATTATTATTATTATATGTTTCATTTTAGGAACAACGAAATCCGATTAAAATCAATAAATCAACATCGATCTCATAGTATTGCATGTTTAAAAAAGCAAGCAACAGAAATGTTACAGCAAAGTTGTTCCAATTTCCCAAAAATTGAAATTGGGCAGAACGTTTTAGTTAAGAGTCCTGATGTCGACAGAGGACGCTTAGCTCCTCGTAACATTTTGGCTGTTGTATTGTCCGAGAAAGATGATTTATACCAACTTGGTATATCAACTGGCGTCTTGGAAAAACTATATGCAAGGAATGAGTTCCAGGTATGTACTTAACTAATATTTTATATATTTAAACGGTAATAAGGTTTTTCTTTTCAGCCTTCTCAAACGAACTCATTGACATCGTCAGATGTACCCATCGAAAATAAACTAAGTTTGCGAACGGTGGCGGCAAAAGAATCAAATTCTTCCCAGGGGTTTGTAAGATGCAACTGTCGTAAACAGTGCAGTAATAAAAAGTGCAAATGCTTATTAAAGAACTTGAAATGTAACAGTAAATGTCATTCAAGTACTTCATGTCGCAATAAGTAATAAAATAAATATTATGTTAGTTCCTACATTGCATTTGTTTCTCATATGACCAAAGCTACAATTAACATTTCGGGATATGTTTAACTGCTAAAAACAGTAAAACGTACTAATAAACACACTGCACGTAAGTGATGTCCCTCATAAACATCCCAAAAGAGGTTATGTGTAGTTCCGATCGGATCGGCGCATTGTGCAAATGTACATATCGGGACGTGTTCAAACTGATATGGTCAGATCCCGATTGTATCATTTTTTCGTCATGTGACCTAACAGCTTTAGATATATGCCGATATGTCTAAATAAATCGGCCACGGGCCGAATTCGTCATCTGCCTCCAACATATACAAAATGTACAGTTGGTTGTCTATATTAAAACAAATCGAATGCAAATATAACAACACCCTTCATTTTTTATTATTAACTATTTATTTTTTTTTTACAAATCTTTAAACTTATTTACAATTTTTCTTCCATATCTTGTGGTATAATAATTAAAATTTTTAATGATTGTTAGCTCATCTTTTTTAGGAGATTTGGAATAGGTTTCTTCTTCATTTTCACCTTTTCCACGCTCTGCTTCACCACTTTCTTCTTCTTTTTGTTTTCTTACAAAAATATGTTTTTCATTTCGTCTATACTCGTTTCCTAAATCGTCTTGAACGATGTAAGACCTTGGTTCTTTAGTAGGACTTACGATTTTTCCTTTTACCAATGTATCATTCATCTTTTTTCTTAACATAATACTTTGATTGTTATTAAAAGTACTTTCTTTCGTTGATCTCTTGTGGTCAAATTTTTTATACGTCTGTTTGTGTTTTTCTAGATTTTTTATTTCTTTTTGTCACATTGAAATTTTCATCGATATTATGAAAATGTTATAGATTTTTCTTGGTGACTCTATAATGCATTTATCAATATTACAAATTCGATTTATTGAAATTGTGTACAAAAATTATTCTGGCAACAACCTTTTTAATTTGGGCGAAGTATTCAATCATTACATCAATGAAACTTTTCGTTATGCTGATAATAAAAATCAATAACACGAATTCGTAGTATTAATGTATACGTTTATTGGTCAATGAACCTTAACATACACATCGAAGAAAAATTGATAAACATAATTATTCACATTACGAATCCGATTTATTAATATTAATGTACAAATGATCATTGTCTCAACAAATTATTTTTTTAGGGAGACGTATTTTATTCATTATAATGACGAAATAATTTGTTGTGCCAATAACAATATTATTTAAGAACGCCAAGTTCGTCAAATTAATGTAATATTGATTATCGCAACGTACTAAACATTAAAGAAAAACTGAACGAATCCAATAAGTTATGATAATAAGGGACGAATTGTAACGTCCCTTACGAACCTTGTTTACTTGTTTCTACCGGTTTCTGCTTAATTCCAAGAATCATTTCTTTATTGTGTGCTAGCTCATTCGCGCAACGAAACTTCTGGGTGAAGTGAATTTAGTACTGTTTTGAAAAAAAATACTGTTTTGTTTTACATGCTACAAATTTAATAGTTAAATTGTTGTAGATTTATATTTGAGCTGAGATAATTTTTGATAAAATAAGTTTTGTTCTTCAAAGTGCTAAACTTTGCTTGTTGTTTCTTAAACATGTCTACTAATATTTAGTAGGATACTTAAATTGAGGTGCATTGATGACAATAACTTTTGGTAGGTATTTTAAGTTGTTGATAATAATGATTTGATCATTAACATATGATAATCTCTCTTCCGAAGATTTTGACTATGCTCGGAAAGCCTGCAGACAGTTAAGGTTTACAGACCTTAAAACAGTAACCTCAACATCAGAATTACTTGAAAAATGGCCATTTTATAAAAGGCCATATGGGTTTAGTTTGATATAAACAATATCTCTTTCGTAATTATACCAGAAAAGCTTACAACATGTTATTTTACAGATTAACATGGACGTTACGGCAGGGTTTGATACTAATCACGATAGTTTGTTAATGAATTGGAAGCAATGTGAGGAGATAATTATGGATTCTACTAATACAACCTTTTGCGATGGCAATTGCCGAGAATATTTTTAAATTAAATTTTGAAGTTGCCGTCAAAAATCAAATGTATAACGAATAGATAATTCAATAGTTGTAGATAAAAGATTTTTTTTTGATTTTATATTATTGTATTAAAATAGCTATTAAAATATACATAACTTCCTTTTTTGAACTAAGCGTCATTTAGTCGGTTGATGTCGTAGTGGAGCGCTAGTGGTCTCGATCGAGAGGGTGGACTATAAAGTTTTGATCCGACAAAGTTGAGGTACCATCATGCGTTGGAACAGTGAGAAGCGTGTGTTTTCCGTTGAGGCCTACTTTTCAAACGGATATTCTGTGATCGTAACCCAGTGCGCCTTTCGGAATCGCTTTAATTTAGCCCCGTTGGCCCCTGTCCCGGATCGAAAAGAAATTGTGAGGTGGGTCACTACGTTCAGACAAACTGCAAGTGCGACAAGACGAAGAACTGGAGTCCCATTAGAGCACCTGAGAACATTGAGGCGGTGAGAGCTTTAGTGTTGCGATCTGCACGGCTAGATGAGTTGGACTTAGGGGACATTTGGTTCCAACAAGACAGTGCAACGGCTCATACTTCAAGAGCGTCGATGGATGTTTTGAGGGAACACTTCCCAAAACGCTTAATCTCAATTAGAGGCGATTTGGTCTCCCGATTTGGCCCCGAAATTGCCAACATAACCCCTGCTATACTGGCAAGAGTCATGACAAACACCAGAAATCGGTTTACTCAGTGTATGAATAATGGGGGACGTGACCTACCTGATTTGATCTTCAAAACTGTGTAAAACAAAACTTTATGTATGTGCCTACAGTATAAAAAACAAACAAAAACTTTCTGATTCATACAATAGATGTTATTAAGTTTTGAAAAAAGGAAGTTATGTTGCCGCACCCTGTATAAATTGGATTAAATCCAATTACTAAATTAAATTAACTAATGTTTACTGAGCATAGTTAAATTTTGCAATATTCCCTTAAACAGTGATTATCCTGGAAACGGAGAACTTTAGAGAAGATTAGTAGGTATACCAAATTTATGTAAAATAGTCTGAAAAACTGTTTCAAGTTGTGTGAGTTGTAAAAATTTTAACGATGAAAAAGATATGACTACTTTAAGGGTGTTTTTTTAGGGTTGGCAGCGCTATCTGAAAATTTCATGTTCATAATTTACGAAAAAGCGAAATTATTAAAGAAAAACGAAAATAAAGTATTAAATTTAACCATCTGTATCTTCTTTGTTATTCACAATTCGACTAAAATAAGTTGGGTTAAATCGTAATAAGTTTATATAAGGAATTCACTGTTCATATACAGTTAGTGTAGTTTTATATAAAAGAAAACAATAATATTTAAGCCGTTTAATATTCAATTATTATTGCATAATTTAATACTATTATATAATATCACATTTATTGACAACAATTCTTTTTTCGCATGCATATATATGTGTATATCCATTTAAACATCAAAATATCCCGTCAAATGCTTTCCCCATATTAATTATGTAGACACTTAAATAATAGGTTAATTTATTTAAAAATAGGAGCACAAAATTCAATCTTAATGATTAGTCTTAAATCAAATTTGAATTTGGCTCCTAACTTTTAAACGAGTTGTGGATTGTACATCACATAAAAAAATTTTAATTTGGATAATATTACAACAATATCTATATTAGTGGATGAGTGGAACACATTATTATTTTCTTTTTAAAGCTCGATTGGCAAACAATTTATTTTTGCTTAATAACTTGCGTTATCTCCTCTCATCGATATTATTCAATTAACTGACGAAACTATTTGTCTAGGCGACTTCAACATAGCTATGCTTAAACCCAATATGCCCGCGGTTGCTGAGTTTAATGGCACATTAGAGGTGTTTGGGCTGTTACCTCTGCCACTTTATTTGATTTAATTTTGGTCTCTAATGAAGACCTAATACTTAATAGTGGCCTGTTGAGTTACGATCTTTCAGATCACTCGTTGATTTTTGCTGAATTGAATATACCACAGGAGAATGTAATAATAAGTTGGTTTTTTATGACCATCTACAATCATTGCCCTGGCGTATTCTTTACGAATTACATTCCATTGATGATAAAATTCAATTTTTTAATGAAAATATATTAACGCTTTTGGACCTACATGCACCCGTGGTTGTCCAGTGAGGTAAGACTGGCCATGCGAACCCGAAATAAATTCTTTCAAACCTTTAAACGCTCGCGAAGTACCTTACATTGGCAGCAGTATAAGTTAGCGCGTAACATGGTTACTAATATGCTTCGTAATTGTAAAAAAGACTATTTGCAAAAGTTTTTGGATACAGGTAGCGTGGCTGGGTCTTGGTCTGCGTTGAAGAAGACTAATTTGGTTAAATTCAAACATAGAGCACTACCTAACCATTTTGCGGATGCTTCTGTCGTTAGCGACTATTTTATTGACTCGATTCCCAACAGGAATAATACAGTTATTGGATATTTACATGGGCGTAAATGAAAACTTAAGTTGTTCTCTTAAACTGTCAACGGTGTCGGAGGATGACATTTTCAGTGCTCTGCAATCAATTAGATCTAATGCAATTGGATCTGACGAAATATCTATTAAGTTGTTAAGGCACTGTATGCCATTTTTATTGCCTTACATCACCCATATTATTAACTTTTGTATTAAAAACGGCGTTTTCTCTACTGCATGGAAACTGGCGGTTGTGCTTCCGATACCGAAAGTAGCGAATCCAATTCTCACGTCTGACCGTAATTTCAAAGGTTGTAGAAAAAATTGTTAATGTACAATTGCAACAACGCGACACGTCGCATGATTTTTACTTTGTTTTCACATTAGCACGGTACAGCGCAGCACAACTCGACACAGCATTTTATGCAGCAGACAACTGTGCAATATCAGTTGCATTTAGATTTCTTTGAGATGTGCACGTCCGAAGAAAGCTCTTCGTCGTATTCGGAAGAAGAAGTACTGCTTCTTACAACCATGTGTTTGGAACTTGAGAAACCTAAACGAAAAAAGAAGCGTGCTTGTTGGATGCATGACATATTTCGCGCAAGACTGGACGAAGGGGAGTTTCATACGCTATTCAATCGGTTACAAAACGATGAAAAAAAATTTTATAAATATTATAGAACGAACCCTGCAAAATATAATCAATTATTTGACATTTTTTTGATAAGGGCACACGTAGCCCTTATCAAAAAAAAATACAAAATTGGCTACGATTTATTTTTGGCGTTGGAAGGTTTGAAAGAATTTCATATAAATTAGGGGAACTTAAATGGCTTAATACATATGTCTTATAGGAGACTTTTTCACAGTTGTGTATTTTACCATAATATTGTTCGAAGAGAAAAACCTGAATACCTGTGCCGCAAAATTCAGTACCGCACTGATGTTCACAATTTGAATTTGAGATTCAGGGGGACTCTATCACCGCCCTTTCACCACACTGATCTATTCAAGAGGAGTTTTCATTATCAAATTGTAAAAGTGTACAATAATCTACCCTATGAAACAATCCAACTGGCAAACATTTCCACCTTTAAAAAGTATATTTTTGGTGACTTATTCGACTAATGACAGCGCTGAAATGGCTACAAGTACGACCCAGTGTCCGCATTTGCTTCTTGTGTTTTATTTATTTTTTTTTTTCTTTTTCAATTATTATACGAGTATCTAGGTTTAAGTTTTAATTTTAAGTTGAGCAGTGCTTAGGCACTGCTCAACTTAAAATTCACCTTTTCAAACCTTATATGTTATTTATTTTATGTTTCTAATATATTTAGTAACATTGTTGATTTGTATTGCATTAACAGGTAACAATAAAGTCACTATTATGCTAGGGATATTTTGTGTGCGGGAGATTTTGGGTTGGTAGTGCGGAGCGTGGGGTGGCAATGGAGTGATTCCCGCGTTCGAAATGTTCCGAGACGTTAGATAAAACGAACAGGTCTGAACAAGATCGAGAGAGTCGAACATGAGAGTTGGTGCGTGGCAGATGTAGAAAACGTGTATTGCGAGAAAAGACGGACAAAACGGGCGTGTTTTGAGAAATACAAACGCTGAACTAAATTTACATTAATATTATGTTTGAAGATTCAATAAAGTTGTTATTTAGATAAATTTACGTGAGTGTATTTACTTTAATTATTATATACTCATTCGCCTATCTGCACGTGCAATTGGGTAAAATTCTTGTTGACTCGTACTGGGTGGTGGATATCTCCATCTCCATGTCTTTGGAAGATATCTGTCAGTTGAAGCTAGTTCTCGGAACAGAGCTTCAGACGGACTCAAACCGCTCTCTTTGGTGTTATTCTCTTCAACTTCGACCTTCGTCCATCGTCGATTCAAAAGGCTGGGTTTAGAAGGGCTTGGGAAGAAACCACTGGATGAAACCGTCGCCGAACATAGAAGTCGAATCGTATCGGGTGCAATTGGATCTTTGTTGTTGCTCCCGCTCTGTTTCAACTTTGAAGGATTCTTGTTTTGTACGCTCCAAAAACTACAAACGTCTCTGAAAACAGAAGCAACCTAAAAGAAAAAAAATTAAAATTTTTTTTAGAAATGTTGCATTAAAATTTTTACTTGATCTATACTCTCTCGAACGGAAATTTCATGAAAACAAACACAACCGATTTCTTTGCTTCTTTTTTGACCTTCCTCCAGCGTAACCATCCGACCGTTGATTTGATCGATTTTATTTCCGACTAAAACGACGGGAACTTCGGTAATACCCTCTTTCGAACCATTTCCTAATCTTTTTCCACATTTGTGGTAGTTTATCAAGAATTTCAAACGGCAACATTCGTCGAATGAGCATTTATCGGTCACCGAATACATCAAGATAAAAGCTTCTGCCCATCTTATGTTGGCCGCTAAAGTTAAAGATTCGCCATTTTCTTGTTCGATTTGTCCCGCGGTATCTAAAATCTCGAAATAAACCATTCGGTTGTCTATAACGGTATTAAAATTGTAGACTTTTTCCAATGTTGGATCATATTCACCGATGTAACGTCTTGTAATAAATCTAACAACCAGAGCTAAAATTAAATTAAAGTAAATTAAAAAGTAAAGATTGAGTTAACAAATTTAAACCTGATTTTCCAACTCCGGCTTGTCCTAAAACCATAACTTTTAAAGTTTTTTGTCGGGGATAGAGTCCTAAGTTAACTAAAAAAGATTATTTTAAGTCGTTTTAACGTAAATTATCGCAAAACAAAATTTACCTAATTTATTCATCATGTCACGTCGAAACAAAACGGTTCAGGTTTTCAAGCTCAATCGAGTGCTTCTTGATTGTTGTGTAATATTCTCTGTAAGTTTAATTACGAAGAACGAGATTAGAATCCGGACCAGAATAATAATTCGAATACAGTTTAATATTTCTAGGGAGAGTAAAATGGAAGAGATTACGTGAACCTTCCTTTATGGTTACGATACCAAAAAAAAAAAATAATAAAAAGGGACAAAATCAATAAAACCAACTAAAACGGAATGAAATGAAGATTCGATCTCGACTTTTTTGTTTGAGTATTAGTGATGCTTTTTACAAAAATAAATTCCCAAAAAAAATTGTAATCGGATCTAGTTTCTGATTCTTTTTTAAATATTAATTTGCCAGGTGTGAAACCCCGCCGAGGTACGATTTCCGCACGTGCCGGTGTGTCCAGCAGAAGGCGTCGTGCAGGTGCTCGTTCCAGCCCAAGCGAGAGGTATGTAAGGGAAACTGTACTCAACTCAGTGGATAAGTCTATTAACTGTTTACAAGTAACCCTGCAGCACGCTACGGCTGCCCTCAGCGGAACCTGGAGGAGTGTTACTTACTTTGCTCAGGGGATAGACCCAGAGCTTGCTTACTTATCAAGAATAACATTAATGCATTCTTAATCTCAGAGCATAGCGATCGCGATTGTATGGCTGCGGTTCTGAGAATCCAAGGTGAGAAAGGCTGGACAAAAGTTATATAATAATGATCTTCCCCCGGCCGCTATGCGACACGTAATTGCCTACAGCCAGAGGAATAACCTACAAGTGGTTATTGGATGTGACGCTAATGCACACCACACAATATAGGCAAGCACCAACACAAATGAAAGTGGTGAGTTGCTTTTTGACTACCTATTGGGGGAGGGGCTTACTGTTAATAATATAGGCGCCAAACCAACCTTTGTTACCAGAAATAGAGCAGAGGTACTTGACATTACGTTCAGCTCAATCATATTAAGCTGAAAGATAATCTCCTATCCTCTGAACCGTCGTGTTCAGATCATAGACATATTCAATTTAAAATTGACCTAGGGATGAAATCGGACTGTATGTACCGTAATCCCCGTAGCACTACTGGACTGATAATGCCACAGCGGGCTATTCCTACATTGCAAAGCGCCCCTCAAATATGGATTGGGGTGTGGCTCTTCACTTGCACATCCGTCGACCAGGCGATTCAAACGTTGAAGCTGTTCAAATCGCCCGGAGAAGACAATATCTTTCCTGCTATTTTGATAAAAATTTTCAGAGCGAGTATCACCTGGAAATATGTACCGGCAGAATGGATTAAGGTAAGGTTGTCATATATACCTAAAGCGGGCCGTTCGGTCCCTGCTCCTAATGCCTTTCCACCCATCAGCCTAACGTCATTTCTGTTGACATCCGTTGACAAAGTTCTGGAGCTTTATATCCGTACGGTGCCACTGGTATCCGGTCCACTGAGTCGCCACCAGTATGCTTATCAAGCGGGAAAATCAGCAGAAGTGGCTCTACACAACTTACTTGATAGAGTATCTAGGACAGTGCAGGATAAAGAAATCTTGGTTTGTGCGTTTCTGGATATAGAAGGTACGTTCAACAACGCAATACCACAATCTCTTGAAAGAGCTGCTCTTAACAGGGGAGTGGAAGCAACTATAGCGGGTTGGATCCGCAATATGCTTGATAGTAGAACAGTTTCTACTTCACTCTACGGTGATACGATACGCTATCTCCCGTGTTTTCTCCCCTGCTTTGATCCCTCTTGGTTGACGGTCTAATTGCGATAGTCGAAGCCGTTTTTGTAAAAATAGAAGCTTATGCTGATGACATTGTCGTTATAGTCAAAGGAACCTGTTTATCGAGGATATCTAAAGTCCTCCAGGTGACCCTAAATACCATTTCTGCTTGGTGTAAGGGAGAGAATCTTGCGATAAACCCGCAAAAGACAATTGTTGTGCCCTTCATCAGAAGACGAAAGGTGGATGGACTAATCCGCCCAACTATCCAAGGTGAAGAAATTCCTTTCTCAAAGGAAGTCAAATATCTAGGAGTAATCCTAGACAAAACTCTCTCATGGAATGGACATTTGCAGGGAATTTTGCACAAAGCTGTCTAGCTTTGTATCCTTAGTACGAGAGGGCAGCGCTAAAGTGTTTGTGGTGCCAGAACCAGCAGTTGGTGTATCATTTGCGATGGCCAAACATAAGATTGGACTGTGACATTTTAGGCCATGCTCGTAGTAGCATAAAAGTTCTAATGGGTGTCTTTATTGGGCACTGCCGATTAAAAGCACACAACAAGTTGGTGGGTTTAGCCGACGATGTTGAATGTGGACTATGTGCGGAGGAAGCAGAGACGGATGAGCATGTTTTATGCCATTGCCCTGCTGTTAATCGTATCAGATTCTCGATTTTTGGATCGCTGATTATCTCCTCAAAGGATCTGAATAACCTTTCACCGAGCTAGGTATTAATGTTCGTTAAGACTGCACGGTGAAATTTGATAACGATATCTCTCGGGGTACAATAGATCCTTAGGGTCGCGGTGCAAGGTTGGTTGGTCCGCCTATCCGATATGTAGTCTATGTAATGTAATGTAATGTAAATCTTAATTTAAATCCCGATGTGATGGATTTTCGACAATGGTGTTATTTAAAATGTTTAATATGCGAAAGAGTGCGTTGAATTTTCAACACGACTCGACATTATATCGACACTCGACAAAAAAGCAAATTTTAAGCCGGCTTCCTGAAAAGCGATATATATTACGCATTCACGTGAATTAATGACAGACGTGGCAGATATTAATTCACATGCTGTAACAGGACACTTGAGGAATGTACTAATTATAGGTAATTTTGGTAAGATTTCGGAATCTAATATAATAAGAAAACCTTGTAATAGTGTTTAGTTTTCGTCGAGATCTTTTATCGATTGAACTTCTTCCCTAAGAGAAATTGAAGCGTTTTCTTTCTATGGAAAACCCAACCAGCACCAACCAAAAAAAGATACGGTAGCTAAACCTACAGCCAACCGTATAACTCGTGATCGGTTTATTGAAAACCGCAACTTTGTTGCGTAAAAGCGGCATCTATAAAACAGGTAAATTGTGGAAAAACGTTGGTCGCACATTAATACAGCAGACAAATAGACAAATCACAATCGTTTGTTACAGACTTTTTTTAAAAAACAAAAGACGAACTAATTACTTAAAACGCATAATTAATTTTTAACATTCCATGGTACTGTTAATGAACATGGATTGGACGAAACCCTCCTCTCCCCTCATAGTTCCTTCTGTTCCTTTTTAATTTATAATTCGCTTAAATCCTGGTGACCTGGCTCGGATACCTATGGAAAGAGGTCTAAAAGATTCCGTAATTTTTCCGCCTTTGTCAATTTGATAATAGAATAACGCATAAAACAGAGCGTAAAACAAGAGTTCGTGGAACTGCTTATGTCGGCATTTTCAGAATATTCGCTTTCACAGACTTAATTAGTTGAATTGTTTTAAAATGTAACAGGTAAAACAAAATTTGTATAAAAACTGCTTGGCAATAAATTCTGTATTCATTCCATCGTTTTACATTAAGGCAAAGTGTTTAAACTAAGTCATTAAATCATGGATACTCTAGTGTGACAGAAAAAGTCGAAATAATTTTTATTTATGGAGAATGTGGCAGAAAAGTTGCTGATAGCTTTGTATCGAGAACGTTTTCCTGATTGAAATACACCTTTGAGAAGTACCTTTTACAGAGTTGTGAATGATTTCACTAACACTGGAAATGTGGAATCAAGAAAAAAACTCGACGAGCAACTGTAACTACGGAAGAAAAGGAAATTGCGATATTACCTAGCGTTGAGGTAAATCCTCAAGCACTCGACGACTTGCAATTGACGCCGGAATATCGAAGACCAGCATTTTAAGAATATTAAAGCGCAACAAGTATCACCCATACCACATTTCATTGCATCAACAGCAATGGAGGTGATTTTGAAAATCCATTAATATTTTGTCAATGGGCACAAGAACGAATGCGGTTGGACTTCAATTTCTTTGGTAACGTGCTATTCTCGGATGAGTCTACTTTTACAAACAGTTAGCGTTATTAGCGTTGAAAATCCGAGATGGTTGCGAGAAGTAGAACATCAACGACCTTGATCGGTTAATGTTTGGTGTGGCATAATTTGGTGATAAATTGATCGGTCCATACTTTATTGATGGTATGCTGAATGGGGAGAAGTGCCGAAATTTTTTAGATGACGTCTTACCAACGTTACTTGTAGATTTGAGCAGGGCAGAAAGACAAAATATGTGGCTACAAAATGATGGGTGTCCAGCACATTTTTTACATATTGCATGTGAAGTTTTAGATCGGGACTATGCTGGGCGATGGATTGGAAGGGGAGGTCCAATTTCCGGGCCTGCCAGATGACCTGATTTAACATCCCTTGTATTTTTTTTGTGGGTGTCCTTAAGGATAATGTTTATCGCGAAGTACCGACTACGCCAGAAAACATGAAAAAGCGGATAAGAAATGCATGCAGAAATAGTAGCCAAGAAAACCTATTAAGATGTAAAGAAAGTTTTAATAGAAGGGTTAATAACTGTATTGAAGTGGATGTGGAAATATTTGAACATTTATTATAAATTTTATATTTGTTGTTGACTAATAGTACAGTTTAATCATTTTATTATAAATAAACAATATTTAAAACCATTTTAATGAATAAATTATTTAGATTTTGTCTACAAAAGATGTTTCGCCGTCGTACTGGCAAAACCACACTGTAATTTTTTTTTTTAATTATTTTACTTTTATCGATAGATTCAGATTTTGCAATCAAAAACATAGGGTGCCATTTAAAAAATTGGTCGTGACCTTCATATGACCTTGAAAATAAGGTCAAGGTCAAAAAATGTTATCGTCATATGGTTTCCCCCTTCGCACAGAACAACTTTGATTTGGTTCATTTTACATAAAAATGAAATTGATTGAAAAATCAATCAAATTTTTGAGATAACCGCTTGCCTCACGTTAAATTGACTACCCTGTATTATATGTGCCAACGGGATCAACGGAATGGCAAGTACTCAAACGGGTGCTGTAATAAGACTCCTTACAGCATCGGATGCTGTAATGAGATTTTAGTAACATTTTTTGTAATTCGCGACGGTAATGAAAGCTATAACAGTACTCAAACGGGTGCTGTAATGAGATTCCTTACAGTATCTGATCCTGTAATGACTGTTAGTAACATTTTATGGAACCAGTTCAAGTTGGTGACATTGGGTCATTAATTCTTCTAGTTGTCAATGTGACAATGTTTGTCTATGGATGTTTAAACACGTTCTTAGCATCGAATACAAAGTCCACAATAATGAGGACATTGAACTCTGAGCAATTTCTCTTATTTTGGGAGGTGTACATCAGGTGAATACATTTTGTGTTTTGACAGTTTCTAATTGTCAATTCAAATTTCTATTTTCAAGTGTTACGGTGTTACCAACTGCTGCATACCTATTTCCCTACATTGTCAACATTTATTTTATTTTTGAGAAAAGAAAAAGGATAAAAACGCGAATTACAAAAATAGCATAAAAAACAAGTTTCATAAGACTTAAAGCACTCAAATGATGAGGAAATGCATGTTGAAAAGATAAAAGATAACATAAACTTTTTACATCAGGCAATCAGTCTCAATGTTACACCTAAAACATTCAAAATAAAAACATCCATATTATTCAACGATCATTTAGAGGAGTTGGAAAAGAGATTAATTAGAAAAGGAATAAGATCACAATATAAACTACTAAACAAACAAGAAACCATACTCAAATTCATACACAGAGATCTGCAAAAGTATCTTCGTTATTTGGAATACGAAGACCTCGTGAAGAGGTTTAATGGAGAAATTTTTTATTCAACAATGAGAAACAAAGACAACAAGAAAAAAAACTTAAACGGTTGGCAGAAGAAAAAGTAAATACTCTTGCTCAAAGATCATCACATTCGAAGAATCAACATATAAAAAGTACTATATTTCAAAAAGATAAATTCTATATTAAAAGATTCAATATAACAGAACTACACCTAAATATTAATTTAGACTAACCCAAGATGACATTGACGTTCTTAAATTGGGTAATAAACTCTCATTGCTTAATAAAATAAAGCCTGTACACTTAGCAATAAAAATTGAATCACAATTATGTTAGAATCTCTCAACCGAAACTCTTATGTGCGAATGAATGAAGAGATCACTCGTTGTCAGGAACATAAAAATATGTATTTAATCAATATAGACAAGATATATACAAGTGAGGTTAGGTTACAAGAATAGACTCACACCTAACAACCGTCCGGTTACGACTAACTGTTGACGTCGCTTGCTCGTGTCCCCACCATTTCAATCGTTCTCGAATGTTCTTTTGACGGTTTCTAAAACTCGGCTTCTCCTGACGGTTTTTCTCTCCTGAGAAAACTTTTTAAACTAAAACAATTATTCCTTTTCCTTGTGCACGGTCCTCTTCTTTCTCCTTCTCCTCTTCGGACTCTTCATCTTGTCCTCGGTCGTCTTCTTTCTTCTTCTCCTCTTCGGACTCTTCATCTTTCTCACTTACGCCGTCACTATCAGTATCACTTTCCTCGTGATTTCTGTAGATATTCAATTGACTTACATGGGCCGTTGCTGTCCACAATCTTCCTCCTATCTCCGGTAACTTAGCAACCCTATACGTGTCGTTAGGTAGGATTCAATTATTGTTAAGGGTCCTCTGTACTTTGATTGTAGCGTAGTGGACTCTCCAGTTGGTTTTGGACAGGATTTCATTACTACAATGTCACCAACGGTATAATCTACTGCCCGGCAGCGCTTTCTGTCATACTGCCTCTTGTATGATTCCTGTGCCCTCTCAATGTTTCTTTGAACCATTTCCTGAACGTCACTAATAGCGTTGTCTGTCTCATTAATCACTCAATTCTCGTTCCAATCTGGCATCAATAAAATGTGGAATATACCCAAATACGGCCTCGTACGGAGCATACTTCGTGGACTTGTTTACCGCACTATTCATGTTTCTCTCGACTAGTGACAGAGTGAGGTCCCAAGCATCTTCACTTGCTGCCGTACTGATCATAGAATTTACCAACGTTTCCATCACTATCTCAGCTTGTCCATTTGCTTGTGGATGTCGAGGTGAAATGTAATTTATGTCAGTACCATGTTTCGTACAGAATTCCTTGAACGCCTCAGCCGTAAAGCATGTTCAACGATCCACCACGTACATTAAAGATATTCCAAAATCATTAATAAACTTTTTAACGCATTTTATAGTCGTTTGAGCTCTAGTGTCTCGCGCCGAATACAACTTAACGAATTTCGTAAAGGAATCGATTGCCACCAAAACGTAACAATAACCTTTTTTCGTTTTTACGAACGGTCCACAGTGATCCCAATGAATCCTTGCAAATGGTCGTTTGGTTACAGGTAACGGATGAAGAAACCCTGGTTGTCGTCCTCTGGGTTGCTTGTTCATCAAACAAACAAAACAACTCGCAATGTATCTTCGAACATACCTCTTCATTCGCGGAAACCAATAATTTCTCTTGATCCTGGCTACTGTCCGATCAACTCCAAAATGACCGCCGTTATCATGAAATCTTACTACCATTGACTTCCAAAGAATCCCCCTACTCTACTCACCCTTCTTGGACTCTTGAAAAGATAAATTTGTGAGCTGTTGTGGGCTCAAGTGTTAACTTTGTCCTCAAGTAGTGTTTTGCCAGTGCTCATTTTTAATAATTATTAATATTTGTTTTAATTAGTTGGTAGTATTTTTTTAATAATAAGTAGTTTCTTATATTGGTTTTTAGTTTAGTTGAGTAGTTTTAAACTTTTGGTAGTAGATTACATTATTTGTACATTTTTTGTATTTTTTATTTGTATTGTAGATATTTAATTAATAGATTTAGTTCATTTAATCAATTAGTTGTTTAGTTTTTTTAGGTAGTAATAGTTGTAGAATTGTGACCTCCAAGGGAACCTATTGTATTGTCCCTGGTTATTTATTTTTATCTGGTGGGCGCTGGTTAACAACAAAATCTTGGTTTTACGTTTCCATAAACTTTATTCTTAATTTCACTTAAACTATACATATAAATTGCGATTAGTTATATAGGGAGCCTTGCTCCGCGTGTATTGAAGGGGTACTGTTTCGGTGGGTGTTAAATCGAAGACTGAATAACTGATACGAGTTGAGCTCGCAGGCTCCTTCTTTATTTTAGGTCATAACTAAAAACTATAACGCCGTTACGTACCGGAATCAACAAAAAAAAAATTTTTGAACAAGATGGTTTTCCCTTAACCCTTCCGTGCCAACCCAAAAAAATGAAAACACCGCCGAACCTCAACTAGCACAGTGAAGACGGGGAGGTTCGTTAATTTATATCTGGCGCCACGTAATTTATTACAGCGATGTCCATCAATTACGAAATGTAGATGTTCAGGAATAGGAATAGGCACACAAGGATCACATGTACAAAATTTCTATAAAACACCTGATATTACAAAAAAAAATAATTTGGTTTATTAAAAACAAAAATTGAATTGTAGAAAGAAATTGAATAATAAAAAAAATGAAGATTCGAAAATATAAACTAAAGTATTATAACTTATAACTCAAATTTAAATAAATGGGAAACCCACTGTTTTGGGAGACGTTAAAATTAACTTTAAAATGAAAATAAAAAAAACTGTAGAAAATATTCGGTAATAAAAAAAATCAACAAAAGGAAATTGAAACAAATTGATCCCGATACGTTTTGTATAAAGTACAAGCTTGTCTTTTGAAACGTAGTAAAACCAAAAAAAAATTCGACGAGAAAAAAAATAAAAAAAAATCACCCCAAAATTTAGATTTTACCCTTACAATCTGCAATAATTTATTTGCAAGGTAAGTAAAATTTTTAAATGTTTATAGTAAATTCTCAAATGTAAGTATTATTAACTTTTTTTTTTTTTTAGCGATTCAACACATTAATGAACACAAAATAACTTTACATATACGTTCTGACCTTGATACGGGTAAGATTCTTCTTTATGCAGCGATTCCTCTGGAGAGGGAAAGTATTCGGAGTTGGCAGAGGGGAGGCACTCCACCATACAATTATATTATTTGATTTTTTTTCTTTTGGAATGGAAAAATCCCAACGTAAAAATCCAAAGAAATTATTCCCGGAATAATAATATCCCAAAATAGGAGGCCTAAAAATTAGTAAATGGACGATACAAAAAAAATTAGAAAAGGAGGAGAAAGAGAAGAAAGAAAAAGAATTGTTAAATTATTAAGTTAAACAATTTTTTTTTTTTTTTTTTTGGAATTATCAAATATTATAAGTATTGATTGTGTCTGAATAAATGATTGAATGATTAAATTTCTATTAAATTACTATCACATACCTCAGATGTTAAAGGCCTCGCACGTGTGAAAAGTAAATCGACTCAAAACGCAAAATAGCCGGGTTAACCGTAAGAAAGAACTTAAACTTGTTCTCAAATAAATTGTCGATGTGATGATCCCGATTAATTCGGATGCGTTAAATCAAATTATGACCAAATGAATCACTCAAAATGTCAACCAAAACGCCTACACAACGACGCTACACGTTGAGTCTCGTGCCACCAAAAAGAGTGAGACTTCCTCTTCGAAAACCTAAATCCAATTTCAAAAAAAAAAACTCGACCTGCGCGCAATAACTTTTCCGTATGAAATTTAAAATAAGTAAAGAATTAAGAAAATGACATCTATTAAAGAGAAGGCGAAATATAAGAAAAGAATAGAAAGAAAAGAAAATTTACAATGATAATTCCGTACAAATGAAGGAATAATAGGAAGGGAAAAAAAGGATCTCCAGATTCTGTCGCTTAAAAAAAAATTACAATATAAAAAAAATTTACAAGTAACATAAATACAAAACATTGGAATAAATTAGACTGTAACAAAACCCTTACCTAAACACCGAAATATCACCCCAACGCATTCCCACACTTCACTCAACCCAATAAATAATGCGATAAAAAACCCTAATCTTACGACTCGAGACACTTCAAATCTAGACTAAACAAATGAGGCGATACAAATAAATCCAATATAAATGAACTGATATAATATAAACCTATCAAATCTAATATAAATTAACCAATATAATATAAAATCTAACAGTCCCGATGTGCAGTAGTACATCAACAATAAAAAAGATAAGAATGTTTAGAGTACAAAAAGAAGGTGACAGGTATGTACTTTATGAAAGCAAAAGTTTATAAAGAAGTTTAAAAAAAATTGATTAATTTTAGAGCAATGAAATGGTTAATTGGATGTAACCGGCTGGACCTGAAAAACAAAACCCCATTACAATTGTACACCAATTACAGGGTGTGTAGTCTGCATTTTAAGATGTCCATGTTTACTTCTCCTGAACTAAGTAGATACTAAGTACTAAGTATTACCTACTGCCGTTCCGACCGAATTTAATTTTACATGTACATTACCTGTAGATGAAAAATTACTTACCAATTTTTAGATATAGTTATTACTCCAGGTAATAAGGAAACTATTGCTCCCCCTGCTGAGGAAACTATTGCTCCCGCCGTTGAGGAAGCTACTGCTTCAGTTATTGAGAAGGATGTAGTACCTGGTAAGATGGAAAATAATTTACAATTTAAATAATTTTCGATAATGATTTCAGTGAAATAAGAATTTTTATTTGTTATAGATTGTTCTTCAACGTCAATAACATCTTTAACTTCCTGTGAAGTAACAACAACACATACTGGTAAAGTATCAAATCCATCATAGTTTCTCTATAAAACCCTATATGTACTTTGAAATACTTACTTATCATGTTTAAATTTCGATACTTATAATACACATTTTAAATATTTATGCATATTTTAACTTTTAAGTATGCCAGGCTTTCGGATTCAAACCCTATGCTAATTGTATGTCGAAGTAAAAGAAACAAATTTTTTGTTTTGTTTTTGTTTTAGTCATAAAAAAAACTATTAAAATTTCGACATCGATCTTTCAAACTGTATAATATAATTTAATTATGGCACATTACTTTTTAAACACTCTTTTACTTTCCAAAGTAACAACTCTTATCTTTTTTAAACAGCTACACAGACACACAAATTCTTGTCCTGCAATACGCCACGGAAGCAGAGGTTACGGGCTGCGTTGAGTGATGCCCGCAAAGACAAGTTAAAGGCCAGGAGACTAGTTGACCAATAAGGGCCAACAAGGGGAAAATATATATAATAAATATAATTTAGAATAATTTCATTCACTACCTCCCTAATAAATTTCTCAAAAGTGTAAAATGCACTTTCAATTAAGTGTTTTTTTATAATTATATTGAATTTACTTCTTGACATTGCCGCAATGGAGGGTGGAACTATGTTGAAAAGTTTTGGATCCCAATAGTCCATCGATTGTTGTGTTCTTGAGAGTCGGTGATATGGTGTAGCAAGTTGATAGCAAGATCTAGTTGCATAACTATGTGATTCGCCGAGTGTTTGGAAAGTATTCCTATTATCGTACACGTACATTAACATCGTATGTATGTATATACTTGGTAGGGTAAGTACTTCTTCTCTAATGAAATACTCCTTATAGCTATCACGCCGTCGCAGATTACAGAGAGCCCTAATTGCTGACTTTTGTATTTTAAATATTCTATGGAACTCAGTTGACTATCCCCAGAATAGAATTCCGTATGATGCCACGGACTAGAAGAGGTTGAAATACGACATTTTGGCGGCTTGGTGTGTAGCTATGCTTTTCAAACGTCTTATGGTGAAAACCGCTGTTGATAACTTCTTTGATAGGGCCTCAATATGATGGTGCCAATCCAGCCGTCCATCGAGATGTAACCCGAGGAACCTCGCCTTACCGACACGATTTCCTGCTTTTGTGCTGAATATTATGCTTTCTGTTTTATTGTGATTTAGTTGCAGATTATTACTTTCAAACCATAACTGCGCTTCGTACATTGCATTGATAGACTTCTGTTTTAGTTCACGCTTGTCTTTACTTTTTACAATGATTGATGTATCGTCCGCATATAAGCCAATTTCTTCATTGACCGTGGCAGGCAAATCATCCTTGGGGCACACCTTGTTTTATGTTTAATAACTTGGAATTTTTATCTTTCCATTGAACGTATTGTTCGCGTTCGGAGAGGTATGAGTTTAGGAGTTCTAGTTGTACTCCTCTTATGCCATAATATTCCAGCTTGTCTAAAAGTATGTTGTGGCTTACAGTATCAAACGCCTTGGTAAGATCTAATAAGTTGATTTCCACTAGTTCTTTGTTATCAAGTGCTTCTGTAATCAAATTTATGACATTCATCATCGTTGTTGTTACCGATTTTTTTCATCTGTATCCATGTTGGCAAGTTGTTAATAGGTTAAATTTTTCTAGGTAGTCAATCAAACGATTTGCTATAATTTGCTCAAATATTTTTGAGGAAGCTGGTAATATAGATATCGGTCTGAAATTGTCACATTGATTGCTATCACCTTTTTTGTGTACTGGTAGAATTTTTGCAATTTTTAGTTCATTTGGAAAACATCCTTCATTCACGCATTTGTTTAAAACCTTGGATAGAGGTGACGCTATCACATCGACAACTTGTTTTAGGAGGTTGGTACTGAAGTGGTAGGTGTCTTTAGTGTTTTTGTTTTTTAGGGATTGCACAATATCTATGATTTCAATTAGCGTTATTTCTTTAAAGTAGAATGATCTTTTATTATCTATTTTATGGTTTTGAAGTAAAGTACCGTATAGATGTGTATTATGGTGATCATTTTTTGCTTTGTTACTCAAATTTATAAAAAAAGTGTTCATCTCTTCTCCGCCTGCCAATTTCTTACCAACGCGTTCACTATTGATGACATTCCAGATTGCTTTCGATTTATTTGATGAATTTGATATAAAGTTTTCTTTTTGTTTTTCTGTTGTCACAGTTTTTATGTAAGTATATTTTAATTTCCTATAGATATTGTATGCTTCTGGACTACCTCCTGCCTTTGCTACGATATACATGGAATCAAGAGTATTTTTCAATGCGTTTAACTCAGGTGTGTTTATTGTATATTTTTTATCTTTGCGTTGTAATATGTATTTTTCAGGGAAACACTCGTCAAATTTCGCCATGAGTAAAGTATAAAATATGGAAAAGAGACTTTGCGCGGTCTCTGTTATGCGATTGTCAACAAGTATACTCATTTCTCTTAATTTTTCTCTGAAACGATTAATATTTGAAGGAGCAAAGTTTCTTTGTTTTGTTTTGTTTTTTCCAGGGTGTTTTAGCTCTGTTATGGTGAACTCGAGCATTTACGCAAGATGGTCCGACATATGGAGATTGATAGTATTTGCAACGTACTGAGATAGTTTCGTATTTATGAATATATTATCGACGCACCTGACACTGTTGAGCCTGGATGGTTCATTAAAAAGTGGATGAAAGTTAAAAGAAGCTAATATGTCCCGAGTGATTTCTGCATTTCTATCTGTTCCATTACGTGAAAATTCTAGATTAAAATCTCCCATTATAAATATGGTTTTGTTCTGTTCATCCTGCAAATTTTCCATTAGATCCTATAATTTTTCAGTAAAAATATTTAGGTCTCCCAGTGGAGAACGGTATATAGCTATTAGTAGTGTTTTGTTTTCCACTATTTCAGCGACAGCCACTTCGATGTTGACTTCCGATGATATAGGTATTAAATCTGGGCATTCCCTGGCCTGTATGTTGCTTCTGACCAGGATTGCTACCCCACCATGTGTCCTATTCTGTCGGCAGAATGCAGCGGCTATATGATAATTTGTTATGTTTACGTTATGTAGTATTTCAGCATTTTGAAAATGGTCTGTTAAACTTCCTTCTGTATTCAGAAATTTCTCAAGTGCGTCTATTTTCTTCGTTAATGATTGTATATTAAAATTTATTATTTTTTGAGTTTTTATACTCGAGAATGTCTTATTTCCTTTTTCAGTTAGGTTTTGTGAGTGCGTCTGTAAATCTGTTCGAAAAAACGATTCACACTGGTTCCCGCCGGCCACGATAATTGTTTCAGGTTGAATTTAATTTTGATTTGTTATTACTTTATTTTGTTTTTTTTTATATATTTCTTTTTTTTTGTGTATGGGATTTCCAGGAAGACCAGGACGCCATAAATTGGCTTACTGATGGAAATACCCTTTGGCAAACTCTATACTTAGTTATTTTAGGCCCACTTTTACCACGTCTAGTTAAAGTGGTTGTTAACTTTAACTAATGGTTAGCGCAAAAATCGGCTTTTACCACCATATTTACCTTGTTGATAGCGCTAACTAATAGTTATTTTCGGTCTATCCGTAACTATCGGTTTGGGGGTCGGGTTAAATATTTACCTTATTGATAAACTTGGTTGAAGGTATTTTTAACCAGATGGCGTAACATAAATCTAACCTAAAATCATAATAAACGCTTACGTTCGCTCAAAACTCCATAATAGTGATTAAAACGGTGTTATTGTCGTGTTATAGTCGTGTTATAACAGTGTTACAAAGAGATAGAATAAAAAATCATGGATTTCGAAAGGTTTGAAATTGATGAGCAAGAAATCTTGGAGAAAATTAATTATCTATTTCCCATTCGAGGTGGACGCGTAATAAAAGACAGAATAGACCACCATCAAACTGATGAATTTATTAAAAGATTTCCATTATCAAAGGAATGTGTGTTTTCACCACATTTTAGCACAAATTGATAATGACATCAAACCACGAACGAGGAAGTATTATATATGTATAGCACCTAGTTTTTATCCGTAGAATGCATTAATAATTAATTTTTTTTAGAAATTTTGTAATCCCTGTTTCAAATAGATTGTTGCTTATTTAAAGATTTTGAGTTTGCTACAGGCAACATGTTATTGGGTGTAGCTGACTTGTGAAATCAGCGAATCATTAGCTTCAGGTCAATAATAGAAGATTAGTAGTTATCAATTATTAATAATAATAAACTTTTTAATTATAAAAAATAATAAACAAAAAACGTTATTTACAATAAATATGTACATTATTATTATTTAAATATCGTCAACAAGTATTTCAAAAATAGATTAACTGTCTTTTTACTTTTCCTTGTTGTTTGCAAAACCCAAACGTTATTTTCCACGTACTAACGTGCCTATTTTTATTTTCGAGGACATTTTTATGATCCGCCACCAAGTCAAGTAAAAGTGTTATTTCTTCAGGTTTAAAATTTACCCCCCGAATATGCTTTTCAGCCTGATTTGCGGTTTTTATTTTTTCGTGATCGTTAATTGCCACTAACAGAACTGACAGGTTTATGAGAATTACTCACGAATTACCGACCATTACCGACGGACAAAGGAGATAGAAACCTCTAATACCTCTTTTACACGTAGTCACCAACAGTCATTATAATATTCCCCTATATTTTTACGTTAACTACTACATAGCCTATACATTAGTTAGATCGAAATGGTAAAAGTCGTTTCGCAGTTAACTAATAGATAAACGTTATCTTATAGTTAGGCTAACGACCAGTTTAACTAGAGGTGGTAAAAGCGGGCCTTAATGTATTACTTATATTGTAGTATTCTTTTATGCCAATAAACTATTATTATTATTAATACTCTTGGAAGGTTCTTCGAGTACTCCGTTCCTTTACACCTTAGGAAAAACTTATTATTAAATCAAAGTCTTCTCAATTTATTCCCACCGTCCCCATTTTCTGACCGTGTTTAAAATTAATAAACTGCTCTCCTATTTGATTATTTTTATTGGTAATAAAGTTTCCCGAATTTTGTTGTTTTCTTCTTTCCCTTACCGAAAACTTGGATTCTCCGACTATAACCCCAAAAGCTACTTGGAGGCGAAAGAGTTCCTTAACTCTCTAATAATAAAGTGGCGTCCAAGAACCGTCAACAATCCGTCAAGAGCCAAAGTCCACCTTTTCTAGGACCGTACCAGAAAAGGGACGTCATATTATAATTCGTTTGACTAGTTTCGCCTTATAGCCATCTTCAGAGACTACAGTGAAAAAATATTTGTTTTACAACTGACATATTGTTTTAATCTAAACTTAAAGCAATCAATAGTTAACAAAAATGACTGGGACCGGGACTTTATTTTAATATTAATTACTTACTCGTTAAAAGTTAAAAGTTACATCCAGCTCTTCAAAAAACATTTATAAGATCGACAGATCATGTTGAAAAAATTTTATAATTCCAAAGTATATTACAAAAATCCAGTGAAATTTTGATGACTAAATTAAGAAACAAAAAAGCAGATTTATCGAATAAATTTAAAATAAATAACATCTCAAAACACCATTTTCATCCAAGAATCACTAGCTTATCCAACACCACATTCACCAACAAAGAATGGGAATAACTAAACAAGGGTCATAAACAAGGTCATAAATACAGCATTACACCACAAGAACACAGCCTACCTAAAATTTCAATAGAACTAGAAACAGCAGCTCATAATACTACGGATGAAGAATACTTGAGAAAAGACCTTATCGACTTTCTAAAAAGAAAAGAGAGAGAAACAAACAAGAACACAACATCTACAACCATAATTGATGAAATAAACACCTTACGTAAGATTAAACATAAAATTAAGTCTAAAGGTGGCTACACACGTAACTGCAAACTTGACAAGCATGCATGATCAATCTTTTTGTATAAGCATGTAAAATCTCTCTTCGACACCACACGATACAAGCATGGTATAAGAATATAAGGTAGAACCGAAAGGATTCGATTTTTCAACCGTTCTGCGCAGATCGTCGTCTAAACGTCACAGCTTAATGGCGCCATACTAACTGTAGTTTTGTTGTCAACGTTTAGTTTATGTAATTTATAATCTGTAATAAAGCTTATTATGATTATTGTTATTATTATTATTATTTCCTTTATTTCTCAAACTTTGACTCAATTTGTGTAAAGTATAACATTAAATATACATTGTAAAAAACAAAACCCGCTTCCCCTCACAGCATCACTACACGTCCCCACACCACGCACCATCAACTCCCCATCACTCTCCGTATCCCAGCACACGTCTGCAGCACCACCGCCTTCTGCATCCGCCTGTAGAGTTCCGGTGCAAGGCCCATCTCCTTGAGGCTCTCGTGAAGCTTCACTAGGACCTCTCCTGTGGCTCCTATTACCACAGGCAGGATACGCACGCTCTCGACGTTCCACATCTTCTTAATTTCTTCAGCTAGCGGTACGTATTTGCTGATCTTTTCTCTGTTGGTTTTTTGCCATGGTTACCTTGTTTTCAGCCTTTTGGTATATACTCGGTGGGATGTATACTTTCTTCGTGTAGTCGAGATGTTTTCTTATGAGTACACATTGATATGGGAAGGTGTCGCAATATTTCGTAAGCGCATGTTGGTCGTTTACTTGTATCTAAACTTGTAGCTTGGCATAGGTATTCTTCGCGTTGAACTTCTTTACATTTGGTAACGGTCGTAAAGTACTTATCTTTACTTTCTGCTAGGTACGGTTGGGGGATGTTGAGAATAAGATAATGGGATTGTTGTTTAATAGGTAATGGAATTAAGTGATAATACTGGTAGATTGTCATTTCAATTAAAGAAAATTGTAACAAGAAGGTGAGAATGTGGCCCTTCATGTACACTTTTACTGTTATGGTCTTTTCTATTTGGTATAAATTATCATCGGTCGAAGTTAATAGAACTCGTTGTTCGACTAGTGAAGACTGAATGAAACGTAAATCTTCCAACAGCTCCTGTGCCGGGATGATCGTCGGATGGTATGTTTGCAGTTTAGCGAATGACTGCTATTGCTAGATGATCGACGATTATTAAGGCAGAGTTAACGGCTACTTGTAGTGACGTTTGTGCTCTCATCAAAAGATTAAAGCGCGCCTGTTTATCACCCTGATCTTTAATATGTTGTGTAATCGTATTTATACGCTGAGCTACTTCATGTTGATTTTCTTGAATAGTTCTGATGTTATCTTTGAATATTTTAAGAGTTCCTTGTGAGAGACGGATTTGAGCCTCTATTATTGTTGCTAATTCCTGTTGATATAATCCTATTTCTGTTATCATTTTGTCGTATTTCTCAGCATCTTCTGCATCTAAATTACCAGATACTGCTTTTATAATTGAACCCAAGAAGTTCATTGCTCCTCTGCGATATCTGCTTGTCGGGATGAGTTGTTGTTTTCCAAAGATTAATTGTTGTAGCAGATCTTTGATATTCCTCATAAGGGTCAGGAATGCTGTTTGCTCGGTACCGTTTTCTGTTGTTTCTACAAATTTCATCAGTTCGCCATATTCTTTTGTTAATTTGTCAATTTGTATTGCTAGTGGTTCGCGGTCACATTGTACCACCGTTGTCCATTGGCTGACCTGGTTTTTGGCTGTTCCCAGATGTAATGGAAATAAAGGGCCGATTAACGTTGTTATTCGGACGTCGGGTCTTGCCCAGGAGCATCTGAAACAATACCGTGTTTAAGATGTCTTGTATGGTATGTCTGTACTCCTCTTCTAGTTTGAACTTCTACTGTGCTTGATAATGGTGTATGGCCCAAAGTAGGGTTTGACCATGTTATTGCTTTTTGTTATATTTTCTACGTATACCTTTTCTCCAATTTTCCATGTTGAAACTCTTACTTGTTCTTATTGCTTTTCTTGAGTTTTTAGTTTCCTGTTCTCGTCTTTTTTCTTTAAGCTTTCGTACATAATTACCATTCGGCTTTTATGTTTGTCTATAATATCTTGATACGTCGTAAAATAGGTCGAGTGTATTTCTCGTTTTTATATGGTCAAAAAGTGCTTCAAATGGAGTCATTCCTGTTGTGCTATTGATGGTGTTATTGTATACAATTGTAACAGATCATATTTTCTTTTTTTTTTGTTATACCGAGATCTTCATCAAGGCATCTCAGATGTTCTAGTAAGGTAGAAAGGAATATCTCTACATTAGCTTGACTTTCGGGGTTCTTTGCCGTACCGAAGTACAAAGTGATTCGATGTAATACGGCTAATTCTTTTACTACTTGGTTGTTAAACTCTGATCCTTTGTCGAAACCAATTTCTCTCTGGATTCCGAGTAATTGAAGTAGTCCAAAAATGCTTCCATAATATCTATTGGATTTTTACTTTTTTTACTCCAAAACGTGTAAACGAGTCTACAATTTTTAAATATTTATTGTTTGCGAAAGAGAAAGTATCAACGAATAATTTTTCGAATTGGGCGTCTGGAGTTTCAGTTATCGGTAATAATGTACATCGGGTCTTCGATTGTATTTAGCCCTGTTATATGTTTCACAGGCTTTAATAACCTTGGTGATTGTTTCCTCCATTTTCGACCACCAGTACTTCCGTTTGAGATGTTTTAAAGTTTCTTGTATCCCACGATGGTTCGTCATTCCTTTGTGATACGTTATTACTATTTCGATCTTCTTTGCTTCATCTGAAATAACTTCCGCTCGTCGTAGGCACCTGCTGATCCGTGGTCCTCTATCTGACATTTCATTATTATAAACGTCACACATTTATTGATAGAGCTCGTCGACAGACGTGTAAATATAAAATGTTTTATTTCCAGCCATGTACTTTTTATATAAATTTAGAATGTGCTCATATTGGTTTCTGCTGGGATTCGTACCAAGTGTATGGTGTTAACTCCTCTTGTTTTGATCCTAATTTCTAATCCATTTCCCAAACTCTTTGTTATAGTGAACTGCGTCTTTTTGTTGTCAATAATAGTGTCCTGGATTTCAATCGATTTCTTTGGCTCTACTGTCTGTGTAGTATGAATAGTATTATTGTCAGAATTTTCTTTGTTTTCTTCTATCCGACGTGTTGATCTTAGTTGTCTGGTTGGTCTATCCGATATTTTTTATTTCTTTTCGAGCAATTCCTTGTCCTGTAGCAGGGATAGCTGGAGGTGCAGGTGGGTCAATCAGTGCAATTGACATTTCGCTCGCTATTTCGAATAATTCTGTATCGTCAAAATTTGGTAGAATGCTATCTAAATCGGTCTGTGTAATTACATTCAGATCGTTTAATGTAATTCTCGATAACGCATCTGCGTTCGTGTTGGCTTTGCCCTTTTTATAAACGATGTCAAAATCGTACTCTTCCAACTTTATTCTCCAGCGCATTAGTTTGGAGTTGGGCTCTTTTAACAATCAAAGCCACACTAACGGTCTATGACCAGTGAAGATGGTAAACTTCTTTCCATACACATACGGTCTGAACTGCTTGACAGCATAAACTTTCGCCAATAGTTCTTTCTCCGTGGTCGTGTATCTCCTTTCTGTCTGTGAGAGTGTTCGAGACGCGTAACAAATAGGCTGATCTTTTCCAACTATGCCCTGTGAAAGAACAGCTCCAAGAGCGATATCTGACGCATCTGTTGTCACAATAAATTCTTTGGTAAAGTCTGGGTATCTTAGTATAGGATCATTAGTAAGTAATCCTTTACACTGTTCGAATGCGGCTAAGTATGTTGAATCTTCGATATTGATTGTAGCGTTTTTCTTTAGACAAGATGTAAACGGCTTGGTAATCTTGGCGAAATCTTTAATAAATTTACGGTAATATCCCAGTAGTCCGAGAAAACTTTTGATTTCGGTTTATGGTAGGGGGAATTGTATGATTCCTCTAGTTTTCTCTGGGTTCGGTTTAACACTCTTGCCTGTTATAATATGTACTAAATATTTAATTTCTTTCTTGACAAATTCGCATTTTTGTAGGTTAATTTTAAAATTAGCTGAATTTAAACGGTCGAAGACTTTAATTCGTTTTTTTATATGCTCTTGCAGTGATGAAGAGTAAATAACGATATCATCGAGATATACCAGGCATGTGTCTTCTAGTGAACCACGTAAAACTTCGTCCGTTAGGCGCTGGAAGGTAGTCGGGGCGTTTTGCAATCCGAAAGGCATTCTTTTAAATTCGAAATGGCCCTGTTCGATACTGAACGCTGTTTTTTCTCTATCTTCCGGTTACATTTCGACTTGGTGGTAGCCTGATGCCAAATCGAGAGAGATGAAATAGTTTGCCCTGCCCAATTTATCTAATATATCGGCAATGTTTGGAATTGGATATTTGTCTTCTATCATTCTTTCGTTTAGTCGTCGGAAGTCAACTACCATTCGGTTTTTTATTCTTCCGTCTTTTTGGGTCGTTACGATATGAACAGGTGCGTTCCAAAGGAAAACGCTTTCTTTCACGATGACTTGTTGTAGTAATTCCATAGTTTGTATAAGATGATGTTTTATTTTATGAGCAAAAGTTAATTGTTGTCCCTCTATATGGAATAAATGTTTGTATTTCGATAATAATGCTTGTTTCTTCTCTTCTAAATTTAGATGATCCAATTTCAAATTCTTTTCAACACCTTTTTCTCTTGTGAATAGGCTTTGTTCGAAATCGTTACGTTAATTGCTCTTGAGACGTGTCCTGGGGAAAATCCTGCGTCTCAACGTCTTCTGTGTATTCGACGTTTTCATCGATATGTCGTTCACCACAGTTATCGTCCGTTTGGTCGTCATCAGGATATTGGACATAGATATTGGCTTCGGTTGTTTCTGATGGAAGCTCAATATTATTTGACATCCATTGTCTCTTTGGAGCTGGTCTGTTGATAGATGAGGCTGGACGTTTGTTACTATTGTCTATTTCCATCGGTGTTGGTCTAAATGGTCGTTGTTGAAATTGTGCCGGTGTTCTCACAAATGGTTGATTGTTTTCTTGTCTGGGATAAACATTGGACGAGGTGGCAGTATTGCGGGTGGAATAAATTTATTTGGCTGTCCATACTGTTGTGGCATAACCATGGGAGGTTTTTGCATCGAGTTTGGACGTAGAGCTACCATGGGATGTGGTCTGATAATGGTACGCATTGGCGATGTAATTGGCTGCCTTGTATTAAAAAGAAAACGCTGTTTCTGTGTGTTATAGTTAGTAATTTCCAGGGCGTAACCTTCTGCACTCTCAATATCGGTGGGCTGTCGTAGTTTAACTTCTAAAGCAATGTTGGGATTTATCAAGTCTAATCCAAATAGAGAAATTCTCAGAGCTATCTGGTTGTGTTGCTTCTGTTTGAGATTGCGGATCGCTACATTGTTTTCTTCCAAGTTAACCTTAGAAAAAAGAGTGTAAAGAGTTGATTTAATATTATTAGCGTAGCTGGCTGTACTGTCTTCTTTTTGTGGAACCAAACTATTCAAATCATAAACAAGAACCTCTTCGGATCGTTTATCACCGAATGAATGAATTAGAATTTGTTTAAGCTCGGGCCAAATGGTGGGTGTTTTATTTGCATCTACCGCATCGCGTGCTTTGGCACGTAGTCTACCCATAAAAATCATTAAGAGTCGTTTAGATGTGCGAATTTCTTCTGGGCTTGCAGGTGCTGTTGGTAAATACTCTTCAATTAATAATTCGCAGGCATTAATATAACTCTTCAGAGTTATTCTGTCTCCGTCAAAGACTGGTATCAAATCTTGATCTACTTTCGATATTTCTCTTGCCATTTCTATTTCGTTGATTGCCTCCAGTAACTCGTTTAAATTGTCCAGAGCGTATTAGGTTTAAGTCGCGAAAATGAAAAGGAATAAAAGAATGGCAGAAATAAAGATACTTACAGTACGATAAGAATAAATAAAATTGTTGTCATTGATTCTCTTTTGAGTAGTCCCGGAAATCGATCGGCAATTGGAGAGTACTACAATTCCCCGATATCAAAGTACTCGCAGTTATTTATAACAATTAATTGCTGACGCTTCATATTCGGCAATTACAGTTGTGAAGGGACGGCTACATTTGGTAACTTTATAGGTTGTACCTCAGTTGAAACATATCCAGAAAATTTACCAGCAGCGGAATTGTGTATTGCCGCAGGTATAACGGCGCTATAATTTTTTTTTTTTTAAATATAATTATAATAATAATTATAAACTTATTTTCAGCTAATCCAATTATCACTGCTGATGTAGACCTACCAACTGTATGTCAATCCGAAATGATATTGTTACCTCGCACCGAAGGAATAATAAATTATAAATAACCTTATGTTATAATATCATTATAATCTCTGCAAAATGAAATAAAATTAAATTTAGTATGTAATAAATTTATTTTTTATTGGGATATATGATGTTATTTTAACACAAGCTTTATTCTTTCTTAATTCTAAAGAAGTGATTATTTATACAGATGATGAACAACTAACTGAAGCTGAACAAAATGGTAAGCTCAAGATAGACATTTCTATACTTAATAAAAAGATAAAAGCACAGAGTTTAGAAATAAATCTCCTTAATAATATATTAAACAAATTCTTTACACCAGGACAAGTAAAATACATTAAGTCGGAAAAAAACTTCGTCAAGTGGTCTTCGGAAGATATATCTTCAGCTATATCTTTACGAAGTGTTAGCCCGAAAGCCCATAGATATTTAAGGAGCAATTTTGTTCATTTCCTCATCCTCAGGATAACAATTTAAAGGTTTTTTCTTTCATGATGCGCCACATTTAATAAAATTGGTTAGAAATAATTTATTTGATAGCGGATTAAGATGTGTAGTTCATGTAGCATCGAAACAATGTATTAAAAAATTATTGGCTATCCAAACCGGTGAAATTAAACTCACGCCCAAAATTACTAATTTGCACTTAGATGTTGCTCACCAGCACCGCTAAAATGTTAAACTGGCCGCACAGGTACTGTCACACACGGTAGCACAGGCTTTAAGATGGTGCGGCGAGAAAGGTCTTATGGGTGACGTAGATTGGGAATACACCGCCAAAATCATTAAAATTATAAATGATTGGTTTGACCTGTTCAATACTAAAACAAAATTTTCGAGACAAAGTAATGCCTTTGGTGTGGACATTGAACAACAAACGATTCTTTTAACTTTTAAATAAAGTTAACGAAGAAATAAGAAATATTAAAATGGGTAAGCGGACAGCACTTTTACCATTTCAAAGAGCTATAATATTTAACAATAAATCTTTAGTTTTTATATGATTACCTCCAAAGACAATATAGTGTACAATACATACTAACATATCGCCTCAACCAAGATGTTGTAGAAAACTTCTTCTCGTATATCCAGGCTGCTGGAGCAACAAATGAACACCCATCAGCTCTTGATTACCAATATAGAATAAGGTGGTATGTAATGGGCAGACACTCGTCTGCTGTATTTACAACATATGAAAATACTAAACCGGACGAAGATGAATCCTTGATTACCATCACAAATGCAGAGGAGTGTTTAACAGATTTTGTTCAAACCTTTAATAGAAATCCGAATTTAGAACAGGTTACGGAAGAACAGAATCTTATATCTAGTTTCACTTCGTTTGAAGAATTTGATGCGGAAGATTATTTACATCTTTTAGAAGAATACGAACAATTTACTGCTGATAATGAAGTTGATGAAGCAAATGAAATTAGTGATGAAAGCCTTACCTATATTGCAGGCTATGTGGCCTTTAAATGCAAAAAAAATATATACATTATATGAGGATAAGGAGTACACAATCGACAACACACAACAATATTCGTGGATACATTCCCTGTCAAAGGGACAATTATTTTATCCAAAGGAGGATTTGATTAATCTTGCCAAAATAGTTAAACAGGAGTTCCACAGTTTCCATGGAAAATTATTACTATTACCGAAAGAGTCCAAAATAAAAGTAACCTTTCGAAAGAGGTAATTTTACGAATGGTAAGACTCTTTACGTATATTCGGCTAAGAAACCCCAATCTTGTAATAAGTAATAACAATGTAAAAAGATTAAATGTAAATAAATTACTTCGATCAGTTGGAGGATGTACTTGAGAGACAGACCTTTAACTACGATAGTATCGTCCTTATGGGTGATTTCAACACATGCCTTTTGATAAACGATTTGCGCTGCGAAAGACTTCACTTTATTACCTCCTCCCTAAATCTCTTGATTCTGCCTTCTCCACCTACTCATCACCTTCCAGTGTCGGATTCCCTTTTGGACCTTATTGTGACATCTTGCCCGGAGAGGATACTTTCTTATGGTCAACTGCCACCTCCGCACTTTTCTAACCACGACCTGATTTCCTGCGCGCTTCAGGTCAGACGTCAACGGTACTCAAGTCGCACCATATCTACTCGTAACTACGCCCAAATCAACTACGAAACCTTGGTATCTGATGCATCTGCGATCGATTGGTTGTCTTTATACTACATGTCAGATATCGACGCAAAACTCGATTTTTTTAATACAGAATTGAAGAACTTATACGACCGTCATGCACCCTCAAAATTGCCTAAAACAAAGCGTTTGTCTGCTCCGTGGCTCAATAACGAAATCAGAGATCTTATGCGTAAGCGCAACGTAGCTAAGGTCCTTCTTCGCCGAAACGCTTCCAATATTAATAGAGAAAACTACCGCGTTCTACGGAACCTCTGTAACCACCGATGCAGAAATGCCAAAAAAACTTACATTTATCAGAAGTTATCTTACACAACACCAAAAACGTTTTGGAGGACCATGCGTTCTCTTGGCGTAATTCAAACTCCTTCCTCCCATAGCTTTGATTGTAATTGGTTAGGTGCATATTTTGCCAATTCGCCTGTTACTCTTGACGAATCAATCAAGAAATCAACATTGCTCACTATCAGTGGTTCTGCTCTTGTCAATTCTCGGTTTTCCTTCACCATGTTAGATGAGTCTGTGACGTTTAAAAAAAAATGTAAAACGAATCAAAATGAATTTTAAATAATGAGTGAACCAAAATAGCTCCCCCCCCTTGAGTCCCTATTTTGCCTGCAGTTCAGCGGAGACGGCTGGGTTCGTTGAAAAAGGGCGCCACACCATTTAATAATAGGGACTCCACTAATGGTGAAATGTGAGGGGTTAATAATAAAAAAAAAATAATAATGGTATGCACTTCTCTTTATTCAAAAAAACAAAAGGAGGAAAAGAAATTAATAAACAGGAGGTATCGAACAGTATCTAAAAAAAAAAAATTGGCGAATAAATCTTTTGACAACAAAACAAAAACCAAATACAATGACCGTAAGGTCACGCAAACTATATAAAAGAAAAAAAATTGATAAACCAAAAGAAATGATTGAAGTTAAATTTAAATCAAAGAAAAATTTTCTAGGCCTAGTAAATCTTTTTAAAAATAATCCTAAACAGGATGTAAATGAAAATGAACGTAAAAGAAAAGATTTTATATAGTTCTAACAAAATCGAAAAGAACAACAAAAAAAAATATAATGTTTAAAAAAAAAATTAAATGATAATTTTTTTTACAAGAATTAATTTTAGTTTTAAGTTAAATTGAATTAATGATGTTTTTTTTTGAATGAAATTAAAATTGAACCGGTTGAAATTTTTCCACAACGTGGTTACTTAGGCCATCTTCAATCGTGTGAAGAATACATTAAAAATATCTTTTCTGACCTTATTCCTGAACCTTAGAAGCTATGGTTCCAATCCACAGGAGCGGCGGCGTCCTTGGGATGACGGGGATAAAAAAGGGATAATTCCTTCAACGGATTGAAGTCGAAATAAATTTATAAATATTGTCCACAAGTTAATGCCCAAAAATTATTGCCAAAACTTATAACTCCAAAGTAAAAAGCCTGAGTAAAAAAATACGTCTAAGACTAATTGCAATTATTGAAAATTAATTGATCAAAAAACATACCTGAGTTGAAATGCGGCTTTAAAATGTTCGCGATTGTACCAAAAATGTTCTTTTGAACGGCAAATAAAACCAAAGAATTTTTAACAATAAATTCAAAGGATATTCAGAAAAAAATACTCCCGAAAACTACGGAAAACCAAAATCTAATAACTTTCCAAAATGGTTACCAAAATCTGAATTCCACTAACGTCTGTTATCGGTAATTCAATCGCAGCAAAAGAGGGCTAAATCGGGTTGAACCTCGCTTAAATAATATGCGGAACTTTAAAAAAACTTGTTTAAATAGGATCATCAAAATACGGCCTCGGTAATAACTCAATAATTGAACTTGAAATTTTGAAAATTATACAATATAATTAAATAAAAGGGCTCAAAATATGTAGGAACAATAAAATAATTAATATTTAAATTTAATTAAAGAAAATTATGAGTTCAAAAACTTAGTGGAAGGGGTAAATGATTAAGGAACAAGACATCTATGGGGCAAGGACTAAATTACGCCACTCCTGTAGACCTAGAACAGAAATCTTAATCGCAAATTTTAAAACGGTAACAAGGAAAATTAAATAAAAATCAATACTGTTCGATAAAGATGTTATATAGGAAGGGTTCTAAGGGAAAAATAAACCGTTACAAGTCTCAGATTCGGGACGCTCTTGCAAAAACGCGCTCTACAAGTGTTGGTGCTGACGATGTTAGTGTTAGGCAACTCCTTCCCATCTTGGACATAATTACTCCACCATTACTTCATATCTTTAATTTGTCCATAGAGTCTTCGACCTTTCTTGCAATTTGGATACAGGCCTGCGTTGTTCCCATTCCTAAGATTAAGTGCCCTACTCGCCTAAGTGATTTTCGGCCAATATCGATACTTTCCGTATTATCTAAGGCACTTGAACGCTTGGTGTACAATCAAGTGCAGGAGTACCTTGATAAGCATAAACTAATTACAGACTATCAATCTGGTTTCCGACCAGGCCACAGTACCACATCGGCACTCATTAAGGTTACTGATGATATTAAGCGTAACTGTGACGATCGACGAATAACCTTGTTAGTTTTGCTGGACTTCAGCAAGGCATTTGATGCTGTGGATCATAGCCTACTGGTGTCGTCTCTGTCTGCTATGGGCTTTGCCCCTGAGTGCGTTACTTGGTTTAGGTCATACCTTTCTCAACATTACTCTTTTCAATTTTTATAAACAGTGTTACCAAATTCATTTCATGCAATTATCACTTATATGCGGATGATCTTCAAATCTATACATCAAACTGTGAATGAGCTCCCGGTGTCCATGGCGCGGCTTAATGACGATCTGTCCAGAATACTTCACTGGTGTAAATGTTTTGGCCTGAGTTTGAATATTGTCAAGACACAAGCTATAGCATTCGGTTCAAAACCTTTACTTGCAAAGTTGATACAAACACTTATACGTGGTGACAATTTTATACATTTCACCAATACGGTCAAAAACTTGGGGGTGACAATAGACTCAGCACTGTCTTGATGGTGTCAAATTCAGTCTGTCTGTAGGAAGGTCTATTTTTTTTTCATTCCTTGCGTAAACTCGGTTGTTTCCTTCCCCTTGCTGTCCGTCGTAATCTTTGTTACTCATTAATACTGCCCCACATAGATTATGCTGATGCGGTGTATCCCGACCTAGCAATTGCCCTCCGTAACAAATTGGAAAGATTGCAGAACAATTGCCTACGCTTTATTTTTGACCTGGGTAAGTACGACCATGTGACGCAATATCGAAATCACCTTCGTATGTTCGCTGTCGAAAAGCGCAGATCCTTCCGTATACTGACTACATTATATAAAATACTTTCATCTCGGACCCCAGTACACGAACTTTCAATTCATGTCGTCTCGTGGTCTGCCTACTAGAGCACAGTCTGATACCTTACTCATATTTCCCATTCATCGCACCGAAAGATATCATGGATCTTTCACGGTGCAGGCTATAAAGCTTTGGAATAGTTTACCCACGGAAATACGCAACACTCTGAGTTTTCTAACATTTAAGGTCTGCTTAAGGAATTATCTATTAACACTGCAATTATCTGAATCTAACTCTTGATGTCATCTGCTTCTCTTCTCTTTTCCTTTTTTTTCTTTTCTCTTTTTTATATTCCTCTCTATCAACTGTACTCGTTGTGTTTCTTCTTTTTTTTCCTTTTCCTCTGCTCTTTTTCTTCTTTTTGCTTAAATGTTGAATTATTTAATAATGCCATATTGATTTTTTTTCGTTTTACATACATTGCTGGTTGAGTCTTTTGGAAGACATCGCTCTTGGCGATAAACTGACCTTTTGTCAACATACACTATTAATTAATTCATTTATGTATACATATATATTATTTTTCTCCTGTATAAGCTATGTGGCAATAAACTTATTATTATTAAAAAGAAAAAATAAAATAAAAAAATTTGTTAAATAATTAATTCGTTTACTTCATGTATCCATAACAATAATAAATAATCAGACATTATCTAACTTTCCAGTTTCTCCAAGAATTATTAAAAAATAACTTTTCCCACTACTTATATCTTTACTTTTTATTATAACACGACGATCGCAAATTGTCTTTACATTTTACTAAAATTTATAAATTTTAAATTAGGGCGCCAGCTATTGTCGTCTAAACGTCATCACAATCTGCGTACGGTTATACCTTGTATTCTTATACCATGGATATAAGTGTGCTTGAACAAGCGCCAGTTTGCGGCGTTTGCGGTTGGACTATGTCAAGCTCGGGCGACGATGCGCTCTCACTGGCTGCTTTTTGCCTTGTCCATAAGAGGAAAACGAGGAAGAAGAAACGTGATATATGGTGTAAAGAGCGGTTATTGAAAAGAAAAACCTACTCCCATATTAATTTACTGAGTGAATTGAAGATATATACACCTGACTGGCAATTATCTGAGAATGAACGAAGAAACTTATATGAACCTTCTGTCAAGCAGTGTGCTTGGTACACTCATACGGTTTCGCTTCCGCAAGCTTGCATGATTAAAATTCAATCCATTATTAAGCAGATTGCACTAGCAAAATGTTTGTGCGAAATTATCCTACAAACGCTAAAGCATACTTCTACAAAAGATTGATCATGCATACTTGTCAAGTTTGCAGTTACGTGTGTCACTAATGCTGATAAAAATGCAGGTTTAGTCATTCTAGACAAACCTTTATACATTACAAAAACCTTACGATTTTTTAACGATAACAATTTCATAGAAATAAAGAAAAACCCTACAACCGCCTTTCATACTAAAACTAATTAAATAATTAAATCAGCACAAGAATTTCTCATTCAACAAAACATATCCACATTTAATCTAACACCAATGAACCCAAAAACACCTTGGTATATTCATTGATTAAATTACACAAAGCTAATTATCCAATAAGACCTATTATTTCATCAATTGACTCCAGTACTCACAAAATCTCTAAATTTTTAATACAATTCTTCAAAAATATTATATAATTTAAAGCTAAATTTATTGTAAATGACAGATTAGATTTAATTAACACTATTCAAAATACTGTACTACCTCAAAATTTCACTCTGCTCTCTTTCGATGTAACAAATCTTTACACAAACATACCTGTTAATGAAACTTTGATTATAACAAAAACACTATTCAGTAACAAACTTAATTCTACAGAATCACAACATATTTACAATTTACTTAAATTATGTATTGAACAAAATTTTTGTTCTTTTAATAACACTTATTATAAATACGACACGGAGTGTTATTATCCGACATATTTTTGAATGATTTGGAACATAAAGTCTTAAATAACGACAACACCAATAACAAAAACATTGTATTATGGCGTAGGTATGTAGATGATATTCTAGTTGTCTGGGATAATAACAACAACATAAACACAATAGATCATTTTCATAAATACATAAATACTTTCAAATTTTAACATACAGATCTATTACATACCCAGGTAACATGGCATATATGGAAGATACGCTGTATGCTATAGCATACAGCGTATCTTCCGTAAATATAACATCAACATATCATTCTGAAATAACAATACTGTTTTCAAAAAACTATTTAATGCTAAAGATAAAATAAGTCTGTTAGACAATAACAGTGTATATAAACTAGAATGTGAAACTTGTGGTGCCACCTACATAGGTGAAACAGGTAGATCTATCAAAACACGTATCAGAAAACATCTATTAAATGATAATTCCAATTTTGGAAGACACATGACATTACACAGTCATGATTTTGATATCAACAAAAATGTTTCACTTCTTCATATCCAAAATAAAGGTTTCAAATTAAACCTCTTAGAAAATTATGAAATAGATAATTTCAAAAACACAAACAATAATCAACACTGTCTAATGACCAGGTTCATTCTTCCCAAACACCTTTATACACTTTCCTATCTACCCCCTTTCCCCCAAAGTAAAGAGGACTTATGTCTTTGGCCGCACATATTTCGCATGCTTTAGGGTACCGCGGCTACCTGTCTCCTTTTTAACCCACCATTCCTTATTTTCCTTCTTCCTTCAATTTTCGAATAATTTAAACTCCCAATTTATATATCTATCCAATTTTCCTTTATTAGAAAACTTACACATTTTTTTTTGTTTTTGTAAGCGTTTTTTTGTTTCTTAACCTATTAACAACAATGTTTTTACTATGTTTTATAATATATTATAAATTCAATATTTAAATTTCAACTTTCAAATTTCAACTTTTCATTTTCTCAAAGATTTTTTAAAAATTTAATTATTAAAAGTTCAATACAGTTTCCTACATTTCAAGTTCAAACCCAAACTCATCTCTTTCTACAATACAGGTGTCCCGTTAAGGGTACGGAGCGGCTATATCTCCAGCTTCGCTCTCGCTTTTAAAATTCATTTAGAATCAGAATAGCCTAAATTTCATTTGATGTTACCAAAAATGATTTGACATTTTACTCTGACAGCGGCTGTCACCTCAAAAATCATTGCAATTAACTAAAAAAACATTGGGAGGTGTTGAATTGTTGCTGTTTATCGACTCCGTTTGTAACATATTTGTAAAAGTGTGAAAGTTGTAAAGATTGTAAAGGTAAAGTTGGTGAAAAATGGAAGAAAGTGATTATGTTCCCAAGAAGATAATTCTTGAGGAAGCTAAAGAAGCAACTGTCCAATTATTGCCTGCAAAGTCCAGGGAACATTACGAAAAAGTATTTTCTGAGTTTAATGAATGGAAAGGAAAACGAGAGGTAATAACAATAAATGAGGAAGTCTTGTTATCGTATTTCTTAAATTTGAAGAAGAGGTTTCATCCATGTGGTCGAAGTATTCGATGCTGAAAGCCGCTATAAAGGTCTATAAAAACATAGACATAGGAAAATATGGTAAGCTCACGGCCTATTTGAAGAATCAGTCAAGAGGATACCAAATGTCTATTAATATAAATGTTAAAGTTAATATAAATAATAAATAGGATGTGATTGATTTAAGATTGTATTTTTCATTATTCCACTAGCGGAATAAAGTAACTTTATTCCACTAGTGGATAAAGTGGTACTTTATACTGTTCATAAGTGTGGATAAAACTTCAATTATAAGGTGATTGTGGATAAAATGTTATATTAAATTTGTCACAATATTACTTTTACAGAAAATTGAGCGTTAGCCCAATTGAGCCCGGAGCGCTTAAAACGTATTGTGTGCATATCATTTCAAATAAGAGGATTTTATACGGACAAAGCTAAGCTCCACAGCTATTCCCATATCGTATATATAAATCCACAACGACAAATGTTATTACGAAACCTTCTTCTAGAGAAATTTGTTCCGATCATTATCAGCATACCCAAAGTAGCACAGAAGACGTCTCTCCAGTTCCATCAGTTCAGTTTCCGATATATAAATATGGCATATGGCACACCATTCACATTAACAGGCATTACATCCACACTTCCATCCACATCGACAAGCATTTTTTCACAAAATGGTACAGATCCAATATTTATTGAAAATTACCTTTTGTCAACATACACTATTAATTAATTCATTTATGTATACATACATATTATTTTTCTCCTGTATTGGCTATGTGGCAATAAACTTATTATTATTACTATATCTGAGTATAATGTACTGAACGATATCACTAATTTGTCATCACCTCCACGAAAAAGAAACAACCCTTTTGAAGATTGGTCCCAAGCTATGTTAAAAAGAAGATTAGTAGAAACTGAGAGAAAATTAAAGACTGCCAAATCTGTCTTAAAGAGTTTTATTCCAAGGGATGTTAGCAAATTGCCAACATTTGCGGGATCTCTTGTAGTAATGCAATTATATCACAAAAATCGTCAACCTTTCTGGAGATGAGAAGCAGACAGCGTGTTATTATATCATAAACCGCCATCAACATACCAGTTTCTTAGAAGAAAAGGCGTTATTTTACCATCGCCATCGGCTATTTATACTTGGCTCAGCAAGTACACATTTTACCCAGGCCACAGCAAAATATTGTTTAGATTGTTAGGCTTGAAAATAGAAAGCATTTGACGAACTGGCTCTCAAGAAATCTTTAAAGTTTTCAACAAGCAGAGGAATAATTGATGTATTTGAGGATCTGGGAGAACGACCAAGTTCTCCCAAATCGAAACATGCAAAACAAGCCTTAGTTTTCATATTACAGCAAGTATCATCGACCAAAACGTGAGCAGCAAATAGAAAAAATGAATTAATCGGATTTTCGGTCAGCAGGATTAAAAGTAAAACAACATTTTTAAAATAGCTAATATTTCGATTGTTGATGACAATCTTCTTCAGAGCATTTTATTGCTAAAAGATTTTACAAAGAAAAAACGTAACTCGAAGTGGCGTAATATCTCAAAATTCGTCAAAAATTAATTGATCAAAAACATGTTAAAATTCAAAAACAATCAAAATTGAGCAATGAACCATTAAAATCTCGAAAAACATGTTTTTCGGAGTGAGAACACCAATCCCAAAATTCAAGATGTACAGTGTAAAACAAAAATTCATCAAACGTATGAAAATAAAACCAATCTAAGAGCTTAAGGAATGATCTCATCGAACTACTGAAAAGGAAAGAAAAGAACACCAAAACTGAAGAGATTTCTAATTGGGAAGAAATTCAAACATTACGTAAGATTAAACATAAAATTAAAGTCAATTCACTGATTGTTACAAATGCTGACAAAAACGCCGGTTTAGTCATTTTAGACAAACCTTCATATATTTCAAAAACTTAAAAATTTTTTAATGAAAATAATTTTATTGAAATTAAGAAAAACCCAACATCTAGTTTTCACACTAAAACTAAAAAAGTAGTTAAATCAGCACAAGATTTCCTTAAGGAACATTTTGTTACTATGTTTAATTTTCTACCAATGAATCCAAAAACACCTTTGATTTATTCATTGATCAAATTACACAAAACTAACTTCCCAATTAGACCTATTATTTCTTCCATAGATTCAAGTACTTATAAAATTTCAAAATTTTTAATACAATTTTTCAAAAATATAATTCAATTTAAAGCAGATTTCACTATAAACAATAGATATGATTTAATTAACATAATTCAAAACACACAATTACCAAACAATTTCACTTTACTTTCCTTTGACGTAACAAATTTATACACTAATATACCAGTGTCCGAAACCTTGATTCTTTCTAAAAATATGATAAGTAACAAAATTAATCAGGTTGATGCAGAACATGTTTACAATTTACTGAAAATATGCACTGAACAAAATTTTTGTCAGTTTGACAATAAATTTTATAAATATAACGAAGGCTTACCTATGGGATCTCCTTTGAGCGGCCTTCTCTCGGATATTTTCTTTAATCATCTTGAAAATACAATTTTTGATACTAACAATCCTCTAAATAAGAACGTAACCCTTTGGCGTAGATATGTTGATGACGTATTAATTATTTGGAATAATGAGAATGATGTCTCTATTAATGAGTTTCATAATTACATCAATAATTTACATAGTAATATTAAATTCACTTTGGAATTATAAAGCGACAACCAACAAAATTTTTTAGATTTAACTCTCATTAAGAAAGGAGAATTAATTGAATTTAAAATTTATAGAAAACCCACACAAACTGACACTGTAATTCCTAATCTTTCTTTCCATCATAATTCTCATAAAGCTGCAGCTTTCAGAGCTTATATACACCACTATCTGAACAAGATAGAAATAATGAATTTAATGTCATTAGATCTATAGCAATTAATAGT
The DNA here is from genome assembly GCF_036711975.1 of Onthophagus taurus. Taxonomy (NCBI): domain Eukaryota; kingdom Metazoa; phylum Arthropoda; class Insecta; order Coleoptera; family Scarabaeidae; genus Onthophagus; species Onthophagus taurus. Next base: position 9,286,882 of record NC_091976.1, on the reverse strand, counting down.
GGTTTCTCAATACCACAGATAAATTCTTTAATTAAAAAACTTCAGATAAAACATCAACTTAAAAATTCAACCACTATATATATATATAGATCAATTAATTTCCCTGGTAATGTTGCTTATAATATCCAGAAGATTTTCCGTAAATACGATATTAATATTTTCTATAAAAACGTAAACACTTTACAGAAAAAACTATTCAACGCCAAAGACAAAATCAATTTATTAGATCAGAATGGTGTTTATAAATTAGAATGCAGTACTTGTGGTGCTACTTATATTGGTGAAACAGGTAGATCTATCAAAACTAGAATTAAAGAACACCAACATAATGATAATTCTAATATTTTGGTAGACATATGTTAATGTTTAGACATGATCTTGACATACAAGAGGGTGTTACGTTGATACATAAACAGTACAAAGGTTTTAAACTTAGTTTATTAGAACAATACGAAATAGATAAGTTTAAGAATAACAACACAGATTTAGAATGCCTTAATGATGAGGTACTTTCTTAAAAAATCCCACTTTACTAATATTTAACCATTCCTTTCCCCCAAAATGCAGAGGATTAATGCATCCGGTCCGCGTGCATTTCTCGCACTTTTTGTGGTCTCAGCGGCCAATCCCCCTCCCCCCCTTTCCCCCTTTTTCCTTTTTCGAACCCCAATCCTTATACACCTCTTCCTATTTTTTATATTTTAAAGTTCCCATTTCAAAATCCAACATCCCTATTAACTCCACTATAATAGTTCATAACTATGAAATATTATATAAAAATCATAAATTTTTAATTACATTTAACTACAGAAAATTTATTTTCATGTTAGTCCTTGATAGTTTGATTTAAATGAGTTTTCAAAATATTTTCCAGTTTGAATTTAAATTTAAAATGCGTCACCAAATATTTTTGTACATGCGCATTATATATTGTTCTCTTACGAAGAAAAATTAAAAAAGAAAAACCTGAACTCAGACCATCTTGTAACATCTGCCACAAAAGACGTCCATGCGGAGTTAAATCTTTAAAGATTTTAAAAAAAATTTTGCGTTTATTTTAAGTAAATTATGTGACAATAATAATTTAATTTGTTCACCGCTTTATGTTTTCGATGTTAATTTCCTGTAAAATTCATTACTGTAACTATTTTTTAAAAAACTTTTTATTGTTAATTCACATATTTAAATTTCACTTATTGATTAAAAATTGTTAATTCTTGTTTGTAGTTGTCTCTGATGATGGTTTTTTGCCGAAACTAGTTAGACAACAAAAATATAAATAAACCAGTAAAAGTACAACAAAATTCGAAATTTTTTCTATCACATAAAACAAATAATTAGTTTAATTTATAATGAATTTCTTAATCTTTATCTTTACTTAATTTAACTGTAATTAATTAATACAAATCTAATTAAAGAAACTAAAAAAATATATCACTGGAGAAAGTTGAGGTGTTATTAGGACTAGAACCTTGTAAGTTGTCTGAATTGTTGTGGTTAAACCTATCTACGGCAAACAAATAAGCATAAATGTTGCTAAGGTTCTGAGTATCTGTTTTAAAATTTATAGCATTCTGTGTATAATTGATGTGTACCATCTTCAAGAACAGTCTATTATCATAATTACTTTCTGAATCCCAGATTTTTACATCCAGAAAATCAAATTCATGTTTTGGAGTGCGGCAAAACGTGCTGGGATAAAGCATTACTATACTTTTTTAGTCTGCAGTCGCTTGCATGTTTTGAGATTCTACACTTCAACCACTGACTGGTCTGACCAACATACTTTCCATCACAACCCCTGCATGAAACACAATAAATCAATTTGGATCTAAAATTATCATCAGTATTATGCTTAAGTTTAGTAAAATGGTTTTCTAATCTGTTATCACAACAGTCAATGATCCTTGTGTTATCAATATATTTTAACGTTTTCTTTAACTGGTCACTTAACCTTCCTATGTATGGAAGCTTTTTATAAGTGAAACGCTTTGTATTAATTAATTCAGGATTACTTAAACTGATCTGGTTGGTGTGAATACGTTGAAAACAAAAGTTTGTTGATCAATTTACGAGGATAACCATTGTTGACAAAATTTGTTCTAAGAAAATTGAGATTTTGTTGTAAAAACTGATTATCACAGATACGGTGGAAATTTTATGTTTTAAATTGTGACTTGAGAAATAATTCAAATAGCGTCCCGAGTACGTTGGTTTGACAAACCAGTCAAATTGAATGATGTTATTTTCGTTTCTTATCATTTTCGTGTCTAGGAAAGAAATACAGTTGTCTTTTTCGATCTCAATTGTGAACCGAATGCTCGGATGAAAACTGTTAAACAAATTCAACGTTGAATCTATATCATCTTTATGTATTCCAATGATCAAATCATGAACATACTTTTTGATAAAACTGATGCGAAAATCCGAGTTGTTATTAACCAAAATCTCATCCAACGCGAAATCCATCATCATCAGAGCCAGAACCGGCGATATTTTAGAGTCCATAGGGGTGCCCTCTATTTGATGGTAAATTACATTATCAAAGGTGAAAATTGAAGTATCAAAGATAAATTTCAAGCCAAGCAAAAAGGTGTCTTTGTCCCAGGAACAATGATTAGCAATTAAATGCCATTTTTCCTCAACAATTCTGTCAACCAAATCCAACGGAATGACAGTAAAAAGGCTAACAAGATCTAAAGATATTAAAATATGATCCCGAGGAAGGCTATAGCCCCTAAATTTATCCACAAATTGAAAGGTGTTGGTAATGTTGTAGTTAGTTCTATCTGAAGAAGGTTGTAATCAACAATTGAAATATTAGCTATTTGAAAAAAGTTGTTTTACTTTTAATCCTGCTGACCGAAGATCCGATTAATTAATTTTTTCTATTAGACAATTTAAGCAAGACTACCTTTTTGTGTGGAATTGAAAGCTCTTTCAGGTTTGTGGTTTTAACTCACCATACCTCAACTGACAAAATAGTCATGTCTAGATTTATCGAACGAGCAGTATGTATCTAACGCCCTCTACGAGCAATAGCAAAAGAAGTCCCAAATTCTTATTTCTCATGCTCGAAAACATAAACTACCAAATTTTATGTTAATAGTACAAACAGTTTCAAAATTATCAAGAAATTTCGAAATAAAAATTTAACTTTCAACACCCTGTTGAAATTGTGGATTGAATCGTCATATGCATTTTTCAGCATATTGATTATCACCCCTAGCAGGTAGTAGTGGAAGGGCGTATTTATTATTTTTGGGGTATTAAATCGATATTTTCGTATATTTCCCAACATCCCAGCTCAACTTTAAAAATTTGTACATAATAGAATAGATGAAAAATTGTAATGCAATTTTCACCAAGTACCAATTAAAGTATGTACTTTTCAATAAAGGAGTCCGTTTCAAAATATTGTTTTTAGCTTTTGAGATATAAACTTATGAGTACAATCGCAATTGCTGGTAATTATTGTAATTTCCTTACTTAAATTTAAGAATTTGTGAATAATAGAAAACAATAATAGAATATAGGGCATAATAAGAAAATTTATTATATACTTTTCACCAATTAATTATCAACTATCACATCCACTTTTCAATAGTTTTATCAGACTCACTAACAATAGAGAGAACAGTTCGGGTGGTTTGCGACGTTTGCTCATTATCTTTTCGCTTAAAGTTGTTAATTAAATTTATTGTGCAGTGTATATCTCTTAGACGTTGGATTTATTGTAAGAATTAGATTTTTTATTTTGTTTTTCGTTTAATTTAATTTTTTTAAACGGTTCAAGTGAATAAACTTTGTTGTATAATTTTAAACCCAGAGTTATTTAATTGAAGTAATAAACTTATTCAAAACGATTATTTAACAAAACCTTTCTTTTCAAGCTTTATCAAACATATATTGTTATAAAATTAATTATAATAAAATGGTAGTACATACTAAACCGAAACAATTTTTTGTGACGTGTCACACAATTAGTCAGACTGGTATGCTTTTAACTAGCAATTTTAGCAATTCTTGTGTTTCTTGAAAGGCGTGAGTGCAATATTATTGTCAAAAAGGTAATATTAGAGTTTTTTTACTTTCAAATTTTTAATCCATAATAGCATGTCGGAAAAGCAAACAAAAAAACGGAAGGTTGCGGATGAGCACAGGCATTTTCAAGAAAAGCGGAAATTCGATAATTTTTTCAGTTTCGTCAAAGATAAAGCTGTATGCTTAATATGCTCAGAGACAGTTTATTCACAATTTGTATGACAAAATTCAGGGCTTTGAGCGCAAATTTAAATTGTGGAAATAGCATCTTTTGCAGAATAATGTGTCTCACTTTCCACATTTAGAAAAAGAAAACGTTACTACTTCTCAAAAATACGCACAATATATAGACATTTTAATCAACGAATTTCAATTACGATTCCAAATGTTCAAAGCTGAGAAGACAGCGGTTTCCATGAAAATGTTTTCCTCGCCATTTAATATCGATGTGGATACAATTCCCGAAGGCTGTCGAATGGAAGTGGTTGACATGCAGAATAATACCGATTTAAAAAATGTATTTTTCTCAGTAAACATCGAAAATTTTTATAAATCTTATGTCAGCCCTGAGAAATTGCCGCTTTTGACGAAAAATGCAAACCAAATGATGTCTCTGTTCGGAAGTACGTATGTTTGCGAACAATTATTTTCAACGATGAAATTAATTAAAATTGACCATCGATCAAGAATGAGTGATGCATGATTAGAAAGCTGCGTACGTGTAGCTACCTCATCGATTCCGGCTAATATTGATCAGCTTGTATCGAAAAAACAGTACCAAATTTCTCATTAAATATTTGAAGTAAATTCGTTTTTCTGTTCTTTTCTTTTGTTTTTATTTTGCATTAAAATTTATATATGAAATCTTTACTTTTTTCAAAATTCTATATTTTTTTATCCTAATGTTTATTATAAATAAAGTTTTGTAAATTATTAATAAGTGTTACTTGATGTGCGGCCCGCCAAAAAATTTTAAAATTTAAATTGTCCCGTTGATTAAGAAGGTTGATCACCCCTGGTTTACGGTATCATAACTTTCTTAGGGAAAGGTTACCGAATAAAGACCTCTGACATTTTCCGATATACATATGTTAGGTTTTTAAAATATAAAAGTCATTCACGTTTAATTTGAAACATTTAATCAACTGTCAATAATACTGTTAAATACAAAACGGTAAAAACATCGTTGCGTCGGGTGGCACGACTTAACACGTCTATCTTGCCCAACTGCTCAAGTTGCCCCGGTCGGTTCGACTTATTGGGGTAATATATGTAGATGGCTCTGGATGTCGAAACCGCTAACATATATGTATAGAGATACATAAACACTTTATTAAAAATGATGTAATTGATAAAGAAACTAAGTAATGAAAAATTAATCTAAAGAAATTTAGTCATCGGTTCAAATAAAGAAACTGATTATCTAAATTGGATCACTTGCTTTTTTAACGTAAATCAAATACAAAATGTTTCCTGGGCCTTAGTGAAATAAGTTTATAGATGGCCAAAAAATGCTACTTCTAAAGATTGCAAACGGTGTGTAGTAAACTGGCAATTAAAGTAATATTACTCATATAATATGGAATAAGTTAGATGGAGTTTTTTTGATCGCAAAAATTGACAAATATGATAAGGTTATTGGGTGTAGCGATCGGTTTCTTGGTGGACCGTTGAAATGTTCCGCAATCGTGCCGCTTATCAACTAACCTGTAAGTTTCTTCCTTTTTATGTAAGCCATTGCTAGTTTGAGTGTTAATTTTGATACATTTGTTCACAGTTTTTTGCCTGTAGAAGAAACAATTAGTGTCGAAATATAGCAAAGAAAAAAAAAAAAAATTTAGTTCTCTTTTTTTCGTATACCGATCGCTACACCCAATAACCTTATCATATTTGTCATATAATATGATCATCAAGCACGAATTATAGGCAGAAATACTTTGCTATCCTTGCTGTAGTTTACATACTTGTGCTAATGCTTGAGCCAGTGATCAATGTTAAATTTTTGTCTTTTAAAAATTATATTGTAATTACATATTGTTGGTATGTAAGTGTAGACCAGCACACAGAAGCGAATTAGTTAAAAATCTTGGCCAAAAAGATATTTTTGTCAATTTTTTACTTCAAAATTATTGGAAATTAAAATATATCTATACAATTAATAAGGATGAAGTATTTTATGATATACTGCGATTTTATTTAATTGTATCTACCTATATTTTTATATACAAAGGCTGGTCCGTTACTAATGGGATACAAAGGAACAGTGAATTCCTTACATTAAATTATTACGATTTAACCCAATTTATGTTAGTCCAATTGTTAATAATAACGAAAATACAGATGATTAAAGTTAATATTTTATTTTCGCTTTTCTCTAATATTTCGTTTTCTCTTGCAATATGACCATGAAAATTGGTACATTACCATTTTTTAAGACAATAAATAATAATTTGGTATTAGTTTTGAGAAGTAATTCAAATAGCGTCCCGAGTACGTTGGTTTGACAAACCAGTCAAATTGAATGATGTTATTTTCATTTCTTATCATTTTCGTGTCTAAGAAAGAAATACAGTTTTCTTTTTCGATCTCAATTGAGAACTGAATGCTCGGATGAAAACTATTAAACAAATTCTACGTTGAATCTATATCATCTTTATGTATTCCAATGATCAAATCATCAACATACTTTTTGATAAAACTCCGAAAATTTGCGAAAATCCGAGTTGTTATTAACCAAAATCTCATCCAACGCGAAATCCGTCACCATCAGAGACAGAACCGGCGATATTTTCGAGCCCATAGGTGTGCCCTCTATTTGATGGTAAATTACATTATCAAAGGTGAAAATTGAAGTATCAAAGATAAATTTCAAGCCAAGCAAAAAGGTGTCTGTCCCATGAACAATGATCAGCAATTAAATGCCATTTTTCCTCCACAATTCTGTCAACCAAATCCAACGGAATGACAGTAATAAAATTCTCTGAAGAAGATTGTAATCAATAATCGAAATATTAGCTATTTTAAAAAAATTGTTTTATTTTTAATCCTGCTGACCGAAAATCCGATTAATTAATTTTTTCTATTAGTTTTCATAGTCAAAGACTTATAGTCTTCTTAGAAAATACATATAAGTTTCTAGCTTAGCCACAATGGTGTACGAGCAGAACAACTGCAGTTAATACTAGAAACCACTCTTTAGAAGTTGACGACACTTTGTCTAAAACCTATCGGCATTGTGTGCGATCAATACACGACCAACCAAAAACTATTTACAAGCTTGGGTGTCACTGTAAATAAGCCGTGCTTTACAATTGAAGATTCTAAATATATTGCCTTGTTTTTTTGTTATTGAATTAATTAAAGGTTTGTGATCAGTGAAAACAACGAATTGATTTCCATGCAGAAAATGTTTAAAGAACTTTATCGGGGAATAAATCGCTAAAAGTTCTCTGTTAAAAGTAGGCTAATTAATCTGGCATGGAGTTAATTTTTTAGAAAAGAAAGCTAAAGGTCGTGTTTCGTTGTCTGAAGTTTGAGCAAGAACTGCTCCCATGGCACTATTTGAGGCATCCGTTGTTGAAGAAAGCATAGCTTGGGGTGATGGATGAGCAAGGATGGCAGATTTAGCTAGTTCATTCTTAGATGTTGTAAAAGAAATGTCGTGTTCAGTCGACCATGTTGATATTAATTTCTTTTTTTGGAATATAGGGTATTCGATAAATTATATAGAGGACCCAAAATGTTGGAAATGTTAGGAATGAACCTATGATAGAAATTTATCATTCCTAAAAACCTTTGCAATTGTTTCAATGTTGTTGGAGTTGGAAATTCCGAAATTGCGGTAATCCTGGACTGAGAAGGTCGGATTTCTTCGGCAGAAATTTGATGCCTTAGAAAATTTAGAGAAGTTACACCAAATACACATTTCGAAGGTTGATTGTTCTAAATGTTTGTAATGCTCTTCCTCGCTTTCACTGGCAACGAGGATGTCGTCCAGGTAAACAAAGAGGAAATGCAGCCCAGAAAGCACTTCGTTAATAAATCTTTGGAAAGTTTGAGCTGCATTCCTCAGACCAAAAGGCATTCGAGTAAATTCGAATAAACCGAAAGGTGTTGTTATTGCGGTTTTGGGGATGTCTTCTTCTTCTATAGGTATCTGATGATAAGCCCTCACCAAGTCTATTTTTGAAAAAATTTTACATCCATGTAAATGGAGGTTAAAATCTTGAATATGTGGTAAGGGGTACCGGTCAGGGACTGTGACATTATTCAAGTGTCGGTAATCGCCACATGGTCGCCAATCGTCAGCGTCTTTTTTCGGAACCATGTGTAAAGCGGATGCCGTAGAGGAAGAAGAGGGCCTGCAAATTCTAATAGAAACCATGTACTCGAATTCTTTTTTGGCAATATTGTATTTTTGTGAATCTAATCTCCTGGGACGACAAAAAGGAAGGTGTAAATTTGTTATAATCTTGTGAGTGGTTGTGTGTTGAACAGGTGTTGAAAAATCTGGTGTAGATGTCAAGTTTGGGTATGAGTTGAGAAGTTTTGTATATGCAGTTTCAATAGAAAAGGGGGGTTGGTGTATTAGTATTGACAATAGAACCGATTGAAAATAATTTTGTTGTTGAATCAACTAATCGCTTGTTTTTAATATCAACTAAAAGATTGAATTTATGAAGGAAATCAGCGCCAATGATTGGGTTTTTAACATTGGCGATGGTAAAAATGAAAGGAAAATTCCTTCTTAGATTTAATGAAACTGTTAGTTGTTTTTTGCCGTAGGTTTTAATTGTTGTACCGTTGGCAGCGGAAAGCGAAAGATGGTATCTTGTTTTCGATTTGAATAAAATTTAAAAGGTAATACAGAAACATCGGCTCCAGTGTCAATTAAAAAATTTAGATTATTTTGGTTGTCGAAAATGAAAAGACGCGAACTTGTAGGATTGATCGAAAATTGGGATTCCCATTTTGGCGAAATTTTGAATTTGGAAAAAGATGGTTTTCTATTGAAACTCGGTATTAGTTTTTTTGGTGGGACAAATTATTTGTTTTATTGTTGAACCATATTTTGTCCGCAATTGACAAAAGGTCAGCAACATCATTTTTTCCAGAAGATAACAAAGCAACTGACATCACCTTCGGAATTCTTTTTTGCCAAAGCCTCAATAGCAATTCTCTGCTGACTACCTGTGAACCGCCGGCAGTAGCCAACATTGATCTATAAAATTCTGACGGCTTTTGATCACCCATTTGAGAATTTGACAGTAAGTCATCGAGACGTCTTTCTTCACTCAAAGAAAGTCTGTCAATCAAAATTTTTTTGAATGACAAATACAAATTATCTACCGGGGGATTTTGAATAACACCTAAAATTAATGTGATGACATCGTTTGGTAGATGAGTTAGAACTAAATGATATTTTGTTTTATCGTTTTGCAGCCGTGACAAAACGAATTGTGATTCAATAATCGTAAACCACACTGCTGGATTTGAAGTCCAAAAAGGCGGTAAAGTAAATTTCGTAGTAATGTCCATTCAAAATTGTCGCCGATAGTAGCATCCACCATTGTAAAAAATTATATTAATGTAGGATTTGTCCTTGAAGGCTCTCAGGAGTGGGACGAGCCGACTTTCCTAGGCGGGAAGTCAGTAGTCGAAAAGCAATCTAACGAAAAAGATCGATTCGATCAAAACGGTGACCAGTATAGTGAAATCAAATAATACCCTTATTTTGTTAAACTATTAAATAAAACTTAAGTTACAATTCCGATGTTTTGGTGAATAAATAAAAACATAACCCCTAGATTTAGAATAAAAGTGAGCACGAACCCACATTAATAATGAAAATAAAACTGTTGGATGTCAAATATGACAATTGATAAAGAATATAGAATGTAATTCGCTGCTTTTTTGTTTAAATTTTCTTAGTTAAGAAAGAATAACTAAAGCCTTACACAAACCGTCCTTCACAAATCCAAAGGAAAAATATAACGGGTCGCTAGTAGGGGCTGCAAAGCAGTTTTCAAACGCAGTAGTAGCAGCGAAGGGATTGGGACAACTTGATTGGGGCAACTGGAAGGGGTCTGGGAAAACTGGGCTGTTGCTCTGCTGTTGTCTGGAGCGATGTGGTTGTTAACGGTCGGGTTATAGGGTTGGACTCAGGTTGGTTTTTGCTGCAGGTTCAAAAAACTTCGTTCAGGGTCACCAATAAAGAGTTGTAGTAATTTTAATAAATATTACAACGAATTTACAAAGATTTTAATAATAATAAGTTATAATTTCTATATGAAGGTAGGCAGTGTACGCTACAAAAACAATTAAAAAAATAAAAAATCATGCGTTAAAAACAAAATGAGATATTGCAGTAAAATAAGTTAAGTGTAAAAAAATTTTATCTGGTTTTCATCGCTTTGTAGATAGTAGCGGATATGTGCTGCGGAGCGACCGGTATTCATAAATGTTCCTAGCGAACAAGTTGCTCGTGCCGAAATTGTATTAATTTAAACCTTGTTATAGACGGAAAATTACCTTTTACTAGGCACATCAGCATTAGAAAGCTTTTAGCGTATTGAAGGGTATATTTCCTTCTAGAACTTTACTCACGCAGGGTAAAACCGTATCGAAATAATGGAGCCGCAATATTCTATAATACTGGTGCCCATTATGTATATACATAATATAGAGGGTGTATATTTATAGAAGGCAAAGTTAAACTACTTATGAATTTTTTTTCTTTTCATGACAATTTACACAAATACTCAGTACATTGATAACAATGCTTTTATAATGTTTCATAACATACAAATTTAAAGCTTAAAATTCAATTCACATTTCACTTTTCATATAATTCATTTTTCAATTTTTTAATACAATTTCCTACTTGCAAGTTTCAAAATTTCAAACCTAACCATATCTCTTTCTTCAATATACTGCGTACTTTGGCTGATACAAGAATTTTTCTTGTTTCGCATAACTTGCTTGTTGAGTTTTCATTTCATTTTTAACAACGACGTAGTTCAACCAGTTTTTAATTTGTAACGTGTTCTTTATAAATTTAAAGTTTATATGATATTTGTAATATATTTCGGAATTATAAAATGTTTTTCAACATGATCTGTCAATCTTAAAAATATTTTTTGAAGAGCTGGATGTAACTTTTAACGAGTAAGTAATTAATATTAAAATTCATTCATTATTGTTAACTTTTGAATAGTTTAAGTTTGGATTAAAACAATATTGTAAAACAAATATTTTTCACTGTAGAGTCTCTAAAGATGCATGTAAGGCGAAACTAGTCAGACGAATTATAAATAAAATTTATTCAACCAGTTAAAGTACATTGAAACTTTTCTTTTCTCTTGACCATTCATTTCTCCACTGGTAACATGGATTATATCAATTTTAAGTCATACTTATGAAATAATAAAAATACATAATTACTCGCATTCTATTTAAACTTAAGCAGGAGATTTTTTTCTTTAATCCCGTTAACACCTCGAACAATAAATTTATTTCCAGGATATGATTAAGGACTATTGAAACGACAATTATTTTTTCATACAATATGAAACATATGAACACATGAAAAAATAATTGTCGGTTCAATAGTCCTCAATCCTATCCTGGTAAAAAATTTATTGTTCGAGATTCTATTTAAAATACATCACTAACTTTTAATAATGTTTAGTACTTGAAATTAAAATGTTATTCATCATATTTCTATCAAGTTGAAGTGGTGATTATCTGAAACTTCATTTTATTTGATATCACTGAAAGTAGTTGAGGAAAGGTGTAAACATTTTTATCAAAACTTATCGATGTAGTGATGTTACGCTTATTTATTGTAATTTTCGCCCTTGCCACACTGGCACAATGCTAATTCAATACGAACATGTGGGATAATCGGGATACGATTGTGCATCTGTTCGAATGGATGTTTTTAGACGTCGCAGATGAATACGAGCGGTTTTTGCAACGTAAAGGTTCTGGGGGTGTACAGGTAGAAATAAAGAAACGTCGATGTGCAATAAATAAAAGTTATTTATTCTCTATTTAATTTTTTAGTTGTCTCCTGTAAGCGAAAATAGACCATGGTGGGAACGTAGTTAACCCATCAGTTACAATTTTGGTACAAGATCTGGTGGAGAATCTGAATTTGCAGATATGACTAAAAGATGTAACGCAGTTGGAGTTAGGTAACAAATCAAGTTTTAGCTTTATTATTAGTGTAATTGTGTTCTTTTTAGAATTTGTGTTGATGTTGTTTTGAATCACATGACAGGAAATTGGGATCATGTAACAGGAACTGCTGGAAATGGTGCAGATTCATCAACAAAATGTTACCCTGCTGTCCCATATGATTCGACCTATTTTAATTCTGATTGTGCCATTTATGCCAGGTTGATGCCAGATTATAATATCGCAGGATATAATAATATAACAAAATATATATATACAGGGTGTTTCGGTGACTCAGGGAACAAATGTAACCACATGTACTAGAGTGAAAATGATGACGATTCATGTAAAAAAAATTTGTAAAAGTAATCATATTGCAAAGATACAGGCCATCAAAGTTAGGAAATTTTAACACGTTTTTCTAAATATCTTAAACACTATTTATGGTAAAGCGTTGAAATTTGGTACAGTGTAAACTAATATCACGTAAAATCATTAGGCAATTTTTGAGTTGGATCGGTACGCGGGAACAATGCTATACAGAATGTTCCTAAAGTTTCTTTGCTCAGAACTTTTTTTTATCATAACGTTACATTTATTTTTGCAGTTTCTAATAGTAAATTTAGTTTAGAAACTTTTATCACTCTTAGAGAATATTGATAAAATCCACCGTTTTCGTATTAAATGCAAAAATGTTAGACTCCAAATCCAATAACACTAAAAAAAATAAATAAAAAATCTGAATTGGCAATGACAAGTGAAAATCGAACTGAGCTGTCATTACTATTATGTTTGCAACATGTCCAAGTGTAGATTTAGCTAAATCACATTTTTAATTTGTTTTAGTTGATTTAATAAAAGAATCCAAAAACAATAAATTAAAAATCAACAAAAAATAAACAAAAAACGACAACACTAACAGGAATAATAAAAAAAATACATAAAATAACAAGACAAGTAATAAAAAATACTAAAGAAAATGTTCAAAAACTTACATTTCTTTTTTTTAGTGCTATTATTGAAATCGGAACCCAACATTTTTGCATTTAACACGAAAACGGTGATTTTTATCAATATTATCTACAGGTAATAAATGTTTCTAAACTAAATTTACTATTAGAAACTGCAAAAATAAATGTAGGGTTATGATAGAATAAAAAAGTTCTGAGCAAACAAACTTTAGGAACAGCCTGTATAGCATTGTTCCCGAGGACCGAACCAACTAATAAATTGCCTAACGATTTTACATCACATTGATTTATACTGTACCAAATTTCAGCGCTTTACTGTAAATAGTGTTTAAGACATTTGGAAAAATGTGTTAAACTTTCCTAACTTTGATGGTCTGTATCTTTGAAATTTGAAGACTTTTACTAATTTTTTTTACATGAATCGTCATCATTTTCACTCGAGTATATGTGACTAAATTTGTTCCCGGAGTCACCGAAACATCCTGTATATACAATAATATGAATATACAGTATGTCCCCGGATCGAGTTACAAAGAGGAAAAAAAGTTTTGTTACTGATTTTTCAAACTTATCTCAGCATAAATAATGCGTCGGATATGTTCAAACTACTAAATCGCATGAATTTTATACTCTAACTATAAAAGCTAACTAATTATTCCAATTTTTATGTAAAAATTGGACTTTTTTCCAAATTGAAAATTGAAATTGAAGTTCAATTTATGATATGTAACGATAGAAACCATAAAACTTACAACTTATGTTGGTGAGATTAAGTCTTTTCATGCGATGTTAACCGTGAAAGAGAGAATTTATTTAGTACTGTGCTATGGTACTAGTGAATCATGTTTTCGTGTAGTTATACAAAAATTCCAGCAAAAATATCCGGACACAAGAATATTTCATGCGGGGCTCGCAAACTGATGAAAAGAAATGTGGAAACGGGTTCTGTATTATCCATAAAGAGGCAGACAAAGAAACTAAATGAAGAAGACGCTGCTTTTCAGATAGCTTTTCAACAAATGATATTGTTTCTTCCCAACATTGTTGTTAATGGAGCGATGTAAATCCAATTACCCTTAAATTTTATACGGTCAATGTACTTTCAGCAAGACAGTTGCCCAGCTTACCATTCACACATTGTGTCAAATGGTTAAATTTACAATTTCGTCAAAAATGGATTGAACGAAATGGTCCTATTTGGTGGCCAGCACGCAGTTCTGATTTTACAATTATGAATTTTTATTTTTGGGGATGATTGAAACAAATTGTTTACAGTGAACCATTATAAGATGATGCAGAACTATTAAAACTAAGAATAATTAAAGCGATAGAATCTCTACCACTGGCGGAAATTCGTACTTCTTATAAAGAATTTAGAACTCGTCTTCAAATGTGTGCCGAATTGGGAGGGAATTTGTTTGAATGAGGATTTGTTCACTTACAAATAAATAATATTTATTACTTACATAGTGTGTTATTACATAAATTTACATTTAAAATATTTTATTCAATTAGCCATATTTTAATTTGATTTGTCCTTATATTTTTCACTAACATAAGTTGTAACTTTTATGGTTTCTATGGTTACATATTGTAAATTGAACTTGAAAAATTTGAAATTTAGGAAAAGTATAATTTTTACATACAAATGGGGTTAATTAGTTAACTTCTATAGTTAGAATATAAAGTTCGTTTAGTGGTTTGAACATATCCGACGCATTATTTATGATGAGATAAGTTTGAAAAATCAATAATAAATCTTTTTTCCTCTTTGTAAGTCGATCCGGGGACATACTGTATATTGTTTTTATATTAATTATAATTATTATTTTTTGTCTTAATTTTTTTCTTCACGCATTTGTTTCAATTTACAAAACCTTCTCTTGGCATAAAAATGAAATAATGTTATTCCAGACAAACAGAATCATTAATCTGTTTCTAGGAATTTCCGAAACATTTTTGTATTGAACATATTAACATTATTATTCGCTTTTCTACAAATTATGTAAAAATTTTGTTCACTTAAAAACGGCAAACACATCTTTAATAAAAGATAATAAAAAAGATTTTATTAAATTCATTTAATTCATTCATTATAAAATATGATCAAAATTAAGCCTGACCAAATTAAGAGAAAAAATGAAACACACCAGTTAGCTGGTCGCTCACTGCTAGTGAGGGTATGTGACTGCTAGTAATCTCGGTCCACGGTACTATACATTGAACTGTTATTTCATTTTTCTTAATTTTTGTCATAAATAATGAATAAATCGCAAATTTTTTAGTGTGGATTTACTTTACTATTAATCCCACATCATGGGAGTCACATTATGGTATAAGAATCGTTAAAAAATAAAACTATAAATTTCGTCATTTTTAATGCAATTTCTTGAAATTCTGGTCTGGGTTATCTCAGATATATTATCAAAGGTATTATATACGCTAGATGTTAACCGACAGTGCAGAGGGTTCCTTGGTATAGAACGATGCCGTTTGTATCACGATACTTCTTTACGCTTATTGTAAGGTTGAGACTGGGTCACGCGCTGTATATCGCGTGAAGTTTACAAAGTTTATTAAAGTTTAAAATAAATTTTCTTACTTTATATAGAAGATTTTCCTACGGTTTTTTCTTTTCTTCTAACTTTAATTTTAAATAATCCGTAATTTCCATAATTATGGTAACTCACAAAACTATAAATTTATTCTTATTTAAGAAAGTGAAATATAAACACAAATAAATTAGGATTGTATCCCGAGATCCTTCTGGTCGCGATGTTACCAGGATACTGAAGCGTTCCGGGATGCATAAGAGCACTCTGGGTATCGGTACTGCACACGAATTTAACCAAATTGGGTAGAGGGGAAATCAACTCAATAAATCACCTCAGTAAATCAAAAAAGAATTTTTATTACACTTTATATATCAGAAAGTGTTCATTTTAAACTAATTAATTTTAATTTATTTCACAATAATATATGATTAAAACTCATTACATCTTGAAGAAAAGAGGGAAAGAAAGAGAAACTCTCAGTGGGAATGATAATTTAAAGTGAAAATTTTCCTTGAATTCGGGAAGATCTTCATCAAGCGTGTCTTTATTACATTCGACGGTTTATTTGAATTAATAAACGTATTACATAGAACGTAGAGGTTGCGAGAATTCAAGGAGTTTTGCAGTTCTCTTAAACGTTTATATATTGTTTAATTCAGACCACTTTTTCCTCTGTAAATATTCTATATTAAACGGTTAGAGACGTTTCGGGATCAACTCCCATCTTCAGTCAACAACTTTGTTACTCTTAATCACAATCATATCTACAAAAAACCACAACAAAACCATGAAAAACTCGGTGACAAATAAAGACTCCTTGGGAACAATGAAATAGTTATTTACGATACAAATGCGGAAAGGCTCGCTTTTCACATGAGCACGCTAGTTTGCAAAACGAACGACCGAAGGGAGTGAGTTCTGCATTTGCATGCGAATGCTGGAAAAATCCTTTGCGCATGAGTATTGTACAATATTTTTTGTAACGAATAAAACGTCCCTGTGTGACTATATGAGTTGCATGTGGGGTTTTTGATAGGAAACAATCAACCGAAATTCAAAACGTCAATATTGATTTTATTGATTGCAAATTGATTTTTATAGATTTTTTTAAATATTTTAAAACTGTGTTATCTGCACACGAATGTAGAAAACGTTCTTATTAACCTTTTCTTATAAACATGCACATTTGGTCATTAAATATTCCTGTTAGTTGCGGTAACAAAAAGCATTTGTGCGGGAAAACGCGTTTCCCGCACGTCCTCTCTGTGCGGGAAATAGGTATCTAGATGCTATGAGTACAAAAAATTTATTTTTTATTACAAGATCAGTGCAACATGTTTCGAGATTCAAAATCTCTTCATCAGGCACGACTAGAAACACAAAATTAAAGCAAGAAAATTGTTATACATAAATTTAATTTTGTTTAGTTACCGTCAATTATAGGCATTACTAAAATTTAAAGGCCTTAAGGGTAAGTTAGTTTAGTTAAAAATATTCTAAAACAAAGTAAAGACACGTGTTATGTTAAAGGAATCGAGAAAAATGGCCACTTACTTTTTATTGTTAAAAAAACTGGTTTTTATAGAAATTGAAATTAATTGAACTGCTTAAAATCTGAAAGGAGAAAATTTATTTAGTATAGTTGGAAAAATTAATTAAGAGTTGCATAAACTTACAGAAGAAATTTTTTATAAAATTATCGAAAAATTAAAGTTTTATTCTTAGGAGTCCATCTGCGACGTGAAGAAACTTGAGGTGGACTGAAGGAGATAAAATTTTGGGAAAAGTCCTGCGCCGGAAAAGTAAAATGGAAGTGGAGGGGGAGGTTAAATTTTAAATGAATTTTAAAAATTGATGGGTATTATTAAGCTCTGTTGTGTCATTTAGAAGTTTGTTATTGTGATTGTTTAAATAAATATGCAACTCTTCAAGAAGGTCCATTTCTCTCGATTTCCCCACATTTAAAAGTAATTTAACATTATTCATGTTTTTGTTCATTAATATGTTAAACTGCAGATGAGGTTTTGCTTAGGTGTTCTTTAAAACGTTTTTTAAATGCTGCGTCCAGTCTGACCAATATAAATTTTATCGCAATCTGGACATTTGATTTCATAAATACCACTCAGCTCCTCTTTGTTAAATTGATGTTTATTGTTAAAAAGGTGTTTATGAATTTTGTTTTGAGAGACAAAGGCAGCGGCAAGGCCAAATTTCAACAAGTTATGTTTAACGGGGTTAACCCTAGAAGGTATACCAAAATAACACACTTGAAAACGTATACTTGGGGTCACCAGTTACCCCAGAAATTAATTTAGGAAAAATAAAATAAAATTTTTTAAACGTTTATTTAGTGAAGCCGATAGCAACTTTAAGTATTTCTCTTACAGTTTAGACAAATATCAGTACGGTGTTCGTTACATACATTGTTGGAACACATATAACATACAACTCTGCATTTTCGATCACGTGAACGAGGACATATACAGAGTTGAGTATATGTATTTGAGTTTTTTTGGCGCTGGACCAAGCTGTTCCTCTTCTGAAATATGTGTTAGTCCCAGTACTTCTCGTATTTCACTTTGCAGTTTACCGGATATCTTTTTGGAGAGCCTACTTTCCATCCAAGGTTTAGCTAGTTGCAGTCCAAGTGATTGCAAAAATTTATTTCGGGTAATTTTGCTAGCGTTACGCGACACATTATATAACACAAAGGCATTTATCGCGGCTTGATCAAGCATCCCATAGAAATATCTAAGTGGTCACCTTCTTGTTTTCCTGGATACGGTGTAGTTGTGAGCCATCTGATCGAATGTATCTACTCCACCTTTGGTGGAGTTGTAAAACTCAATAATTTCTGGTTTCTTCGAAACCTCGTTAACATTCTTGTCAGCGTGCATGGTCGAGATTAGTATGACAGATTGATTTCTTTTTGGTGTAAACGAAACCAACGTCAATTTGTCTGAGAAAGCAAATTCGGAAGTTAGTACGGGTTTATTCTTAGAAGGTAAAAAAGAAGGTGGTATTTCTCTTTTATTATGTCTTATTGTTCCCACGATTGTTAAATCTTTGCTGCTAAGCATTTCTTTGGCTAATGGAACAGACGTAAACCAGTTATCCATTGTAATGTTTCTATTTGTTCCATGAATAGATTTGGATAACTCCTTCACTAAATACATTGGAACAGATTTGTTGGTTGGATTGGTGTTTTTTCCAATGTATGGAATAGCACTTATCATGTAATATGTACGCGAATCACACATACATACAACCTTAATTCCGTATTTGTCAGGTTTAGATCCTATATATACACGAAACGGGCATTTGCCCCTAAAACCAAGTAGCTGCTCATCTATAGTTACGTAGCAGTGAGGAGAGTAACTCTTTGTACAATTTTCTATAAAATCCTCCCATATTTGCCTTATCGGTGAAAATTTGTCTTCACGATTTCTTTTTTCTTTATCGTCAAATCTTAGACAATTCAATAAGAATTTGAAACGTATTTCAGGCATAATGCATCTATATATTTGAGGTCCTTGTGAAGAAAACATTTGTTGTACAGATAGATGTGCACCTTTTCGAGCACCAGCTATGTACAAAAGGCCTAATAGGGCATTGATTTCTACATTATCTGTAGGATGTACGTATTTCGTACCTGGCTGGTATTTGACACCTTGTCTTTCTATTTCTTCATTTGTATGAGTTATAATTTCATTTAAAATTGTAGGTGTGAATAAAATAGCCCAAGCATCTATTTCTCTAATAACTACACGTGCATTCTTTATTCCAGGTACCTTTACCACGATGTTTCTTGAAGGCGTTCTGGTTTTTGCAGGTTCTCGCGAACTCCATGCAAAACCATTTTTGCCCTTCAAAATTCCATCACGTTGAAGTGGACGTTCTTCAAACTCATCATCTTCAGAAGAAGTGTCATCGATGTGTTCCGACAACTCTTCCACCTTGTCCTCGCCGTCACTTTCTGCAAAATTGTCATCCACATCGCTTTCTGAATCATTGTACCATTGTAGGACAGTTTTTTCAAAGTCCGGATCTAGAGCACTAACGGTTTTTTAGACATGTTTCACAAATATTCTATCACACGAAATTACAAATAGTATTATTTTACAATACGCAAACGTATCCTGGAGTCACTCACAACCCCAAATAATTTTTATTGAGAAAACGATAATCGGCAACGCAAGGTTCACTGCACGTGTTTATACTATTCACAGTCTACTAACCTTACCTAAACTATCAGCGCCACCAAGCGCGAAATAAGAATATAAGCGAAAAAATTCAATTCTTTTGGGGTCACACGTAACCCCGGTATACCTTCTAGGGTTAACAATAGATGGGTGGTAATGGTAATGTGAGGATAGATTAATTTAGTAATTTGTGAGTTGTGTACTTTATAGTAAATGTTTTGTAAATCTTTTATAGAAAAACCATAATTGAGTCCTACTTTTAAAATCTTCTTTATTTCAAGGTTGAGGTTGTCATTGTTTAAAGGAACGTTATAAATTCTATTGAAAAAGAAGCGAAAACTGGCAAATTTATGTTGATCACAAGAATAGGAATTTTTTGGTATTACACAATCTGTGGTAGTGGGTTTTCTAAAAACATTGAAGTTGATAATATTTTCCTCGTTTCTAGAAGCCTCCAAACCTAGGAAATTAATTTTATAATTATTTTCTTTTTCGAGGGTAAATTCTAAATCATCCACGTATCTGGCATAGAAAGCAATATCCTTATTGAAAAAATGGTTTTTATCTGAAAATGGTTCTTTTTCAAATTCATTAACATAAATATCTGAAAGAATACCTGAAATAGGTGAGCCCATAGGCAAACCGTCTTTCATTTTGTAAAATTTATTGTTAAAGGTAAAAAAGTTCTGACCACATAGAATCTCTAAAAGACCAATGAAACTATTAATTTCTAATATGTTTAATTTATTGATATCCTGTGAACTGATCAAGTATTTTTTGACGATAGATAATGTTTTATCGATTGGAACGTTAGAGTATAAATTTTTTATGTCGAAAGAAATTAGTTTACTAAGGTTTTTAATTTTGAAGTTCTTTAGTTTATTTATTAGATCCGTAGAATTTTTGATTGTGTGTGTGAAGTTGTTGTGAAAATGTTTATAAAGGAAGTTTTGGATTAGTTTAGAAATTTTATTGGTTGGAGTGTTATAATAATAATAATAATAATAACTATAAACTTTACTAGAATGGCATTTCACAAAATAACAATATAAATATAACTGGTTGGCAAGGGCGAAGTTAAGATAATCGTCTTCTCTTCGACTCAACCCTGCCATAAAAATAAACAAAATATAATAATAATAAAAAAAACAAAAAGAAAACAAAACTAAACTAGGTACAAAAAAAACTAATAATAATAGTAGCTCACCAATTAAAAATAAACGAAAGAAAAAAAAAATTTTTAGAAATAATAATATACTTGCATAAAAAGCAAAACCAAATCATCGCATTCCACGTGTCCCGCCCTGTATATGATCACACTGTTCTCCATATAAATATTTTTTGATCTTTACTTTAAACGCCGGCAAGCTCATTATCAAGCTCAATCATTTTCAATGATTGGGGTAAACTATTATAAAATGTCGGTAAGTTGTAAGAGAATAATCGCTCAAATAATGTAGTCACATGCAGCGGTGGTGTCACAATACCCTTGCTTCGAACATTTAAGCTATGGACATCAGTGCGGAATTTAATCTTATCATACAAATAAGATGGACATTTAAGCAACAGTAACTTATGAAAAAATGAAACCATATGGTATATACGACGATTAAACATATTCAGCCACCCAAGATCGATCAGCCTGTGTGAGATATTTCACCCTCGTCGAAGCCCGAAAATCATTCGGAGACATGAATTCTGAACAAGCTGAATCCTTTGTGATGTTTTTAAGTTCAGACAACTATGATATACTGTATCACAAAAGTTAAAATGACTCAGCACTAAAGAATCGCAAAGCATAACCTTTGTGCTGCGATTTAAAATATTCCTCATGCTGTATATGAGCTTCAAAGCAGCAAATGAGATTTTTGTTTTGTTCAGGATGTGCTTTTCGAACCTAAGATTCGAGTCGAGCTGTAATCCTAAATTTCTAGCACACTCCTTAAAACCAATACATTCCCCACCAATGTTTATTTTAAAATTTTCTGCAATAGAGTCTCGTGCACTCCGCCTGCCAAAGAGCATAACCACTGAATTATTTGAATTTACCCGTAACGAGTGTTTAGTGGATACATCTATCAAATTATTGATGTCCTCACTCAATTTAACTTGAGCAGTGGCCATGTAGGCAGGAACGATAGATAAATTTGGGAATCATCCGCATAAAAATGTGACTCTAAATATTTCGAAACTGTCGACAGATTAGAGGTGTAGATACAAAATAGTAGAAGCCCCAAGATAGAACCCTGTGGCACTCCTGATTTCAAGCCTCGCAGTTCAGATCTCCGAACACCCAATTTAACGGCTTGTTGTCTGTCTGACACATAACTATCAATCTTTTTAAATTTTTAATCTTTGGCAAAGGTGTTACCAAAGATTTCTTCCTACATTTTGGAAAGATTGACCTCGATAAGCATATATTAATAATATGTGTGACGTAAGGAATGATGAAGGGACAACAGTAATGTATCATCACAACTGAGAGTTCATCATATCCCACACAGCCAGATTTGATATTCAATAAATGGCCCGCTACAATATGCTCCGAGACAGGCACAAAACCAAACATTTCATTAAAGGTAGTCTTTTTCGTAGTAGTATAAGCCTGAATTAAGTCTGGATCAGCGATCATTGAGTTTACTGCAGCTTGTAAAACGTTATCATTAATAACTGCAACGTCATTCAAATGTTATGGAAGTACCCGCTCTTTTGATTTGATAACATTCAGATGCCTTAGTGATTTCCAGAGATCCCTAGAACTTTTATTTTTAAAAGATGATTCATAGTACGCCTTCTGCTCGGTCTTTATTGCGCAAGCAACATGTTTTCTAAAAGATTTGTATTCATTAAGTGCTAGATCAGTTTTAGACTTTTTGTATTTGCTGTAAAGACGATCTCTAAACTTAATCATGTCTCTAAGCAGGGGAGTAAGTCAGGGGACAGATTTTTTGCTAAGCCTCACCGTCTTTACAGGTACATGAGCATCGAATAATGCTAAAATTAAATGGTTAAAGTACCGTAATTTCACTTCAACATCATCAATTCCATACACAAGGTCAAACGGCTGCGATTGAAGATCTAACGTGAAAAAATTCAAGTTAAATGCAGAAAAATCTCTGTAAGTTCTCATCACCGGGCTCCTCCCCTCATCAGGAACACTAATGCAAAAATATATCAGTTCATGATCAGTAAGGTCATGAAGAGACTCAAGTGATAAAACAGAAACATTAACACAAGATGTAACCACAACATCGATAAGCGTCTCAGTAGCAGGTGTAATGCGAGTTGGTTCATTAACAAGCTGCAGCAAACCATAACCTTCAAGTATCTCTGAAAAACCAACTGCGTGACCATGATTGGGATTCATCAAATCAATATTAATATCTCCAGCACATATCAACTCATCACACTGTGGAATGAGCAAAGATCCAAAGTTTCATCAAACGTATCAAAAAATTCACTACAAGCCGAGCAAGGAGGCCTATACAATGCACCAATACAGTACCTGATATTTTTAAAAATGACTGAAATCCACAACTGTTCCAAATGCTCAAAACTGGGAACACCAAGTCCATGAAACTTATAATTAGTTTTAATGTATATACCAACACCACCGCCACGTTTGCTTGTAATTCTACGTTGGTGAATAAAATAATAATTTGGAACGTGACACGCTGTCAGCATAAAATCATCTGATATCCAAGTTTCAGATACTAATACAACATCAAAATTTTGTTCCAACACAAAGTCCGAAAATATAGAAAACCCCGACAGTAATGATCTGATATTCATATTGGCAAACTTAATCATAAGACAAGGCAGAACACTTTAGTAAAGCAATAAATATAACAAAGAGTAAACAGCAATAAAATGCACAATCTAAATGTACTAATTAAACTAATTAATTAAACTATTCAATTATGTAAGTACCAAGCAAGAACAAAAAAAAAATACGCTATGTTTGAGATCTAATATGAATTAACAATACGTTAAATAAAGAGTAGCATACAATCTACATGAAACAATATGAATCATAATGTATAAATAATATATCATAATATATAGGATAAAAGGTTGGTCAAACACTGACTCTTATAGTGGTCAATTATTATCAAAAAATTGAAAATCTATATGGAAAATTTAGATTTCCACTATAAGAGTCAGTGTTTGACCAACCTTTTATCCTCCAATTTTACAGATTGATTACTGCTTAAGTGTGTTCAATTACTTTTATTGTTAAAAATAAAAAAACATTTACACTTTTTATATTTTTTATTAGGCTTAACTATTTATAAAATTTAAAATCGGTTAAAAAACTCAGTGTTTGCCCTGTTTCTGTACTATAAATGACCAAAAGAAGAATCAGTAATTGACCGCATATTTAAACTGATTGTATCTTACTTTTAAAGTATAAAAGTTTTGGTCAAATACTAAACAATTTAAACGGAAAGATATAAATTTTAAAAATAGGTATTACACATTTTTCCATTTTATTAATCAAATATAAATACTTGTGAGATTATACAACAACCAATTCGTCTAGTATTTGATCGTTTGGTCAAATACTAATTTTTAATTAAATTTAGAACTACTAGTTTGACCGCCTTTATTTTCACAAATAATTAATTAAAGCGGTAATTTTTTAATATAACCAATAGAAATAGTTATTTATGTACCAAGTCGGCAAAGTGATGCTTTATCGAACGAGTCTGAGTTTGCGAGTCGAGCGAGCGAAGCGAGCGAGGCGAGTAAACAAGCGAGTTCGATAAAGACACTTTGCTGACGTGTTGCATACAACATTTTATCGCCAACCGCAAAATTTAACGATATGAAGATGATATTCTAACTTACCAATATTATGACATGTGTCAAACGATTTGTTTTGTTAATATACCTCGGGAAAGTTACACTATGTATCAAAGGTCGGTAGTATAGTGTTTGTTCACCAATAAAAAATGATTTGTAGATAAAGTTTGTTTATTAAAAATACGAGAAACGTATTAATTAATGAATAATTAAATATGAACAACAACTTCGGGAACTGAACAGTCACAGACTGTGTCATCTTCTTCTACTAAACTTACTGGTTGTAAGTATCTTCCCAGTTTTCCCCAACCATGAGATTTAGAAGTTTTTTCATATTAGCAACCATTTCTTTTGAAATTGGGTGAGATAGAGGAAGATTAAATAATTAAATTATTTTTAAATATGAATTGTTTTTCCAACATATCCTGGAAGCTTTCTATGTGGCGTTTCCCTTACGCCGTCAAG
Organism: Onthophagus taurus; assembly: GCF_036711975.1. Lineage (NCBI taxonomy): Eukaryota > Metazoa > Arthropoda > Insecta > Coleoptera > Scarabaeidae > Onthophagus > Onthophagus taurus. The sequence goes on along the minus strand of NC_091976.1, from coordinate 9,261,658 downwards.
TGTCAAGGTCCACTGATGGCAGTGTAAAATGGTTTAACCAGCCATTATCACACTTGAGGTCTAGGTACAACCTGCTTTGTGAATTGCATAGTCGAATTGCATAAAACAAATAACTTACTTCATTTACGAAACACTACAAGAGCTATATATAGGAAAGCTATATCCGAAGCGAAAATTAACGCGACTAGCTCTTTTATCGAAAATTCAAGTAACAAATCTTGTGCCGCATGGAAACTGATTAATGCTCAGCGGAGGGACAGAGAGAGTCAGTGCTTGGATCTGAATCCAGATGAAGTAAATAATTATTTTGTGAACATGCCTGTAACTATTGTTCGAAACTTAACTGGAGTACGAAATGATCATACCAGTGTTTGCACTATTCCGAGTAATTTTAATATGTTTAGCTTGCAGGCAGTAACACACAATGAGGTTCGCGAAATTTTTCGCGGCCTAAAAAATAGTCCATCTAGAGATATCTTCGGCCTGTCAGTTAACTTCATAAAAAATAACATAAGCTTATATGTTCTTCCTTTATGTAAATTAATTAATACTGCATTTAAGGAGGAAATATTCCCTGACAGCCTGAAGAAAGCCTCTGTGCCGGTGTTTAAAAGTGGTAGCAAGAGCGAGGTCACTAATTATAGACCGATTAGCATCCTTCCCGTGTTCTCCAAGGTGTATGAGCGAGCGATCTATAATCGAATAATGTCTCACGTAAAAAAATATAATATATTGTATGATAATCAATTTGGATTTCAGGGGAGTAAATGTGCAATAATAAAGTTAACGAATGTTTGCATGGATACTTTCGAGAATGGCGAGTATTGTATTTCTTTGTTCTTGGACCTGTCTCGTGCCTTTGACTGTGTATCGCATACTATTCTAATACATAAATTAATAAATATATATCACTTTGATGATCTTTCTATCAGTCTCATTCACTCATATCTAAACGGGAGGACGCATGTGACAAGAGTTAATAACTCTACATCTGACTCCTTGCCGATAGTGAGAGGGGTACCACAAGGATCAATCTTGGGCCCTCTCTTATTTATGTTGTTCTTCAATGATTTTGCTTATTACATAAAAGCAGGTCTTGATAACTGTGATTGCATCCTATATGCTGATGATGCTACAGTCTTAATAAGAGGTAGAAATCGGGATGATACTGCTAGTGGGGCTGAGTTGGCTCTGTCGAGGGCGCGGAACTGGTGCCTTGCGAACGAGCTTTGTCTTAATGAAAATAAAACTGTCACACTTCCGTTCACATTGAGGCAGATTGACGCTCCTTGTCCCGATGTAACCAAGTTTTTGGGCCTCTCATCGCCGCTCCTGCGTTGCGTTTTCACGAACATAGTGTGGAGATGGGCAAACAAGTTAACCGTAATATATTTCTCCTAAGGCGGCTTGCAGTAACTGTTACGCCAAAAGCAGTAAAAAGTGCTTATTTTGCATTTGTTCATTCCATACTGTCTTACTCTATACTAGCATGGGGAGCAGCCCCTGAAGCTGCTCACATGTTCGGGCTGCAGCGCAGGGCGGTAAGAATAGTAGGGTTTAGGTTATCGTGATGATTGCAGAAATGCTTTTATTGCGCAGTCTATACTCACCATTCCATCTCTGTACATCCTTCGCTGCGTGGGATACATCTTGGAGAGCATGAACTCCTTAAGGATGCACGGTGATATTCACCCGTATGAAACGCGTGGGAGAGAAGACCTCTACCCAGACTTTGCGCGGTTATGCAAGACACAATCAGGTCCTATATACATGGGACAAAAATTGTATAATCACGTGCCACATAGTGTGAGAGCTCTTCCAGCGGACGAGTTGCTTGGGAAGTTAAAAACATTCTTGCTAAAGACGGGATTCTATTCTATACGGGAATTTCTTGAGACCTCCGTAGACCTATTTAGTGCTTGAGATTCATTTTCTCTTTTTTTGTATACTGTAATTTTGTGGTTTGTAGGGTCGTTTTATTATATTCTAATTAATTAATTGATATTTTGTTGTACTACTGATTGACGAGTGTAAAGAGTGTAAGTTTCTTATTAGCACAATAAAGAGAACAACAATCTGAAGATTAGGGATCATAAGCTGGGCAGCGGACTTTCCATTGAAATAATGTTTATATGGGATATGGAGCCTTATCTATCATTTTCAAAGAATCGTTTTTTAAATTTTATCGCTTTATGTATTTAAAGATAATGAGGAATTTTTAAGCGGGAATGTCGTTTCGAAAAATTCATGAATGAAATGGTCAGTAAACTCACGTCACTACAGTAACTAACAAGGGAAGTATCAGAACTGTCCGTCACCGATTTTGTTGATATTTTTACAGCGATAGTATGGCCAAAAATAAGGTTCACGTATTTTTTTATACGTGCTAATAAAGCCCCTGGGGCGAGTTATAAGGGTTGGAAATCGGGGCGAAATATATATATTCGCTTATAGGCTGGAAACGAAAACAGCTATCGAAATGTGGTAAATGTAAACTGATATTTATTTTCAAAGAGCTTTCCATTGATATATCACACATATATCTGAGGGCTTCAGGGGGTAAACTATAAGTAAACCCCTAGTTTTTTGGAATATTTTAAAAACTACCCTGTCGATTTTGGCTGTCGTTTAAAAATATTAATGACGTGTTTTTTCTTATTTGCCTCTGACCATCCCCTGCAAAGTTACGGGGTACGATAGATAACCCCTTTCCTTAAGAATAATGTGATAAACTGTTACACTTTTAAACAATATTTTGAAAAAAACCATTAATTAGACGTAAATTAAGATTTAGGCAGTAAAATAAACCCTATACGACATTAAGGGTTAACTACCCTAACCACCCCAAAAATAATTTTTTTTTCCGGAAAATTGTTTGTCGATTTTAGTGCAATTTACCACGATGATTTTTTTATACGTTAGGTAGTACTATTGTAAGAAGTTACAAGGGTTAGAAGTTTGGGGTAGAAAATATATTCTCGCTAATAACTTTCATACTCCTACAGAAAAAGCTTTTTTATTCTTATTCTATTTAAATAACACAAAAGTTAGAATAATTATAGAAATATTTATTAATAATGAGTTATAAAGCAACTGAAAAAAAATGGTTAAGTATCACAAATTGTATTCTACATTGTTAGTTTAGTTTTTTTTTAATTTATTTTTATTTAAAAGGGGTTTTAGGGGTTAAAATTTTAGGGGTTAAAACCGTGGAAAGCGTGGTCCAGTCGGTGTCATCGACAACACATAGCTACACAATTCAACCCATCATATCTGGAAATGGAAAGCTACTTTCTCCTCTTTTCATTGTTTTAAAAGAATCCTCTGGTACGTTTGGACCGAGGGTAATAAATACAATGTTCAAAGCAGATAACATATTCGTTTTAGCATCAAAGTCTGGTAAACTGACTTCTGCTCATATGAAAAATTGGCTACAAAATGTCTATTTCCCAAACACCGGACCCAAATCATTACTATTACTAGATTCTTGTAGACAACAGGTCAAATTCAACCCCTGGATGTATTTGGTTTTAGAATATGGGAAAATTTCATTATAAGATTTTCTGATCAAGTTATTCTCTACCAGTACGATGTCAATTTGCATCAGTGAGATAATATTTTAAAATTGCAATCCTTAACGCATAACCAGTTGTCTTTCCCACGATTTATTAATGTTTTTAAATACGCCCGGTTTGTATCTGGATATACAGCCTGATTCAAAGTAAGCGCCTTATTTTTTTTTAGCCACACTATGGGTACTACTTTCAAAATATTTGGCAGTAATATGTTTTAGGACATTCTCTACACGATGGTGATATCACATTTTCAATTGGACGAATTCTTTCAAAATGGCGACTGTCAACTTTTTTTTTTAAATGGAATGCCAAAATTTTTTTTTTATTATTGAGATCCTAAAAACATTCTTTATACGAATAGTATTTTGTTTTTCTTAAAAATTCATTTCTTTCCCCATCAAAAAGCACACATTTTAATCTAGTAGCGCATGAATGTTTTACACTCGATGTTATTTTTGTCCAAATATCAAGTAGCGCTAGACACAAAAGAAACAATCAAACTTTATTTTGTAATAAACATCTACTTATTTATTTATTTGGACAAAAATAACATCGAGTGTAAAACATTCATGCGCTACTAGATTAAAATGTTAGGGTGCTTTTTGATGGGGAAAGAAATGAATTTTTAAGAAAAACACAATACTATCGTAAAAAGAATGTTTTTAGGATCTCAATAATAAAAAAAAATTTTGGCATTCCATTTAAAAAAAAAGTTGACAGTCCAATTGAAAATGTGATATCACCATCGTGTAGAGAATGTCCTAAAACATATTACTGCCAAATATTTTGCAAGTACTACCCATAGTGTGGCTAAAAAAAAATAAGGCACTTACTCTGAATCAGGCTCTATAGAGGAAAGACCAGTACAGTTTGAAAATCCCGGGGAGGTTTGCTTTTCCAATGAAAAATCTACGTCCCCTATCTGTGGAGATATAGCTGTTATAACTTGTGCATGGTGTAAACAATCGTTGTGTTTAAAACATTTTTTCCATGATTTTCATTATTGCCAACAATAATATACACATCACGGGTGCCAGAGCCAGTTTTCATAGTTTGTTCGTGTCTCTGTCGTTCTCGCCTGAATGAACTTAAAAGGGAATCCATTTTTTTTTTGCTTCGCCTGCTTCACAATTAAGATTTTTATCAATTTTATTCCAGGCGTCCATTTTTTTAATTTTATTTTTATATTCGTTTTCAACCGGATTCCACAGGCATTCATTACTGCGGTACTCATTAATGAGTTCCAGAGCCTTAGAATTACTCCATTCCATTTTAAACTATCAGCAACTCTACTATGAACTGAAATAAAGAATTCGGCCAATCGCCACAAAACCACGTACACATTAAAACAAATTCGAACGACTTTTATGGCAAATATCCTTTGATGTTTACCAGTTTACCGCCTCGCAAGCGAACTGCAACGAATGTGAACAAACACTTTCAAACGCGTTCGTTGATACGTACACATCAACCGAAAGAATTCGTTCTCGACCGTTCATTCGCCTTCGTTCGCTGTATGTGTACGCGCCTTAACGTATAAAAAAATCATCGTGGGAAATTGCACCAAAAACGACAAAATTTTCGCAAAAAAAAAATATTTTTGGGGTGGTTAGGGTAGTTAACCCCAGCCACCCCTTAATGTCATATAGGGTTTACTTTACTGCGTAAATCTTAATTTACAACTAATTTATGGTTTTCTTCAAAATATTGTTCAAAAGTGTTACAGTTTATCACATTATTCTTAAGGAAAGGGGTTATCTATCATACCCCGTAATTTTGCAGGGGATGGTCAGAGGCAAATAAGAAAAAACACGTCATTAATATTTTTAAACGTACTATAAGGACACATAATATCGCCAAAATCGACAGGGTAGTTTTTAAAATATTCCAAAAAACTAGGGGTAGTTTACCACCTGAAGCCCTCAGATATATGTGTGATATATCAATGGAAAGCTCTTTGATAATGAATATCAGTTTACATTTACCACATTTCGATAGCTATTTTCGTTCTCAGAATATAAGCGAATATATATATTTCGCCCCGATTTCCAACCCTTATAACTCGTCCCAGGGGCTTTATTAGCACGTATACAAAAATACGTAAAGCTTATTTTTGGCCATACTATCGCTGTACCAAATTTCAACAAAATCGGTGAGGGACAGTTCTGATACTTCCCTTGTAAGTGGCATTTAATATTTTATCTACAACTATTGAATTATCTATTCGTTATACATTTGATTTTTGACGGGTAATGACACCCATTACTCATGACTGACAAAGTGTTGAATAATGAAGCCATTATTCCACAGTTCTGACACGGCCTACTAATCAAAAAAATAAAATATTAACAGAAATGACAGCTTTCTTATATTGAGGTTATGTCTGAAATGTCTATCAAGTTTTTTTTTTCCTTTTTTTGATTTTTTTTTTCAAAATTAAATAGTTGTAGATAAAGTATAGTATTCAACTTGCGTATAATGGATGTTACCCACTCAGATTACTTCGTCTTCATGGGTGACAGCCGCCATTATACGCTTGTTGAATAATATACTATTCCTCGCCTACTATAATTAAAATTTTGAATATTAATCTTTAATATTTTAGAATTAAAAAATAACGCTTATTTTCCCCAAATACACCATGCGTGCATTACATCATTGGAAAGCTAAAAATATGCTCTTTTCAGTAACACCATAATTTACTATAGTTTGTATTTAAAAAACTACAACTTTGTCTTGTATCTCAAAAATCATCAAATATTTTTAAAATTTTTCAACGGCAGTATATTCTACTTAAAAAATGTCTTAAGAACGTATCAACTCCATTTCTCTAATTTCAAAAATAAACGAAATATGAGCATTTTTAAAAATCATCAAAATTTGACTTTTTGGCTATAACTTAAAAACAAAAGAAGATAGAGGTTTGGTGTTTGCGGGATTGGGTCAGTCTCGAAAAAAGAGACCGGGACATGGCACCTACTTTTTTCGTATCTCTTATAGTTTCTGAGATAGCCTATAATAACACCCAAATTTGCACACCTTGTACACAAGTTCATGGGTTGCAGTTTATTCCATAGATTCTCTGGCATTTACTTTTTTTAAAGACCGCGAAGACATTTATTACATCGACACAATATCCGTCTAAATTTTGTTTTCAGATCAGGTAAAGAATTCGTCTAAATTTTTACCTTTTATAAAACCACTTAAAGAAATCCGTTTTATTCTGTTGCCCCACAATTGTAACAACAATCATTGGATATTAATTATATTAGATTTAAGACATAATAGAAAAATAACTTTTTCCTTGCTTTTTTATTAAACTTCCTCGATACCGGTTTCGACTAAACAGTCATCCTCAGCCGAATCTACATATATGTTAAAAAATATTTTACATAAAAAACTTATTTCTATAATTAATACACTTATGGTCAAATAAATCTAATTATGAAACATTGAGAACACCATCATCATTATGAAATAAATCATGCATAAAAATTTTAGTGAATGGAAGGTATATTAGCTTTCTCAAAAAATATATCAAAGAATCAAATCCAAAGAAGAGGGATTCAAAATCCAAAATGGGGTTATGTTATGTTGTGTGAGAGAAGTAAAATTAAAACCAATTACGTGATGAAGTAAAAAGATAAAAACACTTTAATAAACAGATGTTAACAGATTAAAAATGAAAACTTAAACCAAACGGACATGACATGATAACAAAACGATAAGACGATGACATATGAAATTGGTGAAGAAAATACGGAAGACGGAGGATGGAGTATGCGCGATAAAAATAAAACTGACATGCATATCAGATAGCGGGAATATATAAAATTGTGTATATTTATAAATTTTGGAGTAACGTTCTCCAAAATTGATAGCTGCTGATTACAGAGCTTATCTGAGTTCCATTCAGGCAGATGTGTTGGGGAAACCAAAGAAGATATGGTCGTTTGTTAATGGCAAAAGAGGTTCCTCATCTGGCATGCCAGCCTCAATGACTTCCTTTGATGGAACCATAGTTGACTCATGTTCTGCGATCTCTTGTGCTTTCTCGGATTACTTCTCGTCTGTTTTTGTAGATGGCACAATCGACAGCTCAGTGATTGCCCATGGCTCTGGGGTTTTGCCGTGGTTTTCCGCTAATGCAATTCATAACGTTCTGTTGCATCTTGACCAGTCGTTTAGTCCTGGCCCGGATGGTATTCCATCTTTATTCTTAAAAGAGTTTGCTACTGAGCAGTCAATGCCACTGTTTCGTATTTTTTCGAAGTCCTTACTTGAAGGTGTTTTCCCAAGTATGTGGAAAACGGCTTTCGTTATTCCAATATTTAAATCCGGTGTTAAACAGTTGGTATCCAATTACCGTCCTATTTCTATCCTTTCAGCTATCCCCAAGGTATTTGAAAAAATTGTCCACGAATATCTTAGTCTGTCTATTTCTCACTCTATAATCAATGAACAACATGGTTTTCTGTCTGGGCGATCGGTGGAGTCTAATCTGTTGTCTTATGTAAACTTTATTCATTCTGCTTTAAACGAGGATATTCAGATTGACACAATCTACACCGATTACTCCAAAGCCTTCGACAAAATCGATCATACTATTCTTGTACAGAAACTTTTCTCCTTTGATATTCCAGATGGTCTTGTTCACTGGATTATGTCGTATTTATCTAACCGAAGTCAAGCAGTTAGGATTGGTAGCTTTATATCTGGCTACAAACCTATCACATCCGGTGTGTCTCAGGGCAGTCATCTTGGACCCTTACTATTCGTAATGTACATAAATGATATTTCTTCGTGTTTATATTTTCTAAGTTTCTACTCTATGCCGACGATAATAAAATATTCACAAGGATCGGGTCTAATCTGGACTGCCTTAGACTACAGGAGGATCTTGACCGCCTGCATGAGTACTGTCGCCTCAACAAACTGCACCTAAATTATGACAAATGCCAAAAAATTACATTTACTAGGAAACGTTATCCTCTTAACTTTCCTTACAACTTTAACGGTGCTGCTATCCCGCCCACTTATAAAGTAAACATCTTAGCATCATATTGGATTCCAAGTTGCGATTTCATCAGTAAGGTCAGTAAGAATTTCACTTCAATTTTTTGTGTATAAAAACCCTTTATTTGGCATTTGTCAACAGTGTGCTTTGTTATGGTTCCGTAATATGGAACCCCATGTATGCGGTGTATCGTGGTCGTATTGAAGCTATTCAGCGACGCTTTGTACGTTATTTGGCACATAAATTTCATCTTCCTTACTGCGATTACGATAGGCGTTGCGTGGTCTTCAACTTGTTGTCACTGCAGCAGCGTCGAATTGTTGCTGACTTGATCTTTCTCTTCAAGCTTGTTAATGGCATGCTGCATACCTCCGATCTTCTGCCTGAGTTGAGTTTCAATGTACCGCAACGGGTTATACGTTTCAACGCTACATTTCGTCTTGATAGATCTAACACCAACCTTTACCAAAGCTCTCCATTAGTTCGAATACTTAATTCCTATAACCAAGGCTTCAACCATGTACCTCTCTTTGACGTTTCCTTACGCTCTTTTAGAAAATATGTACTAACTAATGTATAGCGGATGTTTTGTTGATCGCTTTATCGTTGTATTTATTTTAGTTTATATCACAATTTTTTTTATATTAATTTTCGATATTATGAGGATGCTTTGTTGGGGATATTCTCCCCGTATGCATCCCGAATATGTAATAAATAAATAAATAAATGACTTTTGTAATGCCGCTGATGTAGATCAGCTAAATCGCTTAGTTTTTAAAGAAATTGACGAAAATGTGACTTTACCGGATAACGATTTCAAAGAATCAGATGATTCAGAAACTGAAGATAACATTGAACAGAGACCTGTTGACTCTGATACGGATCATGACATGGACGATGATGATGAAAATGAGGATGATGAAGATCAAGAAGCTGGTTATTATATCGGTAAGTAAACGTAGTTTCTTTGGATAAATGATTCGTTGCAAAGATAAACTTTTGGTAGGTAAAGATGGAACACAATGGAAAACGACAACAAATTTGTCCGCGATCGAGATTGCAACCCCACTGACATTATTGAAATTGAAGCTTTACTGGGGTTGTTATACTTGGCAGGAGTTTTTCGAGGCGGTCACCAAAATATTTGTTATTTTTGGGCAACTGATGGCTTAGGACTCGACATCTTTAGAATGGTTATGTCAATTTCACGATTGCGTTTCCTTATGCAATGCATCCGATTTGATGACCGATCTACACGACAAAGAAGGTGTGAAACTGACAAGTTAGCGTAGGTTCGTGAAATATTTGTTTTATTTATTGAGAACAGCAAATTACATTACAATTTAGGCGAAAACGTCACTATTGATGAGATGCTTCCAGCATTTCGTGGTCATTGTGGTTTCCGGCAATATATATCGTCAAAGCCAACAAAATATGGTATAAAAATCTTTTGTCTTGCTGACGCAAAACTTTTTTATACAGCCAACATGGAGATCTATTGCGGCCAACAACCTGACGGACCTTACAAAAAAAGTAATTCTGCGGAAGATATTATCATGCGAATTTCAGAGTCAATTTATGGAAGCGGAAGAAACATTACCGCAGACAATTGATTTACAAGTTTGAAACTTGTAAAAGTTTTGGAAAAGAAGAAAATATCATACGTTGGAACTGTCCGAAAAAACAAGAGAGAATTACCACCAAGTTTTGCTTTGCCAAAACGTAGAGCACAGTATGACAGCATTTTCGGTTACACAAGAAACGAAACCCTTGTCTCCTACGCACCAAAGAAGGGTAAGACTATTGTATTGCTATCCAGCTTGCATACGTCAAACAATGAAGTGGCAACTAATAGACAACGGAAACCGGAAATTATCAAATACTATAATAGTACAAAATCTGGAGTAGATGTAGTGGACAAATTGTGCTACGTACAACGTTGCTAGAGCAACAAAAATTGAGCTGTTTTCTGCTATGGGACTGATAGTCTCAGTACGTGTATTGGCGTTACATATAAGCAATAATTTTTGAGTTATGACACAAACTTGTAATTTTTCTAATGGAAACCATAGTTGACCATGACTTTATAAATAAGGCCTTTTCTCAACGATTCTAACGATATACCACTTGACATAGATATTTGTATTAATAAATAAATTATAGCCGTTTATTCTTTTAATTGGAAAACTCTTCAGGTAGTATGCTATGGAAACAATTGATAGATACGTTTGCAAACGTAAGTTTCCATGATTTCGTATCGCTAGCTTAATAAGTGGTGGTCTCCCGTCGCGTTGAAACCATTTAAACAAATGACGTGTCTGCAGGAGCAATCCATCCAACATATTACTGAACTCGTTCTGTAGAAAGTGAAGATAACGATCTCCGTTTAATGTATCATAAAAAAATGTACGGACCAAGAATTCTTGTACAAATGACACCGCACCAAACATTAAATCCAAACTTAACTTGAGGTCTCCTCTCTTAGTATGGATTTGAATATTTTAGAATTGGGTGTTTTCGAATAAACTGGATCTAATGTTATATTAATTTTTCTTATTAAATTTTTAATGATATGAATTGGGAATTTATTGTACTTTGCTAACTCAAAAGGATGGTTAAATTCCTTTGTTCGGTTATAAAGGGTATTTAAACCATCACTCCCCTAGCTTTTTCTACTAAAAAATCTTTGCTTCTTATAATATTGCCCTTTCTTTTTCCAATAATAGTTCAAGTGATAAATTATTGTCTAATTACCATTTTAATGATTACAACATTGAGAATGAGACTGGAATTTATTTGATCAGTTGCTCTAATTGTAACGCTATACAATATGTCCCCGGATCGAGTTACAAAGAGGAAAAAGAATTTTATTACTGATTTTTCAAACTTATCTCAGCATAAATAATTCGTCGGATATGTTCAAACTACTAAATCTCACGAATGTTATACTCTAACTATAGAAGTTAACAAATTATTCCCATTTTTTATGTAATGTTTTTTAAGTATATGGTGTTCTCAATGTTTCATAATTAGATTTATTTGACCGTAAGTGTATTAATTATAGAAATAAGTTTTATGTAAAATATTTTTTAACATATATGTAGATTCGGCTGAGGATGACTGTTTAGTCGAAACCGGTACCGAGGAAATTTAATAAAAAAGCAAGAAAGAAGTTATTTTTCTTTTATTTCTTAATTATATATAAATCTTGCAACATGGATTCTATCACATATATTAGATTTGACTACTAACTCTATTTGTATTTTGAATCCTGGTAAATTATAAAAAGGTTAAAAGACTATTTTCCACTAGAGACCGTCTACACCTACACGAAGACAAACTAAATGCTAGGAAGTGGAAACTAACAATAATAGCATATCCTACCCAAGAGACTGGGGATTCAATCAATTGTGGAGTCTATGTTATATGGTACATGATGGTTTTACAAAAAAATGAGACACTACAATATTTATAAACATCATTATTACAAAGTAATTTTAATCCTGACCTTTTCAGAATTTCTTTACAAAATGTTTTATTACTGTCATCTCACGTTATGTATTGTAAATGTTTTAAAAGTAGTATAGGATCAGAAGAAAATTTTGTAGGCTGCAACTTATGTAACAGATGGTTACATATAGATCGTTGCTCGAACATAGCTAATGTAATTTCTATAGATACCATTAAAGTTGGCAACTTTGTTTATAGTTGCCCATCATGTCAACACTATAAAGCAGGTTTATTCAACACATCAAGTACAATTAAAAATGTTGCGTTGGAATATGTCTCTAAAATATTTTGTTATTCATTATAAAAACGAGTTACAAGAAATATACAATACAAGAGATACAAACGATTTTTGTGAGCGGTACCGTTCTGTTGATAAACCAGAGTACCATTTGAAATGGGATATGTTAACTCCGTTTATATCATTTAGTGCAACAGTCTATAATGTCAACAACCAATATAGCAGACAAAGCATTTGTGAAATATGTTCTTCTAGGATTTCTGAATTTAAAAATTATACGTAAATATTACGGAATGAACAACGAAGCAAGCTTGTTTGAGCAATATAAAACGCTTTATATTACGGAAACGTATCATGTTTATCCAGATCACTACACATTAGATCAAATTCAGTTTTAATTACAATTATTTATATATACAATTATTATTACACACCCCTTTTATCAACATAATTTCCGCGTGTCTCATAGATAATATATGTTATTCGAAACGTTATTTTCGATCTTTCGACTGAATTTGGAAATGTCACAAAATTTTTGGACAAAGTTATGAATTTGTTACGCATTTCGGGGGTGATTTCGACCCTTTATCCTCTGAATTTTCGGGTGGTGCTTAAATATGTTATTCGAAATAGTGATTTTGATATTTGGAGTGAACTTAATGGATCATCAAGCTTTTTCAATACAAATATGAATTTTTCACATATTAAGAGGGTCCGTTGTGAAAATGTGAATTTCATTTCTGAATCCGTTGCTAACTTCAACGACATCACTTGATATATTTAATTTATCTAAGATATTCGCGTAATGCGCTCCAATCTTCCCAACATCAGTTTTGATATTGACTGCATGATTAATATTTTTTGTTATATAAATTGATTCCAAATTTTTTCTTGTCATGGTATTATTATTTGTAATAAGTATTTTGGGGTTTTCAAAGACAAACTTATGGTTTAATAATACAGCATGATGATACAATGCTGTTTTATTATTAATTTTAATCTGTTTTGAATCGTATTGATGTTGAATTCGCTTTTTTAGGTGTTGTTTTGATTCTCCAATATACACTTTATCACAGTTGGTACAATTTTATTTGTAAACGGTATCGATTTTATCTATCGTTTTAATTCTGTCTTTCATATTTGAAATCAATGTGTTAATTTTATTGTCATTATATTTTGCAAATTTAATTTCTTCAAAATCATAATCTCTAAATACTGAACTTATTTTATTCGTTAATGACGGCATGTATTTAATCTTACAAAACTTGGACAAATTTGTTACTTTACTTGTTTCATCATTTATATTTCTACTATCTCGTTCAATCTCATTCTTTTGATTATGTTTACCGAAATATTTTGTAATTAATGATTGGACTTCTATTTTTTCTTTTGTTTTACTTCTCAAAAAATATTCTCTATTACATTGTTCTGTGGGTTTCGATATATTATGTTAGTAGTTGTATTTTTATCTTGTTTATCATAGAATTTATAATTCTATACCAAGCATTATTAATTAATCTTTTAGGGTAGAAGTTTTCTAATAAAATATTATATAACTGTTTTTTTATTTCACTTAAGAAGGCATTATCTGTAACTGAGATAGCTCTCTTTATGTAATTGTTCATGGTATTAATAATTTGAGACCTTGGGTGGTCGCTATGAAAATTTAACAATCTATTGCTAGCAATTTCTTTTTTGTCTTTGTTTGACCAAGTTGTCGTCTGCTGCTATCGCATCAATGTGTGATTATGAGTCCAACAACGGCGCGGAAATATTTAAAGAAGAATAAATATCACCCATATAAAATTAAAATGCTTCATGAATTAACAGAAGACAACCCTGGAAGAAGAACAGAATTTTGTGAGCTAATGACAAATATAGTTGAACGAAATCCATTATACTTGAAACATATTTGTTTCAGTGATTTTTTTATTTTTTATTTAAATGGGGCAAACAGGGTTAACCCCCAGCGAAGCGTCCACTAAACAAATTAATGACGGATTGCCGGACTTAATTGTAGATTAATGATTTAAGAAAAAAAAACAAAATAAAACAAAACAAGAAAAAAAAATATAGTACTAACAAGAAAAATTAATTCTAATGACCCGAGACATTAACGCCCACGTCGCGCAAAAACCGCCTAACCGCAGTCAGTGAGGTGTTCAACATATCAATATTTCCACAGTGAGAGTGAAATGAAAGCATTAATCTCTGAAGAGCTGAATTGAAATAGGCATTTGTATTCGAACGATCAAGTCTAAACATCAGACCATCCCTAGTCCGGTAGGGAGGAACGTAAAAACGTAACCCACCAACCAATTAAGGCGAATTAATGAAGCCATTGCAAAGTTTAAAAATAAACAGTAAATCGTAACACAGTCTCCTCTGTTGCAGTGTCTGAAAACCCAGCACCTTGCAACGCATAAAGTAATCGCAATAAGGTAAATTTGTTTTATAAGATAGCTACCGCAAAAAGCGACGTTGAACTGATTCGATACCGTTAATGTAAACGTGGTATTGGGGATTCCAGACGGTGGAGGCATAGCTAAGTACACTGTTCACGTGCGTTAAATACAGCAATCTGATGCAATTAATATTTGTGAAAGGGCGGCAGGTTCGAATCACGAAACCCAACCTCTTCACAGCTTTGGAAATAATGGATTCTACATGTAAATTAAACGATAATTTCTTATCAAGAGTAACCCCCAGATCGCTGATGCGATCAACCGATTGAATGTCCGCACCACCCAGCCTGTAGAGAAAATTCAGAGGGTAGCGATTGCGAGTGAAAGTAATTTTATAACATTTATCGTAGTTTAGGAAGAGGTTGTTATCAGCGCAATATTTGTGGAACCGGTCCAGATCTGCCTGAAGTTTAATACAGTCGGAGTTAGATGATAAATCCAAAAAAATTTTGCAATCGTCAGCATAAAGCAGAAATTTAGAATGTTCGAAACATGCCAGAACATCAATGCAACACAAGAACAATGGGGTCGAGGTGGCTTCCTTGGGGAACCCCAGAAGTGACCCGTTGATAAGCAGACACACAATTGCCAATTCGAATAGCCTGGTAACGGTCACTGACGTAGGAATCCAACCACGCTAAAAGACCCGGAGGAATGTCAAGCAGTGAACTTTCTTATTAAGATGTTGTGATCGATTTTATCGAAGGCTTTACTAAAATCGGTGTAGATAGCGTCCACCTGGCAAAATCGGTCGAAAGCACAATGAATAAAATTGGTTATAGGTTATTAAATTGGTCTCAACCGATCTACCAGGCAGAAAGTCATGCTGCTCAACGATCATGAAGGGCTTCAGAATATATAACAATTTAGGGTAAATAATTTTTTCAAAAATTTTTGAAGATACAGACAAACATGAAAAAGGGCGATACTGGGATACGTCGCAACGGTTACCAGACTTGAATACAGGGAATACAAATGCTCTCCGCCATTCACTAGGGAATGCACCGGAGCGTAAGGATAAGGAGAATAAAAGAAATAGGGGCTTTGCTAAACCGGTAGCACAGTTTTTAATAAAACAACCAGTCAGTTTATCCGGAATAGCTCCAGCCTTCGCATCTACTTCATTAAAAACACGCAAAACACCCTCCTCACCAAACCAGGGCGCAAAACCCCCAATGGGCACAACAAAGGGACTAAGGAACGGAGGGGTTACCATAAAAAAACAGAATTAAAATACAGGGCGAATAAAGAACAAATATCCTAAGAATTATCGGCATGAACACCACGGAACTTCATGCTAGCTGGAATACCGGCGCATTCGCCCCTCCGATATTTAACGAAGGACCACAAGCGATCCGGACACTCAATCAGCTGAGATTGAATTGACTTAATGCAGTTATCGTAATCCGATTTAATGAAGGTTTTGGTACGGTGACGTAAAATCGTGAATGTAAGATAATCACCCCTATCACCAGGTCGGAAATCTGCGTTTAGGTAGCTGCCGATGCGGAACGTGAGCATCAATAAGGTCGTAAATGGTACTATAAAATACATTAACTGCATCATCTACACTACGACCCACCAGTCGATCAGACCAGTTAAGATCTAGAAGGACGTTGTTAAATGCCTCGTAATCGCGCAATTCCTTGGGTCGAGCGCCGATAATAAGAAACTCGACAGCGGGGTGATGGCGATCCAGGCCGACGAGAGGATCTGGACACGATTTAACTTCCTGTATGCAGGTTGTGCTATTAAGAATCAGATCTAAAATTTTGAGATTATCATTACTAATATCATTAAATTGCAATAAATTACAATATCGATACGTTGCCAAAAACTCTCCGGAGCGTAGATCACCAGATGGTACCAAATACCCATCGTCCGAACGTTACCATACGATATTGGGTAAATTAAAATCACCAACAATTAAGATTAAATTATTAGGGTACGCATCGCGAATCGATGACACTTTACGTAAAAAGACCGAAATAGATTCCGGATCCCCGGGGGGCAAGTAGACACAGCAAACAAAAACACGACCAATCGCGCACTCAACGCTCACCCACACATCTTCCGCGTCGGAGTTAAAACAGGAGCCGGCGACGATCGAAGACATTTTCTTACTTCAATCAGAACACCGCCATCGTCCGTCTTGCGTGACATCGTCGAACATCTATCTCGCCGAAAGAGTGTATAGTTCGAACAGAAAAACTTACCATCCGCAATCGACGGATTAAGAGAAGTTTCGGTAAGGCAGATGATATCGTGGCCAAGAGTAGAGGAGTTAATGAGTGATGTTGCAGTCTCTGACCGCAAACCATTTACATTCTGATAATAAGCTGTGATAGCCATTGAAAAAACAAAAATCCGCAAAACCACTAGTTTCGAGCGCTACACCGTAAAGAAACGGAGCTACAGTTTATTTAGATCGCGCAGTGATCGGATGATCACAGCATGAGATCGCTCGGACTTACGCACTCGAATAACGTCACCCTTGAACCACACAAATTTGTACTGTTTCTCCGCCGCCACCAATTTTACCTCGCGAAGAAGTTTAGCATTTTCCGAAGTTAAATGCTGGTTAACATAAATACCGCTCCCCAAACTCGCCATCGCAATACCCCTCAACGCTTTTGAACCATCAGCGCCATCCGAACCAACACGTTGTTTAATTTTTGCAGCCCCGAAGAAACGATCACGAATCATTCTCGACAAGAACCTGACAACAATTATTGGGCTAACGATCTTTAGATTAAGTAGAGTTGTGGGCCGGAGTGCCTCCAGCAGGAAGACGGTGAACGGCATCAATATCACTGGAAGAAATCGGAGAGCCGGCGGCATCCCCAATCAAGCCGATAACATCAGTGAGCGATTCTGAGGCACCCTCTGGGACGCCAGAGTTAATTCAATTATTGCGCCTGGAATATTGCTCCAACCGCTTAAGCCGCATTGAAACCTCCTCCAAGCTAGATTTAAGGGCGATATTTTCAGCCCTCACAGAATCCAACTCCCTTAATTTTTTGTCCAGATCGATAATTTTCATTTCGAAGTCGGAAATCTTCTCACCGTAAAAGGTAACAGCACGGAGAACTTCCTCATATTTATTGGACAACCCTTTCATCTCAGCCTGAATATCCTTTAGAATTTCAAACATTCCCTCAAGTGACCTTATTTCGGAATGCTGACAAGATTTTTGTAAGGAACTTTGCTGTGAGGAGCCACCCAGGGACTGTAATCGACGCGAATTAGAGGGAATTGTCGAGGGAGATGAGGGGGTAGATTCTCCAGGCTCAGGCCAACGCATTTCGCATGATAGAACGCTTCACAGTCACCAGCACTGAAGTCCGGGATACTTTCTAAAAATCTTATCGCTACAAGAAACGCACCCCAGCTCACTCACGTTGGCGAAGCCAGTACCGGTACGTAAGCACAGCAAAAAACAACGTGAGGACGATGAACACTTCTACCGGCAAAAGTGAAGGAAATAATTGATGAATGCGCTTTCTTTTTGGATGGAAAATTGCATCGGCAAAATCTACGTTACTGGAGTGATGTTAATCCACATGAATATCGCGAAGTTAACACTCAATTTCCCAAGAAAATAAATGTTTGGGCAGGCATATTGGGAAAACATATCGTGAGACCAATATTCCTAACCGAAAATTTGACCGAAACATTGTATTTAAGATTATTAGAAGAAGATATTAATCCAAGACTTTTGCAAATTGTGCAACAGAATCCTGACGATTTTGAAATGGAATTAGTGTTTCATCAACACGGAGCACTTCCACATTATGCGGCAATGGTACGAAATTATCTTTATACAAATTTTAATGGACGGTGGATTGGTCGAGGTGGGCCGATTGACTGGCCAGCAAGATCACCAGATCTGACAATTTTAGATTTCTTTTTATGGGGTTGTTTAAAATCCAACGTATATGAAATTCCGCTGGACAGTATTGAGGATTTAAAACAAAAAATTATTGATCTCTGCCAAAACATTGATCATCACATGTTAAGCCGTGTGTGAGAGAAAACACTACAAAGATGGTACCACTGCCAAGAAGTTGAGGGTAATCATACCGAACAAGTTACTTAAGAGTTTGTTCTTAATAAATAAAAAATTCTTTTATTATTCAATAACAACACTAAGCCAATGTTTTAACCGTTACGTATACTAGCAAAATCTTTAATAAAAAAATTTCATTTCTTATATTGACTTTGATTTTTTTCTTTATAAATATTTTTTGATTAAATAAGTTTAATTCATAAATTTAATATACTTCCACCCAACTTTTATTTCATTTCTAAAAAAAAATAAGTAATTGAACTAGCAATTTTAAATGCGTCTTAGCTCGAGCGTATACCAACCGTTAACTTACCGTCCACCAATATTGCAATTTCCATATTGCAATCTTTCTATTCTTGTCCTTTAAGGTTGTTCGACCGTTTCGTGGGAATAAATTCGTTGATAGAGAAACGAAAGTTCAAAAAAGGATAGCACATAAGAAATGTCTACTATAATTATATTAAATGTTTTTATCGCGTAATCCAATGCATCTGAACTAAAAAAAAATTTGTTTAAACCTTTACATTTTCTTGTATTAAAAATTTGAATAATTTGATAATTATACGACTACGACTAAAAATGTATATGTACTTTCATTCTCTTACTTTTGTTTTTAATATATTATACGAAAAAGATAATCATAAGAAACATTTTTTCTAAAACTTATTATCTCTATCAATCATATAATTCCTACAACTAAATACTCCTTCAATAATATTACTATAATCAAAAATGATAACCAATACACACATGTTTTTCAAGATCATAAAATTTTATTGGTGAAAAATGTCATAAATATTCAGATATAGTTAAAGAAATCGAGAAAAATTACAACAATAACATTATAATGGTTGTTTAATAATTTTATTTAACTTTAATTTTTAAAAAACGAACTGATTTTTCATTTTTAAGTTTCAAAAATTGTGGTCTTTACTTATTTGTTCTATATCAGGGGGTCCTGTCGGAGTCCATACAACAAAATAACATTTTTCCTGTTTCGTTATGTGCCCTTGTATTTGGTAAAAAAAGCTTCTATTGCTGTTTTTTTCATACTGGCAACCATATTCGATAGATTTGTTATAACTTATAACACATCTTATAACTACGAGTATACTAACACATCTTAGTTATATACTCGTTTTCCACCAATAAATTTATTTACTAAACTATTATATTGTTCGCTGCTGTTATTATTTTTCAAAAGTAAGCAAGACGAAGCATTTGTAATAATTCTTTGCAGACAGATATTTATGTCAGTATCCAAACCACATGATTTTACGTCTGTAAATATATTTTGGTTTTCTGTGACATTATTACAAAAACAATTCGCACATTTATCATGGTCTCCAAATATATGCGATGGTATATTTAACATGTCTTCTTTAAAAAATATAAGCTTTTGTGCGTATCTAATATCTTGCTTACTTCTGTACTCGGCAGATTTTCTTACAGCTACTCGAAATCTCAAGATGTTGCTGTGGAGCTGCCTCCGAACGTGCAGTGCTACATATTTTCCGGTAGAGCGCACTTTTCTAGACAGCTCAGGTAATTTAGTACTAAAATTGCGTAATAAGTGGTTGATGCACTCAACTTTTTCTATTAGAAGCGTGCCGTATGGCTTTGAGGAATTTAATTTTTTGGTAACACTACTGCCACCGTCTCTAATTAATTTGATGTACTTCAAACCATGTACAGACACACTATTTTTGAATCCGTCAACAATTATATCGGATTCTATGCCAGTGGATGGACCAATCCCATTTTTAAAACATTTATAAGGTACAAAAGGTTGTTTGGTAAATTGTTGCTTTTGCTATAGCAGCTTCTTCTTTCCCAGCTTCCTTTAATTTATTTGAAAGAACATCTTCAACAACCTCCTGTAATTTAGTTTGGATTGTCGTGAATCGACGTTGCGTCATGTGTGATAAATTTAATGTGGCACATATTTCTCTTAGCTGAGAGTATCCAGCATCAATGGAAACTATTCCTGTTAAAATACATCAAAATATAAACATATTTACAGTAGTATTTAAATGCATATTTATTTGAATTATGCAAGTAGTCTCACCAATCATTGCTGAAGTATTGACATCTAATTCATTTTTATTGCCGTTCATTTCTATTTTAGATGTCATTCCACACATTTTACATTTAACAGTGAATATAGATTCACAGCCGATTTGCCTTTCTTCTACAATATCGCATATATCTATAATACAATTAAATGATGCTACATGTTGTATTTCTTTAATTTGATTCCAAAATGATGTAATATCTACAATTCTTTTTTCGCTAATGTTATGATTGTTATTAACATTGGCATCGCAATTGGGTTGGTCTATTTCTAAATTTGGTAAAGTGACTGTATCTAGTTCGCTGCAAAATAATATATCATAGTGTTATAAATATTATTTATATTATTATATCTAGTAATTATACAGGTGTCCCAGAATATGCAGCATTTAGGAGTAATCTAGTTAGGTATGTAAAAATAAACAGAAAATAAATTATATTTTAATACGAGAAGTATTTTTTGATCATATCTCTGTTATTATTCAAACTAGTTTGATACAATTTTGTAAATTGCAACAGTAAATTAAGAATAGTTAGTAATTTAATTTAGTACAACATTTTATCTTATTATCTGTATTAATACATCATTAGATCTCGGCATCAATCGTGTCAAAAAAGTGTTGTTGTATATTATATATGATGTTATTTTTACATAATGTTTCTGTTATCAAAAGGATGCCCATATGTTATAGGACACCTGTGGTAAAGATTTTCTAAAAAATAATTACCAATCAAAATTGTTAACATTACTATCATCCTCAGTGCAAGAAGCGCGGTTCGTCCACCGCAACTTACCAAGACTACAAGTAAAAAAAAACATATCTAATTGATTCAAGGGATATCGGTATACAAAGATTCCAAATTAATTACCGTTTACGTGACGTAGTAATCGAACAAAATACCGTCTTATTTTATCCACCATTTTATCCACAAATAACCCACAAGCACAAAACACTAAGAGTTTATAAGAGCAGTAATCACTCAGTTACTATAACTACAGTATACTTACTAAATTATTTTTGTTTATAACTAAAAAAATGGTTCATAAATAAATAAGAAAAAGTTTATAGAAATAAATAATTTATAATTATAAAAATCGTAACTGAGTTGCTATAACTAAACTACACTAACTTTTTTTTAAATTTTGCATGGATACTATATGAAACCTTCTCTAGAGGGCAGGCATATTATTTTTTCGCTAATGATACAATTTATGCGTATTTAAATAATTTAATTGTTGTATTTTTTTAAAATAAATAAATGGGCATGCGTGCCCACTAGAGTACCGTTTCCTGATTTCAAAGCAGAAAAAGAAAAGTCATGCATTTTGTTCTAATATTAACCGAGATATATTCTTTGAAAGATTACATATAAAAATTCTTAGCGGTTGAACAGCCTTAACATATAATGGTAATATCCCACCTTCTGGTTGTGTCATTTAATAAACCGATATTTGATTGTGAGGTACCGTTGGATTCGTATTGTTTTCATCTTTCGGAAGATACCATAATATACTGTGTGTTATATTTAAAAACATTTATAATAATTTATATCAACTTTGTTGATCCATTTTCCGGAAAAACTGAAAGTGATAGCAAAATTTTCCATACGAAAATATTTGTGCTGATAAAAAATAGAAACTGACGTTTTTTTGTCGGCTCACTTCTGGGAGTTCCTAGCTTCGCTCTATGTTAAACTTTTCATTGTGCCACGGGTGGTAAGCAGGTGTCGGACAGTGGGGAGCTGAAGGATACTATTGTAAAGACTTTGGAGAAGGGAGAAGATTGAAAAGAGGTAATGTTTCGGAGAGTTGCGAAGCTAAAAGGTAAGAGAGTACTGATGGAGGTTGCAAATTATAGAGGAAAAGATGAACTGATCGGGAGTCACCATCCGAGCCCCCACAACCATGCGCCCTACTGTAATTTTGTATGATTTGGACAGGACGAATGAAGAGGGTACGGTGCTGCAACAATTATGGGTAAAGAACGTGGATAACGAGGCGAGAATACTGGGAGGAGGGACAGAGAGGTGACGAATCTAGTGTTGGAGGTCTTTGATCGGGTGCGAAAGGAGTTGCTTAGATTCGGGAGAGTATTCGTTAAACTACAGACGCGTCGTGTAGTACAGTTTGTTGATTTTAAAGGTGTTTTATGTGTTAGGGGTACAGCCACTTGAAGAGGTTCTGCAAGTCAGACGTGGTGTATGGGCATTGTGCAAAGACGGTACACGACTATAAGAATTGCAGGAAGAAACAAAACGCACCTGTATGTATTAATTGCTGAAACAAGGTGTTCGCTCCGCACTGTTATTTAATTATTATTTTTAAGTAGTCGGGTTTTTGTACTTTTCGTTACCTTAGGTACGCTTGTTGATTTTAACCAACATTATTAATATTTTCGATCGCATGCAGACCGCACGCAATTAATCTGCAATTCTCGCATTTAACCCGCCGCCAGATCCATCCGCCAGATCCACCCGCTGCAAATTGTATGTATTCTTTAATTACTTAAATTCTTGATATTTTTTGAATATATTTTTTTTTGTTTAGCTTTCCGTTTCTTGTTCCGTTTATTTTTTACCAGCACCTCTTATTAGATCGCCGAACTAATTCGAGCGTTCATTTTAGTCCTTCGAGTCGGATATACTCCGGATACAATCCGAATATTATTACGCCGTAATATCGAATTCAATCGATTGATTGAAACTTCAGATATCGGTTGTAACCTTGCTAACGCTCCTGAAGAAGCAAAGATTTTTATTACTCGCACTAGCGGCATAGCAACTCCCTACCGGCAATTTCAAGCCCTTCATAACCAAGTGATTGGTTTAATTCCGGACGACACTTTTTCAGAACACGATGATATTCGTAAAAAGGCTGATACAGCGTATTTCACTATAAAGGCTATTTACACGGAAATAAATGATTCCAAAAATAGTACTATCTCCCATGAACCATCTCATACCCCTGTATCTCTCAGATTAAATAAAATAACATTACCAACTTTCACTGGTGATTTTAAAATGTGGCCAAGCTTTTACGATTTATTTCGTACCATGGTACATGAAAATCCTTTGTTCTCTGATGTGGTCAAATATCAATATTTGATGATCTCATTATCCGGAGAACCATTCCATCTTATTAAGGGGTTACCGATGACAAATGATGATGGTTGACCTGACCCGGTTTATTTCTGGTTAGCATTTATCTGAGTGAAATGTTATTTCATTTATATTTGGTAAGTTAGCAAAATACGAAGAGAATATAATGAAATGAGACTTCTTAATGTTAAGTGATAATTTATTTCTATTTAACCAAGCTTTATTTTATTTTATTATTCGTAAATCGAGTGAGGTTTGTGCAATCACACATGCCCATGATTCGCCCTCAACACAGTGTCATCAGCATATGCAATCACCTCTGCGTTAAGATGAATACCAAATATATCATTTATGTAAACTAGGAAGAGTAGAGGTCAGAGGGCGGTGCCCTGCGGGACACCAAATGTCACAAGTTTCTCAGAGCTAGCAACACCGTTTATAATAACTTGCTGATATCTCTCACTTAAGTAGTCCCTAAACAACTCAAGAGTGCTACCTCTACATCCACATATCTCTAATTTATTTAACAAAATGACTGGATCCGAAAGCTTTAGACAGATCTAGAAAGATAGCTATGCAGGGCCTTCTTCTATCCAAAGAGTCAAGAATGAGTTGTGTTAAGCGCGAAACTGCATGATTTGTAGACCGCCCAGCCCTAAAACCATATTGATTTTTATTTAAGAAGTTATTTTTTTCAGGAAATGCAATAAAACGAGATTTAATTATTTTTTCAAATATTTTGGACAAATTGCTTAGTAACGATATGGGTCTATAGTTGGTCGGTTCAAGTTTACATCCATCTTGGTATATCGGGACCATTAATGCCTTTTTTAGGGCTCGCGGAAAGCGACCCTCCAAAAAGCATCTATTAAAAATACAACATAAGGGTTTTTTTAATAAACTGCGCGGTTTCTTTCAAGACTAGCATTGTCTTGAAAGAAACCGCTGGATATCATTAATTGAGGCAGATGATTTATTTTTTAAAGTTTTGATAGCGTTAGTAATTTAATCCTCAGTGACAGGCAGTAGAAATAGAGAGTTTGAATTGTTAGTTGTTACCGGCAAATCACAGTGAATGTCATTCTGGATGGTGTCAGTAAAAAAATCATTAAAATGATTAGCAATTTCAACAGGTTCACTAATTGTTGTTACACCTCTTGTCATCTGAGTTATTTTAGTAAGTTTTCTTTGCCTCCCTATGTATGAATTAGCCGTGTTCCAGGTATGTTGTATTTTAGTACTTTTATTGAATAAATTGATATAGTATTGAGTTTTTGTAATTTTTACGAGTTTAGGTATGTATTTTTTATAATGATTATATGTATTGTATAAGTCAACGTTATCAGGTTCTAATTTTGTCATTTTGTACAATTTATCTCTTATGGATATTGATTTTATTATACCATTGGTTATCCATGGAGATCGTTTCTTGTTTTTGCTATTGGTTTTCCTATAGAAAGAGGATTGCTTTATAGATAAGTTAATGTATTTCCGGAAGTCCTCCATACATGCATCAACGTCAGAAGTGTCTTAATAATATCTTCCCAGACAACCGACCCTAGAATATTCTTCAAGTTCTTGAAATTAATTATAGAGTCGGTCTTTTTTTTAATTTCTACAGAAATCGCCTGACGAAAATCTTCCCCAGGGAAGACGATGCTGGCTAAGGTGGGATAATAATCAGTTACTTTAGAGCATAATACAACATATTGAATCTGATCGACGCTACTGCTGGTTCTCACCAAAATATGTTCCAAACAACTGGAGGAGCCGTTAAAAACCCTCGTGGGAAGATTTATAAATGAGTTAAACCCTTTAGAATGAAAAGTGTTAAGATAGTCGCACGAATCTCTACTACACTTAAGGACATCAATATTCATGTCCCCAACTACCATCTCAACTTTTGCGTTACAGATCTCATCAATATAAAGGTCCAGAGCAGAAACAAATTGTTCATTAGGAAAATTAGGGGATCTATAGACGCCCGTTAAACCTATTCCAACAGAGTTAAAAACTACCACAACTCTAATAAAGCAAAAATTATTATATCTATGTATCGATACATTATGTGGAAGATCGTCAGATACCAGTATAATAACTACGTCATTTTGATTATAATGTGAGCCGTTGTAATGAGTGGTGTATCCATTGACCCCCAACAGCTCCGGACAATCAATCTGCCAGGTTTCGGAACATATCACTACATGAAATTTGTGTTCTGCCTCATCAATATTTTTTTCCAAACTACGAATGTTAGTATGAATTACATTAAATTCCCTACCCGTATTGGAAATACAATAAATTCAGATCATGTAAATCATTGGCTATTAGTGTCTGCACATTTAAGCTATCTAAATTAGATAGATAATTTTGAGCCATATGATAAAAAGAAAAAAAAACAAAATATCAATAATTAAACAAAAAAAAATCAATTCAATTCTAAGCGTAAGCAAAATATTTTAAAAGTTAATAAAAAACAAACGAAAATATTTTATTCCTTGTTAAGCTTTTACCACACTCCCAGCATAGCCTATCGAGTCGGTTCTTCATATCCTCCGTCCACGTGATCATCATAGCCAGGAGAAAACAATTTCCTATCTAAATCTTCTCTGTTGAAAATTCTTATAACGGGGGAGTCTTCGTTTTGCCTCACATTAATTTTGGAGTTACGAAACTATACAAACTTGTAACCTACTTCTCTAGCACGAGACTTTGTTTTCCAACATAAATCCTTTATTTCACGATTTAAATTCTCATCTATGTATACAACGTCTCCAATCATTTGTTGCAATAATTTGATTTAGTATATTGTTGTACTGTTTATTGATTTCTTCAAAACGCGTATGGAAATCGCTAAGTAGATGATCGAGGTTTTCTATTTTGTTGAAACGCGTAGATAAATTGCAAATGAAGTTCTTCACTTCGTTTACATCTGCTATTGTTGCAGGCAAAGCGGTATCGGAAGTGAGGGAGTTCGTAGGTGTATTATTTTGTTTTGAACGTGTTCCCAGGCATAAGTAGCACTTCCAAGCAACTTTCAACTTACGAAAAGAATTTTCATTAATTAAGCAGGAGAAGTGGAAACCACAGATGGTCTAAAATATATATAATTTTAAAGACACTTTTTCTTTAAAACATATTAAAAAATTAGCTGCCAACATTTGCCTATTTAGAAGTTATGACCAGAATACTAAGAGGTCCACGTCACGCACGGAAGTGTTATTTTTGTTTACTGACGACGTACATAGCTTAAATGCAATATGGCTTTTCTTAGGTTAAGTAGCTTAAACTTGGCATACAGAATAATAATATAACGAGAATATAGTCAATTTTCGGAAAATCGGAAGAAGCAATGCTATACAGTGTGCCCACAAAAGTTATATCCTTAGTACATTTTTATTTAAATTAAAGCCCCAATCATTTTTAATTATTAAAAAAATAGTCTAATTTTAAAATTATTTTTATAAAAATTTCATTCTAAGTATGCTGTATAAGTATCAGTTTTCGGTTACATATTGTTGCCCATTAATTTAGTTTATTTATTTATTTATTTATTCTGCTTATGGGATATAAACAGGAAAAATCCCAGTGAAGTATCCACTAGAAAAACAATTGTACAACAATATTTCTTCAAAGTGACAATCAGTACAAAAAGATAAACAAAGAAACAAACATAATACAAATCAAATCAAATTAATTGTATAAAATTAACTAAATGGTAAAAAAGAAAATTAACAAATTATAATTACTACCGTACTACGTCTAAAGAGGCGAGGGCACGTTTAAACGACTCCAACGACATGCCGAACAAGTCACACAAGTAGCAGTGCCGATTATAAAACTGCATAATACGAGGCAAAGGTGAATTCATGTGAGCGATCGAGGCGGATGCGGGCAATCTGAACAGGCTATGAGCGCGCACAGTATATAAAGGGGTAATGTAATATACTTCGGAGACAAGGTTAGGGCAGTCTATCAACCCATTTACTAACTTAAACAGAAATATTGAATCCGAGAGGTTACGACGACCCCGCAAGGACCTCAGGCCAAAGACCGCACATCTCCGAGCATAATCGCAATATGGCAA
This sequence comes from Onthophagus taurus, assembly GCF_036711975.1. Taxonomy (NCBI): domain Eukaryota; kingdom Metazoa; phylum Arthropoda; class Insecta; order Coleoptera; family Scarabaeidae; genus Onthophagus; species Onthophagus taurus. The sequence goes on along the minus strand of NC_091976.1, from coordinate 9,233,525 downwards.
GAAAAACTTATGCGCCAAATACCGTACAAACCTCCGTTGCACCAACTCAATACGATCAACGTAAGTTGCATACACGGGATTCCAAACCAATGACGCAAAACTTAGAATGCTGTGCACGTAAGCCATATAAAGTTTTATGATACAGGATATATTGGTGAAAGCTCTACACGATCTAATAATGAAACCCAAACGTTGCAAAGCCTTGGAAAACATTAATTCAATATGTTGACCAAACAGCAGTTTAGAATCCATCGCAATTCCGAGATCGTTAACGCAAGAACTAGACTGCAACAGTTCAGCACCGAATCTGTAGGGGTAATTCACGGGGTAACGTTTTCTTCCAAAGGTAATCTTGCTGCATTTATTCAGATTAAGAAAGAGATAGTTTTCAGAGCAAAAATCATGTAATCGATTTAAGTCTTCCTGTAGCAAATCACAATCAGACAAAGACCGAACACATGAAAAAATTTTGCAGTCATCAGCATACAACAAAAAATTAGAGTAACGAAAACATTTATTAATATCATTAATATACGCTAAGAAAAGTATGGGTCCAAGATGACTCCCCTGCGGTACTCCGGAAGTAACCGGTACGAAATGAGATATAAAGTTGTTAACTTTAACCGCTTGAAGTCTGTTAGATATGTAAGATCCAAGCCAACGCAACAGGCCATATGAAAGGTCAAACGCTTGTAATTTTTCCATTAAAATTGCGTGGTGAACCTTGTCAAAAGCCTTACTGAAGTCTGTGTAGATTGCGTCTACTTGTAAATTATTATTCGTTGCATTATGCACAAAAGTCATAAAAGCAGCAAGATTGGTCTCGACTGATCGGCCCCTACAGAAACCATGCTGTTCCTGGATAATAAAAGGTTTTAGTATAGAGTGAAGTTTAGAATATACTAATTTTTCAAAAACTTTTGAGATAATGGGCAATATTGAAATAGGACGATAGTTGGAGACAAGATGCTTATGACCTGATTTGAATATTGGTACAACAAGCGCCTTCTTCCATACGGAAGGGAAAACCCCCTGAACAACAGACTGATAGAACAGCAAAAACAATGGTTCCGCAAGCTGATCGGCACAGGAAGTAACCAAAATACCGGGCAAACCGTCAGATCCTGGACCCGAATTAGAATTAACTTGATTTAGTGCACAGAGAACGTCGGATTTGTCAAACCAGACGTTTGACAAACCAGCGCATAGCAAGGGATCAAAGTCAACGTCAAGTCGACCGTCAATAAAAACCGAGCTGAAATATTGGGAAAACAATTCAGCTATATTTTCACCACTGCACACGCTAGAATTATTATACTCCATGCGAGCAGGGATGCCAAAATCGGATTTTTTCTTATTTTTGATATAAGACCAAAGGTGCGCAGGATTATTAATTAAGTCTGTCTGAATATGATTAAGGTACGCTTTATAATCAGCTGAAATTAAATGTTTGGATCGCGAACGCAGAGTAGTAAAAGATAGATAATCTGCGTTATTACCCCACTTTTTCCATTTTTTATGGTACATAAGTTTCTCCTTAATTGCTTTAATAGTTGAGCTAGAATACCAAGTAGGGAAATGATGGGATCGAGGCAATTCCCGGGGTACGAATTGGGAAATTATTCGATTCAAATGCCCGTAAAAAACCGCAACCGCCTCATCCACCCCCAGTCCAAGGAATTCCGCGGGCCAGTTCACAGAATCAATGCTCTCACAAATATTTTTAAAGTCCGCCTTACGAAACGATAGCCGGCCGGAAGGGCCATTCCTTAAGTTAAGATCAGGCTCAATGCGCAACTCGAATTCCACTGCAGGATGGTGGTCATCCAAGCCGACAATCGCATCCGGACAGGCGCGAACGTTATCGACAATATTGGCGTTACAAAGTATTAAGTCTAAAGTTCTATTGTTTTGGTTGACAGTATTATTAAATTGAATTAGATTACAATACGAAATTGTAGACAATAGTTCATTCGATCGGATGTCAGACGCGCCAGAAGGGATGATTAAGTTGGTGTGGATAAATCTTCAACGGCCAATGGCGCACTTATTTTTTTTTGTTTAAAATCTAGTATGTGTGTAATCATAATTTTTAGTTGTCATTGTCATAATATATCCTAAAGTAACCTAATATAAGTAACATAATATATCCTTAAGTACTGTTCTTTTCAGAACATTATTTAAAATTATTAATTCATAAGGTAAGTGCTCTAATATCCGTAAATATTTCTATTTATAGTAACATAGTACTTGTTATGTTTTCTATGGGCAAAAATTAGGTTTTTTCAAAACAATATATGCGAAGAAACTATTATAGAAAATGGTTATATTAAGATGCTTAAAACGTGAAGTAGCTCTCGCTTACATTGCGGATCGAAAAAATCTTTCGGGCTTAATTAAATTTTTACGTGAACAGTATCTCCTTTCAGACAATAACACACAGTTAATAATTAATCACTTCAAAAGAAATCTGAATACTGCGATAAATTCGCGTTGGACAGAAGCATCACGTACAAAGAAGATTTTTTTTGCGAAAAACCATGATTGGTTAAACCAGGAGTAAATCTGTATCTTTATCTGTTCTAAATGAAGAATGCGACAAATCTGTTGGTTCCATATCATCTACCTTATGAAGATTCTGCAACATTGCAAAATGAATATGGATTTGATCGCATATATAGTGCGTATATTCAGGGATTACGTCAATGGGAGAAAGTGATGAAGCAAATTTAGTGGAGACTATAAGAGATTTGCAGTGATGAAAAGAAAGCAATTTTAAAACAGATCCACCATAATAAATCACAACCATTGACTGCAGATGAAGCATTAAGCGTTTACATTGATTTAGATTTGACTAAAGCACAATATTTATACCTTAGAAATTTAACCAATGAGAAAAGCTGCTTTTTATTGCCACCTTATCACAACATCCAGGAAAGTAAAAATCTGTTATCCACCTGTTTCTAGCATAGAAATCAGCAATACATATGCAAAGGTAACATCTTTACAAGATTTATTAAATCACACGATTAATAGAATTTTATTAATTGAGTCAGTATATAAGTCTGAATTACAAAAGTTAGTTTTATACAGTAAGTGGGGGTGTGATGGCTCATCTGGACAAAGCGAATACAAGCAAGTACTACCTGAAGAGTCTAATGTGGTATGTGATGCTAATTTGTTCATAGCTTCATTTGTACCTATTAGATTAATTAACGAAGAAACTGGTAAGGTAGTGTGGTAAAATCCTGTTCCCTCTTCTGTGCGGTTCTGTCGACCAATTTCAATTGAGTTTTCTATAGCGACTCCCGAGAAAACGAAATCCGTTGTGGATGGTATACAAAGTCAAATTGATAGTTTGAGTCCATCGGTAATTACAAAGCAAGGAAAAGCAATACAAATCAAACATGACATGTTTCTCACTATGATAGATGGAAAAGTTGCCCAAACAATAACATGTACACCTTCATGTTCCACGTGCACTATTTTCGGTGCTAATCCACGGCAAATGAATAATTTAGAAAAGGTGGCAGCACGACCAGAAAATGATAATGCATTTCGCTATGGATTATCAACGCTACATGCCTGGATACGTTGCATGGAGATGATTTTACACATATCATATAATCTACCCTTCTGAAAGCGGTCAGCTACTACCGAAGAAAATAAACAATTAAAAAAAGATAAGAAAGCTTTGGTCAAGGCCCGATTCCGCAAAGAGCTTGGTTTGATTATTGATAAGCCAAAGCAAATAAGTGGTAATACAAACGATGGAAATACTGCTAGTAGATTTTTTTGTAATGCTTCTTCTTCGGCTGAAATTACCGGTGTCGACGAAATATTGATTAAGCGATTTTATATAATTCTTCAGGCGTTGACATCGGGTGTTATGGTAGATCCAGATAAGTTTGGAGAATATGCGACGGAAACGGCAAAAATATACATTAAAAATTATGACTGGTATTACATGCCATCTTCAGTACATAAAATATTAATTCATGGTGAACGTATCATACGACATTTTGCAATTTTACCTATTGGACAGCTATCAGAAGATGCACAGGAATCTCGAAATAAAGATTACAAAGAATTTAGGCTATATCACGCACGAAAATGTTCTAGATATGTTACAAACGAAGATGTATTTGATACACTCCTTTATACATCAGATCCATACATAACGAATATTAGAAAGCAGTGCATTAAAAATGTAAAGAAACTGGATGAAGAAACCCTAGCACTTTAACACAGCATCACCTGGTTTCTGAAAATTAAATTGAATAAGTTGAACAGCGTCAGGCAATGATGGAATAGTGGACGAGTTAAACATTATTATAGGTATATTGTACATTGTATTATAATATTTATATCTCAGATAGACTGTTAGGGTTTTGTTAAAAAATAATATTACTCTGCAATATCAGTAACATTCATAAAAAAATAATAAAATATACATATAATTGTGTATACCTATAATTATGTACATATAAAATTGTTTAACATATTTTAATCCTGTTTTTAAGAGGTGACATTAAATGAAAAATATAAAAGATACATTCTATCAACGAATAATGCAGTTTTTGTATATTTTTTCTTAAATTGCATAATAATAATAAAACTACAATGCTCTACATTCGACTTTCGCACATTTTTATACGATTGAAAAATAAATGTTTGGAAAAATACTTTTAAAAAAGGCACTAAATTCAAAATAATTGTAGAATTTTCTTTATTTTAACTCCTATATGTAAAATTGCATGTGAAGGTGATTTGTTAAGTAAAATACTACTTCCGGTTTCATGATTTCAATGTAATTTTTTATCTATACATTTTTCATATAAAGGCTTATACAAAATTTTAATTTTTTTTTTACTTAGTACCAGTTTATATGAAACAAATGGGTACAGGTTCAGGTAAAGTACTACTTCCGGTTATGTGAGGTGGTAGGAATTTTGTATTTGAAAGTTACTCATTCTTATTCATATTTCTACAATATTTTATCTGATAATCTTTATTTAAAGTGCAAGTTGTATGAAAATTTATATGAAACAGTTTCTAAATCTGTTAAAGTAAACTGCTACTTCCGGTCGACAGATTTGTCGCAAAAGTTGGTAGAGATCAACTGTCTTAATTTAATAGCCGTATTCCAAATTTCATCGAAGTAGATGATTGGGTCTTTGAGTTATCGTGTTTACAAACGCACGTATAAAGTACATACTGTATACTAACACATACATACAGATGTAATGCTAAAATGGTCAACATAGATTCTAGGACCATCAAATGTAAAGATTTATCAAAACCTCGAAGCGGATTTTTCGTGATTACAATAGTTTGTCTTCATATAGTTCGTATATACGAGGAAATAAAAATAATAATAAATATAGACGTTAGAAATACGTAAAGTTGATGGGACCCATGGTTTGGGATTTATGTGATGACTTTTGGGATTAGTTAGTGACGGATGTTATCTTCTGACCCCGCAGTCAAAAATTGTTCCCTTCCCCAAATTCCCTCATTGGCTCAGAAAATTATTGTAAAACATCCGCGCCGTATTTTGGATTGGCCCAGGTGTCGGGAACATCCAGGCGATAGGAACGCCTCAAGAAGGTTTTTGCATCCCTCCAACACCTGAGGTTACTTAAGAGCTTGTAAGACCTTTTTCAGGACAATCACAATCAATTAGAATCACAACGAACCTAAGAGATTTTTGAGTCGAAACGTCGTCAGCGCTCCGTTAGATAGCAACTTAGAATTCGCTTTAACGCCAACTCTAAGTTTCGTCGCATATCAAGAACTGTGACTTAGTTTCAATTGTAAACATTCTTTGCACTTCAGGCATCCGGGTCGTGTCGGTAATTTGTGTTTTTATTGGGGATTTGGTGTAAGTTTGGTATTGAAACCTTCACCTTTGCCAGTTTGCGTTATCACCTATCTGTCAACGAGAATTAGCTGTCGGGGTTAGATTCAGAGATATCTCTTTTTAAGTAACGTCGGGTCGTAAATAAACGTAGGTAGATTTTAAGGTTCATTTTGTTCATTGTCAATTATTTCTTGTTATTTTGTTAATATAGTTTAAGTGTGGTTAGAACACTTGTCTTATGATTTTCCCTTTTCCCCTTTTCCTGACAGAGCCTTAGTGCAAGAACCCACGGGTCTGAAATAGTGACCGCGCGCTTGTCATTTAGTTTTGATTGCAAAATGTAATTAGTATATTCGAGAAGATTGGTCTCTACCGAACGACCAGCAAAAAAACCGTGTAGTCGAGGGTCTAAAATATTTTTTATAGTGTAAAAGATAGGCTTGTAAATGAAGCTCTCACGGACCTTGCCGAAAATGGGCAACAAAGAAATTGGTTTCTGACCAAGCTTCTACAGCCAGATATAAAAATAAGCACCACAGAGGCCTGCTTCCAGATTAGCGGGAAGAGACAGTCTTTCAGAGATCTATTGATAACGGTTCACTAAGAGATTCACAACAATTTTTTATTATAATAAGAGGTATACCTTCACCACGTGACCCTCCGGAAGGATTAACGGCTCTAATAGCTTTCTTCTAGCTTTCAAGATCTCAACCTGCTCAAATTGTAGAGGCAGGTCGCAAAAACGCGGGCCATAACAACGGGAGCCATTGCTGCTGCTCGAGGTCCGCGAAGCATTAAATACTGAGCCGAAGTAACGAGAAAAAAGGTCGCAAATATGCGCACCATCGGTAGCAGTGACACCGGCAAACGTAACTTCTGCAGGCAAGTCACTTGTCGCGCGCTTAGCTCTAACAAATGACCAAAACCTTTTGGGATCATGCCGTATAGTGCTCTCAGCACTGACAATAAAATTGCGGTAATCACGATCGATAAGGAACTTTGAGCGACCCCTCAAAAGGGAAAAAGTTAAATAGTCGAATCGATTTCTATACCGCTTCCACTTCTTGTGCAGCTTACGTTTGTCAAGAATTACTTTTATAGTATCTATTGAGAACCAGTACGGAAAACCGAATCCGAAGACTCGTTTGCGCGGTACGAATAGTTTAAAAGCGTCGGATAGCACTTCGTGAAAATAAGTAACAGCCTCATCCACGGTTCCACCGCTCAGACAATCCCGCCAGGGCAGTGATTTGATCAAATAATGCCTTTTTAAACTTATATATTGGTTCACTACAGTGGGATAAATTTCTAGGAATTAAGAATTTGCATGATATATCTAGCGTAGTATGAGCACGGTCCTCCGACACCAAAGCATGATCACCCAAATCCACCTCGCAATGAAATACATTACAGGAAAAAACAAGATCAAGAATGTTACCAAAGTCATTACAATGATGATTTAATTGGGATAAACCAGCCAAGGTGACGGAGTCCAAGAACTCTGTAGCTCTTGCAGAAGTTGCCCTGGACGGGACACAGTAACGGCGAACGGGGTCAAAAGACCACCAGATTTTCGGGATATTGAAACCACCACAAATGAGAAAACCATCATTGGGGTGTCGCTCAATTACATCAACTAAGGACCGGGAAAATCGCGAGAGTGCAACATTGTCACACGGCGGAATATAAACACAGCATATGTTAGGCACTGAAGAGCCATTAGATAACGCAACATACATTGCTTCAACGTCCGCGAACAAACCCGGTCGTTCCGCACTGGAGATCATTTTCGACACACCACCTCGACGCCGAGCACCCGAATCATCATTCATGTGTCGGTCACGTCTGTAAGTCACATATGAATCGGGAAAATACTCTGTAGATTCAATTCCGGGACAAAGCTAGGTCTTCGTGAGACAGACAACATCCAAATCCGCACTTAGTAGGTTTGTTTAGAAAATAGTACCTTTACTGCGTAAGCCATTGCGAGTTAGAAAATATCTAAGTTGTTTATACATGAAGAGAGCTACTGTAGTTTGCGCAAGTCTCCGTCGGAATTAATCTGGATAACACGGCTACTGTCGTTTTTACGGACTAGAATTTTACAATTGCGCGTCCAGACATATTTATAACCATTTTCTTTAGCCGTGGCACTAGCGGCGCCGAACAGTTTTTTATTCGCTACAGTAAGGTTGTAATAATCTAGAAATAATTCTATTAATTAATTGGTTATTAATTATTATAAGTTTCGATTTAAGTTAAGAGTAATTTGAGACAGGAAATTCGATGTGAGGAAATGGATAGACGGAACATGATACAGTTCGATTGTTAAGCAATCGATAATGTCGCAATAACGACGACGTCCATCGTCGTTATCGCGAGCAATAACCCTAGATTTAATAGGCGGAAATGCTGCTAATTTTCATTGGTTAAAGTTTAGGAACCATAAACCAATAAAATTATTAAAAAATTTAGAAGCGTAAGTGACTAAAAAATTGATAGACAGTTCATGCGGGATTTTAAGAGTGATCGCTTGGCTGTCCTTAGAGCTCTCCAAGTTTTCTACAATCGTGTTTTTCTTAAAAACTATTGCTTTGATCGAAGTTTTGTAAGAGACCTATCGATAGATAATTGATCACTTTACACGAAAATACTGCCCGTTTGACAAAATTAGCAATGGCGTTGACAATATTTTTAAAGAAAGGCTTTTTATTGTAGATAATGTTTAATTTTAAAGAAACTTTGACCCCCTATATCTCGTTAAGGAGGCATTTGCGATCCCATGTATATTAGGACTTTTCATGTTAATTTTTGGTGTACTACCTGCCCTAGAAGTCTGTCAGCGGTTTTTTGAATCACCCTGTATAGGCCATCAATCAAAAATCCCGGACGGGAACCCTTAGGAAGAGAGCGCTTCTTGGCAATGGCAGCGACGAGTAAAGAATCGCGTTTGGTGCGATTGCAGAAACTCACGACGATGTTCTTTGGCCGACTCACATCGCCAATGTGAGGTACTCGATATATAGCATCAATATCATCAGATTTTAACGGAACCCCGAGAAAGCCGCTAATTTTATTTATAACATCGATAATGTTTTCGTTGGCCGCCTCAGGCACGCCCTGTATGTCCAGATTGTTACGTCTGGAATACTGTTCCTACTCCGCAACTCTAACCGACAAGGTGTCGACCTGTTTCCTCAATTATACATTATCGGAGGAAAGACTATCAATAACCATGCACTTTTCTTTGAGAAGTTTTTCGAAATCAGATATTTGATCGCTGCAGAATTGAACCGAGGTCATTAGCTCATCATTTTTAGTTTTCATAGATCTAACCTCCGAACGTATCTCGCTAACCATCTCGTAGACAGCCTCGATTGTCGGAGTGGAGGTCATACATCGATTATCGAAGTCATGCGGCAACATAGTTCTCCTACGATTAGATGACGGGCGGCAACTAGGACATTGCCATGACGAACCTGGGGCGGAGAGCGCCGAGACCGCAGCTTTGGAGAGCTACACGCATTTGGCGTGAAACCACAGAGTATACAGTGGCCGGACTCCGGCTAATAAAAGTGGCACTCCTATCTATCCTTGTTTAACTAATGAAAACTTCGTATGGTACTTTCTCTCTCACATAAACTGAATCGATGTAGATGGCGGTAGTGTAGTGGATCGATAAATACGAGCGGGAATTTGAATGCTCGTTTGAATATAAATCTCATTACTCTTTAAAATTTTTTTTAATAACAAGTTCCAAAATATCAAAAATTTTCATCTCAAAACTTGAACAAGTTGTAAGATGAAAACAGTGATTTTTTGAACTTGTTATTAAAAAAAACTAATAAAATATAAGTAAATAAAAATGCAAACTTCAGAAGAACAAATCTATGTATATTTATAGACAAATATTTACATTTAATCATTTTCATGCTCATGGGGACGTTTTTGTACAATGGTAAAGCATTTGCTTCAAGGCTAGAGGAAAACCCATTAAAAACTCTAACATACCATAAGTCAAATAAATTTCTAGACAAATTTAGGAATACAAATTGCAGTTGCAAACAACAGATTTAAGACAGCCAGAATAAAAAAATTCTACAAAGCGACTAAAATTAAAAGTATTTACAGCGAAAACGAGCAGTAGACAGAATTAATGATAAAATGTTGTTTTACTTATAAAGTAATTATTGTTTTCAAATTAAGAATTTATATAAACTTTAATATTTCTTTTTATTTGTCTCTGTTCGTATCAATTAGAACAATATTTCAGCGACCAGAATAAATTATAACATAGCGACCAAGACGAGAATTAAAACAAAGCAAAAAGGAACAATATTTCAGTGAGTAGAATAAAGTAACAGAGCGACCACACAAGAATTAAAACAAAACAAAAAGGAACAAAATTAAGTCTTGAATGGCATTTGTAGTTAATACTTCTTCAGGCAGACACATTCTGGTGTGCTTAACATATCTCTCAGTGGTTCTAATGTGGTTTTATTTTCATAATTCTTTTTAAGTCTCCGGATCTGTTTCTCTTTCTTCTTTAAAATTCGTCGCAGTGATTTTTCTTTGATTGTTGCACTAGACTGGCTCTTCTTAAATACTGAGTCTGTTGTTGCATTTGTAGCGGAGGAAGGTATGGCAGCGTCTTTTGTTATATTTAACTCCTATAAATATACAAAGTGTTATTTTATACACAAATCCGGTCGTTTTTGTTGATAATTTTACAGTGATCATGATTTTATTTACTTAAATATATTTTTTGTTGGTTTGTTGCACTTTTGTTGCATCATCAATAAACATGTATTATTATTATTATTAAATGCCCACCTACATTACAAAGTAAAAAAACCTTCTTCAGTAAAAAGTGATAATGTATTAAAAAATAACAATAACCAGCACAGAAATTAATTAATATTTATTTCTGACAGCTCTCAGCATAATATACATAATTACAATATAGTAAAACTTACTATGACAGAATCCGTTAAATTATCTTGCTCCAGTTCAGGCTGTCTAAGCGATTCACTCGTTACAATGTGTGCTTCCTAAATAAAGAAAATATCATTAGAACTGTAAATTTAATTCTAAAAGTAAATGGAAGCAATTAGAAGTAAGCAATTAGAATTTACATTCAAGATCACTCTTAAAGGCTTTGCATCTCTTTTTAAGGTCAAGAGGGTCTTATTCAACATAAAGCTTTCCATTGTAAAATGATTGTTGCAAATTCTCATTCGTCTAGAATATGTGTTTTCTGCTGGTACACCAAGACACTCATTCCATGATCGCTGTCTAAAATATCAAAGTAGATTTTCATTTAGTACAAAAAATCTATCTAACTTAAATTTATAAATTTACTTATTGATATTTAATGGAAAAGAAAATAATTTAACCACTTCCTCTACCGAACGTCCGCAAATGTAGCAATTCCTATCCATTACAACTAAATTCTACTATAAAACTCGACTAGGCCTTAAAAACTAACTAATTCTAAGATAACGAACTATGGTAATAAACTAATGAAAACTAAGGTATACAAACAAATAAACTACTAAACAAATCTATGTAATAATCAAACGATAAATAGGCAAAACTACACAATAATTAAACAAGACACAGATAAAAGATTGATGAAGTAGATACAAATATTTAAATGGCTGAATAAGCAAGTCACGCAAGTTCTGATAGAACTGGACCAACTGGACGTAGCTCTGGGATTTACATATTTACGACTTAAAATACATGGCGCCATCTATTGCCTTCTTTAAACTCTACGAGTTTACGACTTAAAAATTTTGAAATAAATGGTGCCATCTATTGGTTTCTTTAAATACTACTGTAACGCGACCATTGCGCCATCTACATCGATTCAGTTTATGTGAGAGAGAAAGTATCATACGAAGTTTTCATTAGTTGAACAAGGATAGATAGGAGTGCCAATTTATTAGCCGGAGTCCGGCCTCTGTATACTCTGTGCGTGAAACCAAACATCGCAGGACACGCAGTCAATTCCCGCTTTATTTCTCCCCACCAGCTGTCCGCAAGACCCGCACTGTTTTGAAGGCATCGGAAAAACTAGTTTTTTATGCGAACAAATTGATACCGACAATAAAATTAAATAATTGGAGATACATGCACTAACGAAAGATATACAACCGGTAAAAAACGAAAGAATGTTATCACGAGTGTGTCAACACTAATTAAACACCACTTCGCAAACTTTTTACCACGAAAAAAATACCATAAAGAACAAACTGCACGAGACGCAACCGGCGAGACGATAGCAATAAACCGCCCATCAACAAACTTTTTCCTTTATATTTCCACCTACTTCTGGGGCCCATATCTTTGTTATTCAGAAAGATAGCGAAAAACTAAGCACACGGTTGGAAAGCTTGGTCGTTTCTCTGTCTTAAACCGCTATTTTCCTCCGCCGATATGTTGATAATAAGAGCAAGAAAAAATAAGAAACGTCACGCTGCCACGAATTTTTGCCGCGGCTAAACCACGCTTGCGTCAATAACTCTCTTATATGACGGGGAGAAAACTCTAGAACTATATTTATCTTATGGGAAATTTTCTGCTCTTTTCAACGGTATATAACACATCTCAATCACACGTTTGCACAATCGTTTTTCAGCCCAGCAACAAACTTTCCCCTTGTATTTCCGTCTACTTTTCGGTCCAATATTTTCGTTATCTAGAAAAATAGCGAAAAATTTGCAGCCGTTAATAGAAGGAAATTCAACAAATGGTTTACATATTCGAAAAGAGCTAACCTTGGCCTGTCTTATTTCGAGTTTTCGTCCATTAATATCTGCCAGAGTCTGTAAAAGAAACGCACCTGAAAGACAACCTACAGGTAGCAGAACGCAATCACTTCTTACCCTAACTTTCTTATTTATTGAAGGAAAAATTGGAACAAAGTTTTACCCGAGAAAGAATCCTAACTTCATTTCATGTTGACAGATTGTGCAAATGTGTGATTACGGTGTGTCACACATCGTTGGAAAGAGCAGTTGTAGAGTTTTCTCCCTGTCAAATAGAAAAGTTATTAGTGCAAGAAATATTTGCGTGTTTTCATCGGTAGGGGCTTTTTCAGGTGCGTTTTTCTTACAGACGCTGATAGATATTGGCGGACGAAAACTCGGAATAAGATAGTCCAAGGTCAGCTCTTTCCGAATATATAAGCCATTTATTGAATTTCCATCTGGTAACGGCTGCACAACGCCGTGAAGTTTGGTAATTTTGAGGTAAATTGAATGCAGCGCGACGTTTCTTATTTTTTCTTGCTCTCATTATCAACATATCGGCGGACGAAAACTTGGTTTAAGATAGAGAAACGGCCAAGCTTTCCAACTGTGTGCTTAGTTTTCCGCTAGCGCGATAAATAACAAAGATATCCGGCCGAAAAGTACGTAGATGGAAATACAAAAGTAAAGTTTGTTGCCAACTGTAGGCTCCTTTTCAGGAGCGTTTTTTTTACAGACGCCGACGGATATTGACGGACGAAAACTCGGAATAAGATAGTCCAGGGTCAGCTCTTTCCAAATACATAAACCATTTATTGAATTTCCATCTGGTAACGGCTGCACAAGGCCGTGAAGTTTGGTAATTCTGAGGTAAATTGAATGCAGCGCGACGTTTCTTATTTTTTCTTGCTCTTATTATAGACATATGGGCGGACGAAAACTCGGTTTAGGATAGAGAAACGACTAAGCTTTCCAACCGTGTGCCTAGTTTTTCGCTATTTTTCTAGATAACAAAGATATGGGACCTAGAAGTAGGTAAAAAATATAAAGGAAAAAGTTTGTTGCTGAGCGGTTTGTTGCTATCGTCTCGCCGGTCGAGACGCATCCGAACACGCTTGTTGCATCCGAAAAACTCCAAGAATGCAAATGAATGATTATGACTATTTCATTCATATCGTTAACAGCCAATAAGAATTTGCGGTTTTCCGTCAATTGCGAGTATTTCAGCGGTTATTTGGCCGTAACCATGGAGAACGATAATACGAACCTTTGTATTATCGCTGTAATACGAACCTTTGTATTATCGCTTGTTTGACATTTAATTAATTTCGAGACATCCATGCATGTTTCCATAACAATCAATGTAATTTATTAAAAAAATATAAAAATTCTAAAAATAAGTATATTTTTTATTCATGAAATAGTCTAGCCATATACAACACGACAATCGAAAATACTCGAATCTCGACGTATTGCCTTAAAAAACACCACTCGACCTTCGGTCTCGTGGTGTTTCAGGCAATACGTCTCGTATTATCGAGTATTTTCGATCGTCTTGTTGTATAATATATGACTATTTCATTCATAACGTTAACAGCCAATAAGAATTCAGGGTTTTCCGGCAATTGCGAGTATTTCAGCGGTTATTTGGCCGTAACCATGGAGAACGATAATACGAACCTTTGTATTATCGCTTGTTTAACATTTCATTGATTTCGTGACATCCATGAATGTTTCCATAACAATCAACATGATTTTTAAAAAAATATTAAATTTTTAAAAATATGTAAGGTGAGTGTCCCAATTGTTGACAAAAAATTTGGCAATATCGGTCACAATAGAAACTATTGGCGCGAAATTAGTTCCGAGTGTAAGTACCTTCATTGAACATCTCCTGATATTTAGCGTTTTGTTTAAGGTAAGTAACACGCAAAAATTATTTATTTCAATGCTATTGTGTTTGTTTCTATATTACCTACTGTATAGTAACAATTATAAGGCATATACATACATGTTTTTATTAACATTATAAACTAAAATCATGTTTGAGGTTAGAATAGGTGGGTTGTCAACTATTAGAACTGTTGCTTCCAGACAAGTTCCTATACTTGACAGTGGTGTCAACTAAAGGACCAATACCATTTTCGCGAACGTTTTATATTTTCAAGGTAAAATTAGTTGGTGAATGGTATAAGACAACATATGTTTAAATGAGTTATATAGGACAGACGGGTCCAATAATTGACATACCTGCCAACTATAAGAACATGTGACATGTCAACTTCAGGAACATCAGACGCAATAAATTATTAAAAATAAATAAAACTGTACCTCATTTCGATTTTTTCGCTTATTTCAATCTTTTTCTCTTAGAATAATGCCGCGACAACACAAAAAATTAAAATTATATTCTCTGGAAGATTTACAAAATGCCATTGCGGCAATAAAGCGTGGTTCATCAGTAAATGCTGCCAGTAAAAACTTTAACGTTCCTCGAACTACAATTAAATACAAACTAGAAGGAAAGTATGAGCTAGATTGCCGAATGGGCCCCGAAACAACACTTACAAAGGACGAAGAGGAAATTTTGGTAAAGTGGATATGTTCAGTTGCCGACGCCGGATTTCCTGTAACTAGACTCCTACTTTTGGATTCAGTTCTAATGTTAATAAAAAAAATTAAATAGGCCTAATAAATTTACCAAAAACCGACCAGGCAGAAAATGGTATAAATGCTTTTTGCATCGGCATCCTATTATTTCAGAACGACGGTTTTATTTTTCTGTTTCATAGTCGTTTTTCTCGTGCTCATGTCAAGTTTTGTTTCGTACGTTTCGTTCTTTTTAAAGTGTTTTAAAATATTTTATCTATACAATTTTATTTATACACTGTGTTTTTAACTTTAATTGCTCACAATAACATACATCATTATTGATGGATATATTTCAATTTGTATTCTTTTCATTATTTTTGTTTTAATGACGTCGTGGGTTTCTTTTTAACTATCTGACAGTAAGTTTATGATTGTAATACTTTTATTATGTTTTTCATTATATTTAATTGATTATAATGTGATTGCTTTTACGTAGATTCGGCTGATGATGGGCTAAGCTCGAAACCGGTTCCGAATAAATTGATATTAAGCAAGTAAGAAGTTTTTTATATAGTTTAAATTTGAAATTTAAAACTTGCAACATGAATCCCAAACATACATCCATGAATGTTTCCATAACAATCAATGTAATTTATTAAAAAAATATTAAAATTCTAAAAATATGTATATTTTTTATTCATGAAATAGTCTAGCCATGTACAAGACAATCGAAAATACTAGAATCTCGACGTATTGCCTTAAAAAACCGAAGGTCGAGTGGTGTTTCAGGCAATACGTCTCGTATTATCGAGTATTTTCGATCGTCTTGTTGTATAATATATGAAAATTGGAAGTTTAATTAAGGAGATAATGAAATTAAGAGAAATGCGAACAAAGTTGCATAAACGGGCGGTGATAAGGTATCAATTTTTGGAATTTTATAAATCTGGAGACGGAATCTGTAGCAGATCGGGATAATGTGTGAAGTATACTCGTATGTTGTTAATTTAATTATCTACAACTCAATTAGAAAGATTCCTATATCTATCTGTGGCAGTTTTCAATGTATCATCAAATTCCTCAAAACCATACCTGAAGTATCAGAAATTGATTGTTTTTGAGTGTACAAGAAGTAACAAAGTACTATATAAAATTTAAGCACTAAAGTTCTTAACGGGAAAGGTTGTTAACTCCAATGATGTAGGGAAACTATGTTCTCGTTAGTTTCATAAGATGTGTTTATTCAAAAATTTGTCGAGCTTTCGAGCTTTTATGAGCTCATTATCAAGACTAAATAACACGGAAAAGGGAGAATTAACAATCAAAGCAATGAGGTGTGGCGCGAGGACTATAAACTTGTCAAGTTAATTTGACAAAATTTTTACTAATTCAATTGACTTAAAGGCAACACAACTTAAGGGCAACACCATACTAAAGCCCAAAAAAACTGCAAACAAGGTACAAGCAGTAAAAATTAACAGTTAATATCTAAAAAGACAGCCGACGAAAACACCCAACCCACGCAATTAATCTGAGAACACATAAGCAACCCAAACAGCAACTGATTAAATATTAATTAGAAACTATGAGGCTACTATGTCATTGTGTTTAATCTTAATTAAACAAAAAAAATTTTTTTAATATTACAAACAAATTAGGAAATAAATTAAAACAGTGATAACGCAAGGTTCGAACCGACCCAGTTAGCGGTCGC
Source organism: Onthophagus taurus (assembly GCF_036711975.1). Classification (NCBI taxonomy): domain Eukaryota; kingdom Metazoa; phylum Arthropoda; class Insecta; order Coleoptera; family Scarabaeidae; genus Onthophagus; species Onthophagus taurus. The sequence goes on along the minus strand of NC_091976.1, from coordinate 9,216,601 downwards.
AACAACACCTGACGAAGTGCTGCAACTCAGCAGATCCATCGATCAATTGCAGATTAAGGATCGATATCGGCAGTGCTCAAACAAGAATTGAGGACGTAAAATAATTGTTAATTTAATTTTTGTAAATAAGACACGATTGTTTTGGAATCAATCGCACATTGTAGTTTTAAGGTTTTGTATATAAACTAAAAATTTGTATAATAAAATTTAGTATGAATTAATTATCTACTCGTCTTTATTTCACCACCTTCCTACAACAGATAACCAGGCATAGTCCGTTCGTAGTCTGTTCACATTGAACTTAAAAATAGGCAAAAATACAAATTAAATGACTAACGGAAACCTAACTACAATTAACGCCTTATTTTTTAGATGCTATTTGTAATATTTCCGCATAAGAAGGACTAAGAGCCTCCAAGTCAATAACGAAATTCAAAACGTTAGGCGTGGATTTATTTAGCACATTCCTATAAATTGCCTCTTACAGAGAGATTCTCAGAGAGCACAAAGCAGTACGAGTACTGTTATTTTTTACGTCTCTTTGATGTTGTTGAACTCTTGATATGACTCTCTGACCAGTCATTTCAATGTAGGAAAAATGGCAGTGTAACAAACCGCCCTGTATATTAAATTGCGTTTTGTATAATTATTTTGCTTAAGTCAGCTTTATCGCGTGAGGCGTTGATGCGCCACCGAGTTCGACTCGAGGAGTCGAGTACCAACTACCAAGGTATATAGAAGCTACAGTCTTCCCCTTGAGTTCGCTCCATTTTATTTTACTTTTAATTTAAATTCTCAATACTAAATTCGGAAAGGCTTCTAAATACCTAAAGGCTGGTGGTTTGTGCTGGGTAATTTGCTAAAGAAATCGAATCCTCCTATCGAAATTGTGCCTTGAAGCCACCTCCTGAAGCGTCCGAATCCTGGTGGAAGAGCGTCGTCGTGGCGTAGAATAAGTAAGCATAATTAATTACTATTGTTCTCTTGAAACTCATAACCATCACTAGTATTTGTATCCATAATTAACGTTCCGTTATCCAAAACTTGTTCAATTAGTTTTTTTTTCTTCTTTAATATTTTAACTTAATTTTTTTGGTTGTTTTAATAATAATAATAGTTTATTGGCATAAAAGAATACTACAATATAAGTAATACATTAAAATAACTAAGTATAGAGTTTGCCAAAGGGTATTTCCATCATCCTGGTCTTCCTGGAAATCCCATACACAAAAAAAAGAAATATTTAAAAAAAAACAAAATAAAGTAATAACAAATCAAAATTAAATTCAACCTGAAACAATTATCGTGGCCGATAAGTAAAAAACGAAAAAAATATAAAAAATGAGGAGCCTAAACAAATAAAAATTAATAAATGTCCCTAACAAACTAAAAAGAAAATATATATATATATACACTAATTCCAGTTGAAGGTAGAACGACGCGCTAGTCATTAAGCAATTTAAGACGCAGAGACTCTTTAAAAGTGCGAAACGATGGTTGAGCAAAAAGCAGACTGTACTTATTCAAAATACATGCCGCGTTATAACTAAAAGACCTCTTGAACAATTGGGTACGGTGACGAGGAATATCAATGAGGTCCTTACGCCGTACAAGGTGGTAGCTTACTTGACACAAATTTATAAAGAAAACAACCAAAATGTAACTTACGACGACTTGACATACTCAGCCACTTCAACTCCCCCAGCTTATACGATACTCTCTGACGTCGGCGTATACCAAATATAAAACGAATACAAGAATTCTGAAGTACCTGAATACGTCGCGCATCATCGGTCAACAGGCAGTGGCCGTAAATTGTGTCACAGTATGTAAAGTTGGATAAAATTACAGACTCGCAAAGATTCTTTTTAATATCGGCGTTCAAGACTTGCCTATGAGCAAACAGCATTTTCAATTTTGCGTAAGCATGCCTGATCAGTTTATTTTTCTATTTTTTTTTTATATTTTATTTTTCTTAATTTGATAATATTTTTTTATATAAATTTCTGTTTCGTATTATTTCAATTTCAACACAAGGGCTACGATCCTCCCTCCTTTTACTCATTAACTTCTTAAACCGTTCGGCCAAGTACGTAACTTATCACGAAAGTTATCCATATTCACCAAAATAGTTAATTGAATTAAAATTTCTCTTAATATACTTTTTGATGTTGTTTTATTTTAATTGTCCTAATCGATTTCGACCTCTTGGTCGTCCTCAGAAGACGTCTACATAACGTACAATTAAATTAAAATTAAATAGAATACAATAATACAAATAAACTTACGTCAGAAACGGTACACATAAATTAAAAAATTCTCCAACATGAATATTTTTTAGGTATTATCTGTATTTTCACGTGTTATAACACAGTGCGGTTGGAGGGTTGGAGTTATAGCGAGGTTATGTTAAAGTTGATAAACAGAACTTTGAGAGGTTGACCTTGATAATAATACAATATTAATTCAATGTAAAAAATCACATTTCACACAAACGAACTCAACTATCATCAATTTTAGTTTTTGAATTTCTCGTTTGTAAGATAAGGGTCCTTTAAACATAGATATAGAGGTGTATATTGAGGTGTTATTTGGTCGTTTAAGATCGTTTTGTTTGGGTGTTTATGTATGAACTTATTTATTTCATATAATTCCATAATCTCCATAAAATTTCCCTTATCTAGTCGGTGTAAAATTTTACTATTTTTGTCTTCGTCGAAATCATGGTTTTGGAACATTAGGTGTCTTCCAAAATTTGAGTTCTCTTTTGTTTTGTGTTCTCGAATCCGTTGACTAAGATCTCTTCCTGTCTCTCCTATATAGATTGCTCCGCAAGTGTTACAATCTAACTGATATATACCGCTTTTCTGCAAATGATTTGTTTGGTCTTTGTTATTTATTAGAATATTTCTTAGAGTATTTTTTGTTTTAAAAGATAAACATATATCGTATTGTTTAAATACGTTTTTAATTTTGTGGGAAATTTTTCCAGGAAATGATATTGATCTATATGTTGTATCGTTCACTTTTTTGTCATTGGTTAGAGTAGTGATATTATATAAATTGGTTTTGTGTTGTATTTTGTTTATCAGTTTATGTATTCTATGTAGCGGAAAATCATTTTTCATTGCGATCTGCTGTATGATAAGAAGTTCTTTTTCTGTTTCTGTTGCTTTTAGGCTTGAGTTTAATGCTCTCCAAATGTACGCTCTAAAGGCAGCATATTTCTGCGATTCATCGTGGTGTGAGTTATAAGGTATAATGCAATCAGTCTGAGTTGGTTTGCGATATATTGAAAATTCCAAATTTTTATTGTTTTTATGTATGGTGAGATCAAGGAAATTTATAGAGCTATTTACTTCTATTTCTATGGTGAAGTTAAGATTTTTATGTAATTTGTTGATGCAATTATGTAGGTCATTTATATGTTTTTCGTCTTCTATTATTACCAAAATGTCATCAACATATCTTCGCCATAGTTTTATGTATTTTCGGAAAGGATTGCGGTCGCTCATTATTTTTTCAGTTTCGATCTTATTTAGAAAGATGTCACTCAGAATTCCACTCAAAGGAGAACCCATTGGTAATCCATCTTCAAAACCATACAGGTATACAGTGTATACAGGTTAGAGATGTCAAATGAAATTATTTTGTAGTTTTCTTCCATTTTTATGTCCTTAAGTAGCGAAATTAGTTGGTTTGTCATTTTTAAGGAAATTAACCAACCTTTTAGACAAATTGTAAGTGCTGGAATTAACGCTGCTGATTATAGGTCGAATCGGTTGGCCTTCTTTATGCAATTTCAATAAACTGTATAGTTTAGGGGTTTGAGGGTTCATTGGAAGGTTATATTTATAATTACCTATGATTTTTTTAATTGTGTTTTCACATGTTTTTACTAGTCGTTTAGTTTCTTTGTGGAATGCCTTTGTAGGATCTTTCTTAAGTTCTTTAAATTTATTGTCCTGAAGAAATTTTTCTGTTTTATCTATATATTCTTCTTTTCGCATCATTATCATCCCGGCATTTTTATCACCCGGGGTCACAATCAGATTATTGGTTTTTATCTTCTGTCTTATGTCCTTGATTATCTTCATTGTCCTCTTCTCCTCTCTTTCTTCGTTCTTACCGCTATGTCTTCTATTTCTTTCTTCTTTTATAAGTATATGTTGAATGTCTTTCTTTATTTTATTACCTTCTTTGTGTCCTATCACTGCTGCCTGGATTTCTATTGCGGTGTATGGTAGTGTCGTTGTCGTTTTTGGAGCAAATTTCATTCCCTTGTCCAATACTTTTTGTTCTTCTAAGTTAAAATTAACATCAGTTAAATTAGTAAATCCAGGGTAAAAGCTATGTATGGTATTCATTCTCTCTTCCTTTTTTGTTCTTCTTAGTTTTTCTTCTTTCAGTTTCCTTAGTTTTTTGATTTTCTTCATCTTTATGTGAGTTCGTTTGTGTGAAATGTGATTTTTTACATTGAATTAATATTGTATTATTATCAAGGTCAACCTCTCAAAGTTCTGTTTATCAACTTTAACATAACCTCGCTATAACTCCAACCCTCCAACCGCACTATGTTATAACACGTGAAAATACAGATAATACCTAAAAAATATTCATGTTGGAGAATTTTTTAATTTATGTGTACCGTTTCTGACGTAAGTTTATTTGTATTATTGTATTCTATTTAATTTTAATTTAATTGTACGTTATGTAGACGTCTTCTGAGGACGACCAAGTGGTCGAAATCGATTAGGACAATTAAAATAAAACAACATCAAAAAGTATATTAAGAGAAATTTTAATTCAAGTACGTAACTTGCCTGGTGGCAGCATCTCAAAAATCTTCTATAATTTTTTCTCTTTTTCTGTAAGTACACGCTACCGTACTTCTTTCATTTTCCGTCCGCATAACGTTGGTGGCGGTGTTCCTTTTACCCCGTCCACGTTACATTCGCGGCAGCACCCGTTACATTGGTGGCGGCGGTCCCTTTCCGCCGCCTACATTACATTGGTGGCGGTGGTGTTCTTCCCCGTCTACATTATAGCAGGAGGAACAATCAATGTTGTAAACTACGTTAGACTTGACCTGTGTAGAAGTTGGGTCTTTCAAGTTAGAGAAGAAGTTATTAATTTTATGTGTGCTACTGCTAAGTAATCAGAGCGGAAATTCCCTAAACAAGGCTAACTCGACTAACTCAGGAGTAAGGTCCTTAATGTAAGTTATTTACATACAATACTTCAGCATAACCAAACACAGTACATAACTTATTTTTTGTAATTCGCGACGGTAATGAAAGCTATTACAGTACTCAAACGGGTGCTGTAATGACACTCTTTACAGCATCCGATGCTGTAATGAGATTTTAGTAACATTTTATGGAATCAGTTCAAGTTGGTGACATTGGGTCATTAATTTTTCTAGTTGTCAATGTGACAATGTTTGTCTATGGATGTTTAAACACGTTCTTAACTTCGAATACAAGGTCCACAATGATAAGGACATTGAACTCTGAGCAATTTCTCTTATTTTGGGAGGTGTACATCAAACATTTTTATCAGGTGAATACGTTTGTGTTTTGACAGTTTCTATTTGTCAATTCAAATTTCTATTTTGAAGTGTTACGGTGTTACCAACTGCTACATACCTATTTTCCTACATTGTCAAAGTTTATTTTATTTTTGAGAAAAAAAAAGGATAAAAACGCGAATTACAAAAAGTAGCATAAAAAACACGTTTCATAAGACTTAAAGCACTCATTCATTAAAAAACTCGTGGCTTCGCCACTCGTTTTTCAACTTGAATTCGTGCATTTCAAACGTGTCTTACGAAACTTGTTTTTTAATATACTATTAAAAAATTACAAACTAAATCTACATATATTTTGAAAAACATGTAAATCTAAACGATTATCTTTATCGAAGGGATCGAAGGGATCGAAGGGATGAATCGAATCCTAACCATTTAACGACCACTTTATTCTTTATTCTCTTTCACACTTTTTTAACAAGATATACATCAGGTGGGAGGAAAGAATAACAGAAGTTGGGAAGAAGAGAGGGAAGACTAACAGATATAAAAGAATTAGCCAGGAACCGGAGGGAGTGGAAGAGGTGGATGGAGGAATAGGAAAAAGATTTATCCGACGCCATTAGGTATAAGGATCAGGAGAAGAAGAAGAACTTCAAATTCATGAAAACTCCTTTAATAGGTTGTCCATTCATATCTTCTAATAAATAAGAAATTGAATTCGCAATTTGTATTAACAGAGCTCCAATCAAAGTTACTGGTGAATAGACTTTTTTTTTTTATGAGACCTTTTTATTTGATTAGAACTCTTTAAATAAAGGGCTCTCATTAAAGAAGAGATCTGTTTAATACCTATAAATTGATATACGCGATTCGCTAATTTCAGCCATGTATGAGCCCGGAAAAAGGGTGGAGTGCTGTCGTCGTAAGGATACAAACAAAAAAAATTATGTATTCAAGAAATACATTTATTATTATTTTCATTTATATGTTCGTATTGAATTAGCATTGTGCCAATGTGGCAAGGGCGAAAATTACAATAAATAAGCGTAACATCACTACATCGATAAGTTTTGTTAAAAATAATGTTTACACCTTTCCTCAACTACTTTCAGTGATATCAAATAAAATCAAGTTTCGGATAATCACCACTTCAACTTGATAACAATATGATGAATAAAATTTTATTAAATGCGAATTTCGTTAACTCTGACGATATTAACAGAAACAAGTACTAAACATTATTAAAAATTAATGGTGTATTTTAAATAGAATGCGACTAACTATGTATTTTCTTTTAATACAATAAAAATTCTTGTGTTATAGCACAGTATATATAACAGACAGTACTCTCACTCAGTGGCGGCACGTTTGATGTGGCGAATTGATTTTCAATTACCTCGAAGCCATTATGCTGGCATAAAACACAACAGGTCCGCATTAAAAACATTTAAAACGTCGAAAATATTAAATTAAAAAAGTTATTCGCAATTAAATTTCTGAACTGATAAAAACATTAGTTATTGAGTTATATACTATATAACTAATAACGTCATTATTTATAATGTTTGATATTTTATTTTAATCTTTACACTTATCGTTACGGCTCTGCACAAAAACAAACCTCACAGACACACTATCGATTAACAAAATTTAAACCAGCGTAATGAGGGCTGCGCATGTCTTCCCGCCAAACCGACTGTCTGTTATATATACTGTGGTTATAGTATTCATAATTAGTTTAACTTTGCCTTCTATAAACATATTATAGAACATTGCGGCTCCGTTATTTCGATAAGGTTTTATTCTGCGTGAGTAAAGCTCTATAAGGAAATATACCCTTCAATACCCTAAAAGCTTTCTAATGATGATGTGCCTAGTAAAAGATAATTTACCGTCTATAACAAGATTTAAATTAATATAATTTCTGCAACACCAACTTATTTTGGCTATCAACATTTATAAATACTGGTCGCTCCGTAGCACATTTACGCTACGATTTACAAAGCGATGAAAACCAGATAACATTTTCTTTTAAACTTAACTTATCTTACGGCAATATCTGATTTTGTTTTTAAGACATGATTTTTTTATTTTCATTGTTTTGAATGATCGTTCAAATAAGCAGAGTTGAAATCAAAAAAATGCAACTGTTGAGGGTTTTCGTTGTCACCTTTCGGCAATTAAACAACGTTTATATAAATAACAGGAAATATTCACATCTTAAATTATTATTTATTATTAATCAAATAAACGTTAAATCAATACAAAATGGAATTTAAAAGTGAATGGTGGATTACAATACAACAAAGAGATTTATAGAAATTAAGAAATAATTTCAGGCACACTAAAACTAGATTAAATTTGCTTTAAAATCAATTTTGTCTCATTGCAATATCTCAATCGGTTCTTGAGATACGATTTTTTAAATTTCTTCCTTTGTGGATATAACAGAATCGTCTTGTATTGGTATTGTATATAATAAGTACGGGGTGTCCCATCGGTTGTGGTATTGGTTTTTTTGATGCCTAAATTTCAAGAGGAATCCCCAAATTCGATATGTACTAAGCCACCCTACTTGGCCACCTGGTGATCATGTTAAATAAATTTTTTATTACACGGTTTCCGAATAATTTGCAATAATGTTTAAAAGACGAAATTTATGGTTTTATTTTTTTGTTACAGATGACCAGATGCTTAACTTATACCGCTCTCATTTGGACCTCATATTCTATCTCTCTCTAGAGAATTGAAACTGTGTAGATGGCGGTAGTGTAGTCGATCGATAAATACGAGCGGGAATTTGAATGCTCGTTTAAATAAAAATCTCATTACTCTTTAAATTTTTTTTTAATAATAAGTTCCAAAAAATCAAAAATTGTCAAAACTTGAACAAGTTTTAAAATGAAAACAGTGATTTTTTTGGACTTGTTATTAAAAAAAACGAATAAAATATTATTAAATAAAAATGCAAACTTCAGAAGAAGAAATCTATGTATATTTATAGACAAAAATTTACAACTATAAATTTTTAAATATTTAATCGTTTTCATGGCAAAAGGGTGCGTTTTTGTACAATGGTAAAGCATTTGCTTCAAGGCTAGAGGAAAACCCGTGAAAAACTCTAGCATACCATAAGTCAAATAAACTTCTAGACAAATTTAGGAATACGAATTGTTATTGTAAACAACAGATTTAAGACAGCCAGAATAAAAAAATACTACAGAGCAACTAAAATTAAAAGTATTACAGCGGAAATGAGCAGTACACAGTATTAGTGATAAAATGTTGTTTTAGTTATAAAATAATTATTGTTTCCGAATTAACAATTGATATAAAACTTTAATATTTCTTTTTATTTGTTTCTGTTCCTATCAATTAAAATGCAAAAATATTTGAAACTTAATTAATGCTTTATTATTATTACTATAACTTAAAGTTAATCTAATATTAAAGTAGCGAAACAATAACAAACCTAGCAAAATTTATCAGAACTAAAACAAAACAAAAAGGAACAGGATTCCTGTAACATGCTTTAGTCTTAGTCATAGTTTTAAGTTCTTAGTTCATCATTTATCATAATCATGGTTTGCATTGCTTTAACTATAATCACAACTAAAACTTAAACATATTGCCTTAATTCGTGATTAGATAATTGGAAAGTAAACATTATTACCTTTAAAAACCTGAGTAAAATATTCTGGTTTGTTTAACATATCTCTCAGTAATGTGGTTTTATTTTCATAATTCTTCTTAAGTATCAAGATCTGTTTCTCTTTGTTCTTTAAAATTCCTATTCAACATAAAACTTTCCATTGTAAAATGATTATTGCAAATTGTCATTCGGCTAGAATATATGTTTTCTACAGGAACACCAAGGCACTCATTCCATGATCGCTGTCTAAAATATCAAAGTAAATTTTCATTTAGTACAAAAAATCTATCTAACTTAAATTTATAAATGTACTTATTGGTATTTAATGGAAATCAAAATAACTTGACCACTTCCTCTACCGAACGTCCGCAAATGTAGCAAATCCTATCCATTTTGGTCCTTACTTTATCACCAAAAACCAACTAATTCTAAGATAACAAAGTATGACAATAAAACTAAGGAAAACTAAATTATGCAAACAAATAAACTGCTAAACAAATCTATAATCAAACGATACAGATTTGTTTAGTAGTTTAAATAATTAAACGATAAACACGCAAAACTGAACAATAATTAAACAAAACACAGAAAGTTCGTTAGTTCTGACAGAACTGGACGTAGCTGTGGGATTTACAGATTTACGACTTAAAATACATAGCGCCATCTATTGCTTTCTCTTAACTCTACGAGTTTGCGACTTAAAAATTTTGAAATAAATGGTGCCATCTATTAGCTTGTTTAAATACTACTGTGACGCAACAATTGCGCCATTTACACAGTTGCAGTTTATGTGAGAGAGAAAGTACCATACGAATTTTTCATTTGTTAAACAAGGATAGATAGGAGTGCCAATGTATTAGCCGGAGTCCGGCCTCTGTATACTCTGTGTTATTCTTATTGGATCGTGAAAAAGATGGCGTGCTGTTGAAGCGTGTTTGGTCGTCGCTCCCATTCAAAGTGTTATTTTATACAGTTACTGCAAGTGAACTTAGCCGAAATTGTGTAAACTTTTATCGTGAAGTGAATAATATCGTCTTGTTCGCGATCAGTATTTCGAAAGTCTTGAGGTGATAAGTTTTACTTTTAGTTTATTTTCGTGATCTCGCCATTTCTTGGAGTCCGATAAAAACTAGTTTTCGGGTATACATCACATACAGCTTCGAGGTCAATGTCCCAAAGCATCAATCCAGCCACAGAACAGATATATAGAAGAAGCGCCAACTACATGTTAAAATCAGAGCAACACATTTTACCCCCACTTTTGCATGGCACAACTAGGCGCGAAATTTGAACTGGTCAACTCTATTATTATTATTTTTTTTATTTAAAAAAATCAGAAATAAAACACAAATTTAAAAGTGAACTGCTTTTTTATTGATAGTAAGAGCAAATATAACAAAAATATACGTATTTTCAATAAAAATAATAATTTTAACAAGCTTTTAAAGTTGCATACAAACTATTTTTTAGATTCAAATTTGTTTTAAAGACAAAAATATTTGAAAATGATTAAAAAAAGTTTACAATAAACATATATTAATTTAAACATAAAAATTTACTCTTATACAGAAAACAATTTTATAAAATAAATTTTCATTTAAAAATTTTTTTAAATTCAAACTGTTGTAAAGGAAAATGTGTATGAACAATTCAAAAAAGTTTGCAGTAAAAATGATAAACTAATTGTAACATAGAAGTTTGTTCTTATACAAAAAACAATTTTAAGAAGGTAAATTTTGTTAACGATGCTTATAAAACAAAATGATTACATAACAAATGATTAACGTAGAAACTTACTTTTATAAAGCTAGAGAAATTTACTCTTATCATACGATTAATAGAAGTTTACAAATAAATATGAAAAATTCATTTTTAACATAAACATCTAATATAAATTGCATTCACTGAAATTGATTTGTGTAAATAAGTTAACATTAAAAAATCAAAACTTAATAAATTGATATAAAAAATGCGAATGGTCTTCCACAAAGAATGAAATCATTCTCTAAATGAGAATGAAACCATTCTCAAACCACCCTAGGTTCCATTCTAGGCTCGTTTCTCTTTTCTTCATTTGAATTGGTGAGATCGCCGACAATATAGAATTTTGAGAGACCTAATAACCATTGTATAAAACTTAAACTTAATAAACATCCAACAAATAAAATAAATATCAACACATGATAAAAATAAATAGTATAAGAAATAAATAAAATATCATTCTAACAATAAAATTAATAAATTATTCTAAATAAAAAACTCCTCTTGAGTATATGGGACTTCTCCATGTTCAACCTTATTCCTTATTCCATGGTCCCAGGATCCATAGATCAGTTTCGATCCATGGGTAAATAATATGAAACAAAAACAATAAAAAATATCACTCTGATTAAATAAAAACTATGTAAATTTTGATTTTTTATGTCTTCTATTGTTAGATTCCTTAGTATTTCATTTGTTCGATTGGATGCAAGTGACCATACTTATCTAGAAACTGATACAATCGTTCATGGGTAGAATCTATCATCTTGATACGCCGATCACTTGCATATTGCAAGTGTGGATCATTCGTGTACTCCTTAAAAGAAGTAAACAAGTGATTTGGATTACTTTCCGAAGAAAATAGACTCTCTCGACAAGATTGACAGTCGTGAATGTCCACTTTCTTCAAAAAATAACCCGCCACATAAGCTGTTGCTTGATTATTTTGTACAAGCTCGGAGTCGTACTCGATATCCAAATGAAAATCAGTTACGCGATCATCAGATGAAGAACCCTCTGGAGAATATAACAAAAAATCACGAAGGCTTCCTAAAGATTCACAGTAGTCATCTTCACAGTTTCTTCCCCTTGTTAAGGGTACTGAAAAGTTGTTGACTACGATCGTCTTTAGGGCAGCCACAAACTGGTGACACGTAGGATTTGTATTAAACCCACCATGCTGGCGTACTTGACAAAACAAGTTCTCCAGAGGATCCTGATTTAATGATCTCAATGAAAGAAATGAGACACCTTGACTGACTAAATTTTGCCAAAGGTAAATAATTGACCTGATGGTAACCTGCCACCCTTTGACAAATCGCACATAATTTGTGCAGTCCTTACCAATCTTATTGTCAATCATTTTCCATTGCTTAATTTCGGGTAAAATATCCGACCAAAATTTTAAATGAGGAGAGTCTTGGGCCAACGCCCTACGAAATTCTTTACCGTGTTTAGGACATCGAGACGACCCATTCAGTGAATCAAACAATTTATCTACGGTATCAACAAATTCCGCTGTGTCTAAAGCCTCAACAGGTAAGTCTCCAGTCACATGAAAAGTCTCGATAGACGCTGCAATTGTATGACTCAACTAAGCTGCAGCCACTTTCACCTTCATTTTTATGAAAGAATTATCAAAGTTAAAATATTCGGCTTTCAGTTTCGGCAACTGCTTGTAAGTTCTACGCTGCTGATCTAAATTAAATGCACCCCGAATATGTTCAAACTTTGCGTACTTTTTACCCCTATACTCGACATTATATCTCAAAAGTGCATTACGTATGTTTTTGAGTAAATGGGGAACATCAAAGATCGTACATACTTTCTGATCATTTACATCAAATACGTGAACGTTTTCTCCGCAAAGTGAATTTAAAGCAGCTACATTAGTAGGACCGTATGTGACAGTTGCCACAACTTTCAAACCAATATGTTGCAATTCAACAATAATTTGAACTATTAACTTTTTTAGTGAAGTAGCTGCAATGGTATTTTGTACAAAATAATAAGCAACTACTTGTTTGTAATTTTTTTGTATTCCCCTGACCATGAAAACCAGAGCATGGTTTGCCATTTTATTGCTACTATCAAGTGTACCCAAATCTTCGAATCCTGAGATCCTTTCCTCATGAGCTTCATAGTGTAAATCACTTCAGCTGTACTTAATCAAAGATTAAGGTACACATTCGATCAACATTTGCCATTACCCTAACCTGAGACTTTAAATATTCCAAAACGTTAGCATTTAAACCGGATTTAAATGGAATATGGGACAACACGCCTTTCAAAGTTCTTATTGAAGGTAACTCAAAATGAACTTGAAGGTAACGATACAACCGGGGGCTCCTTTTATAGATTGACAAAGCAAATGCTTTATCATCCAAAGTCCATCGTTTACCCGAAGGTGTTCTACTTGAATTCCGTAACTGAGAATTAATAAATTCCTTCGTCACAGCATTCAAAGTACTTTCGATAGACTCAAATCGGCCCTCGTTATATAGTATCCTTACACAGCTCAACTCAGCTTTTGCATTTTTAAGCTGCCCTTTTAACTTAGACAATTTTGACATTGTATTGCGATGAACTCTACCATTTTTCCGTTGGGGTTCTAAACAATTATCATGCAACTTTGAAACACTTGTTGCCTCCACATCCTCTAAAAGATAAGAAAAATCTAAGTTATCATGGCAAACCGCTCCAGATTCAACGCCAATATCAGGAACAGAAATGGTAGGTAAACTGGTTTGTACCACAGGTACTTCAGAGGTACTACAGGTATTTGAAACGGGATCTCTGGGAAAAGGTTTTGGGAGAGAATTATATTTTAAAAAGATTTTTTCGGGGTTGTAATCCGAGTCGGAGAAATGGTCCTGACATACATAAAGGTTTAGGGATTTAACGGATTTATTTAAGTTACATAAAGATTTCCAGGATTCACACACTACAGGATCTCTAGGGAATCTATGACATTTGGGGTTGTTTGGGTTATTAGTAAAATAGGCGTTTTGGCAGGAAGGGTATTTACAGGACCAGTTCTTTCTAGATAAGGATGATGCGGCGAAATTAGACATGGCAATACAAGAAAATTACAATGCAACAATCGAAAAATTAATAAGAAATTAATTAAAAGAGCTTACCTTAAAATTAATATCACATAACCTCACAACAACGGTTATTTCGCGGTTATTTCATCACGATTGTGTTACTGGCGCGTCTGTGTCACGTGTGGCGCGTTTTTGACAGACTATGCAGAAGTGGGGGTAATTTTCCAGTAAACGGCACGAAAACGTATGATACTTGAAAATTGCGGCGTTGTCAAACCTAACTGTGGGAGAATTGGCATTTGCGCATGCATGGCATGAATGTGACGTAGGCGTTGTCGACTTTTAGATACTTCCTTCACCCCCCTGGGACAGACCATGCAGAAGTGGGGGTAAATTGCCAGTAAACGGCGTGAAAACGTATGATACTTGAAAATTGGGGCGTTGTCAAACCTAAATATGGGAGAATTGGCATTTGCGCATGCATGGCATGAATGTGACGTAGGCGTTGCCGACTTTTAGATACTACCTTCACCCCCCTGAATCCAGCGTTTCTTAATTCGTTGGCGGACGAGTTTAGAAGAACAATGGATAAATTTGACAATTAATTATCCAAAGCTAGCCCTGGGCAACAGTCTACTACGTCACCAGCAACTGTGATTGATGTTATTAAAGAAGAATTTAAAGCCTTTCAACATGAAATACTCTGGAAAATCGACGTGTTTTCTAAACTTTTAGAGGAGCAATCTAGAAAATTGGACGATCTTGAAAATTATACACGGAGAAATTGTGTGAAGGAAACAGCTGTGAGTTTGGAGCAAAGTATACTCTCGTTATTTTCTAGTCTAAAAATTCCAAATTATACTCCAAATATATCAGCAATTGATCGATGCCATCGTCTTGGTCGTTTTAATAAAAACTCACGTTACCACAGGCCTATAATTATTAAATTCAGTTCATATAGAGATAGAAATCTAATGTGGACTCATAAAAAAGTCTGAAAGGGTCAAAAGGTGTCATCTCCGAATCTTTATCGGTTAGGAGATTGGCGATTTTTAAGGAGGCACGGAAGATATATGGGGCTAAAATGGTATGGACGACAGACGGACGTATTAGAATCAAGGATCTCGATGGGAATATCCACACCGCTTTATATGAAGGAGATCTCGCTTCTCTACTAGTAGCACACCCACACCCTGCATCATCTTCCCAACCGTCACAAAATACAAGAGCTCAAAAACAAAGCACATTATATCTTTCAGGAGCGTAACTAAGTACCTTTAAATAGTTTTCTTGTCTTATATTAAGTACGTTCGTACAAGTTTAGTTTAAGCATTTTACTTTTCTGGTTTTTCTTTAAGAATACAATTTTAATTCTTTTTGTAGTCCATTACTTGAATTTATATATATACTTTAATTATTTTTATTTTTTATTCTTGTTACATGAGCGAAACTTTAAGGTTCGGCCATGTCAATGTCAGATCACTGTTGGCGCATTTTGATGATTTGAGTGGGATCGTGATCAAGAATGGGTACGATTTATTTGTAATGTAATAAGCGAAACATGGCTTTCGAAACATATTCCGAATGCAGCTATCGAAATACCCGGTTATACCATTATGAGACGAGACAGGGCCACTCGTGGGGGAAGTGTGGCATTATACATAGCGCAGCACCTGAGGTATGTCAATGTGAGTGACGCTGGTTTTGTTGATGATGACGTTGAGCAGCTCTGGGTTTTTGTGTCAATCATGTCTAGAACTATTGCTTTCTTGTGCGTGTTTAGGTCTCCAAGCTCAAATGTGTCTGCCTTCCTTGACAAACTGGGTTCCGCGCTGTGTCATATGCAGGGTGTCTCTGACTTTCTGCATTGTATAGGGGATATAAATATAAATATGTTGGATTTTGATGGACTCTTAGACGAATTGTCTCTTGATCGGGTAATTAATCTGCCCACTAGAACCACCACCACTTCGGTTTCTCTGATTGATTGTTTAATTACGAACGATTCAGAGAGTTGCACAAACCAGATGAACAGGCCTCTAGATATTTCAGACCATAACCTAATCCATTGTGATATAGTCTTTTCAGGCTTAAAGTCCGCTGCGACGGCCGGATTGTGCAGGAATATATCTGGCATGGATGACTTCGACTTAAGGCATGATCTCGCTTGTTTACCTCTTCACAACATCTATCATATGAATGATATTAATCAAAAAGTAAACTTCTTAAACTCTCATCTGTTGTTACTGTTGAATCTACATGCACCGGTGCGTCCTCTTAGAACTACTAAGCTTTTTACTCCATGGATAACGCCCAATATTAGGTTCATGATGAAGCTCAGAAAACAGGCTCTGGGTAAATTTAGGAGAACAAAACTAGCCCCTCATTTCGATTACTACAAATCTTTGAGAAATTTAGTTACATCGGCAATACGTCGTGAAAAAAAAGCTTATATCAATAGCACATTTAAAAATATGGACGGGCATTGTAGTTGGAGGCTGTTAAATAGGTTGAACATCGGGAAAAAGTCCAAGCCAATTATTCCTGCACACCTGCATGATATGAATGAAATTAATGATCATTTCTTAAAATCTGTCGGCCATACTGGTGTAGATACTGCTTTACTTACGTTTTATAATACAAATACTCTTTTTTCTGAATCCCATGACCGGTTTTCTTTTAAAACAGTTGATACCCCTACAATAATAAGCGCATTAAACGGAATCAAATCGACAGCTGCTAGAGCCGATGAAGTAAATATCATAGTTATTAGAAAATGCCTTCCGGACTTATTGCCATACATTGTCCACATCGTGAACTCCTGCCTTTAGTAATCAGTATTTCCCGATGCCTGGAAGTGTGCTGTCATAACGCCCTTACCAAAAAAAGTGAGTCCTTGTAATTTCGAGGATCTCGTCCTATCAGTATTCTTCCGGTTCTTTCCAAAGTCTTGGAAAAGTGTAGGGAGGTTCAGCTGCGTACATATATGGATGAGCACAACGTGCTACCTCCGTTCCAATCCGCTTTTCGACCTAGTTATAGTTGTGCCACTACCTTATTAAACGTCACTGATGATCTCTTCAGGGCTCGCGATGATGGTCAGAGTGGAGTGGTTGTGCTCCTGGATTACAGCAAGGCTTTTGACAAAGTCAACCGCCGAATGCTGTTATCTCTCTTGCATTATGTTGGTATTTCTGAGTCGACAGTGTCTCTTATAAACAGCTTCCTTTCTGGCCGAGTCCAGGTGGCGAGATTGGGAGAGGAATTTTCGGCTTCCTTACCCGTGAAGGCTGGTGTGCCTCAAGGATCTTCGTCAACTCAACAATAATTACCTTTGGCAATTTACCAGCTGATAATGTCAATATTTCATTGAATGGTGAGCGGCTGGTCGTGTCTCAGGAGGCAAAAAATTTGGGAGTGGTGTTTGACTCTAATCTTTGTTTCACTACTCACGTCACTGCTTGTATAAGGAAGGCATATGCAGCTCTTCGGTGTCTCTACCGACGCCGTCGGATACTTAACTCCACTACTAAAAGTTACCTATGTGATACGTTGGTTTTATCCAACTTTGTGCATTGTGCCATGTTTAATGGAATTTGATTTGCATCGCATTCAAAAAGTTCAGAATGGTTGTCTTCGTTTTATTTACGGGGTCAGAAAGCATGAAACTATATCTCATACTATAAGTAATGCAGGGTGGTTGAACATTAGAAACCGTTTTAAATACTATTTCCTGGGCCTCGCGAATAAGGTAGTTATCACGAAAACACCACCTTACTTGTATAATAAAATCACTTTTAGGACAGACATACATAATCTAAACCTCAGACATAAAAGCACCATTACCATACCTGCACATAAAACAGCTCTTTTTGAGCGATCATTTTCGTACAACATTGCTAAGGGGTATGATGCCTGTCCTTCTAGTCTCAAGCATAAAAGGCCCGACATTTTTAAAATAAAGTTGCGCCACGCCTTATTAACACTGCCTCGGTGTTCTGACGTTGAAGCGAACGACTGTTTCTATTTTTTTTATCTTTCTTTCTTGATAATTAGTTACGTAAGAGATACACGCCAACAGTTCCAGGTTTTTGTTTTATTATCTTGAATGTTTGAACGTTCAACTCCTGGTTGAGTAGAACAGATGACAGGATCTTTGGAAACTGTTATCTGGACTTCGCCGATTGACTGCATATAGTTTAAATCTGATGATGTTATATTATCGTACTCTGTATTTATTTTTCTTGATTGCAGTCAATAAAGTGGTTTATTATTATTATAATTATTATACCATATGATGTGGGAGTCATAGTAAAATAAATTCACACCAAAAAATTTGCGATTTATTCATTATTTGCGACAAAAATTAAGAGAAATGAAATGACTGTTAAATTTATGGTATCGTGGATCGAGACTATTACCCTTACTAGGAGCCGCTCGCTTATTGCCAGTTGGGTAATAAACCGAACGACCAGCTCACTGGTGTTTTTGATTTTTTCTCTTAACCAGGTGAGGCTTACTTTTGAACTTATTTTATAATGAATATAGGTTTTTAATTTAATATTAAGGTATTTAGGGTATCAATTTAATAAAATCTTTTTATTAAAGATGTGTTTGCCGTTTTTGCGTGGACGAAGTTTTTACATAATTTGTAGAAAAGCAAATAATAATGTTAATAACAAAAAAATTACGTAATGTGTTTTTTTTTATTTCTATTTTCTGGCAATACAAAATTCGGCGGAAGTTCACGTTTATTATTTCTAATTATACCTACATAGGAGATGTTATTTTCTTCCAGTTGTTTCACTAATTTCCGACTAGTAAACCAATTGGCTGCAGTGATGTTTCTACCAGATCCAAGAATCGGCCTGGGTTAATATATTTATTATACAGTAAATAATATATTTTTTATACACACATGTAAGCAGTTTTTACTTGAACAAAAAACCCAAACACAGTACAGAATAACATATTGACAAAATAGTAAGTTTACTTTATACATATAAAAAAATTAAAAATGGCATCTTTGGCTCTGAAGCAGACATTCAGTCACCCCGATGATCCTGGTTTCTCGGGTTCTCGGAGGACGACTATCGTTACCCACACCGGCGTGGCGTTGCGTAGCCTGTCGAATTCAGATGTATGTATGTATGTAAGAGAAGGGGAGGGCATGCAACGCAGCACTTAGGCCCCAACGGGCCCCATGTGCATCCTCATCTTCCTGAATGTTTTGATAAAATTCCGTGCAAGTAACGTTTATATTATATTTGGTAATTAACATG
The DNA here is from genome assembly GCF_036711975.1 of Onthophagus taurus. Taxonomy (NCBI): domain Eukaryota; kingdom Metazoa; phylum Arthropoda; class Insecta; order Coleoptera; family Scarabaeidae; genus Onthophagus; species Onthophagus taurus. The sequence continues at coordinate 9,197,326 of NC_091976.1, read as the reverse complement.
CTCTTCAAGGTTTCAACATGTAGTTGGGTTTTATCACTGGTCCATATGTTGTTCATAAGTATAAAAACTCGTTCAGTAGCTGCGTTAGTTCCGGGCAAACAAAGCATATTCTACCAATTTGAATGCTTTGAATATTTCAATCCATTTGTTTGACACTGTTACAGAATTTCGTTTCCAATAGGTAATTTTAACGTCTGTAGTGTAGCGCAGGACAAAGCAAATCTCATCAAACAACTTCAATTAGACTGACATGAGGAAAATTGTGAAGAATATAATCACTGCAAACTTGAATTTTGTCATGTGTGGGTTTGGTATTTAACAGAATCCAATCAAATTTTTCTATTTGTTGAAAATGTCCTTCCCATTCATTGAAATACTGATGACATGTTTCATAAAACTCCACTACTTTTTCTTTAAAAATAGCTGGTTTAATAATGCCTTCATCTTCCAGCTTCTTCAAATTTTGTCGCACTTGTAATGGCACGAAAGCATTTTCTTTTCTTTCTGCTAAGTTGGTTTCTAAGTCGTTGTAAATACTGCTTGTTTCCAAAGCAGAAATCACCTGTTCTTCTATTTTCAAAATAGCAGTGTGGAACATAGAAGACACATGATGCAAAAAGTAAAGCCATGACTCAGTCTCTGGGTTATCAAAACAATTTTTGATAATTGTGGGGTTCTTATCATGTGATGCATGTGATGAAAAATAACACTTCAAGGCTGGATATATTTGCAGGACACGGTCAACTGCAGGTCGTAACGCCAACCATTGTGTGGCACTGTAGCCCAAGAGGTTTTTGTATTCGATGTCAACGAATTCACAAAATTTTTTTAACACGTTAACACGTATTGTATATACAGTGTGTCCGTAAAGTAACGCATATAGGCGATAAAATCAGAATAAACGGTTTATGGAAAAATCCCTGAAACGGATATAAAGATTTAAATTTTTTTGAAATGGGGAATTGCCATTTGAAAAAATATCGATGACGTCATAACTGGTTTAAAAATGGCGGAAAAAAATTGAAATCTGCACCAAAAAATTGCAAAAAATTTAAATCTTTAGACCCGTTTTAGAGATTTTTCCATAAACCGTTTATAATGATTTTATCGCCTATATCCGTTACTTTACGGACATACTGTATACAAAAATTCGAATAAATCTTAACAATAAAAGTTTGTACGTCAATTGGTAGGCAATCGGCTGCAGTCTGTATAGAGTTGTTGATAATATGTGCGGCACAACCAATCTCCACAAGCTCTCGTCCTCCCAAATTTGTCTTCAATTTACTAAAAATATTATTTTTGCCATTTCTTTGCACACCTCCAAAGTTAGTGTTGGTGTTGTCTGCACAAAATCCGACTATCTTGGTATTTAAACGATGATTTTTTAATACTTTCAAAATATAATCGGAGATTTCGCCTGGAAAATCCTTTATTTCCAAAATCTTTACTTGTATTCCAGACTGGTAGGAAAAATATCTAACGATTATGGGAATAATTTTAATATCCCTATGATTCGATGCATCCGTATAAATTAAAACAAAGCATACTGCAAATATGCTATGGTTTTCTCCGTGTTCATCATGTATTTGAATTAGGATGGTACAAAATAAAGATATTTTTCTTCTATTTAGATGATGAAAATGTTTATTTATTTATGTTTTCGGTGCTTGTAGTGCTATACGAATTTATCGTATTTCGAATAAAAAATTATTCGTCCTCAGGCACGACTACAAAACATAAAACATACCAACTAGGTGAGTGTCTTAATTCAACATTATAATACATTAAACGAAACTTATTTCACAGGACATATTAAAAATTAAAAGTTAAAATCAACTAACTACTTGTTCGCTCTGCTTAAGCTATTTCCGCAACTATGACATGCCACCCCCGCCAGGGGGCATTATCTCACTCACCACGATCTCGAGCGTTTCGCAGCGCGTGTGCCGCATCGTCTCGTTTTGTTCTTACGCTTTCTTTCCGCATTTTCTAAGGTAATTTTCTAATTATATTAATTATTTCGTTTATTATTTTTTTATATCTTTGAAGAGAAGATATAACATTGCATTATATTATTCTTCGCTCTTTATTTTTTTTTCTGTCGATCATTTCTTAAATTGATCAAAATTGTCAATATGACTGATCACAAACTTTCAAAATTAATCTTACGCCGTAACGGTTGCCTTAACCGTTTAATTGAAACGGCTGATGCTGCTCATACTGTATCTGACAGTAATGATTTAAAATTAATTTTCATTGCCCGTGATAATGACTCTGAAGACACATATAAAGAATTCAAAACGCTGCACAATCAGGTTATTGGGCTTATAGATGAGGCGGATTTTGATACCCATGATGTTATACGTAAACAAGCTGATGAATCTTACTTTACGATAAAAGCCGTCAATTATAGAATTTCCTCTGAAACTTCCAAACCTCCTATACCTATTAATTCTCCTAAATTGAATAAAATTTCGCTCCCAGTATTCTCAGGCGATTACAAGAGCTGGCCAAGCTTTTACGATCTGTACCGATCTTTAGTACATGAAAATCAGTCATTATCAGAGGTAGCGAAGTACCAATATCTCTTAACATCGCTTTCCGGAGAAGCTTTGCATCTTGTAAAGGGTTTGCCGATGACGGAGGCGAATTATTCGATCGCCTTCAAAACTTTAAAAACTAGATATCAAAATAAACGACATCTGGCGACTCTATATTATAATGAAATTCAAAGCGTTACAATCAAACAATCAACTGAAGGTTCCGCTAAGGCCTATCGGATGTTGATAGACATTTTTTCCGAGAACGTTGAAGGGTTAAGAACGCTGGGCTTTCCTGTTGATGATTGGGATTTTTTATTATTTAATCTTTTGTTGCAAAAATTAGACACGTCAATTAAGACAAAATTCGAAACAGAACATAGTGAATTCGAAATCCCAACTTATATCCAATTAATAAGTTTTTTGGAGAATCAATCAAAGGCCTTAGATTCAGTTAAATTAACATCGTCAGTCAAGGGACCTAAGCCGTCGTTAAAGTCCACATCAACTTTTGCTACTGAAATAAAACAAAAACTAAGCTGTATTTTATGTAAAATGAACCATAACCTTTATCAAATAAAATAAATTTCAACTCAAATAAAACTTGTAGAATTTGCAATAAGCGACACCATACGCTTTTACATTTAAATTTAACTCCGCTGGACAAATCTTCACCAAATCCAAATTTAACTGGTACGTCGACCCAACCTCATACTGTCGCTTCTGCTACCAATACCGTCGCTACTATTTTACTACCGGTCGCAGAATTGGATGTTCAGGATCGATTTGGAAAATACCATAAAGTCAGAGCTCTAATCGACACCTGCAGTATGATCAATTTCATCAGTGAAAACCTTCAAAAGCGATTGCAACTGATCCGCTCGATTCATTCTGTACCGATTGAGGGTTTGAATAATATGTCATCCAATTGTAACAACGGCTCTGTTGAATGCTATATCAAGCCGTGCAATGTCTTTCAACCTACGTTACACTTCACCGCTGTAATCAGTCAACGTATCTGTTCAGAACATCCCAGCATCTCCATTGATGTTTCTGCGTATCCGCATTTGCAAGATCTTAATATATCTAAAACTCAATCATCTCCTGGGCCAATCGACATACTATTGGGTGCTGAACTGGTGCCATATATTCTCACTGGTGATCGTCGTGTTGGGGGCATGGATGAACCGGCTGCCCTGGGTTCTATTTTCGGATGGTTATTGACGGGAAGATCTGCTGATTCGTCGTTTCCAGAGTCCAACATTTCATTATTGGTTGAACCATCGCTTGATTCATGCCTTCGCAAGTTTTGGGAGCTGGAACAAATGAGCGAGATCGTTCCTGAAGATCCTGAAAATCGTCAATGTGACACACATTTCCAATCTACCTATAATCGCACCTCTGAAGGAAGATTTATAGTCTCACTTCCATTTCGTACACCTACTCCCAAGCTAGGTGAATCTTATACGCAAGCGCATCGTCGATATTTATATCTCGAGAGAAAATTAATCAAAGGTTCGGAGATTTTTCAAAAATACAAAATATTTATGGAAGATTATTTAGCTAAAGGCCACATGTCTCCAGTATGTAGTGATGATTATCGCAATGAAAACGCCTATTATATCCCTCACCACTAAGTCCTAAATCCCAATTCCTTAAAACTCCGAGTTGTTTTCGATGCCTCCGCCAAAACTAAGTCAGGCTTATCGTTAAACGATATTTTATTGACTGGATCAAAATTACAAAACAATTTATGCTCTATACTTATCAAATTTCGTTACTTTCCAATCGTCTGCATTTGCGACATTAAGCAAATGTATCGTCAAATTTTACTCATTTCCCATCAGCGAGATTTCCAACGTATCCTTTGGAGAAACTATCACACAAATGAGCTTTGTGAGTATCAACTCAATACCGTCACTTATGGTGTTTCTTCTGCCCCGTATTTGGCATTGCGCACAATTAAGGAACTAGCTAAGCTCTATGCGGCAGAATTTCCAGCGGCTTCTCAGGTGTTAATAAACGATATGTACGTAGACGATGTTGTTACCGGGAGTTTTTCAGTTCGCGACGCGCTGCATCTACAAGAACAAATTATTAAATTACTTCCATTGGGTGGTTTTGAACTAGCCAAGTGGGCTAGCAATTGTCCTAAACTAATGAAGCGAGTCTGTCCCGATGGTGTTACTTCCCCAGTGTCTCTCGATCACGCTGAGAATGGTTTTATCAAGGTCTTGGGCCTTCATTGGGACCCTTCGATCGACACCTTTGGGTTCTCAAGTCTTCCAAGAAATGACCCGTGCACAAAAAGGGCAATACTTTCAAACATTGCCCGTATTTTCGACCCTTTGGGATTCATAACACTATACATATTGGCCGCAAAATATTTAATTCAGCAATTATGGCTGGAAAAGTGTGACTGGGATGATACACCGTCTGAAAAAATCAAAATTTATTGGATCCAATACAAAGAGCAGCTGCCACAGTTATCACAATTAAGAATACCTCGTTCCGTTCAATTGGCAGATGATAGATCCATAGAACTTCATTTATTTTCCGATGCCTCTATGGTCGGCTACTGTGCGGTGGCGTATCTCAGGTTAATATTACCAGATGATTCTATTAAAGTCAATTTTCTCTGTGCAAGGTCTAGAGTAGCACCACTTAAAATCACATCGTTACCTCGCTTGGAACTCTGTGGTGCTGTTCTGTTATCTGATTTGGCTGAGTTTCTCATCTCCAATCTATCCTGCATCGCTCAACCTAAGGTGTTCGCATGGTGTGACTCCACAATAGTTTTGGGTTGGCTGAAGTCATCTCCACATCGTTGGAAGACATTTGTCGCCAACCGCACCAGCCACATTCAAAATATAATACCTGGCGAGTGTTTATACTAGGTGAAGTAGCCGAAGTGTGTCTTTGCTTCTCCTCGATGTAGACACAGCTGAGGATGTGATACAGTTACGAGATCTGGTACCATTGTCCCTCCATATTATCCTCAAGCTGGGGGTTTCAACGTTACGGAGTGATTTTCACTTCAGAGACTACCATCCAATGTAGGAGGTTTTGAGAGTTCCCTCACGACCGATGTGGTGTACATGAAACAATAAAACAACATAACGGCAGCAACTTAACTATTACAACTAACTGTCATTTACTTGATAGGACATAACTACAACATTAAGAGTTAAAGATTAGTTACACATTGTTGGGTTCGGTCGCTCGTTTTAAATTTACTTTGCAGGATCTACCATCGGGCAATACAAATACTCCTTCTTGGTAAGTTCCCAGTTTTACATCGCCTTTACTATATCGAACTTTTAGAGTATTTTCTACTTTTTTACATTTTTTAATGTACTTTATCATTACCCATATGATGGCTATCATTCCTGCTACAGTTATACAGTATAATAAACTGCTTTCAACGATTTGGTGAACCCTTACAGTTTTTTTTCTATTTTGTTCATTTATTTCTATTAATATCTGATCCAATCTCTTAGCATCCTGAGTTATAGCTTTACTGCCATTCAAGTATGATTGTAATTTCTGGTGATCAGTTGTGGTTAAATCGCTAACAATAAATTTTTTACTACTATTAAATTGTGGGAATGTTTGAAGACTAAACAAGTCGGTAAATATTGAATGCAGTTTGGATTGCTTAGTTGCTACGGGTGTTAAAGTAACTAATTCAGAATTAGCGGTACAATTTGGGGACAATGAGATACGGCCAGTACCTAACAATTTTATATTAATTGGTTGCTTAGATCTACAATTGATTGTTACAATTTCTGTTCGTGGCGCTACAAATATCCACGTGTTCTCCTCTCCCTCCTCCACAAAATAAGTAGTATTTACTACAGTTATAATTCTTTTACACATACGAGGTAAGGAGTGAGTTGGTCTTAATAATGTAACTTCGCAATTTTGGCTAAAGGTGGATAATAAAGGTGTCTTTGTATCTAACATGAATTGTTTTTCTTCAATTTTAATCAGGTTTTTGTACATCTCGTCATTTATTTTAATAAAGGTTTTATGAGCTGTGTTTATTGCTACATAAGACATTTCATTCATGATTTTAATAAACGTATTATCATGTAATCTGATCGGCACAGACGTTATTTTAAGTAAATTAAACGACTCCATTTGTACAAATGGGACTTCAATAACAGCAATCAATTTTAAATCTTTAATAAAAATTGTCAACTTAATGATATTTTGAATGTTTGACAACGTTAAATGGTGTATATTAATAGGCAATTTTAGATTTTGGGGGAGTTTTGTTAAAATGTTTGTAATTTCTTTAATTATTTCTTCGGGAGAAATCAATAAGGGATGTAAAATTCCTTGTTTTGCGGACATTAATAAATTTATTAGGTTCACGGTTTCTACCTGATATTCGTCCACTAACTCACTTACTAAAAATATTTGGTAATTAAAATTATATATTTGTTGTGTGGAAACCAGTTTTTGGAGGGTGTCATTGTACATAGTTTTCAGCGTTTGTATGTTTGATATTATTATTTTTTCGTTATATTCTATATGACCTAGTGTCTTATTCATGGTTTCGACAGTCGATTTAATTATAGAGGTTTGTTTAGATAGCAATTTTTCGCTGTTGCTTTGACGATCGGAAAGTTGTAACATAAGATCCTCGAAATGTTCTGCATCTTCCGTTGTTAAAGTGCCAAATAACGTTTTAGATAACTTTCCTACACCGTCAAAATATCCGCGTTTAGTCCGTATATGGCCGATTAAGGTAGGGATTAATGATTTCTCCCACTTAATTTTATTTATTGTGTGTTTTAATGCCATAATATGACCTTTACATGAAAGTCTTATGTTAGTGTGCTCACCAACAGTACAAATTTTAATTATTTCCTCGAAATTATTTTCAATTAATACAAATTTCTTATCGTATACCCGAAAATCAATTTGTGTCAAGATTTTCCAATGTAATTTGATTAAGTTTAAACTACCTAAATTCTTATAAATTAATCCTGGTGAGTTGTCTAATGGTTCTAGTAAGTAAGGATCATTTTCATCTTGTGCCAGTGCGCTAACAAGTCAAATCAAAGCTAATATTGTTTTCATAGCTGCCTGCTTCTTTCTTTTTTCTGAAACAAAATATATTTTGTTATACTTTATTATCCAACCTTTGCCTTTACGCTGAGAGTTATGGTTCCCCTTTTAAATGGTACGGGGCCAAGCGCGACACATGTACTACATCCCTTTTGCACTTATTTCAGCTACCTGATTCTATGACATAGTTCAAGTTATTTCTTTTCTCTACGATTTTGTATGGTCCAAAGTACTTCGGTTGAAGCTTATCACTTTTTCCAACCTGCCTGAGTGGTGTTCTCACATGAACTATGTCTCCCACGTTAAGACTTACGTCACGATGTTTCTCATCATATCTTCGTTTGTCTTTTTCTTGTTGTCGGTGAATGTTGTCCTTAGCATTTTGTCTTACTTTTATTATTACGTCGTCGTAAAGTTTGTAACCCGTATTCGGTCGACATATCCAATATTAATTGAGCGTCGGTTGGTAACACCGGTTCTCTACCATACACTAGTTTGAATGGACTATATTTAGTACTTCCTTGTTTCGCGGTGTTGTAAGCGAAGATGCAGTGAGGTAGGAAAACGTCCCAGTTTTTTTGAGAAGTCGATGTGTATAAACTGATCATATCAATGAGAGTTTTGTTGAACCTCTCGGTGAGACCGTTCGTTGATGGTTTGTATGCTGTTGTGTATGTGTTTTCAGTGCCCATCAGTCGTAAAATTTCTGTCACTAAATTGGACATGAAGACTGTGCCTCTATCGCTGAGTAATGTTTTAGGGGATCCGTGTCTGCAGATTATTTGTTCAATGATAAATTTAGCTACCGGTTCAGCCTTCCCACTTGGTAGTGCCTTAGCTTCTACCCATCGTGTTGCGTAATCTGTTGCTACCACTATAAAGGTTTATCCACTCGAACTTCGATGTAGTGGGCCCAATAAATCAATACCAACTCGCTCAAATGGTTGTCCGACTTGAATTGGTTGTAGTAAACCGGCTGGTTTTTGATTGGTTGGCCCCTTTCTAGTTTGACAATCAGGACATCCGCGGACATACTTCCGGATGTCATTCATCATACCATCCCAATAATAGCGTTTTTTGATTTTATCGTATGTTAGTGTAAATCCTAGATGTCCACTAATCGGATCCTTGTGATTCGTATGTAGAATCTCTTCACGAAGATTTGTTGGGATTACTAAAAATAATTCTTGACCGTGTATTTTGAAATTTCTTTTATAAAGAACTCCATCTTTTAATATGTAATTTTGAGCAACTTTTTGAATCGATGGACCTCCAACATTTTTGTCTGAGATGGCCATCTTTATTTCTTGAATTCTTCTATCTTCTTCTTGTAATTTTTGTAGATCAATAGATGTAGCTATAAATGTTGGAACCTCCAAGGCTTGTAGTTCGTCGATATTTGTAGCAATATTACACGGATATCTCGAAAGAGCATCAGCATCCTTATTGTGAATTCCTTTTTTGTGGATGACGTTGTAGTTATACTCCATAAGCTTTAGTGACCAACGTAGTAATCTCTTGTTTGGACTTTTTAATGAGTGTAACCAACAAAGCGAATGATGGTCCGTGACTATAGTAAACATGGATAAACCCCACAGACAGGTACGTAATTTTTCAATTGCCCATACAGCAGCTAAACACTCTTGTTCAGTGATCGTGTAATTTCGTTCGGAAGCGGTAAGGTTGCGAGAAATGTATGCGACAGGGTGTAAGTCTACGTTATTTGTATCGGCTTGTAACAAAATTGCCCCTAAACCTTCTCCACTAGCGTCTATATGCAATTCAGTAATAGCATCTTGTCGAAAATGGTGTAATAGAGGAGGCTTAGCAAGTTTTTCTTTAAGTTTATTAAACGCTTGATCTTGATTTTCTCCCCAATAAAATTTAGATTTTAAACTGGTTACTTTATACAATGGTGCAGCTAATTTTGCACAGTTTTCAATAAATTTACGGTAAAAATTGCAAAGCCCCGAAAAACTTTGAACATCTCTAACTCGTTTTGGTGTTGGGAAATCTAAAATAGCATTAATCTTGGCTTTGTCAGGTAAAATACCTGTTTGGGTGATTGTGTGACCTAATATCTTTTGCTCGTTATTACAAAAGTGACATTTTGATACTTTTAAAGTTAGCCCGGCATCTCTAATACGACTAAATACGGTATTTAAATTTGTAAGATGTTCCTCAAAAGTTTTGCTAACTACGATTATATCGTCAAGATAAATCGCCACTTGTTTCCATTTTAAGTCTTTAAAAATTGTGTCCGTCAATCTTTGGAAAGTTGCTGGAGCATTGCAAAGACCGAAAGGTAATCTATTAAATTCATAAAGTCCATCTGATGTTATAAAAGCAGTTTTATGTCTGTCACTCTCCATTACTTCACACTGCCAATACCCACTATTTAAATCTAGTACTGTAAAATAAGTGTGACCTGCTAGAAAGTGCAGTATATCATCGATTAACGGAAGTGGATAAGAACATTTGGTAGTTGTAGCATTTAATTTTCTATAATCTACACAAAATCTGTATGAATTATCTGGTTCCTTTACCAGAACGACAGGTGACGCATATTCACTATCTGATGGTCTTATTACTCCTTGCTTGAGCATTTCGTCTACCTGTTCTTTAATAATGTCCCGTTCTTTAAAGCTAACTCTATGTGGACGTGTTTTCACTGGAGGTTTATTTCCAGTTTCAATTTTGTGCTGAGTTAACTTAGTTAACCCCAGTTTCGACGAATCACACGACATTATGTCAGAATTTTGGTCAAGTAATGTTTTGAGTCTATCTATCAACGCTTTATCCAGCTCTTTATTAATGTTATAAACTATATTAGAACTTAACTCTATAGCTAAATACGAATCTATTATTTCCCTATTATTATTTAATTCTTCGAGTTCGGAACTCCTACTTTCATCTAAGTATCCAATAACACTCCTATTCACTAACTTACGTGGTATTAACCCATAATTATAAATTTTAACATGCCCTTCCCCTAACTTTTGAAAATTATCAACTATTTCTAAGTGGTTTTTCCTAATAAACTATATCTACTGACAAATGTATAAAATTTATTGTTTTTCTCATGGTTTTCTGAAAACTCTATCATGCAACAAGTTTCACTTTGAGGTTTTAGTACGTAATCGTTCTTCAATTTTATTTTTATTATATTGTTCTTATAATTACTATCTATAACATCATTCTTTGGTAAATTATCCCACCCGCAAGTGTTGTTGCTTTCGACATTTATGTCGGTTTCTAGAATTTGATTCGTAGAGCAGTTTTTATTGTTACAAATAACTGTTTCTATACTTGTATCCGAAAATAAAACGCTAAATATTTTTTCAAGTTTATTTGGTTTGTGACCGCCCAAATTAGTGGTGAACGCGACTTTACTGAAATTATTGTCTAACAAATATCGTTTTAATTTTTCTAAGGAATTTTGAAAATATTCCCTGTTAAGTTTATCTCGAGTTGTTGCTTTAATTATTAAATAACACATGTGAAAACTATTATTTGTTGCAGTTAATATATCACCAACATCCATCACACGATTTACATTTTTAATAGTTTTAAATATGTTTTTGAACTGTCTATCTTTTTTACTACACGTTTTTAAATGTGACGTACTAGTATTTATTAAACACCAATCTCTCGGCAAAGAAAACAAATCAACGTCTTTTCGAACTATCCCAGCTGTTACTCGGGTTGTGTTTACTGGAAGGTCGCATACCTCTAGAGGACGCGCGATAACGAAGTTTAACCTCTCGGAATTTTGTTCATCTAAGACATTTATTTGCTGATTCGACGGTAGTAAATGCTCTTTAATTGTATTCTCGGAACCAATTGATCGTAAATTGGGCACTTGAACTGATTGTTCAAAATTTTTGACGCACGCTTTATTGACTAAATTATATTCCGAGCCAGTATCTATTATAATTCTTGTATATAAGTTGCGTAATTTCCGTTGTCATATTACTTATTGTGGAATTTATTTCTTTTTCTTGATTTAAATTTATGTTATTATTAAGTGATTGACTTATTGATTGCAAATTATAATTATAATGATTATTACTACCCTGTTCTGTTTTCGCTATAGTATCTATTATTTGTTCCATTTCGTTTAAATTTTTAGGACGACTAATATGAAACATATGTTTATAATAAGGTAACAACCCAACAACAATTCTATGCATTACTTCACATTCTAGCATTCCCGGATTCATTTCGTCGCACAAATCTATCACCGCATAATAGTATTCTAAAAGGGGTTCGTCGGGTCTTTGGCGTGTGGTCATTAATCTATAATTTAAGTTGTCTTCATAATTAGGTCCAATGAATTTACATTTAAAAGTTTTTAACGTATCTGCCCAAACGGCATTTGGATTGTATTTTGGAAAATTTCGGAACCAAACAGACGCAGTTCCCAACAAAGAATTATTAAGATAAATTAATTTTAAGTCGTCATTCCACGCATTTGCTTGAGCTGTCAAGTGATATTGTTTTAAAAATTTGATGGGGTCATCTTTACGTGGATCGAAATATGGTGGTTGTGTAAATTTTGGTGTGATCGGAGCGCGATTTTGTTGTAATTGTGAGATTGTACTATTATGGGGTAAAAATGAATTCATTTGTGTAATATTACTGGGGGGACAAACTATTGTAACTCTTTTAGTAGGATTTTGTATCCGACTAGTTGGAGTTTCATAAACATTTACATTAGACGGGGGTTCAGGCGAATTTTGTGATACTGTTCTATTAAAAGCTCTAGACGTATCTGCATCATCAAAGGGTATTTCAACTGGCAATATACTACTTATGACATTACTAATAGAAACTAATGGTGGTTGTGGTGGCGGGTTTTGGGGTTTCGTAAAAATTGGTTGTGTTTCACTTGGCACACTAGTTGAGCTAAAAAATGGTTCGCTCTCTAAGTGTGGGGTGCTCATTGTTAATGGGGGGGATCTAGGTGTTCGTCTACTTCGACTAAAAGCATTGTCTTCCAATTCTAACTGTATATCAGCTACACTAGCTACTCGTCTGTGGGTAATCTTTTTCGGTTTGGCACCTGTTTCCTGAGCCATAACGTAAAAAAATATATATGAAAAAATTATAACAGTTGAATTTAAAAAAAAATTAATTTAAATTTGGATCACTAAGCGCCTCCACCAAATGTCACGTTCGGGGGTTGTTTCTTATGCAGTAGGGGTTATTCGCTTGATCTTTGTTCTTTGTGAGAGGTATCGCGTAGATATTAAATAATTAAAATCTTACTTACCCTTTTATTTATCGTCGTCACCCTCCGTCAAGGCTATGAGTTAGGATGGATTGTTGCGGGGTTGAACAATTAAACTTCACTTATTTTCCAAAATTTTGTTTATCAAACACTACTCTCTACAAATGACTCTTAACTCTACGGTGGCCGGTTCGCGATTCTCCCATTGTCCCTCAATGTCCGCCGATCATCGGTCGCGGTAGTGTTAAACCCTTAGTTAGCATTTTTCATACGACCGATGTTCGGGGCACTGTCTTTAATCATGGCCGTTCGCGGCAATATCTTTAAAGGAAGAAGAATTCGCTTCAACGCCAATTCTAAGTGTCGTCGCATATCGAGAACTGTGTCTTAGTTTCAATTGTAAACATTCTTTGCATTGCGAGCATCCGTGTCGTGTCGGAAATTGTGTTCCCACTGAGGATTTGGTGCGAGAGTGGTGTTGGAACCTTCCTGGTTAAATTCCGAGAAGCCACCAAAAAGGATCCAGGGTTGCGATCCATCGGCGTGCCACCAAATCGGAATACAAGTCCTGAGTAAGTCTGTTTGCCAGTTTCCGTTATCACCTATCTGTCAACGAGAATTAGCTGTCGGGGTTAGATTCAGGAAAATCTCTTTTTTTTAAGTAACGTCGGTAGATTTGGTCGACATTTGGTCCACATTTGGTCGGGTCATAAATAAACGTAGGTAGATTTTAAGGTTCATTTTGTTCATTGTCAATTATTTCTTGTTATTTTGTTAATATAGTTTAAGTGTGGTTAGAACACTTGTCTTTTGATTTTCCCCTTTTCCTGACAGAGCCTCAGTGCAAGAACCCACGATTCTGAAATAGTGACCACGCGCTTGTCATTTAGTTTTGATTGATTTGCTAAGATCAATTAGGGGTCCTTCAGACTAAGAGTTAGGAAGCGCGAAATACTGTTTCTGATGGCAGCGGTATTATCAAAGGTCGAGACCGTTTGGAGGCGGCCTCACCACAACGGAAAAGCATCGGGCGAAACCGGGAAATTAAAGTTTTTGGTGTGTTTAAATTCGAGACGTGCGATTTGAACTTATAACAATTTACTTATAAAATTCGTTGTATTGGATTTTTTTCTTCTTTGAATATTTTATTTTAACAAATGGGTGAGCGTTATTAAAATCTTATAATATCTGATTTCTCATTGAACCTGCTAACCACCTCGGCAAATTTCGTAATAAGAGTAAATGTATCAAAGCTAAATTGTTGAATAGATTACGTCGTAAAATTTTTACTTTTTAAAATCTCTGTTCAGTTGTTTTTTTATATAATATAATTCGTTCTTTTTCAAAAATAAAGTAAATTTATTCTTTAACAGTGAAATTTTGTTTTCTTTTAATCTATTTTTATTCTTAATTCCAAATTACTGCCGTTCACTACGGGAAACGAGAAGTTTTCGAGAGCTTGTTTGTGACATACGTGTGGCAGTTGCCAAATCAAAATTTTGCATTCAGAAATATCGAAATTCCGGATCCACCAACTTTAATCGTAAAAACTATCATTCTGTTATTTTGTTTGGTTGTTGTGTTGCTGATGGTCTGTTCTCAACAATAGAGTGCGGATATGCTGATATGATGGAGGCATCATTTGGATTTCCACGTTTGGTCGCTGGTTGGAAAGCAATAATATTACCATCCAACCAACTACTTTGCCATCTTTAACAGATCCTCCAAACGATTTCATTGGTTGGCCTATTGCATACCAAGCTCTGTCGGCTAGACTTTTTCTAGCCGACAGATTGGTAATTTTCAATAAATTGAACAAATTGCACCATTTGATCACTTTCATTTTTACTTCCATTTCCATCCTCTACGCCAAGCATCAGATACTGTTGTTTGCCGGGCGACTTGCAGCTTGCATGTTTTAGACGAAATCGCGACACTGCGTCGCCATGTGTAATACCCGTCTATGACGAGCAGTTCCGTGTGTAGAAGGCCTAAGACTTCACTCGTTGTCGAATACAATCACAGGAAGCGTGCATAACGCCTTAGTAGTCTTGTTGTATCGTAATTTTCTTTTGGTGAACTGTTATTTGTTATTGTTGTTGTTATAGTTTTATTGTTATTATTGCTGCTGTTATATACTTTCATAGTGCATCTTTTAGTTTTATTGCTGGTGATTTTTTAATTACTATTTATATAATAATACTAAGGAAACCTCAACTTATTGTTAGCTTACAGGGCATACGTTAGCAGGGATACCTTATTTTTTATTATAGTAGCCATATCTCCGGGCAAGCAACGACCATCACACCCTCACAAGCGAAATCGACGACCGATTGATGATTTGCAAGAGTTTGTAAAGAAAAGGTATACACTACAAACATAACTGTTTGATATATTTTTTTAGCACTTGTCAAGAATCATATCTATTCGAAGATTTACGAAAATCATTGAAAACTTCATCCTCTTCTTTAAACACGTAAGACATTGGAAGGGAATACTTAATGGACAGGTATTTTTAATTATGTATGAATCATAAATACACAAAAAATTTTATTTCCTGTAGGTAAGAAGTTACTGACATGAAGGTGGACAGGTAAATCTAAACCTTGGTTCTAGCTCATTAGTAAATTTACTACCAAAAAAACCTATGTTGTCATTTTTACCATTCCAGCGAGATTAGTGACTTTATGTGTATAAAACCCAGAAAAGTATATTCACGAGTCAAATCTATCGGCGAATATTTTATGTCTACGTCAGAGTACAATAGGTAGACATTATTTTATACATTTATATTTTAAATATATAACTGTTCTTGAATATATTTCAACAAAAAGAACCATAAGCTATCGGTGGAAACAGATAATACAAGTACTCCCAAAACAATGTTACACAGTAACCGAATTGTCAATATTCAGGACTTTGCTGAAACTTTACTGTCAATTCAGTATGAGCATTTAAAAAAATGTACGTTTGGGAAAATTATAGTTCTAGTTCTGCAATAAGAAATTTTCATGTTCCACGCATAAACAGAGTACACTTTCGCCAAACACGTCTGTAGTATGGGGAACTATTGTGAATGGTGGTACTTATACCCAAACTGATCATTTGTTTTCAACATTGGAAATTCCAATGCTAACAACGTATAAATTTTCAAAAATCGAAAGAACGCTATCTACGTCCTGGAAAGATCAATTATGGCATTTAATGGAGACTGCAGAAATGGAAGAGTGCCGACTTGCTAAAGAAGCAGATGATATAGACACGGATGGTATACCATGGATATTGGTTTATTGTGATGGCGGTTGGAGTAAGAGGTCGTATGGTCATAACTATAACGCAGCATCTGGAAATAGCAATTTTAAAGGGGGTTATAATAGACAAAAGAAACGGCCAACTATTATTCTTGGGTGTTCGGAACAAATATTGTTCAATCTGTGAGCGAGCACAAAATAAAAATAATATTGCGTCCGTCCACAATTGTTTCAAAAATTGGCAAGGGCCCTAGTCAGCTAGGGAAGCAGATTTTATTGTAGCAGGGTTTTTGAAAATCATCGAAATGCATGGCTTCAAGTATTTGAAGTTTATAGCTGATGGGGATTCAAGCGTATTTTATCAAATACAAAAAAAAGTGTCGTATGGGGGTGCTGTCGAAAAGATGCACAAACGAAGCGATAAAAAATTATGGTAAATCATTACATAAAATAAAACCGGACACCTCCATCAATATAAATGGACGAAAACATCTAACCATAGCAATTATAAAAGAGCTACAAAAGCGTGCTCAAAGAGCAATTATAATTGTAGTGGGGATCCCGAAAAATTAAAAACTGATGTATTGAAATCTATCGACACCGTTTTTAACGATATGAATAGTTTAAAAACAACTGGTGTTTTATATCATTGAAAAAAGCCCACAAATTTGTTTCATTTTGAAACAAATAATAAGGCAGAATTTTATATCTCATTATTAGCGAAGTTAAACTGTGGGAAAAGGCTAAACTTGACCTAACGAGGTTCCTTTCAAACTCGAGCATATATTGCAGCACTAGAATATAATGCAGGTATTTATTATTTTATATACACATGTTTAGAAGCTAATATAATGAAAACAAATGTTGATTGAAAAAAATGTATTCTTTCATATTGTTTTACAATGAGTTTTTATACAAGAAGATATCGTTTGGCATACTACTATTGATATATCCTGTATAGGATATACTATTGTATTTATTTTCTATAGGTAAAAACCATTTATGTATATCACTTTCTTTCTCCGTATTAGTTTTCATTTATTTTCAAATAATATTTATCTTGTATTAACCAGTATTAACTTAGTTTTACAGATTTCCACAATTAACAAATAAAATGGAGTATAAACGTTATAACAGTTCTTTTCTTTAACCTTTTCTTATTATTCCTTCTTATTATCGGTTATTTTATTAGTATTACAATTGAAGTTAAGAAAAAACCTATTTTAAAAAGTACCCTCTATGAGACGATTACCAAAGTTTTAAAATGTCTTAATTTACCGATTTTAGGTAGATTCCTTTACACAATCTAGTGTATATTGAGGAAATCGCATATTTTCACTTGGTGCAGCTTCCCGCGATAAAGCCAACTTTTCTGCGCTTGTACTAGCGTGAAATCTATTCTTATAATATATATGCAAAAAAATGACACCTTTGTTCACCCGTTTAAGGGTATACGTTTCACATAAATCGCATTATACGAACTCATTTTTATGGCAAGTGTAAGTGTAAGTTTAGTAATTTTTTATGATTAACAGTCTAACTATTTTATAACAAAAAATACGTCATTTTGTACAGAAATATGTTAACAATCCTATGTTTTTATGCCGGGTTTATACAGAATTTAGCTGTAAATTTAAATTTAAAGATTTAGATTTAAGGATTTTATTTAGCTTTAAAAAAAAAATTGATTTATACAGAATTTAAGATTTACAGAATCGCAACCTCAAGAAACAAAATATTACTGGTTTTTGTGTTGTCATTTTCTACCAATATCTTATCTTTATGTTCAGAATATTTTTTATCGTAAATATATCGGTAGTTCTCAACAATTTTAATTAATTTTCCATCGAATTCACTCATTTTGTGGGCACAGAAATAAACAACAGTTGACGTTAGGTTAGAACGCGCTATTTACACTGGCCGATCATTGGATACAGCTGATTGAAGTCGTTTTACGCATGTGTGACGCTGTAAATTTAGAAAAGTTGACCAACTTTATATTTTACAGCTAAATCTTACAGCTTTGTATAAACGATAAATGGGGTTTCAATACATTTAACTCTTACAGCTAAATTTTTAAATTTAAATTTACAGCTAAATCGTCTGTATAAACCCGGCTTTAGTTTTGAATAAAGATGTGAGAGAAAGCCGTGAAGCTGCACCGAGTGAACCCCTGTCGGCTCATATCGTCCCCTTTCTCACGTAGTGGCGTATCTGACATGCACACAATTTTACAGGAGATGCAAAAAACTAAAACTCTATAACCATAACTTATTAAAACACAAGTAATAATAAAGATGAGGTTATTAAATTTGGACAACAGGATTTAGAAGGTTGCTATTAAAGATGTCTATGTCAAATGGGAAATATAACCCATAATTTATTCTTTTTTTGTTAAAAATATGCAGTTACGTCAGTACGTGACTTTGCACCAGATTCATTATATCAGATACGCCATAGACTATTTCCCTTTATGAAAATAAATTACACAATTTATACGAGGTTTTATTGTGAACTAATTCGGAATATGCAAAAATATTCATCTATAATAATAATTAATTATAATTAAAGATTAAAAAATGTTCATTAGATACCTAATTAAAGTTTATTCTAAACAGAAACAAGAATTAATGAAAAATGAACTCTAAAACTCAATTATTTTTTTCATGAGGTAAATTAAAAATAAATTGTTGACATTCTGGAATGCGAACAACTGGATGGTTTCCTCTACATAACGAAACAAGATCATCAAATTTCTTTCTTGAAATATTTATTGAGTGTTTATTCAAAGCAGCGACAGGGAAATCCAAAGGGTTCTTGAGTAAACGTTTGAGACGAATGCAGTCGTAAGTATTCTCAAGATGACTAGTTTTAAGAAACAACTTATCAGGTTCAGTTTTTCGCACTTGAATCTCCTTAATATCAGTCCATTTTATGCGTTTACCAGATTCGGATATTTTCACATTTAATATTAGAATTTCTTTCGAAAGAGCTTTGAAATCCTTGAAATCTTTGTATGTCATTGGAATGACGTTATAAGGAGACTTTTTTCGTGCTAACCGAATCACTGGGTGTAACTGTGAAGGCATAAATATACTGCCAGCTGTGGCAATAGCCTTAGAGATTGCACTATGAGCAGAATCGCCTTCGTTCTGACCATGGTTAGTTTCGCAATAGCTTAGAGTAATTTCGGTCAACGCTGAAAATTTGTTAACTGCGTACATCAGCATTGCTGCAATTATAGAGTTTTTATTTTGCCCATAACACCCATCAGAGAAAAGGTTCGCTTTCACTATTTTCTGATAGTTCTGTATTCTTCTAAAGTCTTGAAAATGCAAGTAGCGATTTCCGAAGAACCCCTTCTACTAGCTGTTTCATCCCAAAAAAAACAATTACAGTCTTTATTTGCAATATTATAAACAGTAAAATTAAATGTCGATAAGCGGCTTTTATAAAATATGGCACTTTCTTTGGATATGGGGACGTATATAACTTGTTGAAGGTCGAAAACAGCACATAAAATGTACGGATTTTCTTGAGCTTCAGATTTACATACTGCTTTCTTTGCACGAACGGCTGTTTTTTCTGCAGTATGAAGATTATACCTTTCTCTCAGATTCTCTTTCACACTTTCATCACCCTCGTGAAAAGTAAAACATAATGAACATTGGTCTTTTTTAGGGCTACTAAACGATAAATTTTGTTGTTTGAAGACTCTTCGATAAGTAGCATAACTAGGTACTCCATGGTTTCGTCCCTGTTTTTCTAATTCTTCCACAAAGAAAGTGTACATTTTACTCAAACTTAAGTCTGGGTGAAGATATAATTTTGATGTCTTTGCCCTACAGAAATGTGACTCCATCCGTGGAAATTTGTCTATTTGCTGTTTAATCTCAATTAGCATTTTAGATTCTTTTATTTTATGTTCACGTTGTCTTTGCCTTCCTCCTCGTTTTTCGTTTTCTAAAACACCAGTGTCGGTTACTTTATTCAGGGCTGTTCTGCACATTCTTTCAGATATGCCTAGGGTACTTAAGAACATTTTTTTGCAGACAACGTGAGGTATATTTTCTACGTGATTCATTTTTCGTTGTTGTTCGAAACTTATTTGAGACCTTAATATGTCTTATTAGAAATTCACGCTGTAGGTGAAGGTTACCAAGTGCAAAAAAATCAGTGAATATGCATTTTCTCTGTTCTTCACTAATTTCGCAACACTCCTTACCCTTTGCTTTACATACTACACTGTCACACCGTGTTTTCATGGTTCTAGCAGGAACTATTTTCTTTGTAGTAGAGCTGATGTACTCCTTACCTGAGAAAGAAATTTAAGAAGGTACTAGTGATATACCGGTAATATTGTTTTTCAAGATATACCTAAATTCCTCTGTTTTTTAGCAAATTTTTGCGCATTACTTCGTTGAGTTCGAGGTGTAACCTCTTCTCTATCCTCTCCTTCAACTACAAATTCCTCTTGGATACATTTTTGCTCTTTGCCATGCTCACAAGAATCTCTCTCCTCAATAAAATGACGGAAACACAAAAGAACTTCGCATCGATGGCATGCCGCAAAAACTTCTCCTGTGCATTTGTGAGCTTCACAGATTCCAAATGGAGGGTCATCATCAGAATCATATATAGGAAATTCACTGATATCATCGCAGCTGTCGATTGGGTTAGTCCTTTCAGTCTCTTTTAAATTTATTGTATTTTGTGTTTGCTTTAGATTAGCTAGTGGTACATCATCTTCTGAATCAAAACTATGTGAATCCTCAGAGACCGTCTGAATGTCCAGAACTTTCCCGTAATACCACTTTTTAACGTAACACATCTTCACCGAACATCCCACTGTTAAATTTTTACAGTTTACGGTTTGTAATTCATTAGCAGCAACCACATTTTTACTATTGTCTCGCCACTGTACAAGTACATCCATTTTTTAATTTTATTATCAAAAAACACAGAGCACAATATGAGCGCAAATTACACTGTGAACACAATTGAACACAATATCAACAATCGTATGACAGATACGCCATATTTATGCTGTTGGCCAATTAAGCATGCTAGATTCACACATACCGTCGTAACTGACATACGTCAGTACGTGAGAAAAAATTAAAAAATATTAACACATACGACAGTACAAGATTAACGAATTCCTAGTATTGTGTTGGGAATTCAGATACGCCACTACGTGAGATGGTGTGGACGCTTTAAACTTACTTACTGCCGGTATATCTCATTTTTTCATTTTTTGCTAGATGATCCGATATAAAAATCGCCATTGAACGGCGGCCTTAACAGAAATTGCAAGAAAATTTTTATCGGCCCCTGCTGCCAGCGTACAGTGAAAGAGTTTTTTCTGAAGCCGGTAATATTTATGACCAAACTAGAAGCAGATTACTGCCAAGAAATGCAGAAAAATTATTGTTTATCCACCACAATCTGCACAAAGTTAATTTTGAGTATTAGTGCCTACAACTTTTCAGGTATGTAATTATTGTAATTGTTATTAATTTAGCATGAAACTAGTAAATACCTAATTTAAAGCATTATTCCTAAATCAAAAAAGCTTGTTTTTTGCAATTCATTCATTGTAGTAAAAATTTTAACTTAAAATTTAAAAAAAATAAAAAATATTCTGCCGAATATTCGGTGCTCCGGCCAAATTACAGGCCAAATATTCGGTATTCGGTTATTCGGCCAAAATCCGCTTCGGTCCATCCAAAGCTTGTTATTAGTAAAAAAATCGAACAGTTTTCGTATATGTCTAGACCCAGTACCCTTGAACAAAGCGTTAAAAGGGCCGCACTAGCAGTTCCATACATTAGATGAAATAAAAGCAAAGGTATTTTCTACAGTCGATACAACAAAAGGATTTTGGCATCTGAAATTGACAGAGAAAAGTAGCAAATTTACGACATTCTGGACACCATATGGTAGATATCGATGGCTACGATTACCATTTGGAATTGCCCCAGCGCCAGAATTATTTTCGATGAAAATGCAAGAAATTCTGAACGGTTTAGAAGGTGTAGAAGTAATGGCGAATGATATCGTGATATATGGATGAGGGGACACTATGGGGGAACCACTATGAGCGACCAGAATCTGAAGAACTTGTTTACACAATTAAGAAGAAATGTTAAACTTAACAAAGCAAAATTGAATTTATGCAAAAGTGAAGTCAAGTTCTATGGACATATTCTAAGCAACGAAGGGCTCAAACCAGACCTATCTAAAATAAAAGCAATTACTGATATGCCGGAGCCTTAAAACAAACAAGATTTATGTAGATTTCTAGGTATGGTGAATTATTTAGGACGTTACATCAAGAATTTAAGTTGCAAAACAGTGGAATTAAGAAAATTATTATTGAAAAAGACGTGGAAATGGAAGGACGAAGAGTAAGAAGAATTTAAGAAACTTAAAGAGACAATTAGTGATATAGAAACGTTAAAATATTTCAAACCTCAAGAGGAAGTTTTTTGGAATGCGACGCTAGTGCGGAAGGACTTGGAGTGGTTATGTTACAAAAGATGGCATTGTTGCTTATGCATCAAGTCTTATCGAAGTCAGAGAAGAACTACGCAATGATAGAGAAGGAATTGTTAAGTATTGTTTTTGCTACAACAAAATTTGATAAACACGTTGTGGGTAATCCAAAAGTGACAATTCGTACAGATCACAAACCTTTATTAGCCTTATTTGACAAGTCGTTATTGAAAGCGCCAAAAAGACTTCAGGCTATGTTTATGATTCTGCAAAGATATAATATAAAATTAGAATTTATTCCTGGCAAAAGCAATATAATTGCCGATGCATTGTCTAGAGCATCAATAAAGGACAATGAAAACCATAACGAAGAATCAGTCTTTAACACCATTGGACAAATTAATACGGTTGAGGAATTGTCTATCATTGATGAAAGACTGCAGTCGATAAGAGAAGAGACAAGCAAAGACCCAACCATAAAGCAATTAGTGTTCACCATAATGTATGGATGGCCAAAGCACATCAAAAACGTACCAGACGAAATCAAAATATATCACAAATACAAAAATGAATTAGGAATACAACAGGGACTTATTACTAGATCGGACAAAATTGTAATTCCGTATATTTTAAGAAACGACATGTTGGCAAAATTCATACAAAAATAAATTTTGGTTTTTTTTAGTGTACGAATAAAGACATTTATTATTATTATTAGAGACCGGATTTATATGCTTTTGCATGTTTTGCATATAACTTCACATTTTGCATTTTTATCGCATATAAATTTAGTTATCCATATAGTTCGATATAATCGCATGTAATTTGATATGAGCGCATGTTTTGTCCACATTTCAATATAACAGCAATTAATTTGATACTGGCGGTATCTAGTGGTAGACAGAGAATTAAAAGTGCGACAGTGGTCAGCTTTACAACATAACTTTAATTGTGTGGTTGCCAGCCGATTTTCGTAACATAACCTCTAAATCATTTCAAGCCACACAAGTGCTCAAGTGATTTATACGTTAAGTTAGTGTGTTAAAAAAACAATAAATCATAATGCCGAAAGTGGGTTCTTCTAAGGCCGAATTGCTTAGGAAGTGGATAAAAATATCTAATCATCTAGTGATTGACGGGAAAGTTGGTTTTTGCAACACCTGTTCCAAACAAGTACATATAAATTAAAGTTTGAAGGCGTTTTTTCTAGAACTCGTTGATTTTTAAGGTGGCGTGTAATTAAAAATATCAAATTGATCAGCATTTATCAACAACTCTTCACCAAGAATCGAAAAAAAGATCAGGTAGCAAATTCAACCAACAACAAATCGCTGGAAATGAGTTTTTTTTTGATTTATGCAACGCCATGGCCCAATTAAATATACCATGGAACAAATTGAAAAATTGGAAAATCCAGAAACTTTACTGTTTCATATTTATAGCTATTGTCGTTGTAAATAATATCTTTTTATGCTGTTTTATAATCTTTATATATTATATTTATACACTATTTGTTACAATGCAACATTAAAAGTAGTATTTATGTAACACATATGCATTTTTTTGGTTTGATCGCATAATATTGTCCATTCTGGACAATTTTGAACACATATAAAAAACTTATATTGCTTATTTTTGTCGCATATAAATCCGAGCCTTAATTATTATTAATTTGAGCAGGGATGTTGCGGAACGATCATTGGTCTTGACAGATTTCCTGACAATTGCTAAACACCCATGCAAAGAAGCAATGGCCGACAAAGCCTTGTTGAGTTTGTACAAGAGCTCAAAAACGCAGAGAAACGCATTATTTCTGCCCAGTCTCTGAAGAGAAGCCAGCTCTTTGTGTTGAAGACTGTTTTCAAATTTATCACAAACAATTCTATATAGTTAATTCTATATATACGATATTCTTTTTCTGTTACCTAATGAATAAACATTGAATGTATATTTTTGATTCATTTTCAATAAAATTTCTATGGTATAAGCCATGTTTAATATTAAACAAGTAGTTTAGACTTTAGACAATCAAACATACAACAAGACATAACCTTAATAAGAACGTAATCTAAACGTTAAGACGTAGCTTCTATTGTGAATAAAGTGATTAGATTAAATAAAGTATTAACGACTATTAGTGTCATTTATTAACTAATCTCCAAGATACAATACATGGTGTCAGGTGAAAAACTAGGTAAACTAGTGAAAACAAAAGAAAAGAAAAATGGATTGCTTCAAACCGCCACAGGGCATGAACTTCTCCGAAAACGTGGGTGAGAATTGGAAGATATTTAAACAAAAATTTGAAATATATCTAAAAGCAACAGAAAAAGACAAAAAAGCGGATGATATAAAAGTGGCAATGCTATTGAATGCTCTTGGTGACGATGGTCTCCACTTGTATAACACATTTTCGTTGGGAGAAGAAAAGAAAAAAATTTATAAAACGGTTATAGAATCGTTTGATGTCTATTGCAAACCAAGAAAAACATAGTATTTAACAGATTTAAATTCTTTAATAGGTGCCAAGAAGAAGGAGACATTTTTGAAAGATATCTAACTGATTTAAGAAAACTAGCAAAAGATTGTGATTTTGGAACGCAAGAAGAATCTTTGGTGAGAGATAGAATAATATTAGGAATAAAAGAAAGAGCATTACAGGAAAGAATGTTAAGAGAATCAGCAATGGATTTAGAGAAAGCTGCTGAATTGTGTCGAGCACATGAAGCGAGCAAGAGACAAGTAAAAGTACTCAAAAAGTGCACAAATAGATGCTATAAAAAAGAATATGCAAAAGAAGGAGAATTGGATGAAAATATGGGGAAAAAGTTTAAATGTAAGAAATGTGCTACAGAGCACGAGAGAAAAAATTGTCCGGCATTTAATAGAAAATGCAACCAATGTGGAAAATATGGTCATTTTATGATAGCATGGAGACAAAGAACATACCAAAAGGGAAGAAAAGAGAAAAAACAAAAGAATATTCATGAAATTGAAGACAATGGTGAAGAGGAAGAAGAGGATAACCTGTATATGGATAAAATTATGGATAGAATATGGAAATATCCATTAATTATTAATGAACAAGAGATAAGTTTCAAATTAGATACAGGAGCGGATGTAAATGTACTTCCAAAAATGAAATTTGAACAGGTATGCCCCAACATGAAAGTAGATCGGTTGTGTTGTAAATTATTAGCTTATGGTGGAAGTCCAATAGAAACTCTATAAAACTAAATTGCATGAATAAAAAAGGAAAAGTGGAAAATTTAGAGTTTGTAATAGTAGAAAAACGAAACAATCCAATCTTAGGGTTAGCAGCATATATAAAACTGAACTTGATTAAAAACAGTGATATATTCGAGGGACTAGGAAAGTTGCCTTTTAAACACCGAATTCAACTGAAAAAAGATGCCATTCCAACCGTAAAACCAGTACGACGAGTGCCAGATGTAATAAAAAAAGAAATTGAAGATAATACTAGAAAAGTTGGAGAAGAAGAAAATAATATCAAAAGTGAGTGAACCAACCGAATGGATAAATAATTTAGTGATTGTGGAGAAAAAAGATGGTACTTTACGTGTATGCTTAAATCCAAAAGACTTGAACAAATATACAAAAAGAGAATATTATCCTATTCCAACAGTGAAAGAACTAACATCAGAACTGATTGATAAGACTATTTTTAGTGTTTTAGACATGAAAGATGGGTTCCATCAGATAGAACTTGATGAAGACTCAGCAATATTGTGCACATTCGGAACACCATTTGGTCGTTATAAGTACCATAGGTTACCATTTGGCCTAAGCAGCAGCCCAGAGGTGTTTCAGAGAGCGAATATAAAGATATTTGGTAACATTCCAGGTGTTCAAGTGTACTTTAATGACATTATTATATCGGGTAGAAATGAAAAAGAACATGATAAAGTACTTAGTAAGGTAGTTGAGAAAGTTAGAAAATATAACGTAAAATTTAACAAAGAAAAAATTCAGTACAAAGTAGAAAAAGTCAAATATCTAGGTTTAGTTTTTAGTAAAGAAGGTGTACAACCAGACGTAGAACGAACGAAAGCTATAAATTTAATGCCAACACCTATATGTAAAAAAGATATCCAAAGATTTTTAGATATGGTAAATTTCTTGCATAATTTTATACCGAACTTGTCAACCGTCGCCGCACCGCTTAGATATTTATTAAAAAAACAATGTTCCATGGGAATGGACTGAAAAACAGCAGTCATCCCTAGATCAATTAAAAGATTTAGTTACTAGCAAATTAATTGTACGATAATGTGATCCAAATAGAAAAATAATAATACAGACTGACGCAAGCAAAGATGGGTTAGGTTGTTGTTTGCTTCAAGACAATAAGCCGATTGCATTTGCATCAGTTCATTTATGGTCGTGAAATCGAAATGCATACAGATCATAAACCGCTTGTTAATATATTGAAAGGTGATATTCATAAAAGTAGTACCAGAATCCAAAGAATGCATTTAAAGTTGGTTAAATCAAGGTTTCTAAAGCGTATTGTAAGCGTACTCTTCCAGGAACGTCAAAAGTTACCACAGTAAGTTTACCACTGAAAAATGTTAAATATAGATACTAGGCAAATCCAATTTGGCACAATAATTCTCTAGGTATTTTCAATGTTGGGATTTCCCATTTTTTTTGTCTCATCCTACAGAAAGTACAGAATACACAACCAATATTCTAATACCTTGTCGCGTCACAGCCGCCAATTGTATTTTCCAACTTGGTATTATATTAATAATTAGTTTAACTCTTCTCTACAGTCAAACAATACCCAAAATGAGACAGCAGCAACTACATCTGCACCATCCGTTCAGTTAGATAAAGAACCACAACCATTTACGTCAGCATTAGTCCCGTCTATTCGTAACCAGCCAACACAATTAAAATTGGATACATTTTTAATCAAAAAAATTTCGGGCAAATCAAATGATAAAATTAATAAGGAATTATTAAGATTGTTTATTTTTGATTATCAACCCTTTAGTATAGTGGAGGATAAAGGGTTTATATATTTTGTTACAGCTTTAAATCCGTCCTATCAGTTACCTAGCAGAAGGATAATATCAAAAACGTTGATTCCGGCTATTTACGAGGAATGTAAATATAATACAAAAACATTACTAAATTCAGGAAAAACATTCTGTATAACAATAGATACATGGACCTCTATAAACACAGAGAATTTTATTGCTGTTACCGCACATTTTTTAGATGATCAATACAAATTAATGTTCTTATTATTAAATTGTTCTGCGTTTGACTTGCGTCATACTGCAGACAACTTGGCAGCAGTTTTAAAAAAAATTACAGGTGACGAATGGAACATTTACCATAAAATTATATTTGCCGTTTCCGATAATGCTTCGAATATTACAAACGCCATACAATTAGCCGATTGGAAACATTTCGGTTGTATGACACATACACTCAATCTAATAGTAAAAGACGGTTTAAAAAATGTAGAAATAACGGAAACTATTAACAAAGTAAGAGAGATTGTAAAACACTTTGAGAAAAAGCAATATTGCAAACGATAAATTACATAAATTTCAAAAAAATTCTGGGGTTGAGGTGCCACTAAAAGTATTTCTAGATGTTGCAACAAAGTGGAATTCCACATTTTATATGCTACGAAGATTTTTAGAATTGGAAGAAGCAATTAAAGCACTGTTGCCATTATTGACAAAGAGTTACCAGTCTTAAATATCAATGATTGGAATGCAATCAGACAATTGTGCAAAGTTCTGGAACCATTCGAAGATATTACTAAAACAATAAGTGGGGAAAAATACTGTACTGGTTCAATTGTTATACCAGTATGTATCGGCCTTAAAAGAGTTCTCGAAAGCCTGTCCCAAACGCAGTTTTTACTGCCAACACGAGAAGTATTAAGAGAAATACAGACAAACTTTGAAAGAGGTCTTGGATTAATTGAAAACAGTAACACATTAGCTATATGTGCTTTTCTCTACCCAAAATTTAAAAACATTGGTTTATCTAATTCTGACGTGGCGACAAATACCAAACAAAAAATCATCGGTACAATAGCGACAAAAATTACGGCCAAAGAACGCCACGAAGAACTAATAAAGGCGCCTAAACCACAGAAACCAAACGAAAGGATCAGCAACAGCAAGAGCCATAATAGAAATGCAGCGATATATGGAGGAAAATATTATACAGAGGCATGAGGACTCTCTTTTATGGTGGAAAGAAACACAACAATTGTTTCCAAACTTATCGCAACTTGCTCAGGAAAAAATATGCATTTTAGCAACATCTGTTCCTTGTGAACGATTGTTTTCAAAGGCGGGCCAACTTTTGACGGAAAGGAGACATAGATTGAACGAAAGTACAGTTCAAAAACTGTTATTTTTAAATTCAAATTCCATTTATCTTTAATTTTTCGTTTTTGTTCCTAAAGTTTATCTGTTTCATATTTATACACTATTTTTTTGATGTATAAAACCATTGTAAATAGTAACGATACTATACGCTATTGTAAATAATGTAAAATAACGTTTCGTTTCTTTAGCTTTCGTTATGTTTTCAAATTTTTAGTTTTGTTTTTGTTACATACTACAGTATTACGTTACATAGTTATTATTTATTTTTTACTTTAATAAAAAGATGTATACCAGAGCAATTATTTTTTGATTGTTTCAATAAATTATTAATTTTATTTAAAAAAAACTAATTTTTTCAAGTTTTTTAATTGTTAAATCAATATGTTTTTCAAATACATATGCATATTGCAAATCACGCCGATAAATAGCAATGTTTGGTAAAATTATTAGGAGATAGAATTTATTCCCCGTGGTAGGCAATAGAGCACTGCACGAATACGTAAAAAGTAATCTGAGAAATAATCGCCGAGTATACAACTGAACGATGCGAGTACATACTCGGCACCGTTGGCCAATGCATCGCCGATGCATTCACTTTGTGATTACGAGTAATATTCATCAGAATTGCATCGTAGCATCGTGCATCGTGAATACTCGTCGGGTTTTCTCATTTCGTGTTTCGACAAGTCGAGACAGGACAGTTGCACGGAATTATTCTGGAACTAATCCTTTGATCGTTCATGTGTATTTGACATTTAGAGCTCGTGTAACAATGTCGATATTAGAAAAAATTAAAAGTGGTGAATATATAACAAAAGAAGCACCTGGAAAAAGTAATGTGTGGGCCTGTTTTAAAAAAATTGTGAATGAAATTGACGGTGTTGAACATATACAACCATTTGTAATATGTGTTAAGTGTGAACATATTTTTAAATACAGTAAAAGTTCGAGTCCATCCAATTTAAGGAAACACCGTTGTTTCAAAGACACAGATGAGCCGCAAAATTCTTCTACAAATGCTGATGTACGCAACAGAAAAAGAGCGCGTATCAATGTGAGTGACGAAATAAAAAAAGATATTATAGACAAGTGTGTACAGTATGTGACTCAGGATCTCCGTTCGTTTGCAGCAGTAAGTGGTAGTGGGTTTAAAGACCTAGCACGCTGCTTGGTAGAAACAGGAGTGAAACTAGGTTCAAGAAACTTCGATATAAATGACATTTTGCCGCATCCGACTACTGTTAGTTAATAGAATGCTTTGTTTTCGAACTACAACCACTGCTTGAGAAAGGTAAAGTGTTGTTCTCTATAAGTGTATTTCCAAAATAATAATGCCACATGTAACGACGTTATACAGGGTGGTGTGCAGCAACAACTGATATGTGGACGGAAAACAAAAAACAAAGGAACTTTATAGCCTTAACAGTCCATTATCTTGATTCGACTTGGCGACTGCATAGGTAAGCTAAGCAACTAATACACCACATATACAGGTGTCTCAGCGAGACCGGTCATTAGACGTTTCTGGGGTTCTGGCGAAAATAAAAATTTGAGAATTCAGACTTAAGTATTATCAATTACGATCTCTTCGTCTAAAATATTTTCAGATTTCTTGCACTTCCGGTTATACCGGAAGCCGCCACCAACTTTATTTTTTTAAATGGAACACCCTGTATATTTTTACATATTTGGATTTGTCTGTTTTCAAGGTTTATAAATAACCTTACTTTTTGCAATTTGATTCGGTCGTTCTCGAGTTATTCGAATTTTTCTAGAAAAATCTGCTCCAGCAGACATTTGTTCAAAAAATCAGAAAACACTCAATTTTTGGGATATCAATTTAGGACTGAGAACATGCTTAAGCAATATGATGGAGTATGTTTTGGTGCCGAGAACTGCGGTCTAGAACGTTTGATCACTTTACTATGGCACGTTAACTTTTCAAAATTTGGAAATACCATAACTTCATTTTTTTAAATGGCACCCCCCATATTTTATTTTTTAGTCGTCTTCGGTGTCTCATTATACATCTTTTATATCCCATATGACCCATACCTAATATTAATAGTTTGGGAGATAATTAGGGTTTTTTGAAAAATGCACACATATCATATGGATATTTAGCCTAGTGTGCCATGAAAAACAAGCCTTCTCAATGAGTTCTCGTCAAAGACTCACTTGTTTACGTCACTTGATGCAGGTGAGCTAATAATTATCTGTTATGTCCCTTAATATTAGTACTGAAACGAGTTAAAATCGATAACAATAACGAAAGTAATATTTACACAAATCAAGAAATTCTTAATTTATTTTTTATGCATGAAAGAGCGACAAAGTTCGTAGTATGATTCCCAGATCTTCTTTGGCAGCTCGAATTGAGGTGTTGGGACTGGGCTCGAAATAAGCCAAGGTATTCACCTCTTCCGTTGCATTATCTACTACATTTTTTGGTCAGTTTAACACGTGATTAATTCGTAAATGCAAAAAATTTGCTTCTATTCCTCTAAATTTACCTTTTGTCATCGGAGATAAATGTGGATAATTTTCATTAAACATTCTGCAAGTTCTACTAAGAACTTTGTCGCACTTTTCGTGCACAAAAAATAAATTATGGATTTCTTCATTTGTATAAACATTATTTACGTTATTAATATCCATTTTAACTGGTTTTAGACTCACAAGCATCAAACAACCTAAATTAGACTTTGACGTTTATCAATAACTCATTAAACATTTGTTTTCCATGGCACACTAGGTTAATATCCATATGATATGTGAGCATTTTTCAAAAAACCCTAATTATTTCGCAAACTATTAATGTTAGGCATAGGACATATGGAATATAAAAGATGTAAAATGAGACGCCGAAGACGACTAAGTAATAAAATATGGGGGGTGCCATTTAAAAAAATGAAGTTATGGTGCTTCCAAATTTCGAAAAGTTAACGTATCATAGTAAAGTGACCAAACGATCTAGACAGCCGTTCTCGGCACCAAAACATACTCCATTATGTTGTTTAAGCATGTTCTGAATCCTAAATTGATATCTCAAAAATTGAGTGTTCTATGATTTTTTGAACAAATGTCCGCTGGAGCAAATTTTTCTAGAAAAATTCGAATAACTCGAGAATTGTTGGTTCAAATTGCAAAAAGTAAAGTTATTTATAAACTTTCAAAACAGATGAATCCAAATATATAAAAATATACAGGGTGTTCCATTTAAAAAAATAAAGTAGGTGGCGACTTCCGGTGTAACCGGAAGTGCTAGAAATCTGAAAATATTTTAGATGAAGAGAACGTAATTGATAATACTTAAGTCTGCATTCTCAAATTTTTTGTTTGGCTAAAACCCCAGAAACGTCTAATGACCGGTCTCGCTGAGACACCCTGTATATATATATATATATATATATGTATGTGTGTGTTGTTGTGGTCGATCCGAGATTTCATCCGTTCTTCCTGTTGGTTCCCTGATCTCACCTGACAGTGCGTTGTCGTAGTCTCCTGTCGGCAAACTGTCCGACCCTGAAGATGTCAGGTGAGATCTTGGCGAAACGTCTGCCCTTTCCAAAGGAAACCGACAGGAAGAACGGATGAAATCTCGGATCGACCACAACAACACATATTTACATATAACGTTCAGAAATGGAATTTATATACTGTATTTGTAGAGATATACTACAAATATATATATATTCGCGCATTAGAAGCGAAAGTGGCAACCTTAAATATACGAAGTAATGATCTTGAAAAACTTACTTTCTCTAAGGCTCTAATATAAAAAAAGCATTGGAGCAATATTCACGCATTAACTGTATTGCCCATGTTCTGAACCTGATTTTAACACATACATTCAAGAACACAGTACTGGAAGAAGTAGCCCCTCGTATTTTACAGTTAATCAAACGTTGTAAATCTTTAGCAGAATACCTTAAACGGAGTGGTATCTGTCAGAGGTTGGACACGACAGTTAGGCAAGAGTGCAGTTCACGATGGAACACAAAATTTGACATGTTACTTTCGATTCGAAAAAATTTTAACACTATTGAAGAAATATTAGAAGAAGCAAAAGAAGAATATCGTCTTCATGGAATTGAAAAATATCTCTTAGATAGATTAATTCTATTTTTACACCCCGTTAAAACGGCTACATTACTGTTTGAAGCGGACAAAAAGCCTACCATTCATTTAGTACTACTACACATGCATATTTTGAAAGAAAAGCTAATACAACTACAGAATGATGAAACAGTTACCGATGTTCAAGCGGTTATTCGTCATTGTTTAGATAATGTTTTTGACATAAAATTTCAACCACATCGCATTTATAAAATAGCTGCGTTTTTATGGCCCGAATACAAACAACTACGGTTTCTGGATAACAATACGCGTGAAGAAATTTATACTCTTGTAAAGCATGAACTAAACTGTATACTCGAAAATCCTGAAAGTTCTTCTGCCACAATTTCATCTTCTTGTGACTACCAAGACATAGAACTTTATGCCAATGCGTCGGATTGCAGTGATGCAGAAAATGACGTAGAGTTCTGTGATAAATATAAGGATATTTATGTTGACAACGATAATAATTGGCAGTCACAAGTTAATGTTGAAATGGAGCTGTACAAAGGAAGTCGGGCCACTGACCGAAATGTATTACGATGGTGGCGAAGTCATGAAAAGGATTTCCCTTTACTCCACCAACTTGTACGAAAAATCTTAAACATTCCTGCTTCTAGCGCCTCAAGTGAACGGGCGTTCAGTTCCGCAAACAAAGTGCTAGAAGATAGGAGAAGTAATCTGAAGGGAGATAATGTCGATGCCATACTATTTCTACATTCCGCAGGAAAGGATTAACGTACAAACCAAAACGCAGTGGAAGATAAGTTATTTATTTCTTTACTTATTCATACTTATTTACTTTCTATAGACGTTATTATTGTATAGAATAAACTACATACTAGAAAAAAAAATGTTTTGTTACATTCTGTTTTTATGTAATGTGTACTTTCTGTTATGAATTTGTCTAATGTCCCATTTCTCACCCTCCTATAAATGTCTCATACAATATACATTTCTTCAGCATAAACAAAATATCGCCGATGTATACTCGCCGATACCGATTCTAAACGATGCCGATTACTCTTATACTCGCCGATGCCGATACGAAACGATGCGAGTACAGAAATGCGTGATGCGTACAAGTACACACGAGATAATCGTATCACTCGTCCAACGAGTATTCGTACTTGTATTCATACGATGCTGTACGTACTCGTGCAGTGCTCTAGTAGGCAACTACTAGATAGTTCTACACGTCGCAGATCTCGATGCGGTAGGAGGCCACACATTTAATTGATCGTGTGGTTGTGGTTATGCATAACGGCAACGCAACGTGATGCTAACGTGCTAGCGAATAGCGACAGCAGCGTTGCCAACCCTACCGATTTATCGGTATATCTACCGATTTAGAAAGCCATTTACCGACATACCGATTTGATATGTCATCTACCGATTTTTAAATTTTGGAAAATAATGTAATTCTATATCGACGCCCAAATAAATTAAATTTTATTAATTATTTTCTTGTAAAACTTATTAGTGCGTACAATAGATGGCCTTAGTAGATGTTCAGAATTTTGATCTTACGGGAATTCCCTTGTTCGTTTATTCGTTGTGTAAAATTTACGTTTGTTTCACTTCATACTTAGTAGTAACATGTCTTCAAGTTCATCGAGTGAATGTGAAATAGAACCAAAAAGTAAAAAAATCAAACATGATCAAAAATATAAGGATGAATGGGAGAGAATACCGCAATATAAAGGTTGGGTTCAGAAAAGTAAAAAAGGCGACAGCTTTGCGCTTTGTTTACCATGTGATAAAAATATTAATATCAAAAGTGGAAAAACGCACTTACAAAACATTCTCAAACAACCGTCCACAAAGATAATAGTAACACAATAATAAAACAAAAGTCTATCACCTCGTTTCTGAAACCTAGCGCATCCACTGCATCTGGGGAACAGGAAATTAAAGAAGGTAGGTAATTCTGAACTTATACGTTTTATCAATGTTTTCCCAATATTTCTTTTACGTTCATACCAGTTATATGGATTTCTTTATTTTAGCGGAAATACGTTTAGCTGGATTTATTGCCGAACACAATTTATCATTCACTATCATGTACCATCTTCCAAAATTGATTACAAAAATATGCCCTGATTCGACCATTGCTAAAGGATTAGCATGTGGCCGTACCAAAACCACAGGAATCGTAAAAAATGTGCTAGGACGCCAAAACTTTGAAGCAATCTGCAGAGACCTGAGAAACACAAAGTTTTCCTTAATAGCGGATGAATCCACTGACTGAAGTATGGTAAAGCACTTGTGTTTAGTGGTAAGATACAACAACGACAAAGCTAAAATTAAAGACAGTTTCTTGGGTTTAATTAAACTCTGTGGCTCTGATGCTTTAACTTTACATAAACATATTGTGGAATTTTTTAATGATAATAAAATACCTTACAAAAACAATATGATTGGTTTTGCATCAGATGGCGCGCACTCAATGATGGGATCTAAACATTCTTTAATGACACTATTAAAACAGGACATACCATCATTATTTATAATGAAATGTATATGCCACTCATTCCATTGGTGCGCATCTAAGTCATGCGAAAAATTACCACGATTTGTAGAGGACTTAACTAGGGATATATACAATTATTTTAGTTCTAGCCCGAAAAGGATTGCTGAGTTCGGCGAATTTCAGGCATTCTGTGGGGTGAAGATTCATAAAATTTTGCATCCTTCACAAACTAGATGGCTATCCGTACACAGTGTCGTATGTCGAATTTTGCAACAGTATAGCCTCTTACAATTATTTTTTACTGATGCAGTAGCATCAAGTGATGTTTATAAATTATACACTTTACATAAAAATATTACCCAAGTAATTAAATCCATATATGATTGTTTTATGAAAAGAGATTATTTAAAAAGAACGCCCATAGAAAATGTCGACTTTAAAAACCCCAGAAACTATATGCCAATTGAAGAAATCTACTGCGGAGCAAATGTTAATAAATCATTATTAGAATTAAATCTGACTTCTGACCAAAAAACATTCTTTCGATTAAGATGTTTAGATTTTTATATCGAAGCATGTAGCCAAATATGCACCAGATTTTCTTTAAAAGATAACATCATTAAATTATTTAATATTGTTGATCCAATTGAGGTAAAAGCAGATTCCATCGGTAGTATTTCAAATATTGCAATTTTATTTCCGAATTTAATAAAGGAGGAGGAACTACAAATACTTGATTTTGAATTGGCGTTTGCTACGAAATGTTGAACAAGTACAAGAATTTTCTCAAGATGTTTTAAAATTTTGGGAAGAAGTTAAAAATTTGAAACAGGCTGATGAATCAACATTATTTCCAATTTTAACTAGGTTTGTTTACAATATTTTAAGTTTTCCACATTCATTTGCGAATGTAGAAAGAGTATTTTCTTCCATAAATTTAATTAAAAACAAAATACGTAATAAATTAAACACAGATACTATAACAGGATTAGTACATACCAAGCAATACATAAGTGACGATACTTGCTACAATTTTCGTATAGATCGTAACATAATTTCGTTGATGAACAAACAAAATTTGTATACCGCCTCAAGTGAAATTTAAATAACTACTGTACGACCATTTGAGCCTGAGACCTGTCAATGTCAGGATAATAATATTTTAGTAATGTTTAATAATGTGTTTTGACATTTGTCAGGTCTCACACTCAAGTGGTCGTACAGTAAGTAGGTTTTTGTTATTAAAAAATGTTTTATTTTATTAGAGTGTTTATTTATTTATTTATTGTTTCATTTTATTAGAATAATGTTTAGTTTATTGTTTTCTTTGTTAATCTTTATACTGTTTAAATTTATAAAATGTAATAAACCTATTTAACTTTTTACTTCTCTATTATTTACCAACAAATTGTATTTTTTAAATTTATTTTTAAACCTACCGATTTTATCCGAGACCTACCTAGAGATATTTTACGATTGGAACTACCGACTTTTAGATTTGTGGGTTGGCAACGCTGAGCGACAGACAAGAGTAGCGACACCAGTGGAACAAAAGCCGTGATCACAGTAACGGTTTAGGAACGTCTGTAGGAACGATCGTTCCGTGTTATTTTTAAGTAGCAGTGAAAAAGTAACAGTTCGTGATATATCGCCCATCACTACAACCAAACATGCAACAAGACATAACCTTAATAAGAACGTAATGTAAACATTAAAACGTAGATTCTATTGTGAATAAAGTGATTAGATTAAATAAAGTATTAACGACTATTAGTGTCATTTATTAACAACTCTCCAAGATACAATACAAGCCAAACTTGATTGTTTATTTTCTTCCAGGAGACCATCCATTCATATGTACACTTATAAACAAGGAACTCACTGATAGTGGCGCGAACATGGCAAGTCAAAAAAGCGCCATACGAGATAACTTGTATTGGGCGTCCTGAGGAAGAGCGCTAATACGTGTTATCTCGTGTTGGGCAGTCAACATGTTAACTAATTTTGAGAAATTATTGCGGAAAAAGAAATAACGAATAATTTTCCAAGTGTATATCTAATACTGTTGAAGTTTATGTATAAGTGCCGCCATCTATGGTATCAATGGTAAATTAGAGTAAGAAAGAAGTAGTTTTTAAGTCGGTAAAAAGAGTAGTAAAAAAATAAATAAAAAAGTAGAATAAGTGAATGTAAGACTGTGTTAAAGTTAAGTAGATAATAATAAAATACTCAAAAGAACAATTCCCTGTTTTTGCTAACCACGTTCTACGGACACAAAACTACAAATACAAAACAATTTTTGGGAAGAAGGAGATAGATAAAAAGATAAAATTGAAAGTGTACAACGCGGTGGCAGTTCCAATATTAACATATGCTACTGAATAATGGACACTCCAAGATAAACAAGAAGGAAACATCACAGCAATGGAAATGAAATTTCTACAAATTTTTTTTAAATAAGAAATGAGTAAATAAGACTGGGAATAGAACAAGAGGAGATAAGTAGTAAAATAGAAAGAAGGGAACTGAACTGGTAGGCCCACATAATTAGAATGGAACATAACACAACAATAAAAAAGGTATTTGAAACAAAGAATAAGGATATGACCTAGGAAGAAATGGGAGGAAAGAATAGCAGAAGTTGGGAAAAAGAGAGGAGCCAGAGGGAGTGGAAGAGGCGATGGAGGAACATTAAAAAGGTTTATCCGACTCCATCAGGCATAAGGATCAGGAGAAGAAGAAGAAGATATCTAATATTTCTAAGCAAAATGTATAATTAAAACAAATAATCCACCTAACCTTTTTGTGTTTTTAAACTTAAAAAAAAATGGTAAATGTAGTTTTTACCCAGGGATTTTTTTAATGTCCTTGGTCACCATTTTATCTTGACTTTTTATTCAAAATTTTAATCCATATTCTACCATTGTGATACCTAAAATTATTTAGAAACAAAAATCAAGTATTAATTATCGTTTTCTACATTTTTAAGGAACATACATTATTTTGAAGCGTTTTTATTGCTATTAAATTATTGAAATATAACAAAATAATTTTATTGATGTAAAATTAAAAAAGATATCTTACATTTTTATCCAAAGCAGCATCCAGCTTCCATCTGATTCATCTTTGAAAACGAAAAAGAATCATAATCATTGACATAAGCTTTGCAAAAACCATCACCATCACTTTTTGGATATTTACCCATTTTAATTTAATAGATAACTTAAAATAAATGACTTTATCAGTAAACTGAACTAAAAGCTTCCTTCCGGTAAACAAAAATGGACGTAGTTCTGTCACAACTAACGAACTTTGTGTGTTTTGTTTAATTATTGTGCAGTTTTGCGTGTTTATCGTTTGATTATATAAACTACTAAACAAATCTGTATCGTTTCATTATAGATTTGTTCAGCAATTTATTTGTTTGCATAATTTAGTTTTCCTTAGTTTTATTGTCATACTTTGTTATCTTAGAATTAGTTGGTTTTTGGTGGTAAAGTAAGGACCAAAATGGATAGGATTTGCTACATTTGCGAACGTTCGGTAGAGGAAGTGGTCAAGTTATTTTGATTTCCATTAAATACCAATAAGTACATTTATAAATTTAAGTTAGATAGATTCTTTGTACTAAATGAAAATTTACTTTGATATTTAAGACAGCGATCATGCAATGAGTGCCTTGGTGTTCCTGTAGAAAACATATATTCTAGCCGAATGACAATTTGCAATAATCATTTTACAATGGAAAGTTTTATGTTGAATAGGAATTTTAAAGAACAAAGAGAAACAGATCTGGAGACTTAAGAAGAATGCAATGCAAACCATGATTATGATAAATGATGAACTAAGAACTTAAAACTCTGACTAAGACTAAAGCATGTTACATGAATCCTGTTCCTTTTGTTTTGTTTTAGTGCTGATAAATTTTGCTAGGTTTGTTATTGTTTCGCTCACTTTAATATTATATTAACTTTAAGTTATAGTAATAATAATAAAGCATTAATTAAGTTTCAAATATTTTTGTATTTTAATTGATAGGAACAGAAACAAATAAAAAGAAATATTAAAGTTTTATATCAATTGTTAATACGGAAACAATAATTATTTTATAACAAAACAACATTTTATCACTAATACTGTGTACTGCTCATTTTCGCTGTAATACTTGTAATTTTAATTGCTCTGTAGTATTTTTTATTCTGGCTGTCTTAAATCTGTTGTTTACAATAACAATTCGTATTCCTAAATTTGTCTAGAAGTTTATTTGACTTATGGTATGCTAGAGTTTTTCATGGGTTTTCCTCTAGCCTTGAAGCAAATGCTTTACCATTGTACAAAAACGCACCCTTTTGCCATGAAAACGATTAAATATTTAAAAATTTATAGTTGTAAATTTTTGTCTATAAATATACATAGATTTCTTCTTCTGAAGTTTGCATTTTTATTTAATAATTTTTTATTAGTTTTTTTTAATAACAAGTCCAAAAAAATCACAGTTTTCATCTTAAAACTTGTTTAAGTTTTGAGATGACAATTTTTGATTTTTTGGAACTTATTATTAAAAAAAATTTAAAGAGTAATGAGATTTTTATTTAAACGAGCATTCAAATTCCCGCTCGTATTTATCGATCGACTACACTACCGCCATCTACACAGTTTCAATTCTCTAGAGAGAGATAGAATATGAGGTCCAAATGAGAGCGGTATAAGTTAAGCATCTGGTCATCTGTGGCTAAAACGATGTTATCCAATGCCCATGCGTGGTTACAGAAAACGTTAGAAAGCATTGTAGTTAAGGATTTTCAACTATAGATGGTGGTTTTGAATTTAGCTGGTTTGCGCCGAATGGAAATAATTCTTCAAATTTCAGTTTTTTAATTAATTATTTATAATTTATTTGACGAAGGATACGGCGTACTGCCAACGATAATACTATTTATTGTACTATTTTTATACAATTTAATCAATGCCGGTATAACGAACCGCGGGTTCTGTTAGTAATATCATTGTCTTTAAATATTATAGTCTGCCAGCTGATTTAGTTCGATTTCTAATGCCCAGATGGGGTGCTACCAATATGTGCCCATTCGTTAAATTTTACTACACAAATACTACATTGTTACTTGGATTGCCTATAGTATATGTATGTTAATTTAAAAGTATTTCTAAAAACTTTTCTCTCTTATTGGTTGAATACATTTTCAAGTGGGAGTTGTTGACAAAACTCAAATTAAATTGTTAATGCAAACTCATTCATGTAAAGTTTAGAACTGTTTTATTTTATATCAACTTTAAGGTATTTACAAAATGTACAGTTGGTTGTCTATATTAAAACAAATCGAATGCAAATATAACAACACCCTTCATTTTTTATTATTAACTATTTATTTTTTTTACAAATCTTTAAACTTATTTACAATTTTTCTTCCATATCTTGTGGTATAATAATTAAAATTTTTTATGATTGTTAGCTTGTCTTTTTTAGGAGATTTGGAATAGGTTTCTTCTTCATTTTCACCTTTTCCACGCTCTGCTTCACCACTTTCTTCTTCTTTTTGTTTTCTTACAAAAATATGTTTTTCATTTCGTCTATACTCGTTTCCTAAATCGTCTTGAACGATGTAAGACCTTGGTTCTTTAGTAGGACTTACGATTTTTCCTTTTACCAATGTATCATTCATCTTTTTTCTTAACATAATACTTTGATTGTTATTAAAAGTACTTTCTTTCGTTGATCTCTTGTGGTCAAATTTTGTATACGTTTGTTTGTGTTTTTCTAGATTTTTATGTCTTCATCTATTGTATTATACGGTTTCAGTTGTTTTAATTGTATTGTAATATTTGTTCACAAGTTTTTACTGAATAAGATCTTTGCATTTGAATTCATTTTATCTCTTGGAGTATTTCGTAGATTTAATAATGCTAAATAAATATCTTGATTAGAGTCTTTACATTTCTTGAATAAATGTTTGATGTTCTTTACCGCGCTTTCAGTCATTCCATTAGATTGAGGATAATGCGGGCTTGATATGACCTGATTAAAATTCCAGTTATCTGAAAATTCTCTAAACAGATTTTATTTTCGTTATTATTGTGGTACTTTTTAAGTCATTAACTTGTGACGTCTCTATAAAATTAGATAAGTAATCAGCAATTACTACAGTGAAATTTTCATCGATATTATGAAAATGTTATAGATTTTTCTTGGTGACTCTATAATGCATTTATCAATATTACAAATTCGATTTATTGAAATTGTGTACAAAAATTATTCTGGCAACAACCTTTTTAATTTTGGCGAAGTATTCAATCATTACATCAATGAAACTTTTCGTTATGCTGATAATAAAAATCAATAACACGAATTCGTAGTATTAATGTATACGTTTATTGGTCAATGAACCTTAACATACATGTTGTAATTTGTATCTTGTTTATACACATTTTGGCATTTTTTATTTGTATTTAAATTAGTTTTCCGATTTGTCAAGAATCATAGCAATAAGAAGTTTTTGTTTTGTTTTCGTTGTTGTTGACAACAAGCGCGTCACTAATCAATAAGATTTTTGTAAGAGCGTCGTTTGAGTCGTGTTGTACCTTCGTTATAATTAATAAATAATTCGTTACAACAAAAGCCAACAAATCGTTATTCGTTACGAAGAAGTGTTAACCAGCGCTATAACATACGTTATATTATTCAACATGGTCCTTCGAGCCGGATTAAATTAATTATCGTCGTTTTTGAGATTATCATCAGTCGTGGTTGCCAAGCAACACAAACAGGAAAAATTTGGTGAGCTGGAATTCAAAGGAAATTCGGAAGAACTTTCGTCGGGACACGTTATCCACGGGCCGGAAGCATCCCCCTTTAAATTTGAGCGTGTCGTAAGCATATAATCCTTTTTTCCATTTCCTTTTCCCTTGCTTAAATTTGAATCAATTGCGTTGCGTTCATTTTACGTATTATCATGTCGGAAATAGAAACTTTAATAAAAAAACGTGGCATTGTCAAAGGCAAGCTAACAAATTTTTCAAAATTTATTACTAAATCGAAATTAGATGATAAGGGTAGTCTCGATCAGACGTGGGTTTTTGAGTTGGAACAACGGTACGATCGTGCACTTAATTTAATTAGTGATTTCGAAATCATTCAGGAGAACATTGATTTAGTAAGCGCCGACGGGGAGGTGCAAGCGTTAGAACGAGAAAGTTTTGAGACGGCTTTTTACGCAAGCACTGCGGAAGCCAAACGTATATTAACAAATAGCAAAAATTCTCGCAATTCTTCTCTCACTGTCAGTCCTGCTCCGGAGCAATGCGTAAAGTTACCGGTAATTGATTTACCTAAATTTAATGGAAATAGCGAATCATGGCTGGAATTTCACGATATTTTCGAGTCATTGATTCATAATAATCATGCCGTGAATGACGTTCAAAAATTCCATTATTTGTTATCAACTTTAACGGGTGAAGCTCGACAAGTAATTGCGAGTTTAGAAATTACCAATACAAACTATGATGTTGCGTGGGATTTAGTTTGCAGTCGATATAACAACCCTCGAATACTAGTGCAAAATCACATTAAGGCACTTTTTAAAATTGAAAGAATTACTTCCGTTAACTCGAATGTAATACGCACTTTAATTGATAACATTCGCAAACATTTACGTGCATTAAACACATTAAAGGAACCCACCGATAAATGGGACACATTAATTGTATATTTAGTTTCCACTAAATTGGATTTCGAATCAAACCGTGAATGGGAACATCAAAAAATACAGATTGATAAACCCACATTAGACGATTTATTGGATTGCTTAAAAGGTAGAGCTGATTTATTAGAATCAC
The DNA here is from genome assembly GCF_036711975.1 of Onthophagus taurus. NCBI lineage: Eukaryota > Metazoa > Arthropoda > Insecta > Coleoptera > Scarabaeidae > Onthophagus > Onthophagus taurus. The sequence continues at coordinate 9,153,896 of NC_091976.1, read as the reverse complement.
TTGAAGATAAAGGGGCGTCTAAATCATTAGTTAAACATCAGTCAGCTACTAAAGCTAGATCATTTGTAGTTTCAAGGCAGATAGATGCAATAAAATGTGTTTTGTGCAAGGCCGAACATAATCTTCAACATTGCCCTGAATTTCTTCAACTTAACATACAAAAACGTATAGAGCAAGTAAAAAAATTGAAACTTTGTATGAATTGTCTTCGATTGGGTCACTTTATTAATCAATGTAGGTCGGGTCTATGTAAACAATGTAAATCTAAACACCACACCCTTCTGCATATCACATATAATCGTTCAGATTCGCAACAATCACCAACAACACAATTACAAACTCTCACATCTAGTTCATTAACAACTGTACAAACATTATTATCAACTGTCACTTTACATGCATTTGATCGGCGAAATAAAAAACACACATTCCGTGCACTACTAGATCCAGGTAGTCAAAGTAGCTTCATAACGACAGATCTTCGCGAAAGGTTGCATCTCCCTGAAACAAAAACAAATATCAGCGTTACGGGAATAACTCAATCTAAATCTACAATTTCTAGTTCATGTTTGCTAAAAATACATTCGCATTGTACTAATTTTTCACTTCAAGTTACGTGTCTTGTCCTTCCAGTAATTACTAGTAATTTGCCTCAGTTCGCTATCGATGTTAATTCGTTAAAGATTCCTGCTCACCTACGCTTAGCTGATCCTGAGTTTTATAACCCAAATAGTATTGATATGTTGCTAGGCGCAGATTACTTTTGGGAATTGTTGTGCATAGGTCAAATCAAATTAGATGATGGACCGGTTATACAAAATACAAGGTTCGGGTGGATTGTTTCGGGCCCGGTTCAAACAAGCGCTGTGCCTTCTATCCAGTGCAATTTAGTTCAAAGCGCACAGTCATCAAAACTTCACGAACAACTCACGCGTTTTTGGGAAGTTGAGTCGGTGAACATACCCATTTCGCTATCGAAATCTGACGCGTTCTGTGAGAAACATTTTCAAGAAACGACCTCGCGAACGGATGACGGCCGATTCATAGTTACAATTCCAATCGATGGAGAACTTCATCAATTGGGCGAGTCGTACCACAATGCCAAAACACGCTTACTAAGTATGGAGCGTAAATTCAAGCGATTACCAGAATTCGGCAATAAATATCGCGAATTCATGCGAGAATACTCTGAATTAGGCCATATGCGTAGGGTAGTATCACCGCAGGAATCAGATAAAAATAATTACTATATACCCCACCACGGTGTTATAAACGAAAAAAGCGCAACCACAAAGTTACGAGTAGTGTTTGATGCGTCGTGCCCTACATCCACCGGTTATTCTTTTAACGATCTGCAGGTTGTGGGTCCTACTATCCAACCAGATCTATTTAGCGCTCTAGTCCGGTACAGACAATATAGCATAGTTGTAGTATCAGATATTCAAAAAATGTATCGTGCATGCCTCGTTAACACGGAACAATTAAGGTTCCAACGTATTCTATGGCGCGATTCCGAAAATCTTCCAATAGAGGTTTACGAGTTAACCACTATTACCTACGGTACAGCATCAGCAAGTTACCTAGCAACTCGCTGTTTAAAGCAGTTAGGTTTAGAAAGCTCCGATCCAGTGATTGCTAACGTTATTAAGAATCATTTTTACGTAGACGACCTTCTTACGGGAGCGGATTCAGTTGAGAAAGTTATGTACATTATTGACGGAGTATCACTAACTTTGAATGCGGGCGGTTTCAAGCTACATAAATGGGTTTCTAACAATCCCGCAATATTACGTTGTGTATCAGATAGTAGAGCGGAAGATATAATAGACATGGGACGTAGGGAAAATACGCGTACGTTAGGTCTGATGTGGGATCCTCAGAAAGATGTCTTTAAATTTAACATTAGCAAAAACACAACTATGACACGGGTTACCAAACGATCTATTCTTTCTGAGATAGCTCAAATCTTCGATCCGTTAGGGTTATTGAGTCCTGTTATCATAAGGGCCAAAATTATCCTTCAACACATTTGGCAGGAGGGATTGGATTGGGATGTTTCACTTCCAAATCAAATTTACACACGTTGGTGTGAATTTCGTGACATGTTAGTTCTATTAAATTCCATTGAAATTCCACGTCATATTTCGTTAAAAAATGCGAATGAATTTGAACTGCATGGATTTTCAGATGCATCAATTAAAGCATACGGAGCTTGTGTTTACTTACGAGCTACTAATTCTTATAATGATTGTTCGGTTCAATTAGTATGCGCAAAATCCAGAGTGGCTCCAATAAAACCTACTACGGTTCCGCGATTAGAACTGCTTGGTGCTTTGTTACTTACCGATCTTGTTAATAAAGTTAGGGCAGCTTTAAATCTAGAAATTAAAAGAGTAGTGTACTGGACGGACTCTAGTGTTCTGATAGGATGGCTAGGAACTGATCCTAGTAAATTACATACATTCGTAGGAAATCGCATTGCGCGAATTCTTGACTTATCGAGAGCGTCTGATTGGCGCTACGTTTCAACCGAGCACAACCCCGCAGACCCCGTTTCACGCGGTATAGACTCGGGAGCCCTCGCGGATTTAACAATATATTGGTGTGGTCCTGTATGGTTAAAGCAAGATGAGTCGTTATGGCCACGTAGAACGTTTCGTTCTGAAAGTTTACCGGAAATAAAGGTTAACGTTCTAAAAGCTACTATAATTGAAGAATGCGTTATTCCGTTCACGCGCTTTTCTACCCTATCTCGGCTACAACGTGTAATAGCATATTGTCTGCGGTTCGTTAATAATTGTTCAAATAAATCTGATAAACGAACGGGTTCTTTAAAATGTTCGGAATTGAATGAAGCGCAAATTTACCTAATCAAATGTAGTCAACGAGACTCATTTCAGGATGAAATCAATCATTTGAGTGGCAAGGGCAGTTTGCCGCAGAAAAACGAACTAACTAAATTAAACGTATTTCTTGATCACACTGGTATTATGCGCGTAGGCGGTCGATTACGCAATTCGTCTTATAACGTTGATAAAAAGCACCCGATGCTACTTCATAGTAAACACGTGTTAACGCGGTTGATCTTCGAACACGAACACGTACAACTTCTTCATGCAGGTCCGCAACATTTACTAGCTTCAATACGGGATCGGTATTGGCCGATTGGGGGGAGAAATCTTGCCAAAAAGGTAATCTTTAATTGCATGCGTTGTTTTCGAGTAAAACCGCGGGTGTCGCAGCCTATTATGGGCGATTTACCATCGCAACGTGTTACTCCAGCACCTCCGTTCAGTACCACCGGCGTCGATTACGCTGGCCCGTTTCTTTTGAAAGATCGGAAAGGTCGCGGTTCTAAAACTTCAAAATGCTATATTTGTCTATTTGTATGCTTTATAACACGTGCTATACACCTTGAATTGGTGTCGGATTTGACTTCTGAATGTTTTATTGCAGCACTGCGGCGTTTTGTTGGTCGCCGTGGAAAGCCGTCTCAGATTTTTTCGGATAACGGTACCAATTTCGTCGGCGCGAATCGCGAGCTTCACGAGTTAGGAACGTTCCTACAAGGTTCCAATCAATTAACCGATGTGATTGAGAATGAGTCGATTAATTGGTCATTCATTCCCCCTAATTCGCCTCATTTCGGCGGTTTATGGGAGGCAGGCGTTAAAGCAACCAAATATCATTTAAAGCGGGTCGTTGGCAATGTAATACTTACCTTTGAACAATTTTATACGCTGTTGATTCAAATTGAAGCTATCCTAAATTCTCGCCCTTTGTCACCCTTGTCCACGGATCCCAATGATTTAACACCCTTAACTCCTGCGCATTTCTTAATTGGGAGAACGCTTTCGGCCCCACCAGATCCAAGCCTGGATCACGTCAAGTTAAATCGGCTGTCCCACTATCAATATACGCAACGAATTCAGCAAGACTTTTGGAAGCGTTGGTCAAAGGAATATATTTCGGAACTCCAACGCCGTTCCAAGTGGTCAACTAAAACAGAGAATCTTAAAATTGATGAATTGGTTGTAGTAAAGGATGACAACTTACCAACATTGAAGTGGTTATATGGTCGCGTTATCGCTCTACACCCTGGATCCGATGGTATTGCAAGAGTTGCTACCGTACGCACCACCAACGGGATTATCAAGCGACCAACCAATAAACTTTGCCCGCTTCCAATGACAAATTAGTATTAATTTTGATATTATTTACTTTTTTTGTTATTGTTACCTTAGGTGATTGTCTATTAGATATAGACAATCAAATAATTTGTTATAATATGTTTTCTTTAGCGCTCCCCCCTCCCATATACTCACTAATTTTTTTTTTTTTGAAAGGTAGTCCTTTCAAGGCGGGGGGCATGTTGTAATTTGTATCTTGTTTATACACATTTTGGCATTTTTTATTTGTATTTAAATTAGTTTTCCGATTTGTCAAGAATCATAGCAATAAGAAGTTTTTGTTTTGTTTTCGTTGTTGTTGACAACAAGCGCGTCACTAATCAATAAGATTTTTGTAAGAGCGTCGTTTGAGTCGTGTTGTACCTTCGTTATAATTAATAAATAATTCGTTACAACAAAAGCCAACAAATCGTTATTCGTTACGAAGAAGTGTTAACCAGCGCTATAACATACGTTATATTATTCAACAATACACATCGAAGAAAAATTGATAAACATAATTATTAACATTACGAATCCGATTTATTAATATTAATGTACAAATGATCATTGTCTCAACAAATTATTTTTTTAGGGAGACGTATTTTATTCATTATAATGACGAAATAATTTGTTGTGCCAATAACAATATTATTTAAGAACGCCAAGTTCGTCAAATTAATGTAATATTGATTATCGCAACGTACTAAACATTAAAAAAAAACTGAACGAATCCAATAAGTTATGATAATAAGGGACGAATTGTAACGTCCCTTACGAACCTTGTTTACTTGTTTCTACCGGTTTCTGCTTGATTCCAAGAATCATTTCTTTATTGTGTGCTAGCTCATTCGCGTAACGAAACTTCTGGGTGAAGTGAATTTAGTACTGTTTTGAAAAAAAATACTGTTTTGTTTTACATGCTACAAATTTAATAGTTAAATTGTTGTAGATTTATATTTGAGCTGAGATAATTTTTGATAAAATAAGTTTTGTTCTTCAAAGTGCTCAACTTTGCTTGTTGTTTCTTAAACATGTCTACTAATATTTAGTAGGATACTTAAATTGAGATGCATTGATGACAATAACTTTTGGTAGGTATTTTAAGTTGTTGATAATAATGATTTGATCATTAACATATGATAATCTCTCTTCCGAACATTTGACTATGCTCGGAAAGCCTGCAGACAGTTAAGGTTTACAGACCTTAAAACAGTAACTCAACATCAGAATTACTTGAAAAATGGCCATTTTATAAAAGGCCATATGGGTTTAGTTTGATATAAACAATATCTCTTTCGTAATTATACCAGAAAAGCTTACAACATGTTATTTTACAGATTAACATGGACGTTACGGCAGGGTTTGATACTAATCACGATAGTTTGTTAATGAACTGGAAGCAATGTGAGGAGATAATTATGGATTCTACTAATACAACCTTTTGCGATGGCAATTGCCGAGAATATTTTTAAATTAAATTTTGAAGTTGCCGTCAAAAATCAAATGTATAACGAATAGATAATTCAATAGTTGTAGATAATGAACTTTTTTTGATTTTATATTATTGTATTAAAATAGCTATTAAAATATACATAACTTCCTTTTTTGAACTAGGCGTCATTTAGTCGGTTGATGTCGTAGTGGAGCGCTAGTGGTCTCGATCGAGAGGGTGGACTATAAAGTTTTGATCCGACAAAGTTGAGGTGCCATCATGCGTTGGAACAGTGAGAAGCGTGTGTTTTCCGTTGAGGCCTACTTTTCAAACGGATATTCTGTGATCGTAACCCAGTGCGCCTTTCGGAATCACTTTAATTTAGCCCCGTTGGCCCCTGTCCCGGATCGAAAAGAAATTGTGAGGTGGGTCACTACGTTCAGACAAACTGCAAGTGCGACAAGACGAAGAACTGGAGTCCCATTAGAGCACCTGAGAACATTGAGGCAGTGAGAGCTTTAGTGTTGCGATCTGCACGGCTAGATGAGTTGGACTTAGGGGACATTTGGTTCCAACAAAACAGTGCAACGGCTCATACTTCAAGAGCGTCGATGGCTGTTTTGAGGGAACACTTCCCAAAACGCTTAATCTCAATTAGAGGCGATTTGGTCTCCCGATTTGGCCCCGAAATTGCCAACATAACCCTTGCTATACTGGCAAGAGTCATGACAAACACCAGAAATCGGTTTACTCAGTGTATGAATAATGGGGGACGTGACCTACCTGATTTGATCTTCAAAACTGTGTAATACAAAACTTTATGTATGTGCCTACAGTATAAAAAACAAACAAAAATTTTCTGATTCATACAATAGATGTTATTAAGTTTTGAAAAAAGGAAGTTATGTTACCGCACCCTGTATAAATTGGATTAAATTCAATTACTAAATTAAATTAACTAATGTTTACTGAGCATAGTTAAATTTTGCAATATTCCCTTAAACAGTGATTATCTTGGAAACGGAGAACTTTAGAGAAGATTAGTAGGTATACCAAATTTATGTAAAATAGTCTGAAAAACTGTTTCAAGTTGTGTGAGTTGTAAAAATTTTAACGATGAAAAAGATATGACTACTTTAAGGGTGTTTTTTTAGGGTAGGCAGCGCCATCTGAAAATTTCATGTTCATAATTTACGAAAAAGCGAAATTATTAAAGAAAAACGAAAATAAAGTATTAAATTTAACCATCTGTATCTTCGTTGTTATTAACAATTCGACTAAGATAAGTTGGGTTAAATCGTAATAAGTTTATATAAGGAATTCACTGTTCATATACAGTTAGTGTAGTTTTATATAAAAAAAACAATAATATTTAAGCCGTTTAATATTCAATTATTGAATAATTTAATGCTATTACACAATATCACATTTATTGACAACAATCTCCTTTTTTGGCATGCATATATATATATATATATATCTATATCCATTTAAACATCAAAATATCGCGTCCAATGCTTTTCTCTTATTAATTATGTAGAAACTTAAATAATAGGTTACTTCATTTAAAAATAGTAGCGCAAAATTCGATCTTAATGATTAGCCTTAAATCAAATTTGAATTTGGCTCCTAATTTTTAAATGAGTAGTAGATTGCACATCACATCAAAAAATTTTAATTTGTATAATATTACAACAATATCTATATTATAAGTGGAACACATAATTATTTTCTTTTTAAAGCTCTATTGATAAACAATTTTTTTTGGGTTAGGAACAAACCACTGCGTAAAACCGTCGCGTCGTCGAACATAAAAGACGAATCGTATCGGGTGGAATTGAATCTTTCTTGTTGCTTTTACCTCTGTATCAACTTTGAATTTCATATAAATAAAAATAGAAATCACTGAATAATATTAGCAATACCAGGTACAACCTGTTACAATATACTTCGTGAACCGTTAGTATTAGCAATTGTGTGTGTTGAATGAAAAATTGCATTTAAATTATAGATGAACGTGGGATGGTTCCCAACAAATCTTTCAATAAATTTGATATTTGTAGATATGAAATGTTGAAATAATTCGTGATTTATTATAGTTGGTGTAGATTTATATAAAGAAATATTTAAGCCGTTTAATTATTATTCAATTATTATTGCATAATTTAATACTATTATATAATATCACATTTATTGACAACAATTCTTTTTTCGCATGCATATATATGTGTATATCCATTTAAACATCAAAATATCCCGTCAAATGCTTTCCCCATGTTAATTATGTAGACACTTAAATAATAGGTTAATTTGTTTAAAAATAGGAGCACAAAATTCAATCTTAATGATTAGTCTTAAATCAAATTTGAATTTGGCTCCTAACTTTTAAACGAGTAGTGGATTGTACATACATCACATAAAAAAATTTTAATTTGGATAATATTACAACAATATCTATATTAGTGGATGAGTGGAACACATTATTATTTTCTTTTTAAAGCTCGATTGGCAAACAATTTATTTTTGCTTAATAACTTGCGTTATCTCCTCTCATCGATATTATTCAATTAACTGACGAAACTATTTATCTAGGCGACTTCAACATAGATATGCTTAAACCCAATATGCCCGCGGTTGCTGAGTTTAATGGCACATTAGATGTGTTTGGGTTGTTACCTCTGCCACTTTATTTGATTTAATTTTGGTCTCTAATGAAGACCTAATACTTAATAGTGGCCGTTGAGTTACGATCTTTCAGATCACTCGTTGATTTTTGCTGAATTGAATATACCACAGGAGAATGTAATAATAAGTTGGTTTTTTATGACCATCTACAATCATTGCCCTGGCGTATTCTTTACGAATTACATTCCATTGATGATAAAATTCAATTTTTTAATGAAAATATATTAACGCTTTTGGACCTACATGCACCCGTGGTTGTCCAGTGAGGTAAGACTGGCCATGCGAACCCGAAATAAATTCTTTCAAACCTTTAAACGCTCGCGAAATACCTTACATTGGCAGCAGTATAAGTTAGCGCGTAACATGGTTACTAATATGCTTCGTAATTGTAAAAAAGACTATTTGCAAAAGTTTTTGGATACAGGTAGCGTGGCTGGGTCTTGGTCTGCGTTGAAGAAGACTAATTTGGTTAAATTCAAACATAGAGCACTACCTAACCATTTTGCGGATGCTTCTGTCGTTAGCGACTATTTTATTGACTCGATTCCCAACAGGAATAATACAGTTATTGGATATTTACATGGGCGTAAATGAAAACTTAAGTTGTTCTCTTAAACTGTCAACGGTGTCATTAAGTTCGGTAAGTTGTTAAGGCACTGTATGCCATTTTTATTGCCTTACATCACCCATATTATTAACTTTTGTATTAAAAACGGCGTTTTCTCTACTGCATGGAAACTGGCGGTTGTGCTTCCGATACCGAAAGTAGCCAATTCTCACGTCTGACCGTAATTTCAAAGGTTTTAGAAAAAATTGTTAATGTACAGTTGCAACAACGCGACACGTCGCATGATTTTTACTTTGTTTTCACATTAGCACGGTACAGCGCAGCACAACTCGACACAGCATTTTATGCAGCAGACAACTGTGCAATATCAGTTGCATTTAGATTTCTTTGAGATGTGCACGTCCGAAGAAAGCTCTTCGTCGTATTCGGAAGAAGAAGTACTGCTTCTTACAACCATGTGTTTGGAACTTGAGAAACCTAAACGAAAAAAGAAGCGTGCTTGTTGGATGCATGACATATTTCGCGCAAGACTGGACGAAGGGGAGTTTCATACGCTATTCAATCGGTTACAAAACGATGAAAAAAAATTTTATAAATATTATAGAACGAACCCTGCAAAATATAATCAATTATTTGACATTTTTTTGATAAGGGCACACGTAGCCCTTATCAAAAAAAAATACAAAATTGGCTGCGATTTATTTTTGGCGTTGGAAGGTTTGAAAGAATTTCATATAAATTAGGGGAACTTAAATGGCTTAATACATATGTCTTATAGGAGACTTTTTCACAGTTGTGTATTTTACCATAATATTGTTCGAAGAGAAAAACCTGAATACCTGTGCCGCAAAATTCAGTACCGCACTGATGTTCACAATTTGAATTTGAGATTCAGGGGGACTCTATCACCGCCCTTTCACCACAATGATCTATTCAAGAGGAGTTTTCATTATCAAATTGTAAAAGTGTACAATAATCTACCCTATGAAACAATCCAACTGGCAAACATTTCCACCTTTAAAAAGTATATTTTTGGTGACTTATTCGACTAATGACAGCGATGAAATGGCTACAAGTACGATCCAGTGTCCGCATTTGCTTCTTGTGTTTTATTTATTTATTTTTTTTTCTTTTTCAATTATTATACGAGTATCTAGGTTTAAGTTTTAATTTTAAGTTGAGCAGTGCTTAGGCACTGAACTTCACCTTTTCATACCTTATATGCTATTTATTTTATGTTTCTAATATATTTAGTAACATTGTTGATTTGTATTGCATTAACAGGTAACAATAAAGTCACTGTTATGTTAGGGATATTTTGTGTGCGGGAGATTTTGGGTTGGTAGTGCGGAGCGTGGGGTGGCAATGGAGTGATTCCCGCGTTCGAAATGTTCCGAGACGTTAGATAAAACGAACAGGTCTGAACAAGATCGAGAGAGTCGAACATGAGAGTTGGTGCGTGGCAGATGTAGAAAACGTGTATCGCGAGAAAAGACGGACAAAACGGGCGTGTGTTGAGAAATACAAACGCTGAACTAAATTTACATTAATATTATGTTTGAAGATTCAATAAAGTTGTTATTTAGATAAATTTACGTGAGTGTATTTACTTTAATTATTATATACTCATTCGTCTATCTGCACGTGCAATTGGGTAAAATTCTTGTTGACTCGTACTGGGTGGTGGATATCTCCATCTCCATGTCTTTGGAAGATATCTGTCCGTTGAAGCTAGTTCTCGGAACAGAGCTTCAGACGGACTCAAACCGCTCTCTTTGGTGTTGTTCTCTTCAACTTCGACCTTCGTCCATCGTCGATTCAAAAGGCTGGGTTTAGAAGGGCTTGGGAAGAAACCACTGGATGAAACCGTCGCCGAACATAGAAGTCGAATCGTATCGGGTGCAATTGGATCTTTGTTGTTGCTCCCGCTCTGTTTCAACTTTGAAGGATTCTTGTTTTGTACGCTCCAAAAACTACAAACGTCTCTGAAAACAGAAGCAACCTAAAAGAAAAAAAATTAAAATTTTTTTTAGAAATGTTGCATTAAAATTTTTACTTGATCTATACTCTCTCGAACGGAAATTTCATGAAAACAAACACAACCGATTTCTTTGCTTCTTTTTTGACCTTCCTCCAGCGTAACCATCCGACCGTTGATTTGATCGATTTTATTTCCGACTAAAACGACGGGAACTTCGGTAATACCCTCTTTCGAACCATTTCCTAATCTTTTTCCACATTTGTGGTAGTTTATCAAGAATTTCAAACGGCAACATTCGTCGAATGAGCATTTATCGGTCACCGAATACATCAAGATAAAAGCTTCTGCCCATCTTATGTTGGCCGCTAAAGTTAAAGATTCGCCATTTTCTTGTTCGATTTGTCCCGCGGTATCTAAAATCTCGAAATAAACCATTCGGTTGTCTATAACGGTATTAAAATTGTAGACTTTTTCCAATGTTGGATCATATTCACCGATGTAACGTCTTGTAATAAATCTAACAACCAGAGCTAAAATTAAATTAAAGTAAATTAAAAAGTAAAGATTGAGTTAACAAATTTAAACCTGATTTTCCAACTCCGGCTTGTCCTAAAACCATAACTTTTAAAGTTTTTTGTCGGGGATAGAGTCCTAAGTTAACTAAAAAAGATTATTTTAAGTCGTTTTAACGTAAATTATCGCAAAACAAAATTTACCTAATTTATTCATCATGTCACGTCGAAACAAAACGGTTCAGGTTTTCAAGCTCAATCGAGTGCTTCTTGATTGTTGTGTAATATTCTCTCTAAGTTTAATTACGAAGAACGAGATTAGAATCCGGACCAGAATAATAATTCGAATACAGTTTAATATTTCTAGGGAGAGTAAAATGGAAGAGATTACGTGAACCTTCCTTTAGGGTTACGATACCAAAAAAAAAAAATAATAAAAAGGGACAAAATCAATAAAACCAACTAAAACGGAATGAAATGAAGATTCGATCTCGACTTTTTTGTTTGAGTATTAGTGATGCTTTTTACAAAAATAAATTCCCAAAAAAAATTGTAATCGGATCTAGTTTTTGATTCTTTTTTAAATATTAATTTGCCAGGTGTGAAACCCCGCCGAGGTACGATTTCCGCACGTGCCGGTGTGTCCAGCAGAAGGCGTTGTGCAGGTGCTCGTTCAGCACCACAGGGAAGAGTGGAGAATGAGAGGGGCCAGTGGGACGACTGTTCCAGCCCAAGCGAGAGGTATGTAAGGGAAACTGTACTCAACTCAGTGGATGAGTCTATTAACTGTTTACAAGTAAACCTGCAACACGCTACGGCTCTCCTCAGCAGAACCTGGAGGAAGGTTACTTACTTTGCTCAGGGGATAGACCCAGAGCTTGCTTACTTATCAAGAATAACATTAATGTGTTACGGGGGATGGATTGCGCCGAAGAAGAAACAACAGTTGTTGAATAAAACGAAATAATTTATTTACAAAAATATGTACAAAAAAAAACCCTCAAAGGTTTTTTTAAGACGAAAGGGGTCGTCTTCGAGTTGGCGGTTGAAGTGCTGGCTTGTTGTCGCTTCGGAGTTCGGTTGGAATTGACCGCTGATGGAAACCCGGCCGCCTTAAATAGGCGCCCTTGGGTAAAACCCTATCAACCGGGCGTTGTGGTTGGTTGGCGACCGTCCGATCCGTAGGTAGGGTTGACGACCAATGGCCAAGCAGATCGAACGGCGCTCAATTCGTACTTAGTGACACCCCCTCCCTCAAGGCGCTGGTTCGGGCTGCGCAGGTGGGTGTCGATGTGGTGGAGGAGCCAGACGTAGGTCGTTGATGTGGACTTTGCTGGGCTCTGCAGTCTGGTGTCTGCGGATCCAGTACGTTGTAGGTCCGGCCTCCTCTATAACCATATGGGGTCCTATCCAACGAGGACCAAACGGCGTCGCTACATGAGCCCGCTCCATTAGGAGCTGCCTTGGCAGGAACCGCCTGGGTGGTGGTACAGCCCCAGCGTATCGCTGGCGGTATCGATGCTCGTTCCTGTGCGCTCGTCTTCTTCTCTCGGCCCGTCCTGCCGCTGGCTGTTGACCATCTTGGGGGCCCTCAAGAAACCATTCCCCAGGTCGCGGTAACTCGTATCCCAACAGCAGGGCGGCGGGGGTTTCTCTTGTCGCCGCGTTGCGCCGTGACCGAACGTTGAATAGAGCCCGATTGATGTGTCGATCCCAGGTCGTTGGATTTATGCCCTGGAGTTGGATCCGTATGCATTTCTTTATTTCTTGAATCCTCCTCTCCGCAGGATTGGCCTGAGGGTGGTATATCGGCGTCGTCCAGTGGTGGCACCCCCAACGTCTCAGCGCGGAGTCCCAGTTGGCGCTGGTAAACTGAGGCCCATTGTCGGATAAAATGGCCCTTGGATAACCATACCGGGGAAACACCTCGCTCTCCAGGATATTTATGATTTTCGGAGCGCTGCTGGTAGCGGCCGGAAACGCCTCCACCCATCGACTGAACAGGTCGGTGACAACGAACACAAACCTGTTGTTATCTCGTGTTTTCACGTATGGGCCCATGAGATCTACTGCCAAAACTTCCCATGGTTGTGTGGGCGCTCGTGGTCGTAATGGAGCCCGTTCCTGTAGGGGTCCCCGCTTGAGCGATGAGCAGGCCCAGCAATCCCGGACGTGTCTGGCCACGTCTTCCTCTACGCCGAGCCACCAGTATTTCCTCAGGATGACCCTCGTGGTTTCCTCAGCTCCGGGATGGCCTGCGGTGGACGCGTCATGGTAGGCGTGCAACACCTGGTCGTGCATGTCCTGTGGCACGATCAATCGGTTACCATCGGGATGTCGTCTCCACAAAAGCCCATCATGCACTAAATACTGGGCGGCGACTCTAGCTTCCGCCGGGTTTGCGGGACCCGCCTCGTTGATTCCGTCCAGGGTACGAATCAGGTTTTGGCTGTGGGGATTTCGTCGTTGACTGTCTTTTAAGTCGTCTGCTAGCCCAGGGAATTCGACACATGCAATGTGGGGTCGGACGTTTTTTGGTTCTTGTTCGGCGGATGGTGGAAGAAACATCCGGTCGACGTCAGCTATGTGACCCGCAGGGGTCGTTGGCTCATGCCCGGGTTGGCGCGAGAGAAAGTCCGGGAGTTCGTTCTGTTCCCCCGGGACGTGTTGTACGTCAAATTTATATTCCTGAAGAAGGAGCGCCCACCGGGTTAACTTGGCATTCCGGTCCTTCATGGTGTCAAGCCATAACAATGCTCTACTGTCGGTGCGCAGGGTGAATCTTCTGTCCTCCAGGTACGGTCGGAAAAATCGCATCGCCCAGACGACTGCCAAGCATTCCTGTTCGTTAGCATGGTAACGCTGCTCAGTGGGAGACAACTTGGCGCTGGCAAATGCGATGATCTTCCTTTCCGGTTCTTGGTAGAGGACCGCGGCAATTCCCTTCCCGCTGGCATCGGTCTGTAGCACGAAAGGTTGAGTGAAGTCCGGGCGTCTAAGTTGCAGTGGGCGGCTCAGTAGCTGTTTAATCTCGAGAAAGGCGTTCTCGGCTTCAGCTGTCCACTTAAACTGTTTCTGGCCCCGCAAGAGATCTGTCAGCGGGGTTAACACTTCGGCGCAGCGTGGGATAAACCCGCGTAGCCAGTTACACAGTCCCAAGAAGGATCGCAGCTGCTTCTTGTTGGACGGTCTCGATGCGTCGCAGAGGGAGTTGACGTGGTTCGGTAAGGGCTCCACTCCTCCTGGTGTAATCCGGTGACCCAGGTAGTCGATGGTTGTTGCCCCCAAGTGGCATTTTTCCGGTGATAACCGGAGGTTGTGTAACCGGAGTCGTTCAAACACCAGGTGTAAGTGTCTAAGGTGTTCTTCCCAGGAGTTGCTGTAGACGATGACATCATCCAGGTACACCAGGGCGAATTTCCGGAGGTATCCAGGGAGCACTTCTTGCGTCATCAACTTCTGGAACGTCGCCGGGGCATTCTTCAATCCGAAAGGCATGACGCGAAACTGGTAGGTGGCACCGTCGGGAGTTGTGAAGGCGGTTAAGGGTCGAGACCCCTTCTCCATTGGGATTTGCCAATATCCGGACCGCAGGTCGAGGCTCGAAAAAACGGTAGCCTGGCTGAGGTCCCGCAGCGTCTCGTGGATGATTGGCAAAGCTGAGGACTCGTCCACCGTTTGCTGGTTTAATCGACGGTAGTCGACGCAAAACCTCTTGGCCCCATCTTTCTTCTCCACCAGTACGATCGGAGATGAATACGGCGAACGACTGGCTTCAATGACACCTTCCGCCAACATCTTCTCTACTTCACGGGCGATAAATTCCTTTTTGGTATAGGAGCAGCGGTATGGCGGTAGTCGAAACGGCCTTGCTCCTTCGGTGAGCTCCAGTTTGTGCTGAGTTGCCCCTGTGGTACTCTTATGGGAGTCGGTAAACACGTCGGGGAAGGCACGAAGCGTCGTTAGAAAGGCCTCTTTGTGTTTGTCCGGAAATTGGTGACGGATAGTACTGACGTCCAGAGCGGGCAGTGGCGCAGTGGGGCTGCCCCGTCGGAAGTACATCGTGGTCCTCTTCTCTTTCCCGAAGTGAAAACAGCCTCGTTGGAAATCGAGGATCACCCCTTGGTCGCGGAACCAGGGATCCCCAAAAACAAACGGGGTGCTGAGTCGGGGAACCACCAAAAACTGCTGGGTGCACTGGAGTCCACCGATGGTGAACTGGATTTCGGCCTTCCCGAGGATGGGCAGCTGGGCATTCGGGTCCGCTTGGGTGGCGTAGGTGTCTCCCAGCGGTTTATAAGACGCGACGGCTCTTGAGCTGACGAAGTTGCTTGTCGAGCCGGAATCCAGGAGAGCTAGGCTGCGCCTTCCTGCTACCTCGATTATTACAGTCGAGCGGCTGGAGCAACCAGGTTCCTCCAATGTGGAGATTACTGCGGCCGTCCGGGTTGTCCTGGGCGAACGGCCGCCGTTTCGTTTCCCGAACCGGTGCTGCTTTGTAGGGGACAGTCACGGTTCCAATGGTACCCGGGGCAGTACCAGCATCGGGGCACCTTCTTCTTGGGGTCCTCGTTGTCCTCTTCAGGAGTCTTCTTACCCTTTGGAGATGGTGTTGTGGGTTGTTTGAGGAGGCCCGACTTCTTCAGAAGCGCCTCCGTGCGAATTGCTTTGTGTCGCAACTCGTGTATGTTGGCCGGCGTGGGGGACAGGTGCAGCTGTAGCTGAGGTAGCAGCAGGGCAACCATCATTCCAATGTCGTCGTCCGGTTTTCGGTGCAGACGACGGGCTTGCAGGTGTTTGCGTTTCAAAAACGCCTGCACCGATTCATCAGTCTGCTGATGGCGGCTGAAATATTGGCCGTTGACTTGTGCCAATATTTGCGGACTGTTGAACCTTTCCAACAGCGCTTGGTGAAATTCCGCGAAGGACATCTCCAAATCATCGAATGCACTCCACCACACAGCGGCATCTTCTCGAAGAAAACTGGTCGCTTTCTTTGTTTGTTCCGCTGATGGAATGCCGGTGTCAGTGAAATATGTCTTTATTACCTTGATGAATTCTGCAGGATCCTCCAAGGAATCGCCGGTGAAGCACGGGGGCTCGGCTTTTGAGATGCAGACATGTTCGGCCAATAACTTTGACAGGGCGCAAACCTGTGTCTGAACGGTCGCACTGTCTTGTTTCGGTTCTTCAGCGGTCTTCCCCATCTTCTGCGTTTGGGATTCTTTTCCTTTCTTCTCTTCTTTAATCGGTTGGGTGGGCCCCTCTTCTTCTGAAGAGCTTGCCAAATCTTCCTTCGTCGGATATGGCGGTGTCGACAATGAACGGCTTCTCGTTGTTGGTCCTTTTGGCATTATCGGGCCCCACGTTGGGCGCCAATTGTTACGGGGGATGGATTGCGCCGAAGAAGAAACAACAGTTGTTGAATAAAACGAAATAATTTATATACAAAAGTATGTACAAAAAAAACCCTCAAAGGTTTTTTTAAGACGAAAGGGGTCGTCTTTGAATTGGCGGTTGAAGTGCTGGCTTGTTGTCGCTTCGGAGTTCGGTTGGAATTGACCGCTGATGGAAACCCGGCCGCCTTAAATAGGCGCCCTTGGGTAAAACCCTATCAACCGGGCGTTGTGGTTGGTTGGCGACCGTCCGATCCGTAGGTAGGGTTGACGACCAATGGCCAAGCAGATCGAACGGCGCTCAATTCGTACTTAGTGACAAATGCATTCTTAATCTCAGAGCATAGCGATCGCGATTGTATGGCTGCGGTTCTGAGAATTTAAGGTGAGAAAGGCTGGACAAAAGTTATATAATAATGATCTTCCCCCGGCCGCTATGCGACACGTAATTGCCTACAGCCAGAGGAATAACCTACAAGTGGTTATTGGATGTGACGCTAATGCACACCACACAATATAGGCAAGCACCAACACAAATGAAAGTGGTGAGTTGCTTTTTGACTACCTATTGGGGGAGGGGCTTACTGTTAATAATATAGGCGCCAAACCAACCTTTGTTACCAGAAATAGAGCAGAGGTACTTGACATTACGTTCAGCTCAATCATATTAAGCTGAAAGATAATCTCCTATCCTCTGAACCGTCGTGTTCAGATCATAGACATATTCAATTTAAAATTGACCTAGGGATGAAATCGGACTGTATGTACCGTAATCCCCGTAGCACTAATTGGGATCTGTTTAAGAGTTGCCTTGCAGATAACCTAACTAGTGTGATCAATTCGTTCTGCCTACCAGTAACAATTCACTGAAAGTAAAAAGTAATAATTGGGGCACACCCTGGTGGAACGAATGTCTTAGCTCCGAAAGACAAGAGGTCCGGAGGCTTTTTAACCAGGCCAAGACATTAGGTGCGTGGGAGAAATATAAACAAGCTCTAACGAATTGCACCAAAAATATACGTAAGGCAAAAAGAGAGTCTTGGAGGAGGTTCTGGGAGGGAGTGAAAAACATACCCAGTAGTGCAAGAATTCACAAGATTCTCGCTAGAGATCCGGCACTACTCCTGGGGTCACTTAAGCGGCCTGACGGTAGTTTTACGAACTCTAGCAAAGCCTCGTCATGCAGACTCTAGGAAGCTTGATGATGTGGACTGATAATACCACAGCGGGCTATTCCTACATTGCAAAGCGCCCCTCAAATATGGATTGGGGTGTGGCTCGTCACTTGCACATCCGTCGACCAGGCGATTCAAACGTTGAAGCTGTTCAAATCGCCCGGAGAAGACAATATCTTTCCTGCTATTTTGATAAAAATTTTCAGAGCGAGTATCACCTGGAAATATGTACCGGCAGAATGGATTAAGGTAAGGGTGTCATATAAACCTAAAGCGGGCCGTTCGGTCCCTGCTCCTAATGCCTTTCCACCCATCAGCCTAACGTCATTTCTGTTGACAACCGTTGAAAAAGTTCTGGAGCTTTATATCCGTACGGTGCCACTGGTATCCGGTCCACTGAGTCGCCACCAGTATGCTTATCAAGCGGGAAAATCAGCAGAAGTGGCTCTACACAGCTTACTTGATAGAGTATCTAGGACAGTGCAGGATAAAGAAATCTTGGTTTGTGCGTTTGTGGATATAGAAGGTACGTTCAACAACACAATACCACAATCTCTTGAAAGAGCTGCTCTTAACAGGGGAGTGGAAGCAACTATAGCGGGTTGGATCCGCAATATGCTTGATAGTAGAACAGTTTCTACTTCACTCTACGGTGATACGATACACTATTTCCCGTGTTTTCTCCCCTGCTTTGATCCCTCTTGGTTGACGGTCTGATTGCGATAGTCGAAGCCGTTTTTGTAAAAATAGAAGCTTATGCTGATGACATTGTCGTTATAGTCAAAGGAACCTATTTATCGAGGATATCTAAAGTCCTCCAGGTGACCCTAAATACCATTTCTGCTTGGTGTATGCGATAAACCCGCAAAAGACAATTGTTGTGCCCTTTATCGGAAGACGAAAGGTGGATGGACTAATCCGCCCAACTATCCAAGGTGAAGAAATTCCTTTCTCAAAGGAAGTCAAATATCCAGGAGTAATCCTAGACAAAACTCTCTCATGGAATGGACATTTGCAGGGAATTTTGCACAAAGCGGTCTAGCTTTGTATCCTTGTAGATTTGTCGCAGCCTTTGTGGAAAAAATTGGGGTCTTACCTCTGAAAGACTGTACTGGCTCTATGTGACTGTGGTTAGACCTATGATTACATACGAACCAGCAGCCTGATATAGGAAAGTGCGACAGACTTCAGTTATCAGTAAACTTTCACGAATTCAACGAGTAGCTGGATTGGCGATCTCTGGTGCAATAAGCACAACGCCAACTCTAGCAACGGATGTTCTGCTTGGCCTGTCTCCTCTGCTTTTGCATATAGAGAAAGTGGCTAGAACTACCATTTACAGATTTAAGCAATATGCTCAAAACTGTTCCGACATGTCCTACCAATGGGGTGCAGAAGACATTATAAGCACTGATACTGTGCTATCAATGCCGTCAGATTTGGAAGGATTACTATCAGTGATTAATACTCGATATCATATTGTACTGCCTGAACGGCAGTCCTTGATCAAAAACGAAAATTCTCTGGTTCAGGCAGATATTTGTACGTACACAGATGGATCAAAAACGCCGGAAGGAGTCGGACCAGGAGTATACTGCCAGACACCTCGAATTAAGCAAGCTTACAGCCTGGGTACGTCCTATAATGTATTCCAGGCGGAAGTATTTGCTATTGACATGGGTGCTAAAATTCTTCTTGAGAGAGGGGTGAAGAACATAACAGTACGACTTTTTTCAGCCAGTCAAGCCGCTTTCCAGGCGCTGCAAGCCGCGAAAACAGTGTCGGCTCTGGTTAATGATTGCAAGAGAACATTAAATACACCGAGTTGTGATAACAGAGTTTCTCTGATCTGTGTCCCGGGTCACTCTGGGGTTGCCGGCAGATGACCTAGTACGAGAGGGCAGCGCTAAAGTGTTTGTGGTGCCAGAACCAGCAGTTGGTGTATCATTTGCGATGGCCAAACATAAGATTGGACTGTGACATTTTAGGACATGCTCGTAGTAGCATAAAAGTTCTAATGGGTGTCTTTATTGGGCACTGACGATTAAAAGCACACAACAAGTTGTTGGGTTTAGCCGACGATATTGAATGTGGACTATGTGCGGAGGAAGCAGAGACGGATGAGCATGTTTTATGCCATTGCCCTGCTGTTAATCGTATCAGATTCTCGATTTTTGGATCGCTGTTTATCTCCTCAAAGGATCTGAATGACCTTTCACCGAGCTAGGTATTAATGTTCGTTAAGATCATTGGACTGCACGGTGAAATTTGATAACGATATCTCTCGGGGTACAATAGATCCTTAGGGTCGCGGTGCAAGGTTGGTTGGTCCGCCTACCCGATATGTAGTCTATGTAATGTAATGTAATGCAATGTAAATCTTAATTTAAACCCGATTTGATGGATTTTCAACAATGGTGTTATTTAAAATGTTTAATATGCGAAAGAGTGCGTTGAATTTTCAACACGACTCGACATTATATCGACACTCGACAAAAAAGCAAATTTTAAGCCGGCTTCCTAAAAAGCGATATATATTACGCATTCACGTGAATTAATGACAGACGTGGCAGATATTAATTCACATGCTGTAACAGGACACTTGAGGAATGTACTAATGATAGGTAATTTTGGTAAGATTTCGGAATCTAATATAATAAGAAAACCTTGTAATAGTGTTTAGTTTTCGTCGAGATCTTTTATCGATTGAACTTCTTCCCTAAGAGAAATTGAAGCGTTTTCTTTCTATCGAAAACCCAACCAGCACCAACCAAAAAAAGATACGGTAGCTAAACCTACAGCCAACCGTATAACTCGTGATCGGTTTATTGAAAACCGCAACTTTGTTGCGTAAAAGCGGCATCTATAAAACAGGTAAATTGTGGAAAAACGTTGGTCGCACATTAATACAGCAGACAAATAGACAAATCACAATCGTTTGTTACAGACGTTTTTTTAAAAAACAAAAGACGAACTAATTACTTAAAACGCATAATTAATTTTTAACATTCCATGGTACTGTTAATAACCATCAGTGTTCATGTCTTCATTAGAATCCGCTTTTAATTAAATTTTTTATCTGCTTGGAGTGGCTATCATCCGAAACCGATTTTTTTTTACTTTTACTGGCCACTTAACTGATGCATCTATGTATAATATTAAACCGATATCATTGAAAATAGAACATGGATTGGACGAAACCCTCCTCTCCCCGCATAGTTCCTTCTGTTCCTTTTTTAATTTATAATTCGCTTAAATCCTGGTGACCTGGCTCGGATACCTATGGAAAGAGGTCTAAAAGATTCCGTAATTTTTCCGTCTTTGTCAATTTGATAATAGAATAACGCATAAAACAGAGCGTAAAACAAGAGTTCGTGGAACTGCTTATGTCGGCATTTTCAGAATAATACTTTCACAGACTTAATTAGTTGAATTGTTTTAAAATGTAACAGGTAAAACAAAATTTGTATAAAAACTGCTTGGCAATAAATTCTGAATTCATTCCATCGTTTTACATTAAGGCAAAGTGTTTAATCTAAGTCATTAAATCATGGATACTCTAGTGTGATAGAAAAAGTCGAAATAATTTTTATTTATGGAGAATGTGGTAGAAAAGTTGCTGATAGTATAGCTTTGTATCGAGAACGTTTTCCTGATCGAAATACACCTTTGAGAAGTACCTTTTACAGAGTTGTGAATGATTTCACTAACACTGGAAATGTGGAATCAAGAAAAAAAACTCGGCGAGCAACTGTAACTACGGAAGAAAAGGAAATTGCGATATTACCTAGCGTTGAGGTAAATCCTCAAGCACTCGACGACTTGCAATTGACGCCGGAATATCGAAGACCAGCATTTTAAGAATATTAAAGCGCAACAAGTATCACCCATACCACATTTCATTGCATCAACAGCAATGGAGGTGATTTTGAAAATCGATTAATATTTTGTCAATGGGCACAAGAACGAATGCGGTTGGACTTCAATTTCTTTGGTAACGTGCTATTCTCGGATGAGTCTACTTTTACAAACAAAGGACAAGTCAATAGACATAACATGCACTATTAGCGTTGAAAATCCGAGATGGTTGCGAGAAGTAGAACATCAACGACCTTGATCGGTTAATGTTTGGTGTGGCATAATTTGGTGATAAATTGATCGGTCCATACTTTATTGATGGTATGCTGAATGGGGAGAAGTACCGAAATTTTTTAGATGACGTCTTACCAACGTTACTTGTAGATTTGAGCAGGGCAGAAAGACAAAATATGTGGCTATAAAATGATGGGTGTCCAGCACATTTTTTACATATTGCATGTGAAGCTTTAGATCGGGACTATGCTGGGCGATGGATTGGAAGGGGAGGTCCAATTTCCGGGCCTGCCAGATGACCTGATTTAACATCTCTTGATTTTTTTTTGTGGGTGTCCTTAAGGATAATGTTTATCGCGAAGTACCGACTACGCCAGAAAACATGAAAAAGCGGATAAGAAATGCATGCAGAAATAGTAGTCAAGAAAACCTTTTAAGATGTAAAGAAAGTTTTAATAGAAGGGTTAATAACTGTATTGAAGTGGATGTGGAAATATTTGAACATTTATTATAAATTTTATACTTGTTGTTGACTAATAGTACAGTTTAATCATTTTATTATAAATAAACAATATTTAAAACCATTTAAATGAATAAATTATTTAGATTTTGTCTATAAAATATGTTTCGCCGTCGTACTGGCAAAACCACACTGTAATTTTTTTTTTTTAATTATTTTACTTTTATCGATAGATTCAGATTTTGCAATCAAAAACATAGGGTGCCATTTAAAAAATTGGCCGTGACCTTCATATGACCTTGAAAATAAGGTCAAGGTCAAAAAATGTTATCGTCATATGGTTTCCCCCTTCGCACAGAACAACTTTGATTTGGTTCATTTTACATAAAAATGAAATTGATTGAAAAATCAATCAAATTTTTGAGATAACCGCTTGCCTCACGTTAAATTGACTACCCTGTATTATATGTGCCAACGGAATCAACGGAATGGCAAGTGATGCGTACGTTAGCGCTTGTCATCTGACCAGGAACAAAAAAATATGTATTTAATCAATATAGACAAGATATATACAAGTGAGGTTAGGTTACAAGAATAGACTCACACCTTACAACCGTCCGGTTACGACTAACTGTTGACGTCGCTTGCTCGTGTCCCCACCATTTCAATCGTTCTCGAATGTTCTTTTGACGGTTTCTAAAACTCGGCTTCTCCTGACGGTTTTTCTCTCCTGAGAAAACTTTTTAAACTAAAACAAATATTATAATTTTCGTACACTCACGCACAAACTTTAGTTTAGGACACGTGCACACACCTATTCACAAACGTAGTCCCTCAAGGCTGCAGGAGTTTTCCGTTGCCTTCTCGCTCTTCCTTTTCCTTGTGCACGGTCCTCTTCTTTCTCCTTCTCCTCTTCGGACTCTTCATCTTGTCCTCGGTCGTCTTCTTTCTTCTTCTCCTCTTCGGACTCTTTATCTTTCTCACTTACGCCGTCACTATCAGTATCACTTTCCTCGTGATTTCTGTAGATTTTCAATTGACTTACATGGGCCGTTGCTGTCCACAATCTTCCTCCTATCTCCGGTAACTTAGTAACCCTATACGTGTCGTTAGGTAGGACTTCAATTATTGTTAAGGGTCCTCTGTACTTAGATTGTAGCTTAGTGGACTCTCCAGTTGGTTTTGGACAGGATTTCATTACTACAATGTCACCAACGGTATAATCTACTGCCCGGCAGCGCTTTCTGTCATACTGCCTCTTGTATGATTCCTGTGCCCTCTCAATGTTTCTTTGAACCATTTCCTGAACGTCACTAATAGCATTGTCTGTCTCATTAATCTCTCAATTCTCGTTCCAATCTGGCATCAATAAAATGTGGAATATACCCAAATACGGTCTCGTACGGAGCATACTTCGTGGACTTGTTTACCGCACTATTCATGTTTCTCTCGACTAGTGACAGAGTGAGGTCCCAAGCATCTTCACTTGCTGCCGTACTGATCACTAACTGATCAGAATTTACCAACGTTTCCATCACTATCTCAGCTTGTCCATTTGCTTGTGGATGTCGAGGTGAAATGTAATTTATGTCAGTACCATGTTTCGTACAGAATTCCTTGAACACCTCAGCCGTAAAGCATGTTCAACGATCCACCACGTACATTAAAGATATTCCAAAATCATTAATAAACTTTTTAACGCATTTTATAGTCGTTTGAGCTCTAGTGTCTCGCGCCGAATACACCTTAACGAATTTCGTAAAGGAATCGATTGTGACAGTGATCCCAATGAATCCTTGCAAATGGTCGTTTGGTTACAGGTAACGGATGAAGAAACCCTGGTTGTCGTCCTCTGGGTTGCTTGTTCATCAAACAAACAAAACAACTCGCAATGTATCTTCTAACATACCTCTTCATTCGCGGAAACCAATAATTTCTCTTGATCCTGGCTACTGTCCGATCAACTCCAAAATGACCGCCGTTATCATGAAATCTTACTACCATTGACTTCCAAAGAATCCCCCTACTCTACTCACCCTTCTTGGACTCTTGAAAAGATAAATTTGTGAGCTGTTGTGGGCTCAAGTGTTAACTTTGTCCTCAAGTAGTGTTTTGCCTGTGCTGATTTTTAATAATTATTAATATTTGTTTTAATTAGTTGGTAGTATTTTTTTAATAATAAGTAATTTCTTATATTGGTTTTTACTTTAGTTGAGTAGTTTTAAACTTTTGGTATCTACTACCAACATTATTATTACATTATTTGTACATTTTTTGTATTTTTTATTTGTATTATAGATATTTAATTAATAGATTTAGTTCATTTAATCAATTAGTTGTTTAGTTTTTTTAGGTAGTAATAGTTGTAGAATTATGACCTCCAAGGGAACCTATTGTATTGTCCCGATGTGCAGTAGTCCATCAACAATAAAAAAGATAAGAATGTTTAGAGTATGTTGCCGCTGTATCACAAAAATATATACTATGCCTATACTCAACTTATCCCACCCAATTTTCCTAACTTTAATTTTGAAAAGTGAATTTTATCGCGGTACCTCGACCAGCTCAATGGAGAAGGGGTGATTTATTTATACAGCGCCACGCCATTGAATAAACCACGATAACACAATAATGGCGAAAAGAAGATATTAAAAATTCAAAATTTTCAGGTATACAGGATGAGACAAACACAACAGTAAATAATTGAAATTCAAGAATAGCAAACAAAATAATACGAAATATATTGGAGGAAAAAAAAATATATATATATATATATAAAAGTTTGTAATACACAAACCAAAATAATAAATGAAAATTAAAATTAAATATAAAAAAAAATGATGATTGAAATTGGAAAATGTGAATATGAAAATTAAATTATTCCAAATCAGAAAGTCAAAGCAAAAAAAAATATATAAATTTCCGTATTCGTCTGATAAAATTAAATTTAATTTAGAACGAATTTTTATGAATCGAAAAGAAAAAAAAATTCCAATTAAAATTTTACAAAAGAATATCAAGAGATTAATGAATTTAATAATAATAAAAAAAAATGAAACAAAGATAATTTAAATTAAATTTCCAAAATAGTAAATTGTTTCTTGAATGTTTTATAACAAAACTTAACGTCTGACCTTTTCCTTGAATAAGATTACCATAAAGAATCTCCAGATGACCATCCAGGAAGAACTTAAGGTAGGATATTTCTGATAACGCCTTCTTCCTTCAGGATACTTATTTTGGGGATTTTTAGGTGACTGAATGACCTCGTGATTTTATTCCCCACGAGGTGGATGAAGAAAATTTTCTTAAAATGCTCCCTCCAAAAGCCTAACCAATTAAAATTAATTAAGAAAAAAAATCCAATAGTTTTAAGATAGTTTTAAGTTTTTTTTTTTTATTTTTTATAATTTTTTTTTTTTTTTTTTTTTTCAATAGCATGAAAGATTTTGAATGAAATCTAAAGTATGAATGAATGAATGACTGAAAATTAGGATAAGAAAATTAATTTTAACGTACCTCGTGGATGTTCTGAGGCTATCAAACAATTTTTTCTTTGCAGTACAACTAAATCCAGAATAAACTTCTGTTACCAAAATCACAAACGATCAATTATGATTTAATACTATAACATGCGTGATTCTCCCAAAAATTATGGATTAATAATCTCGACTAAACTTCTCAAAACTCAAATTTTCAAAATGTCGACGACTAATTTTTTTCACGATGTTACACGTTATACCGCTGAATGACGAAAGTAGTGTAAGAATGCCGGTTCTAGAGCGGAAGTTAATCCTGCCAATCCTGCGGTGACGTCACGCCTCAATGTATTAGGTATAGGGGGGGATACCAACCAAAGTTTGGGGGAAAAAAAATTAGGTTGGTATTAAAAGTAACTAGAGATCTAGGGATTTTTAGAAAATTAAATAGAAAAATTTAAATATAATGGCGCCCCCTATGATTGAGTGGTGTAAGTACTAGATTTAGGAATTTTTTATAAAATTAAACAGAAAAATTTAAATATAATGACGCTAGCTATGATTGAGAATTGAACTGTAAATTAGCGTAACTTGAGCTGAAAAATTAAATGGTGGTGGTGGTGGGAATATAGGATTAAAAATAAAAAAAAATCATTACATTTCAAATTAACAATAAATTATATTAGCATAATATATAAAAAACCAATATATAATATAATCTGTGATTAACTTGAAATGACTACATTTAAGAAATAGATGCCGATGGAATTTCATCATTTGAACCAATATTCTTCTTCTTCTTCTTTATAAATTCAATCTTTTGCACAGTACATGTCTTGTTAAGTTCAAGTTCTCCAAGATATACCAAACACATTTCACGTAGTTCAACAATTTCAGCATCGGAAATCACTTCAGAAATACGTTTAGGTAGAAACACAATAAATCCAGCTTCCAGTTCAACAATTACCGTAGGCCAAGCTCGGCTTGGAATACGTTTAGCTGCTACAATTGGATACGGTGTATGTAAATGTAAATCACTCACTTTTTTCTTAGGTAAAAATTCACACTGTCCTAAACGATTTAGATGTTCCATGTTTTCAATAAGCGGTGTATAAACTTCAAGTGAACAGTTTGGAGTGTAAGTTCGGAATGAATAAATTTCGCACCAGGCGGTAGAGATAATGTAACCGCAAAAAAAAAAAATAATGTGGTTAGACGCAATAACATCTCTCTAGATAAACAAATTTCCAATAACAACTGTTGATAAAATTAAAAAAAATAAAATTATCAAAAGGAAAATTCGAGAAACAATAGAAATTACTCACAGTATAAAAAATAAATCGATCCTAAGTGTTCCCAACACATCCCAATGGTTGGTAAACCATGTTCTCCACGATCTCAATATGATTTCGATGGGCAACATCCCGTAAAGCTCAAATACATGAATTCTTTTTCTAGTTTTAAATTCACAAAGAATTGGTTGAAGATTTTAAAATTGCAAACGTATCGTCCTTTAAAATCTCATTTTCATAACGTTTAGGTATATAGACTTTAAAATCCTGCAATTGAATTAAAACAATAAAAAAAATCTCGATGGTGTAAATTAACATACTTACCAATGAGATTTGAACCATAGCTAAAGTGTGATGTAAACAGAAAATAAAGCGAATAAACAATTAAACCATCGAGAACTTTTCAATAAATTACAATAACTACGAATAAATTAACTTAAAATTAAACTATGTACTATCGTCATTAATACTATAATGACCCCAAGCGAATGTATTAATTCCATTATTACAAATATATCGCTTGGAGTCATTTGGTGATAGAACCAATTTATTTTGTAATGCTGTAAATATGTTATGATTGAAACTTCTAAATAACGTTTGTTTTTTAAATAAAACCGATTTTGAATTTAAACAATCTAAATAATTTTGAAAAGATATGTTATGTTTAACAATAGCTTTCTTAACACCTTTAGATTTCTTTGTAACCCGACCATCAGCGACCCTATTCGCATACACTTTAGATCTCAAACCGATAAATTCAACCATTATGTTTCCGCAATTCTCGTCTTTCATTTTACCCAAAACAGCTTTATTATGTAACGGTATGTCAAACTGATTATCAGGACTGTAGTTCGATGTGTCAAATTTATCTAAATTCAATTTCACGTCTCTATAAACATCATCGGAATCAATTAGTACGGTGAAGCTATCGGTATCCATGTAATATAAGCGAATAGATTCACCGTACTTTGGTTTTAAGAAATCATAATAAAAATTATACATTAACAATTTAGACAATTCTAAAACCGTAAAACCAACATATAGAGGTTTATCGTAAACGACATGGAGACGATCCATTTGAATTGCCGAAAACGTTTCTGTGAATATGCTTATGCTTTTAAAATTTAATTTCGCAATTAAACTCCGAGCTCCTAAACGAGGACGACCGGAGATTTCGCTAGTATGAACATCATCCCAACTGGTCACTAATCTTACATCGACTCGCTTATCTACATTTTTCATGGTTTTACCAAAAACCGCATTATTCATTAACTTGAAAAAATCTTTTTCAAAAGAATTATTAGCGGATTGGCGTAATGCTGTATTCTTATCGATGTAAGATTTCAACCAGGTAGACTGTCTGAACGATAAAACTCTATTAATTTTAGAAACTTTAAGACCGTTAGCAACGGCCTGCTTTAAATTTCTATAATGCACAACATAATTTGTTTTATTAAATAAATTTGGAATCAATCTTTTATCGCTTTCACATCTACCGTTAGGTGGTAAAATGTTTTCACATAAAAAAGGTAAATCATTATGCGTATCATGCAAATACTCGGGGTATTCGATATCTACATCTAAAATGTAACCGTAATCTGAAGTATCTGATATATTATTAAAATTAAAATTTAGAATTTGGGTATCATTTAACCACTTGAAACTGGAAACCGGTAAATATTGCGACATCGCCCATCCATACAAATTATTCGCGTCCCAATACATTAAATGCGATGATGGGAAATTGGGGTTATAATTATCCATATATTTATTATTAGCTTTAGCGTACCGTAGGGAGCATTGAGAAATACCTCCACGGATACCTTTCTTAATAAAATGAACTTGATCTATATCCGTCAATAATTCTAATTTAATTTTGGTGAATTTTAACATGGCATCCCAAGATAGCCCCGGTGCCGTATAATAATGCGCGGGATCTAAATCGTAAGTTTTAAAACAAACTTGCCTGAATTTTTCAAATACATCAGTCAATAAAAGAACATCTGTCTTTAAATACAAGTCGGAATATTGTTTCAAATTTTGACAATTAAATTCTTTCCACACACATTGAGCGTGCGAATATTGCTCATCGCTTATGTCTTCTAAATTTAATTTGTTGTAAAACATGCTTTTAGATGGTAGTGATGTATCATTTAGTTTGTCGAAAGAGGCTATATAATTGTATGGAAATACACCCTTTTTCGTTAACAATTTAAAATGTTCCGGGTGTGGAAAGAATTTACGTATATTGATAAAGTCATTTATTTCGAGGTTACCGGCTAAAGAGTCTAATGAAGATGCCATAAATCTAAACGAATCAACAAATCTTAATTTTAAAAAAATATTTTCAACAGTTTTATCTTCATTGATTAATTTATCGACAAACACTCTTTTACTGAAACTGATATATTTTTCTTTATTGTTCGGCAATACATCAAGTCCATATTCATCAGCATCAGCCATTTCTTTAATAAATAAATGGCAATCATAACCGCTAAAATTATGAAAGAATATTGGAATAGAATTTGGAAGTTTGAAATTTAGATTACAATTTGCATGGGCGGGTCCCCGGTATTTACCACCAATATGACAATGATCGCGTACCTTAACCTGGTCAGATGTGAAAGGATTTTGACAAATATAACAATTTTCAGCTGAATCGAAATTGCGTTGCTCATCGGTTGTTAAAGGTATCATTGGTTTTACGGTTTTCAAGTATTTATTATAGATAAATTTAACATCATCGATTAATTTTGTGATAAAAACGTGAGATGCATCAAGTCCTGTATACGTTTCAAATTTATTAAAACTACTATCAATCGTGGAAACGATATAATAAGCGAAACTATAGGGTTGATGCATCTCAACTTTTTCGGTAAAAGATTTAGATGAATTGGGCTCACAAAAATCGATTGGTTGTAGAATCGATTCGAAGTCTGCATATATAACGAACGGGGCCATCTGTGTGAATTTATAGTTATTAAATGATAAAATATTTTCGGGAGTGTGTAAGCCAAAATAATTAGGTTTTGATTTTAAATTTATCGTGGGAACAATTGTTTTTATATGATTACAATCGTGATTTTGACGTGTAATTAATTTTTCAGCAGATGGAAATCGGGTTAAACATCCATCGCAAAAGTGTATAGAATGCTCATGGTGTGAAAACTAACGTGATATAAGCCTGGATAGGTTCTTAATTAATACAAAATGACCTTTCCCGCCGGTTTTATATAAATAGAGTAAATTTATATGAATTTCACGTCTTTGTTTGGTAAAATAAATTGGTCCTTCCACCGTATACTTATTCGAATTCCTAACTAACTCATATACATTAATGCTTAAATTATTCAACTTTTCCACTTTAACAATGTCTTTAAAAGTAATGGGGAATCTAATACCTTGTAAATTAAGGGTTTCACTATAGTGAGGGTAGCTTGAAGTCCGATCTTGACTATGATTTGCGGGATAAAGAGCTGCCATCAAACACCACGCTAGACATGCATCGTCTTCATAATTCTTAATATTGATGCATGCCTTTTTCTTTTCGATATCATGAGGTAAACGAATATATGATGACCCGGGTATGGGCTCAAATTTATTGATGTTCAGGGGCAGGTGAGATATAGAGTGGAAAGCCCACCCTGACCCACGCTCCTGAAACTCTTCGCTTTGATTTAGAACATCCCGAGTCATCTCATCATAAACCTCATTCAACACAGTGGCGGCAGTGATAACTCTAAATTTTGTATTAAAATTTTTCTCCGACATAATAATTTCCTCATTCCCGTCATCATCATCAAATCCGGACTTAATATAATTTGCTAATAACTCAATCTGAGCTTTTACCGAACCATTCCTATTGAGATGTTGTTCAATCAGTCGATTAACTGTGTCACAACATTTCAATAGATATGACGGTATATCATCATCAGGTTGAGCTCCATCAATTCTATAGCAAACTACCCTATTTTTATAGCAAGACTTAAATTTTCTAACAATATCATCGATTATTTCAACATGCTCAGTTCTAAGATGACATTCAAGCGAGATAAATGATGGTAGTAAATCGCCACAAACTTGACATACCCTTCCATCGTTTTCGATTATGGACTCTAGACGTGCTGAATATCGATGACGTTTATTACCTAGTGGTGGTGGTGGTGGTGGTGGGGATGTTAATGGTGTTGGTACTACCATCTCCAAATTTGATTGATGTTTAGTAGATGTACCGGGAACTTCCATCTCTAGATTTGATCGATGTTCGATGGTTGATGGTAATGGTGGTGGTGGTGGTGGTGCTTGACGTTTCATAGATAACCCATGAGATCGTTTCAGATGTACGTTCAAGTTATCTCGTCTTGAAAATTTTCCTCCACACACGGTACAATCGAAATTAGTTTGACCATGTTTACCTCGCATATGCCTGTCAAGATTATGTTTCGCCGTAAAAGACACTTGACAGAACTCACAAATAAACATGTTTAGAGTTTTTTCTTTTCACTTTCGGAAATAAAAAATAACACGGTGTCTACGCGATCACGAACAAATGCTATTAACTTTTCGGTAACCAGAGCATCCTTTATATATCTATTGTCTTTAAATAATAAAACAAGTTGTAGATAATTGCGGTGAAAAACAGATAGTAGTTTCAAACATAAACAAGAAACCACAAACGGATGACAGTTGGACAAGATAATTAATTCTACTTCAAAAAACAAAAAACCACAAATGTATAAACAAGTGGAAAAATTTTTATTTACATAGAACCCAAATAAGTTTGTCGTTACATAGATTAAATCACATTTGATACATAACATATTTAATTTTCCGCTGGAATTGTGATATTTGATGAAATTATTGTAGACGATATACAGTGCTAGCGTAAAGTAACCCCCCCCCCTGTTTAACTTCTGAACAGATTGAGATATCAATATGAACAAAAAAACGTCAGTTTCTATATTTTATCAGCACAAATATTTTCTTATGGAAAATTTTGCCATCACTTTTAGTTTTTCCGGAAAATAGATCAACTTTGTTTTTTTAAATGGAACACCCAGTATATTATGGTATCTTCCGAAAGATGAAAACAATACGAATCTAACGGTACCTCACAACCAAATATCGGTTTATTAGTTTTTCGCATAAAAATTAAACAAAATGCGGAATTTTGCCGGAAAAACCAACGTACCTTCGTCGACTACCTGTCGAAATGCAATCGGCCAGGTAAATGGTGGACGGTCGGTATACGCTCGAGCTAAGACGGATTTAAAATTGCAAGTTCAATTACTTATTTTTTTTAGAAATGAAATAAAAGTTGTTTGGAAGTATATTAAATTTATGAATTAATCATATTTTATCAAAAAATATTTATAAAGAAAAAAAGTCAATATAAGAAATGAAATTTTCTTATTAAAGATTTTGCTAGTATAGGTAACGTAGTGTTGTTATTGAATAATAAAAGATTTTTTTATTTATTAAGAATCAAATATTAAGTAAATTGTTCGATATGATTACCTTGAATTTCTAGGCAGTGGTACCATCTTTGTAGTGTTTCCTCTCTCACACGGCTTAACATGTGATCAATATTTTGGCAGACGTCAATAATTTTTTGTTTTAAATCCTCAATACTACCCAACGGAATTTCATATACCTTGAATTTTAAATAACCCCATAAAAAGAAATCTAAATGTGTCAGATCTGGTGATCTTGTTGTCCATTAAAATTTTTATCAAGATAATTTCGTACCATTGGCGCATAATGTGGATTAAAATGGATGATATTTATTCTTCTTTAAGTATTTCCACGTCTTCCAACAACGACGCGGAAATATTTAACACATCACACGTTGATGCGATAGCAGCAGACGACATCATGGGCACATTAAATACTTCTGTTAATATCTGACGACCAGTTCTTTTGCGGTCTTCGACGCTTCCAGTTTCCAAAAACTTATTCACAAGCTCTCTTAAATATTTTCGACTAATTGGATGTTCAGGAAATCGTTCCTTAAATTGTCGCCCTGTTTCATGTAGATTTCTGTCAGCACGAGCGAATATTAAAATTGCTTCGATATTGTGCTCTAAACTCCTTCTAGCCATTTTGATCTCGCCTTTCTTTGGTTATACTTGGTCGGGTAGAATTCAAAGATAGAAATGAAGGAAAATATTTGCATGCTGCCTTAAATACAAAATTTCAAAGTACCTACAAACTTTAAAATTGTTGTTATGACAATTTTTTCTTAGAAGTTTTAAAAAGAACTTTCTTTTTATCCTTTTCTTGTATTGATTGTTTCATAAAAACATTCTAAAAGAATTGCCGATTTTAACCCTGCTTAATCCGAGCGTAGACCGACCTTTAACTGACCGTCCACCATTTATCTGGCCCATTGTATCTCGACAGGTAGTCAACGAAGATACGTTGGTTTTTCCGGCGAAATTCCGCATTTTGTTTAATTTTTATGTAAAAAACTAATAAAACGATATTTGATTGTGAGGTATCGTTGAATTCGTATTGTTTTATTCTTTCGAAAGATACCATAATATACTGGGTATTCCATTTAAAAAAACAAAGCTGTTCCATTTTCCGGAAAAACTAAAAGTGATACCAAAATTTTCCATAAGAAAATATTTGTGCTGATAAAATATAGAAACTGACGTTTTTTTGTTCATATTGATATCTCAATCTGTTCAGAAGTTAAACAGGGGGGGGGTTACTTTACGCTAGCACTGTATATTTGAGTTGATCAATTAAAGACTTATAGGGACAAGATATACCCAATAAAGATAGATTCTTTTCCGAACTACTCACAACCTCTTTTAAATATTCATTGTAACGGATAATTATATCCGCAACAAAGAAATTTAATAAACCATCAGACGTTTTATATACACCACTGAAGTTGTTTGGAATTCCCGGAAAGAATTCATCTGCAGACATTATAATCTTTTTCTTCTGTAAAAGTACTCATCTACGTGGATGATGTAATGTTTATCGAAAAAGATGTATGTCAAACCGTAATTACTGGTAACCACACCTCTAATTTTACTTACATCAATTAAACCTAATTCCGTTTCAGAAAATCTATATTTATACCTTACAGTTAAACTCTTAATTTCAATTATATATATTTCATTTTTGATAATAAATGTGAATAGGCCATTGGAATCTACTGACACTACATAGTCATAGTCGCTATTGTCTAAAACCCCTCTCAAGGGGTGTATCCAATCTAAAATGTTTACAGCTTCGGATTGAATCGGTTTTTTAGTCTTTAGATCAATTAACCAAACCCACTGCTTAAAGAAAACGTAGACTATTTTATCGTAAATTAAAAATGCTGTGAACTTTTCATCCACATCACATATATGGGAGACGTTTACAGTTGAGACTGATGTTGACCTTATTGTTGTTGTTGTTGATGGTGATGGCCTTACTGTTGTTGTTCTTGTTGTTGTTGTTCTTTTTGTAGTCGAAGTTTGAGTTCTATTTGTAGTGGGAATTGAGGTTGTTGTAGAGATACTAGGTTTATCAAGTGATAAACAAGTGAAGGTTTCAACTCCACCATAATATGCATACATTACGGAATCATTTCGATTATTATGATCTAATCCTAAAGAGTGACCAATTTCATGTATAATAACAGGTAATAAATTGACTTCATTTTCGTTATTATTAGTGAAATTCTAATTCTCGTCTATGTCTATATGAATTTCAACTTTAACTTTATGTATACTCGGATACTCTGCGTGAGCTAGCACACCTCCTTTACAATCAAATTTAGCGGGGCAATTTATCCTAGGATTTTGGATAAGTGTATGATTCACACTTCGGAACCCGATTAAAATGTTAATATCTCGATAAGTTTTTTGAAATTGTAAATTTATATGCTCAGACCAAACGTTAAACCCCTTTCTAAATAGCTCTACGGACTGTAGATGATATGGTTGGAACAAACCCCATTGAATTTTAGTAAAGTTCCACTTACGCGTTATATGTTTATAGTTTAAATTTGTATAAACATCCAAATTACCACATCGGGGTTTTAACAGTAGCTTTAATGTATCATTATCAGCTTAGGGTACATCTTAACTTGTTGTATGTTAAGGACTGAATGAATGAAAGTTCAATAGTTTACAAAATATATATATTTATTTTTTATAGTACAATACATTTTCATTGGTTTACAGCATAAATTTCGATTGGTTTACATAATTTTTTAATATTAATGCGTTGTTTTGCGAACATACGGCTGGGAACCCGTTATGACACCAACACACATCTAACGAAACATTTAATTTAATCTCTTCGGCTACATTACATTTTTCTAGCGATAGGTCGATAATCTTTAAATTCCTACAACATCGATTTGGATGGCATGGACGATTTTTCAAAAAATGTGCCTTCTGGTTCCCCTTCACATAGATAAGATCATAGTTTGAAATGGTATCATCGAGCAGCTTCAAACCCATACCTTGCCTGATCCAGCCATCGTTAAAACCCAATCGATGATGATGCCGTTCTAAATATCTACAAGACTTCTGGTCCTTTTCGTTCAGCGCTCGGAATGGTTTGCTTGACTGAAGATGTAGATGTAACGTGTGGGATGTGTCTAAATCTATGAGAGTGACTTCTCTGGCTTCAAATTCTGAATCGACTTGAACACCTTGAATATCTACAACTGCCGTACGTCTGAATGTCATGATGGTAACTAATGTGTGTGCATAGCATGGACGTCATATATATAGTCAATGGTAGTTGTTTTTTTCCACGGATAACCACATTTTATCATTGTGGACATCCTGTTTGTCTATAACGTCCTGCACCTGCATCTGCACAGTTGTTTTTCTCTGTGGCTGACCACATTTTTTTATCAATGTGGATATCCTGTTAGTTTATGATTACCAACACCTCACCACTCAATGGTTTATATGTATACATGCAGTCTCGAATTTGTTTTTTCTAAAGGGGTTGTTACTGCTATATATTGCTCTTGAAACAAATGTTCAGATGTATGGTTCCTTGTTTTAATGGGGTTTGTTCCAACCATATCCTCCACAGTCCGTAGAGTGTCCCCAGTAACTATAAGAATTCCATCCGCCAACGGAATAATTTGATCAGAAACCAGTCTGTTTTACCCATCCAACCGATTTTCAGTTTGAAAAAGTATCGGTGTTACAACCGATAAAAGCGGTTGGTCAGATAAAACAGATCGGTTAAAACCGGCCTGTTAATATTTATCTGTTAAAACAGTTTATATAACAACCTGTGACAATCCTTAACGTCCTCCAGTAACTATAAGAATTCCATCTGTCAACGGTATAATTTGATCAGAAACCAATCTGTTTTACCCATCCAACCGCTTTTCAGTTTGAAAAAGTATCGGTGTTACAACCGATAAAAGCGGTTGGTCAGATAAAACAGATCGGTTAAAACCGGCCTGTTAAAATTTATCTGTTAAAACAGTTTATATAACAACCTGTGACAATCCTTAACGTCCCCCAGTAACTATAAGAATTCCATCCGTCAACGGTATAATTTGATCAGAAACCAATCTGTTTTACCCATCCAACCGCTTTTCAGTTTGAAAAAGTATCGGTGTTACAACCGATAAAAGCGGTTGGTCAGATAAAACAGATCGGTTAAAACCGGCCTGTTAAAATTTATCTGTACCAATCTGTTTTACCCATCCAACCGCTTTTCAGTTCGAAAAAGTATCGGTGCCGATAAAAGCGGTTGGTCAGATAAAACAGAAGGCTCTATAAATACTTTAGTCTTTACGGGAATCATAAATGGTTACATCTTTTGAATGACGTAGCTAAAATTTATAACGCTTCAAAGCATAGGACTACAAAGCTAGCTCCTAGCTCCTAATTTAATAAATTCTAAATCTATTGAAAATCAGCTTCTCAGTACAGTCTACAATTTCGTAAAAATTACTGGTAAATGAAAGTCTAAAGTTGGTGATACGGTACGAATCAGTAGACATAAACATGTTTTCGATAAAGGATACCTACCAAATTGGACTACTGAATTGTTTAAAATTGCTAAAGTTCAAATAACAAACCTGTAACATATTTGTTGGAGGATATGAATGGTCAACCCATTTCAGGAGCATTTTATGAATTTGAGCTCAGTTTATCTAAACAACCTGACGTTTATCTCGTTGAAAAAGTGATAAGAAGGAGGAAAGGGGATAGATTGTACGTGAAATGGTTAGGTTTTGATTCGTCTCAGAACAGTTGGATTTCTAATGAAAATTTATTGTAAAGATTAAATATACATTTTATTGGTTTAAATAAATTTTTTCATTTAATACATTGTTTTTTATTTAAAATATAGTTGTTTTTTCACGCGCATTTCCGCTTGTGGTTAACAAACTTTCCATAGCAACTGTTGGTAAAAGATAAAAAGATAAAAAATAAAGATTATCGAAAGGAAAGTTCGAGAAACAATAGAAATACTCACATTATAAAAAAAATTAAACTTCATTTAAATTTACAAAATTTAAAATATCCATTAGATAGGTAGAACCTTTAAAGATCAATCCGATAGATTGAAGATGTTAAAATTGTAAACGTATCATCCTTTAATATCTCATCTTCATAACATTTAGGTATATAGACTTTAAAATCCTCCAATTCAATTAAAACTTTGGGATATGTACTACTCGAATTAACATGTCTCTCAATTCCTATTATACGATATACTCTATTACACTCCAAACGGGAGACTCTTACCAAGGTTTTACTGGATCTTGCATATATATTGTTAAGTAAATCAAGTTTACTATTCAATGACGCACCAATTTGATTAAAATTTTCCATTTTTAACCGATATAGAACCGATGAAATCAATCTGTGGGACACAACTGATTAAAATGTTATTCTAAGTAAATAGATAATAAAATAAAAAAATAACACGTGCATAATAAAGTAAAACCACAAAAACCGCAATTATCACAACTGAGAAATACATCTGCAAAAAAATACAGTGGCGAACAAACGAAATACCACGAAAAACAAATTACCACAAAAAAACAGATAAATTTCTTCGGATGACAACATCGGGAAATAGGACAAATAGAAAATTAATATAAAATGTGGTGAAAAAGACATTATAGAATTACTTCAATCTAAACCAGAACATAAACATCAAATTATAAAAAGATGAGTTATAAACAGCCATCAAGCCTGTTTGATTCAGCAGCCGAGGTTGTGAATTTAAGACTAAAAAAAGAATTCATGTATTTGAGCTTTACGGGATGTTGCCCATCGCAATCATATTGAGATTGTGGAGAACATGGTTTACCAACCATTGGGATGTGTTGGGAACACTTAGGATCGATTTATTTTTTATACTGTGAGTAATTTCTATTGTTTCTCGAATTTTCCTTTTGATAATTTTATTTTTTTTAATTTTATCAACAGTTGTTATTGGAAATTTGTTTATCTAGAGAGATGTTATTGCGTCTAACCACATTATTTTTTTTTGCGGTTACATTATCTCTACCGCCTAGTGCGAAATTTATTCATTCCGAACTTACACTCCAAGCTGTTCACTTGAAGTTTATACACCGCTTATTGAAAAGATGGAACATCTAAATCGTTTAGGACAGTGTGAATTTTTACCTAAGAAAAAAGTGAGTGATTTACATTTACATATACCGTATCCAATTGTAGCAGCTAAACGTATTCCAAGCCGAGCTTGGCCTATGGTAATTGTTGAACTGGAAGCTGGATTTATTGTGTTTCTACCTAAACGTATTGCTGAAGTGATTTCCGATGCTGAAATTGTTGAACTACGTGAAATGTGTTTGGTATATCTTGGAGAACTTGAACTTAACAAGACATGTACTGTGCAAAAAATTGAATTTATAAAGAAGAAGAAGAAGAATATTGGTTCAAATGATGAAATTCCATCGGCATCTATTTCTTAAATGTAGTCATTTCAAGTTAATCACAGATTATATTATATATTGGTTTTTTTATATATTATGCTAATATAATTTATTGTTAATTTGAAATGTAATGATTTTTTTTTATTTTTAATCCTATATTCCCACCACCACCACCATTTAATTTTTCAGCTCAAGTTACGCTAATTTACAGTTCAATTCTCAATCATAGCTAGCGTCATTATATTTAAATTTTTCTGTTTAATTTTATAAAAAATTCCTAAATCTAGTACTTACACCACTCAATCATAGGTGGCGCCATTGTATTTAAATTTTTCTATTTAATTTTCTAAAAATCCCTAGATCTCTAGTTACTTTTAATACCAACCTAATTTTTTTTCCCCCAAACTTTGGTTGGTATCCCCCCCTATACCTAATACATTGAGGCGTGACGTCACCGCAGGATTGGCAGGATTAACTTCCGCTCTAGAACCGGCATTCTTACACTACTGACGAAAGAGAGTTAAATTTTGTCGTGTTTTCGTTTTATAACTTTAAAAAACTCATATTACCAAAAAAAGTGGTACATTATATTTTTCCCTAAAATCTCCTTCCATTTTTGTTCTTTATTCTGATATTACTTAAAAAAAAGTTTTAACTAAGTTAACCGAATTCCTATTTTATTCCCAATTGATCCTCAAAAAAAAAAATTCTTTAAAATTTGAACAATTAAATTCCTAAATTAATCAACCCCATCTACCTTTTAAAATCTTAAAAATGTTTAGAAAATAAGAAGGAAAGGTGGTAAAGGAAAGTTCTTCCTAGATGGCTCTGTAAAAAAAACAAAACAAATCCCGAAACAAAAGTTTGCCATTCTTGAACGTCAACCAAACAAAACGTAACAAGTACCAAAAGATGGTGACAGGTATGTACTTTATGAAAGCAAAAGTTTATAAAGAAGTTTAAAAAAAATGGATTAATTTTAGAGCAATGAAATGGTTAATTGGATGTAACCGGCTGGACCTGAAAAACAAAACCCCATTACAATTGTACACCAATTACAGGGTGTGTAGTCTGCATTTTAAGATGTCCATGTTTACTTCTCCTGAACTAAGTAGATACTAAGTACTAAGTATTACCTACTGCCGTTCCGACCGAATTTAGTTTTACATGTACATTACCTGTAGATGAAAAATTACTTACCAATTTTTAGATATAGTTATTACTCCAGGTAATAAGGAAACTATTGCTCCCCCTGCTGAGGAAACTATTGCTCCCGCCGTTGAGGAAGCTACTGCTTCAGTTATTGAGAAAGATGTAGTACCTGGTAAGATGGAAAATAATTTACAATTTAAATAATTTTCGATAATGATTTCAGTGAAATAAGAATTTTTATTTGTTATAGATTGTTCTTCAACGTCAATAACATCTTTAACTTCCTGTGAAGTAACAACAACACATACTGGTAAAGTATCAAATCCATCATAGTTTCTCTATAAAACCCTGTATGTACTTTGAAATACTTACTTATCATGTTTAAATTTCTATACTTATAATACACATTTTAAATATTTAAGCATATTTTAACTTTTAAGTATGCCTGGCTTTCGGATTCAAACCCTATGCTAATTGTATGTCGAAGTAAAAGAAACAAATTTTTTGTTTTGTTTTTGTTTTAGTCATAAAAAACTATTAAAATTTCGACATCGATCTTTCAAACTGTATAATATAATTTAATTATGGCACATTACTTTTTAAACACTCTTTTACTTTCCAAAGTAACAACTCTTATCTTTTTTAAACAGCTACACAGACGTACAAATTCTTGTCCTGCAATACGCCACGGAAGCAGAGGTTACGGGCTGCGTTGAGTGATGCCCGCAAAGACAAGTTAAAGGCCAAGAGACTAGTTGACCAATAAGGGCCAACAAGGGGAAAATTAAGTATTGACGAATTCGAGCGAAATTGCGATACTTTATTACCTGCGAACCTCGCCTCGTTTATCAAAGTGCAATTACGTATATGCACATCGAAGGGTAAAGGACGGCGATATCCCGCTGCCTACAAAGAATTTGCACTGCAGTTATATTTTTTGGGACCACAGTGCTATCGTTTTTTAATGACATTGTTTTTATGCCGTATGACTGAAAAAATAAAATCTTTATTGGGATTGAAAAATGAGGACATGTGGACAGGGCTGGAATTGAAGATACGTACAATGAGCGATGAAAATAAAACAGCTATTATTTGCATTGACGAGATGTCAATAAAAAGAAATTTGTAGTACTACATCGCCAGAGATGAAATTATAGGTTTTATAGACGATGGAGAGAATAAAAATTACATTCCAGCTAATAATGTCAGTGTAATAATGGTAACAGGTCTGCACAGCAGCTGGAAATTACCTGTAGGGTACTTCTTGGTAACGCAATTTAATGCTGTTCCATTGAAAACCGCATTGGTAGAATGCATTAAAAAACTTAAAACTGTCAACATTAATGTGAAAGCTATTGTAACTGATGTGGACGTTAATTTTGTTCAATTAAAAAATTTATTAGGGGTATCGCCAGAAAACCCACTTTTTGATGTGGATGGAGAAATTGTAATATATATATATATATTTAACACCCCACATTTATTGAAGGCCACAAGAAATAAGTTGTTGAAAAGTCACTTTAATTTTCATAATAAGAAAACATCGTGGACATACATAGAAGAATTTTATAAAAAAGATTGCGAACAGAGAAACCGACTGGCGCCCAAATTAACTAACGCGCATATAAATCCTTCCAATTATGAAAAAATTAAGGTCAAATATGCTGCACAAATAATTAGCGACACCGTGGCTAGTGGCTTGGAAACGTACATGGTTCTAGGTATTATTTCAGCAGAAGCAATCGGAACCATTGAAGTAATAGATAAATTCAACAAATTATTCGATGTGTTAAATTCAAGAAACTTTAACGAAGACGACCTAAAGTATTTAAATATAATGATTTTGTTGCCAGTATTAGGATAACGTCTAAAGATGATAAAGTAATCAACAATTCAATGAAATTTTTAACATCGTGGTTGAAATGTATCATAAATGGCGTGAAGAAATTATGGGATTTATTTAAGTTTTTTTTTTTTTTTTAACAAAAATTTTTTTGGGCGTATTCGACAGCAAGGGGGCAATAATATTAATCCAACCGCCATCCAATTTGAACGAGGTTTCAAGAAGATTTTTTGCCAATCTTATTTTCACAAGGGAAGCGAAAATTGCGCTGATGATTTCAGTAAATTTTTGCTGAAGCTTACTGATATACAGACGGGAGATAAGGTGACTCAGATTGATGAAGTGCCGCGCGAAGAGAGGGATCCCTTCTTTAATATTGATACAGACTATCGTAATCAGGATTTACCAGCACAAAAATGCGTTTACGTATGTATGTGGTTACCTTATAAAAAAGGCCTTTGGAAAACATAATTGC
Organism: Onthophagus taurus; assembly: GCF_036711975.1. Taxonomy (NCBI): domain Eukaryota; kingdom Metazoa; phylum Arthropoda; class Insecta; order Coleoptera; family Scarabaeidae; genus Onthophagus; species Onthophagus taurus. Next base: position 9,111,283 of record NC_091976.1, on the reverse strand, counting down.
GATTCATGCAAAGTATCGCTCTTGAGTGAAGAAGTTTTAGAAAGTGCAAAACTTTTTATGTATTTTAAGGCCAAAAACACAGATCATACATACGGAATGTTACAAAACCCTAGTACTGTACTTTTACAATATACAGGGTCATCCACGACGACCGTCCATTAGAACTATACGGTGTTCTGCCCAATATAAAAATTTGAAAATTTAGTTTTAAGTATTATCAATTGCGTTCTCTTCGACTAAAATATTTTCAGATTTCTAGCACTTCCGGTTATACCAGAAGTCGCCACCTACTTTATTTTTTAAATGGAACACCTTGTATATTTTTAGCTATTTGGATTTGTCTGTCTTCAAGGTTTATGAATAAATTTACTTTTTGCAATTTGATTCGGCCGTTCTCGAATTATTCGAATTTTTCTAGAAAAATCTACTCCAGCAGACATTTGTTCAAAAAATCAGAGAACACTCGATTTTTGGCATATCAATTTAGGATTCAGAACATGCTTAAGCAACATGATGGAGTCTGTTTTGGTGCCAAGTACGGCTGTATAGAACGTTTGGTCACTTTTCTATGGCACGTTAACTTTCCGAAACTTGGAAGTACCATAACATCATTTTTTTAAATGGCACCCCCCATATTTTATTACTTTGTCGTCTTCGGTGTCTCATTTTACATCTTTTATATCCCATATGTCCTATACCTAACATTTATAGTTTGGGAGATAATTGGGGTTTATTAAAAAATGCACACATATCATACAAATATCTTTATTTACTGTAACAACAAATTTACAATAAAATGTCCACAAACAAGAAAAACAAAAAAATGTATTATCAATGTTAATTCTTATCAATTTCATTCACTGCCTCCCTAATAAATTCCTGAAAAGTGTAAAATGCACTTTCAATTAAGTGTTTTTTTATAATTATATTGAATTTACTTCTTGACATTGCCGCAATGGAGGGTGGAACTATATTGAAAAATTTTGGATCCCAATAGTCCATCGATTGTTGTGTTCTTGAGAGTCGGTGATATGGTGTAGCAAGTTGATAGCAAGATCTAGTTGCATAACTATGTGATTCGCCGAGTGTTTGGAAAGTATTCCTATTATCGTACACGTACATTAACATCGTATGTATGTATATACTTGGTAGGGTAAGTACTTCTTCTCTAATGAAATACTCCTTACAGCTATCACGCCGTCGCAGATTACAGAGAGCCCTAATTGCTGACTTTTGTATTTTAAATATTCTATGGAACTCAGTTGACTATCCCTAGAATAGAATTCCGTATGATGCCACGGACTAGAAGAGGTTGAAATACGACATTTTGGCGGCTTGGTGTGTAGCTATGCTTTTCAAACGTCTTATGGTGAAAACCGCTGTTGATAACTTCTTTGATAGGGCCTCAATATGATGGTGCCAATCCAGCCGTCCATCGAGATGTAACCCGAGGAACCTCGCCTTACCGACACGATTTTCTGCTTTTGTGCTGAATATTATGCTTTCTGTTTTATTGTGATTTAGTTGCAGATTATTACTTTCAAACCATAACTGCGCTTCGTACATTGCATTGATAGACTTCTGTTTTAGTTCACGCTTGTCTTTACTTTTTACAATGATTGATGTATCGTCCGCATATAAGCCAATTTCTTCATTGACCGTGGCAGGCAAATCATCCTTGGGGCACACCTTGTTTCATGTTTAATAACTTGGAATTTTTATCTTTCCATTGAACGTATTGTTGGCGTTCGGAGAGGTATGAGTTTAGGAGTTCTAGTTGTACTCCTCTTATGCCATAATATTCCAGCTTGTCTAAAAGTATGTTGTGGCTTACAGTATCAAACGCCTTGGTAAGATTTAATAAGTTGATTTCCACTAGTTCTTTGTTAACAAGTGCTTCTGTAATCAAATTTATGACATTCATCATCGCTGTTGTTACCGTTTTTTTCCATCTGTATCCATGTTGGCAAGTTGTTAATAGGTTAAATTTTTCTAGGTAGTCAATCAAACAGTTTGCTATAATTTGCTCAAATATTTTTGAGAAAGCTGGTAATATAGATATCGGTCTGAAATTGTCACATTGATTGCTATCACCTTTTTTGTGTACCGGTAGAATTTTTGCAATTTTTAGTTCATTTGGAAAACATCCTTCATTCACGCATTTGTTTAAAACCTTGGATAGAGGTGACGCTATCACATCGACAACTTGTTTTAGGAGGTTGGTACTAAAGTGGTAGGTGTCTTTAGTGTTTTTGTTTTTTAGGGATTGCACAATATCTATGATTTCAATTAGCGTTATTTCTTTAAAGTAGAATGATCTTTTATTATCCATTTTATGGTTTTGAAGTAAAGTACCGTATAGATGTGTATTATGGTGATCATTTTTTGCTTTGTTACTCAAATTTATAAAAAAAGTGTTCATCTCCTCTCCGCCTGCCAATTTCTTACCAACACGTTCACTATTGATGACATTCCAGATTGCTTTCGATTTATTTGATGAATTTGATATAAAGTTTTCTTTTTGTTTTTCTGTTGTCACAGTTTTTATGTAAGTATATTTTAATTTCCTATAGATATTGTATGCTTCTGGACTACCTCCTGCCTTTGCTACGATATACATGGCATCAAGAGTATTTTTCAATGCGTTTAACTCAGGTGTGTTTATTGTATATTTTTTATCTTTGCGTTGTAATATGTATTTTTCAGGGAAATACTCGTCAAATTTCGCCATGAGTAAGGTATAAAATATGGAAAAGAGACTTTGCGCGGTCTCTGTTATGCGATTGTCAACAAGTATACTCATTTCTCTTAATTTTTCTCTGAAACGATTAATATTTGAAGGAGCAAAGTTTCTTTGTTTTGTTTTGTTTTTTCCAGGGTGTTTTAGCTCTGTTATGGTGAACTCGAGCATCTACGCAAGATGGTCCGACGTATGGAGATTGATAGTATTTGCAACGTACTGAGATGGGTATGGTAGCGCTACTAGCCACTGCTTGTAGAATAGTTTGCACGCTTGCTTTAGGGTGGGTTAGTGTGGCTTTCTGCGGGGGTGGAGGAAGCGCTCCATCGAGTGTCTGCCTCCTCGTGGCACCACTGGATGTGTGGCTTCCACTACTCCTTTGGGGTAAGGGAATTCACTAACTAAATGGCACTCCAACGGCCCTGTCCAAGCTGTCGTGTCGTGGCTAAGGACTTGCACGGAAGGGTAACGGCGCCGGCTGCTGTTTACAGCAACCGTCATACCATGTGCTGGTTTCCAGCACGGGGGATCTTGGCTTAACCGCCCGGATCAAGAGGAGACAACCTCAATAAAAACCCCAAAGTCAAGGTGGAACAGCTTATGCCGAAGACTTTTATCGCTTAATTGCGTTGGCCAAGAGGGAAATACTTGGTTCCTAATAAGCGGACTCTGGATACCTGGGGACCTCCAGTTTCAACAAAATCCTCTTACTGCGGCATGCGGGGCTCTGTCGCGGCGGACCTCCTTTCCCTAGCTACTCGTGGGACTTTCATGGAACAGAGTAACAAAAAAACTTTAGTAGAGGTAGATGCAACTCCGAGCGCATCAAGGCAAAAATCGCCTTCAACTAGTGAAAGCGTAGAGGACATCACACTGTCCCCCGCTTCCTCCAGTGCCAGCAGCGTCTTAACGTCTGCGACCATCGAACTTCAGGAGAGCATAGAGAAGCTCCAAGTCAAGGAAAAAAAGTTATGTGGTGCAGCACGGAAAAGGCTCAGGTGGCTGCTCAAACAAGGGCTGACTCTCGAGGAAGCCCGAGCAAAGGCCACACAGCCTATCAGTGAGGAGGAGAAGAGGGCTAAGAGACCTCGCTCCGAAAGCACAACGCCTAAAGGGCCCGACACCAAACGAGCTGCTACTGAAAGGCGTAGCGCTCCTAGCGGAGGCAATCTTCCGCAGGGGCAAAAGCCTACAGTTGCCAGCTTCAAGCAGGTGTTGGAAGGTAAAAAGATGGGTATTGCAGATTCCCTATTTCCAGAGGTGAACCTCACAACAGCCCAAATGCAGGCTATTCAAGAGGTCATCATCTCAAGAATTGTGGACCTTAGCGAGGGACATGAAGGCGACATCAAGCCTAAGTTCCTCGGCACCACATTTAAGGCAGGATGGCTGGTAGTCAACTGCGAAAACCAGGAAACAGCGGACTGGATAAAGTCCGTAACTCCAACCCTACAACCATGGGAGGGCGCATCCCTAATGGCTATCGATGAAAAGGAGCTACCTAGAGCGACTATCATGAACGCCTATTTCCCCAACAGTGCGGATGAAAAATCAGACCGCATTCTAAAAATTGTTAAAGGCCAAAACGAAGGCCTGAACACCAACGAATGGAGGGTGCTCAAAAGGACGACCGAAGGCAGCAGTGCCTTTCTTACGTTGTCCGTTGACCATCCCTCCGTAGAGAACCTTAAAAGAACAAACTATAAGGTTAGCTACAAGTTCGGGCAAATCACCCTGAGGCAAAAGAGCGGCAAGCCTACGCCACAGAAAGAAGAACCCGAACCAACACCTGGAACTTCCGGAACCGCCAAGGACCCCAAGAAGGGTAAAGGTAAGGTTAGTTCCGAAAAAAAGGGTAAGGGCAAAACTGCCGCTCCCAAAATTGCACCCGCCAAACAATAATGGCGGGTGTAGGCTTCATCCAGGCCAACATCCAGCACTGTAAAAGCGCCTCCGACGTGCTGGTCAAGGGCTTCCACAGCCCCAACATACATGTTGCGTTGATTCAGGAACCATATGTATATGGAGGAATAGTCAGAAGACTATCAACAAAAGCAGGTAAGTTATTTTATTACAGAGGAGAGTGCCCTGCGCGAGCAGCGATACTCGCTAAATCCTCTTTAAACTGCCTACCATTAACCCAGTTTATCTCTAGGGACTTGGTTGCAATGTCAGCGGTATTGCCGACGCCGGGAGGCAAGCAAGAGGCGATTATAGCCTCGGCATACTTCCCCGGTGATTCGGACGATCCACCGCCACAAGAGGTAAAAGACCTCATCGAATATTGCAATAAGAGGGGAAAACAACTCCTCCTGGGCTGCGATGCGAACGCACATCATCTCGCATGGAACAGCTCAGACACAAACAAAAGGGGTGAGTATCTTTACCAATACCTTCAAACTACAAATTTAGATATCCTCAACAGAGGTAACGTACCGACTTTTGTCACCAAGAGTCGACAAGAGGTGCTAGACATAAGCCTAGCCACGCCTCGCCTTAGTTCGCAAATCGCAAACTGGCATGTTTCGCGTGAAATCACTTTAGCGGATCACAAGCATATTCGCTTTGTCATTGTAGCAGACATGACAAAACAAACAGAATTCAGAATCCCCTCACTCACTGATTGGTGCTCTTTTTGTAGACACATCGGCGAAGAGGTTGATGAAATCAAAACAAAGATTGAAAGCAGAGAGGATCTCGAAATAGCCTCTGTTCAACTAAACAATCTCATACATAGTGCGTATGAATCAAGCTGTCCAATAAAACACAAAAGAGCACAATCCAATGTGCCTTGGTGGAACAAGGACCTTGAAAACCAGCGAGTCATGGTTAGAAGACTATATAATAAAGTCAGGAATTCCAAACTCGAGCAAACATGGGGTGTCTATAGAAAAGCCCTAACGGAATATAACTTGGCTATCCGCAAAGCCAAAAGAAAAACCTGGCGTAGCTTCTGTGAAGGCATAGACAATACGCCTACAGTTGCTCGTCTGCATAAGATCTTGGCAAAAGATCACAACACTGATCTAGGCCACCTATGCAAACAAGATGGTAAATATACAGAGGATGCTAAGGAATCGTTGGAACTCCTACTGAGTACACACTTTCCTTCCTCAAAAGTCTGCCCCCATGCAGATGCCGACCCTGAAGTAATGGACATAACCCGTCCATCAGGCAGGGTTCGCAGCACAGCTGGGAATATTTTCACACCCAACAGAGTAAGGTGGGCTATCTCGAATTTCAAGCCCCTAAAATCACCTGGAGGAGATGGAATTCTGCCTATCTTTCTGCAAAAAGGCTTAGAAGAACTTCTCCCAATAATAATATCCCTATATATAGCTAGCTACAGCTTTAGCTATATACCCACTCTATGGAGGAAAGTAAAGGTGGTCTTCATACCCAAAGGTGGTAGGCGTTCAAACGCGGACCCCAAGGCGTACAGACCAATTAGCCTAACTTCATTTCTCCTCAAAGGGATGGAAAAGGTAATCGATCAATACCTAAGGAACGGAGTGCTTCTCACAAATCCACTCCACCCTAGCCAACATGCTTACCAGAAAGCAAAATCAACAATTACCGCTCTCCATGCTTTGACTAGCACCTTAGAGGAGGCAATTGCAACCAAAGAGATAGCCCTTTGTGCTTTCATAGATATAGAGGGTGCGTTTGATAACACCTCATATGAATCCATAGAGAAGGCTTTAAACGCAAAAGACATACATCCGTCGACAATCAAGTGGTGTATAGCCATGTTGAAAAGTCGGCAGATCACAGCCAGTCTGGGAGGCGAGTCGCTGACTATAAAGGCGCTAAGAGGATGTCCCCAAGGGGGAGTGCTATCACCTCTATTATGGTGCCTGGTAGTTGATGACTTGATGAACATCCTAACTAAAAACGGATTTAAGATACAAGGGTATGCTGATGACCTGGTAATCACAATCCGAGGTAAATATGATTCAATCATAACTCAGCTAATGCAGAAAGCCCTACTACTCACCAGTACTTGGTGCAGAAGCAATGGGCTCAGCATCAATCCCAATAAAATCGAAATAGTCCCTTTCACTCGGAGAAGGAAGCTACAAATAAAAGCACCCTCCATTGAAAGCAGAACTATTAACCTCAAAACAGAAACTAAATACCTAGGGGTAATACTTGATAGTAAACTAAACTGGAACTCACACTTAGACAAGGTGAGGAAAAAGGCCATCATGGCAAACCAGATCTGCCGCAGGCTCCTAGGAAGGAACTGGGGTCTCAAACCACGAATGGCTCATTGGGCCTACGTAGCAATAATCAGACCCATGGTCGCCTACGCCTCATTGGTTTGGTGGCCAAAAACAAAACATAAGACAGCTCAACAACAGCTGGCACAAATCCAGCGGTTAGCATGTCTTAACATAACGGGTGCAATGAGATCCTGTCCGACGGCTGCTTTGGAAGCCCTACTTGGTCTCACACCGCTCCACATATATATACAAAAGGAGGCAGCCTTAAGTGCCTTATCACTGAAAACAGTTTCTTCACTCAAGTTGATGCAGGGTAATCTCAGAGGACACCTCGAGATCCTCAAAGACCCATGTCTAAATCACCTGATTGAAATTAAAACGGACCTTATACCGACGGAATACAATTTCAACCAACCGTATAAGGTCATATTTAGTAGCAGGGATGATTGGGCGAAAGGAGGGCCTCAACTAAAAAGAGGAGCCCTAGCCTGGTACACCGATGCTTCAAAGACAGTAAGATCTGGAGTAGGCATGGGCATCAGTGGACCAAACAGCCACATCAAATTGCCCCTCAGCTCGGACTTAACAATTTTCCAAGCAGAAGTTCTTGCTATAAACTTCTGCACCGCTTTGAACCTACAGAAGGGACAAAAAGGTGCATCCATAAACATTTTCACAGACAGTCGGGCCGCCTTAAAGGCAATTCAGGCCTACACGTGTGGCTCCGCACTGATCAGAGAGTGCACCAACAACCTGAAAGAACTCGCTAGGGGCAATGATGTTACCTTATGGTGGGTTCCAGGTCACAGCAACATTGAGGGCAATGAGAAGGCCGACAAGCTGGCCAAAGAGGCAGCAAACACGCCCTTCATTGGACCCCAACCTGGATGTGGACTACAAAAAAGCCACCTAAAACAAATAATCAATAACTGGGAGGCTTCAAAGATAGCCTTACGCTGGAAAGAACTTCCAGGTCACAGACAAGCGAAGAGTATGATAACTCCGTCGCAAAACAAAACCAAAGAGGTTTTATGCCTCAGCAAAGGGGATCTAAGAACGCTCTCAGGCTACCTAACCGGCCATGTGCCCCTAAAATACCACCTCTTCCACATTGGACAAGCTGAGGATCAAACTTGTCGACTATGCAACGACGAGTCAGAAACTGCTGAACATATACTGTGCAATTGCGTCGCCAGAGGACGTCTAAGGCACAACGTCTTCGGTAAAACTACCCTGTTACCTACCGACATAAAGGTTCAAGACCTTAGGACAATACTAAGGTTCATTAAGGACCTACATTTGCCCTAAACCATTGGAGGGCTAAAGTTACAATAGATCTTATAGGTCGCGGTAACGAGAGGGGCCGCCCTCCTCAGCCCGGCAGCAATAATAAAAATAATAATAACGTACTGAGATAGTTTCGTATTTATGAATATATCATCGACGCACCGTTGAGCCTGGATGGTTCGTTAAAAAGTGGATGAAAGTTAAAAGAAGCTAATATGTCCCGAGTGATTTGCATTTTTATTTGTTGACTTCCGATGATATAGGTATTAAATCTGGGCATTCCCTGGCCTGTATGTTGCTTCTGACCAGGATTGCTACCCCACCATGTGTCCTATTCTGTCGACAGAATGAAGCGGCTATACGATAATTTGTTATGTTTACGTTATGTAGTATTTCAGCATTTTGAAAATGTTCTGTTAAACTAATATAATCAATTCCTTCTGTATTCAGAAATTTCTCAAGTGCGTCTATTTTCTTCGTTAATGATTGTATATTAAAATTTATTATTTTTTGAGTTTTTATACTCGAGAATGTCTTATTTCCTTTTTCTGTTAGGTTTTGTGGGTGCGTCTGTAAATCTGTTCGAAAAAACGATTCACTCTGGTTCCCGCCGGCCACGATAATTGTTTCAGGTTGAATTTAATTTTGATTTGTTATTACTTTATTTTGTTTTTTTTATATATTTCTTTTTTTTTGTGTATGGGATTTCCAGGAAGACCAGGACGCCATAAATTGGCTTACTGATGGAAATACCCTTTGGCAAACTCTATACTTAGTTATTTTAGGCCCACTTTTACCACGTCTAGTTAAAGTGGTTGTTAACTTTAATTAATGGTTAGCGCAAAAATCGGCTTTTACCACCATATTTACCTTGTTGATAGCGCTAACTAATAGTTATTTTCGGTCTATCCGTAACTATCGGTTTGGGGGTCGGGTTAAATATTTACCTCATTGATAAACTTGGTTGAAGGTATTTTTAACCAGATGGCGTAACATAAATCTAACCTAAAATCATAATAAACGCTTACGTTCGGTCAAAACTCCATAATAGTGATTAAAACGGTGTTATTGTCGTGTTATAACAGTGTTACAAAGCGATAGAATAAAAAATCATGGATTTCGAAAGGTTTGAAATTGATGAGCAAGAAATCTTGGAGAAAATTAATTATCTATTTCCCATTCGAGGTGGACGCGTAATAAAAGACAGAATAGACCACCATCAAACTGATGAATTTATTAAAAGATTTCGATTATCAAAGGAATGTGTGCTTTCACCACATTTTAGCACAAATTGATAATGACATCAAACCACGAACCAGGAAGTATTATATATGTATAGCACTTAGTTTTTATCAGTAGAATGAATTAATAATTAATTTTTTTTAGAAATTTTGTAATCCCTGTTTCAAATAGATTGTTGCTTACTTAAAGATTTTGAGTTTGCTACAGGCAACATGTTATTGGGTGTAGCTGACTTGTGGAATCAGCGAATCATTAGCTTCAGGTCAATAATAGAAGATTAGTAGTTATCAATTATTAATAATAATAAACTTTATAATTATAAAAAATAATAAAGAAAAAGCGTTATTTACAATAAATATGTACATTATTATTATTTAAATATCGTCAACAAGTATTTAAAAAATAGATTAACTGTCTTTTTCTTTTCTTAATTTTTTTATCTCCACTTCTTTTTTCAATTTTATCACTTCCATCTCTTTCCTTCTCATTTTCTAACATTAATGTTGTTAACTCTAATCTTTTCTTTAATAACTCATTACAGGTATCGTGGACAACTTTATTGGACACTACACCATATAAAGCAGATCAATTTTTTATAAATACATGGTAGGTTAGTTAGTATTTTGATTGTACTTTTACTTTTCCTTGTTGTTTGCAAAACCCAAACGTTATTTTCCACGTACTAACGTGCCTATTTTTATTTTCGAGGACATTTTTATGATCCGCCACCAAGTCAAGTAAAAGTGTTATTTCTTCAGGTTTAAAATTTACCCCCGAATACGCTTTTCAGCCTGATTTGCGGTTTTTATTTTTTCGTGATCGTTAATTGCCACTAACAGAACTGACAGGTTTATGAGAATTACTCACGAATTACCGACCATTACCGACGGACAAAGGAGATAGAAACCTGTAATACCTCTTTTACACGTAGTCACCAACAGTCATTATAATATTCCCCTAGATTTTTACGTTAACTACTACATAGCCTATCCATTAGTTAGATCGAAATGGTAAAAGTCGTTTCGCAGTTAACTAATAGATAAACGTTATCTTATAGTTAGACTAACGACCAGTTTAACTAGAGGTGGTAAAAGCGGGCCTTAATGTATTACTTATATTGTAGTATACTTTTATGCCAATAAACTATTATTATTATTAATACTCTTGGAAGGTTCTTCGAGTACTCCGTTCCTTTACACCTTAGGAAAAACTTATTATTAAATCAAAGTCTTCTCAATTTATTGCCACTGTCCCCATTTTCTGACCGTGTTTAAAATTAATAAACTGCTCTCCTATTTGATTATTTTTATTGGTAATAAAGTTTATGGTTATTTGTTTCCCGAATTTTGTTGTTTTCTTCTTTCCCTTACCGAAAACTTGGATTCTCCGACTATAACCCTAAAAGCTACTTGGAGGCGAAAGAGTTCCTTAACTCTCTAATAATAAAGTGGCGCCCAAGAACCGTCAACAATCCGTCAAGCGCCAAAGTCGACCTTTTCTAGGACCGTACCAGAAAAGGGACGTCATATTATAATTCGTTTGACTAGTTTCGCCTTATAGCCATCTTCAGAGACTACAGTGAAAAAATATTTGTTTTACAACTGACATATTGTTTTAATCCAAACTTAAAGTCATCAATAGTTAACAAAAATGACTGGGACCGGGACTTTATTTTAATATTAATTACTTACTCGTTAAAAGTTAAAAGTTACATCCAGCTCTTCAAAAAACATTTATAAGATCGACAGATCATGTTGAAAAAATTTTATAATTCCAAAGTATATTACAAAAATCCAGTGAAATTTGGATGACTAAATTAAGAAACAAAAAAGCAGATTTATCGAATAAATTTAAAATAAATAACATCTCAAAACACCATTTTCATCCAAGAATCACTAACTTATCCAACACCACATTCACCAACAAAGAATGGGAATAACTAAACAAGGGTCATAAACAAGGTCATAAATACAGCATTACACCACAAGAACACAGCCTACCTAAAATTTCAATAGAACTAGAAACAGCAGCTCATAATACTACGGATGAAGAATACTTGAGAAAAGACCTTATTGACTGGCTAAAAAGAAAAGAGAGAGAAACAAACAAGAACACAACATCTACAACCATAATTGATGAAATAAACACCTTACCTAAGATTAAACATAAAATTAAGTCTAAAGATGGCTACACACGTAACTGCAAACTTGACAAGCATGCATGATCAATCTTTTTGTATAAGCATGTAAAATTTCTCTTCGACACCACACGATACAAGCATGGTATAAGAATATAAGGTAGAACCGAAAGGATTCGATTTTTCAACCGTTCTGCGCAGATCGTCGTCTAAACGTCACAGCTTAATGGCGCCATACTAACTGTAGTTTTGTTGTCAACGTTTAGTTTATGTAATTTATAATCTTTAATAAAGCTTATTATGATTATTGTTATTATTATTATTATTCCCTTTATTTCTCAAACTTAAAATTTGGTTACATAATTTGTATAACGACCCATAAGAAGATAAGTATATACAATATTTGTGTAAAGTATAACATTAAATATACATTGTAAAAAACATATATATATATATATATATATATATATATATATATACATATACTATTATCCCGTACAAAGAAGAATCGCATACACATCCGGTGACACACAATTCCCCCCGCTTCCCCTCACAGCATCACTACACGTCCCCACACCACGCACCATCAACTCCCCATCACTCTCCGTATCCCAGCACACGTCTGTAGCACCACCGCCTTCTGCATCCGCCTGTAGAGTTTCGGTGCAACGCCCATCTCCTTGAGGCTCTCGTGAAGCTTCACTGGGAGCTCTCCTGTGGCTCCTATTACCACCGGCAGGATACGCACGCTCTCGACGTTCCACATCTTCTTAATTTCTTCAGCTAGCGGTACGTATTGGCTGATCTTTTCTCTGTTGGTTTTTTGCCATGGTTACCATGTTTTCAGCCTTTTGGTATATACTCGGTGGGATGTATACTTTCTTCGTGTAGTCGAGATGTTTTCTTATGAGTACACATTGATATGGGAAGGTGTCGCAATATTTCGTAAGCGCATGTTGGTCGTTTACTTGTATCTAAACTTGTAGCTTGGCATAGGTATTCTTCGCGTTGGACTTCTTTACATTTGGTAACGGTCGTAAAGTACTTATCTTTATTTTCTGCTAGGTACGGTTGCGGGATGTTAAGAATAAGATAATGGGATTGTTGTTTAATAGGTAATGGAATTATGTGATAATACTGGTAGGTTGTCATTTCAATTAAAGGAAATTGTAACAAGAAGGTGAGAATGTGGCCCTTCATGTACACTTTTACTGTTATGGTCTTTTCTATTTGGTATAAATTATCATCGGTCGAAGTTAATAGAACTCGTTGTTCGACTAGTGAAGACTGAATGAAACGTAAATCTTCCAACAGTTCCTGTGCCGGGATGATCGTCGGATGGTATGTTTGCAGTTTAGCGAATGACTGCTATTGCTAGATGATCGACGATTATTAAGGCAGAGTTAACGGCTACTTGTAGTGACGTTTGTGCTCTCATCAAAAGATTAAAGCGCGCCTGTTTATCACCCTGATCTTTAATATGTTGTATAATCGTATTTATACGCTGAGCTACTTCATGTTGATTTTCTTGAATAGTTCTGATGTTATCAGTTTCAAGTTATGGCGGAACAAGTGTAAACGTTGTGCTGACCGCTGCATTTAAAAGAGTTGTTTTAGCGGTTTTATGTGCGTTTAAATTATTTTAACACGAGGGTTGTCTTGTGTGTGCGGCTTCTGATTACCTTCAAGTTATTGGTTGTCGGTTTTGAAGTAGTGGGTGATTGTGATATCTATTTTCCTTTTTCGAGGGTAATTGATTTCTATCTGTGAGTTGACGGGTCGGTCCCGTGCGGGTACCGGTTTTTCGTCACGGTGAATTGACAGGTTAATATTCACGGCTGATTTTATCCTCTTAAATTTAAACTTAATTTTTAATTATATTAATTTAACAAAATGGATTCGAACATCTCTGTTGCCTCTCTTTCGGAGTTTTTTCGGTCCTCTATGAATGACTTTGAGGCCAAATTGGCCGCAGTTCGCCCCCATGTGCCTGGGGAGTTTGACCTGGAGCGGCTAACGAGTGAATTTCTTTCATTCAAAAAATTAATCTTATCGAATGTTACCAAACTCATGGAAATTGTGGAGGGTTTGGAGAACAGAGTAGATGACTTGGAAACCTACTCGCGTCGTAATTGTCTTCTGATCCACGGTCTTGAGGAGTGTGAGGGGGAGAATATTGATGAGGTGGTTAACTCGTTTTTTGCAACAAACTTCCAAAAGCCTAACTCCAATTTTGAGTTTAATTCCTCAATGATTGACAGAACTCATCGCATTGGACGTCTAATAAGAGCTAACAAAAAAAAAGAAGATTACAACTGAAGTTCCCAAGCCACGTCCAGTCATTGTCAAATTTGTATCCTATGCTTATAGGAAGGTGATTTGGTCCAATAAACGGGTGTTAAAGGGTACCAAAGTGCTTATTACCGAATCTCTTACTAAAAGGCGAATGGAACTGTTTAGACTGGCCAAGGAAGTGTTTGGTGTAGGGGCTTGTTGGACACATGATGGTCGAATTTTGGTAGCAGCGGATAAGGATAAGAAAGCCGTAATAAAAAGTGTTTTTGATCTGGAGAAATTAAGTAGTAATCTCAAATTGTCGGGTAGAGTTAAAACTAGGTCTCAAAATAAATAATAAATAATAGTTTAATTGTGATGATGTTCCACGCTTAATAATCGACTTACCTGTTTTAGTTTTTGTTTTTTTCGGTTGGTTATTGATCGTGTTATATCTATTCGAATGAATATGTTTTTACGTTTTTTTATATACTTATGTAAGTTCTTGGAAATTATTATTATTGTATAATATTTGAGTTTTCTCTAGCATATATCAATGTATTTTGCAGTGGTCAATTTTGTACAATTTTGTTTAACTTTGATAGCTTTTGATAAGGCATTGTTTGTGCATCGCATTTATTTTTGTTCTTGAATAACTAAGGTTATTTGTTGTTGTTGTCTCATCTTTTTCCTTTTCTCTTCTATTAACTTTTTTTTCCTTTCTTTCTTCTTTTTACAAGTGGTAAGCAGTTGATGAAGCTTGTCTGTTATAATATGTACTAAATATTTAATTTCTTTCTTGACAAATTCGCATTTTTGTAGGTTAATTTTTAAATTAGCTGAATTTAAACGGTCGAAGACTTTAATTCGTTTTTGTATATGCTCTTGCAGTGATGAAGAGTAACTAACGATATCATCGAGATATACCAGGCATGTGTCTTCTAGTAAACCACGTAAAACTTCGTCCATTAGGCGCTGGAAGGTAGTCGGGGCGTTTTGCAATCCGAAAGGCATTCTTTTAAATTCGAAATGGCCCTGTTCGATACTGAACGCTGTTTTTTCTCTATCTTCCGGTTCCATTTCGACTTGGTGGTAGCCTGATGCCAAATCGAGAGAGGTGAAATAGTTTGCCCTGCCCAATTTATCTAATATATCGGCAATGTTTGGAATTGGATATTTGTCTTCTATCATTCTTTCGTTTAGTCGTCGGAAGACAACTACCATTCGGTTTTTTATTCTTCCGTCTTTTTGGGTCGTTACGATATGAACAGGTGCGTTCCAAAGCGAAACGCTTTCTTTCACGATGACTTGTTGTAGTAATTCCATAGTTTGTATAAGATGATGTTTTATTTTATGAGCAAAAGTTAATTGTTGTCCCCCTATATGGAATAAATGTTTGTATTTCGATAATAATGCTTGAAGAGCCTTCTTCTCTTCTAAATTTAGATGATCCAATTTCAAATTCTTTTCAACACCTTTTTCTTGAAGTGACGCTAAATGGTTTTTTTCTATAAAATTACAACCGATGTTTATTTCTTCTTCAATTTCGCTTACTGGTTGCACTTCTACGGCGTCGGGTTCAGACGGATCGGGTTTCCATAATTGTTTGTAACAAAAATTTGCGTTTCATGGTTTCTTACTCCGACGAGTGCTTCCGGGATAATTACGTTGTCTGTATCATCTTTCATTACAGGAAACAAAGCTAAGCCATTTTCAATGTTAGTGGCCTGAAAACTCATTAATGACTGCGAGTATGGTTTAATTGTTTGAGTATTGTCAATTTTGTAAGGAATTGTTGTATTATCTGTAACAATGATTTGTTTCTTTGTATCAAGCGAAGCTCCTAATTTTGTTAACAAATCGAAACCAAATAAACCATCAAATGTACGTAAAAAATCAAAGCATACAAATAAATGATATTCCGGTGATTTAAAGATGTTAGGAAGCGGTGCGTAAACGGCGCTTCTTGTTTTTTCAACTCCGTGAGGTGTTCTTATATTAAATTCCTGAGTACCGCATGGTTAAACCGATTTAACTTCTTCATATAACTTCGAATTGATAAGAGAACAGTCTGCTCCCGTATCTATAAGAAATCTTAAGCCTTCAAATTCGACGTAGGGTAGTAACGGATCTTGTGAATAGGCTTTGTTCGAAATCGTTACGTTAATTGCTCTTGAGACGTGTCCTGGGGAAAATCCTGCGTCTCAACGTCTTCTGTGTATTCGACGTTTTCATCGATATGTCGTTCACCACAGTTATCGTCCGTTTGGTCGTCATCAGGATATTGAACATAGATATTGGCTTCGGTTGTTTCTGATGGAAGCTCAATATTATTTGACATCCATTGTCTCTTTGGAGCTGGTCTGTTGATAGATGAGGCTGGACGTTTATTACTATTGTCTATTTCCATCGGTGTTGGTCTAAATGGTCGTTGTTGAAATTGTGCCGGTGTTCTCACAAATGGTTGATTGTTTTCTTGTCTGGGATAAAACATTGGACGAGGTGGCAGTATTGCGGGTGGAATAAATTTATTTGGCTGTCCATACTGTTGTGGCATAACCATGGGAGGTTTTTGCATCGAGTTTGGACGTAGAGCTACCATGGGATGTGGTCTGATAATGGTACGCATTGGCGATGTAAATGGCTGCCTTGTATTAAAAAGAAAATGCTGTTTCTGGGTGTTATAGTTAGTAATTTCCAGGGCGTAACCTTGTGCACTCTCAATATCGGTGGGCTGTCGTAGTTTAACTTCTAAAGCAATGTTGGGATTTATCAAGTCTAATCCAAATAGATAAGTTCTCAGAGCTATCTGGTTGTATTGCTTCTGTTTGAGATTGCGGATCGCTACATTGTTTTCTTCCAAGTTAACCTTAGAAAGAAGAGTGTAAAGAGTTGATTTAATATTATTAGCGTAGCTGGCTGTACTGTCTTCTTTTTGTGGAACCAAACTATTCAAATCATAAACAAGAACCTCTTTGGATCGTTTATCACCGAATGAATGAATTAGAATTTGTTTAAGCTCGGGCCAAGTGGTGGGTGTTTTATTTGCATCCACCGCCTCGCGCGCTTTGGCACGTAGTCTACCCATAAAAATCATTAAGAGTCGTTTAGATGTGCGAATTTCTTCTGGTCTTGCAGGTGCTGTTGGTAAATACTCTTCAATTAAGAATTCGCAGGCATTAATATAACTCTTCAGAGTTATTCTGTCTCCGTCAAAGACTGGTATCAAATCTTGATCTACTTTCGATATTTCTCTTGCCATTTCTATTTCGTTGATTGCCTCCAGTAAGTCGTTTAAATTGTCCAGAGCGTATTAGGTTTAAGTCGCGAAAATGAAAAGGAATAAAAGAATGGCAGAAATAAAGATACTTACAGTACGATAAGAATAAATAAAATTGTTGTCATTGATTCTCTTTTGAGTAGTCCCGGAAATCGATCGGCAATTGGAGAGGATCCAAATTCCTCGGCGGGTTCTACTTTTCTTCTTTCTTCTCGTATCCTGTAATAAAGAACTTGAAAGTTCCGTAAGTCAGACCGATATTAGGCACGATACAAGATTTAATCACTCGAGTTTACCGGATCCTACTGACTGCGCCAATTATATTATTTAACTGTTATTTAGAGTTTTTTTTATTAAAAGAACGTTTTAATTACTTAACTTTTATTTATTTATAAGACTTTATGAATACGGAAGCGTAACTCGAACACCGCGCAACGATTGGAGTACTTCGTGGAGTCGGAATTACAATTCCCCGATATCAAAGTACTCGCAGTTATTTATAACAATTAATTGCTGACGCTTCATATTCGGCAATTACAGTTGTGAAGGGACGGCTACATTTGGTAACTTTATAGGTTGTACCTCAGTTGAAACATATCCAGAAAATTTACCAGCAGCGGAATTGTGTATTGCCGCAGGTATAACGGCGCTATAATTAAAGATATAGATGATTTGATGTTATAATATCATTATAATCTCTGCAAAATGATATAAAATTAAATTTAGTATGTAATAAATTTATTTTTTATTGGGATATATGATGTTATTTTAACACAAGCTTTATTCTTTCTTAATTCTAAAGAAGTGATTATTTATACAGATGATGAACAACTATCTGAAGCTGAACAAAATGGTAAGCTCAAGATAGACATTTCTATACTTAATAAAAAGATAAAAGCACAGAGTTTAGAAATAAATCTCCTTAATAATATATTAAACAAATTCTTTACTCCAGGACAAGTAAAATACATTAAGTCGGAAAAAAACTTCGTCAAGTGGTCTTCGGAAGATATATCTTCAGCTATATCTTTACGAAGTGTTAGCCCGAAAGCCCATAGATATTTAAGGAGCAATTTTGTTCATTTCCTCACCCTCAGGATAACAATTTAAAGGTTTTTTCTTTCATGATGCGCCACATTTAATAAAATTGGTTAGAAATAATTTATTTGATAGCGGATTAAGATGTGGCGTTCATGTAGCATCGAAACAATGTATTAAAAAATTATTGGATATCCAAACCGGTGAAATTAAACTCACGCCCAAAATTATTAATTTGCACTTAGATGTTGCTCACCAGCACCGCTTTAAGATGGTGCGGGAAGAAAGGTCTTATGGGTGACGTAGATTGGGAATACACCGCCAAAATCATTAAAATTATAAATGATTGGTTTGACCTGTTCAATACTAAAACAAAATTTTCGAGACAAAGTAATGCCTTTGGTGTGGACATTGAACAACAAACGATTCTTTTAAATAAAGTTAACGAAGAAATAAGAAATATTAAAGTGGGTAAGCGGGCAGCACTTTTACCATTTCAAAGAGCTATAATATTGAACAATAAATCTTTAGTTAATTTATATGATTACCTCCAAAGACAATATAGTGTACAATACATACTAACATATCGCCTCAACCAAGATGTTGTAGAAAACTTCTTCTCGCATATCAAGGCTGCTGGAGCAACAAATGAACACCCATCAGCTCTTGATTACCAATATAGAATAAGGTGGTATGTAATGGGCAGACACTCGTCTGCTGTATTTACAACATATGAAAATACTAAACCGGACGAAGATGAATCCTTGATTACCATCACAAATGCAGAGGAGTGTTTAACAGATTTTGTTCAAACCTTTAATAGAAATCCGAATTTAGAACAGGTTACGGAAGAACAGAGTCTTATATCTAGTTTCACTTCATTTGAAGAATTTGATGCGGAAGATTATTTACATCTTTTAGAAGAATACGAACAATTTACTGCTGATAATGAAGTTGATGAAGCAAATGAAATTAGTGATGAAAGCCTTACCTATATTACAGGCTATGTGGCCTTTAAATGCAAAAAAAATATATACATTATATGAGGATAAGGAGTATACAATCGACAACACACAACAATATTCGTGGATACATTCCCTGTCAAAGGGACAATTATTTTATCCAAAGGAGGATTTGATTAATCTTGCCAAAATAGTTAAACGGGAGTTCCACAGTTTCCATGGAAAATTATTACTATTACCGAAAGAGTCCAAAATAAAAGTAACCTTTCGAAAGAGGTAATTTTACGAATGGTAAGAGTCTTTACGTATATTCGGCTAAGAAACCTCAATCTTGTAATAAGTAATAACAATGTAAAAAGATTAAATGTAAATAGATGTAAATAAATTACTTCGATCAGTTGGAGGATGTACTTGAGAGACAGACCTTTAACTACGATAGTATCGTCCTTATGGGTGATTTCAACACATGCCTTTTGATAAACGATTTGCGCTGCGAAAGACTTCACTTTATTACCTCCTCCCTAAATCTCTCGATTCTGCCTTCTCCACCTACTCATCACCTTCCAGCGTCGGATTCCCTTTTGGACCTTATTGTGACATCTTGCCCGGAGAGGATACTTTCTTATGGTTAACTGCCACCTCCGCACTTTTCTAATCACGACCTGATTTACTGCGCGCTTCAGGTCAGACGTCAACGGTACTCAAGTCGCACCATATCTACTCGTAACTACGCCCAAATCAACTAAGAAATCTTGGTATCCGATGTATCTGCGATCGATTGGTTGCCTTTATACTACATGTCAGATATCGACGCAAAAGTCGATTTTTTTAATACAGAATTGAAGAACTTATACGATCGTTATGCACCCTCAAAATTGCGTAAAACAAAGCGTTTGCCTGCTCCATGGCTCAATAACGAGATCAGAGATCTTATGCGTAAGCGCAACGTGGCTAAGGTCCTTCTTCGCCGAAACGCTTCCAATATTAATAGAGAAAACTACCGCGTTCTACGGAACCTCTGTAACCACCGATGCAGAAATGCCAAAAAAACTTACATTTATCAGAAGTTATCTTACACAACACCAAAAACGTTTTGGAGGACCATGCGTTCTCTTGGCGTAATTCAAACTTCTTCCTCCCATAGCTTTGATTGTAATTGGTTACGTGCATATTTTGCCAATTCGCCTATTACTCTTGACGAATCAATCAAGAAATCAACATTGCTCACTATCAGTGATTCTGCTCTTGTCAATTCTCGGTTTTCCTTCAGCATGTTAGATGAGTCTGTGACGTTTAAAAAAAAAATGTAAAACGAATCAAAATGAATTTTAAATAAAGAGTGCACCAAAATAGCTCCCCCCCTTGAGTCCCTATTTTGCCTGCAGTTCAGTGGAGACGGCTGGGTTCGTTGAAACAGGGCGCCACACCATTTAATAATAGGGACTCCACTAATGGTGAAATGTGAGGGGTTAATAATAAAAAAAAATAATAATGGTATGCACTTCTCTTTATTCAAAAAAACAAAAGGAGGAAAAGAAATTAATAAACAGAAGGTATCGAACAGTATTTAAAAAAAAAAATTGGTGAATAAATCTTTTGACAACAAAAAAAAAACCAAATACAATGACCGTAAGGTCACGCAAACTATATAAAAGAAAAAAAATTGATAAACCAAAAGAAATGATTGAAGTTAAATTTAAATCAAAGAAAAATTTTCTAGGCCTAGTAAATCTTTTTAAAAATAATCCTAAACAGGATGTAAATGAAAATGAACGTAAAAAAAAAGATTTTATATAGTTCTAACAAAATCGAAAAGAACAACAAAAAAAAATATAAAGTTTAAAAAAAAAAATTAAATGATAATTTTTTTACAAGAATTAATTATAGTTTTAAGTTAAATTGAATTAATGATGTTTTTTTTTGAATGAAATTAAAATTGAACCGGTTGAAATTTTTCCACAACGTGGTTATTTAGGCCATCTTCAATCGTGTGAAGAATACATTAAAAATATCTTTTCTGACCTTATTCCTGAACCTTAGAAGCTATGGTTCCAATCCACAGGAGCGGCGGCGTCCTTGGGATGACGGGGATAAAAAAGGGATAATTCCTTCAACGGATTGAAGTCGAAATAAATTTATAAATATTGTCCACAAGTTAATGCCCAAAAATTATTGCCAAAATTTATAACTCCAAAGTAAAAAGTCTGAGTAAAAAAATACGTCTAAGACTAATTGCAATTACTGAAAATTAATTGATCAAAAAACATACCTGAGTTGAAATGCGGCTTTAAAATGTTCGCGATTGTACCAAAAATGTTCTTTTGAACGGCAAATAAAACCAAAGAATTTTTAACAATAAATTCAAAGGATATTCAGAAAAAAATACTCCCGAAAACTACGGAAAACCAAAATCTAATAACTTTCCAAAATGGTTACCAAAATCTGAATTCCACTAACGTCTGTTATCGGTAATTCAATCGCAGCAAAAGAGGGCTAAATCGGGTTGAACCTCGCTTAAATAATATGCGGAACTTTAAAAAAACTTGTTTAAAAAGGAGCATCAAAATACGGCCTCGGTAATAACTCAATAATTGAACTTGAAATTTTGAAAATTATACAATAAAATTAAATAAAAGGGCTCAAAATATGTAGGAACAATAAAATAATTAAAATTTAAATTTAATTAAAGAAAATTAAGAGTTCAAAAACTTAGTGGAAGGGGTAAATGATTAAGGAACAAGACATCTATGGGGCAAGGACTAAATTACGCCACTCCTGTAGACCTAGAACAGAAATCTTAATCGCAAATTTTAAAACGGTAACAAGGAAAATTAAACAAAAATCAATACTGTTCGATAAAGATGTTATATAGGAAGGGTTCTAAGGGAAAAATAAACCGTTACAAGTCTCAGGTTCGGGACGCTCTTGCAAAAATGCGCTCTACAAGTGTTGGTGCTGACGATGTTAGTGTTAGGCAACTCCTTCCCATCTTGGACATAATTACTCCACCGTTACTTCATATCTTTAATTTGTCCATAGAGTCTTCGACCTTTCTTGCAATTTGGAAACAGGCCTGCGTTGTTCTCATTCCTAAGATTAAGTGCCCTACTCGCCTAAGTGATTTTCGGCCAATATCGCTACTTTCCGTATTATCTAAGGCACTTGAACGCTTGGTGTACAATCAAGGGCAGGAGTACCTTGATAAGCATAAACTAATTACAGACTATCAATCTGGTTTCCGACCAGGCCACAGTACCACATCGGCACTCATCAAGGTTACTGATGATATTAAGCGTAACTGTGACGATCGACGAATAACCTTGTTAGTTTTGCTGGACTTCAGCAAGGCATTTGATGCTGTGGATCATAGCCTACTGGTGTCGTCTCTGTCTGCTATGGGCTTTGCCCCTGAGTGCGTTACTTGGTTTAGGTCATACCTTTCTCAACGTTCCTTTTGTGTGCGTGACACTTCATCTTCTTCTTCTGTGTTTCAAAGTCATAGTGGTGTGCCTCAAGGAAGTGTATTGGGTAAATTACTCTTTTAAATTTTTATAAACAGTGTTACCAAATTCATTTCATGCAATTATCACTTATATGCGGATGATCTTCAAATCTATACATCAAACTGTGAATGAGCTCCCGGTGTCTATGGCGCGGCTTAATGACGATCTGTCCAGGATACTTCACTGGTGTAAATGTTATGGCCTGAGTTTGAATATTGTCAAGACACAAGCTATAGCATTCAGTTCAAAACCTTTACTTGCAAAATTTTACTCTTTCAATGATACGCAACTGATACTTGGTGACAATGTTATACACTTCACCAATACGGTCAAAAACTTGGGGGTGACAATGGACTCAGCACTGTCTTGGCGGTGTCAAATTCAGTCTGTCTGTAGGAAGGTCTATTTTTGTTTTCATTCCTTGCGTAAACTTGGTTGTTTCCTTCCCCTTGCTGTCCGTCGTAATCTTTGTTACTCATTAATACTGCCCCACATAGATTATGCTGATACGGTGTATCCCGACCTAGCAATTGCCCTCCGTAACAAATTGGAAAGATTGCAGAACAATTGCCTACGCTTTATTTTTGACCTGAGTAAGTACGACCATGTGACACAATATCGAAATCACCTTCGTATGTTGACTGTCGAAAAGCGCAGATCCTTCCGTATACTGACTACATTATATAAAATACTTTCTTCTCGGACCCCAGTACACGAACTTTCAATTCATGTCGTCTGGTGGTCTACCTACTAGAGAACAGTCTGATAACTTACTCATATTTCCCATTCATCGCACCGAGAGATATCATCGATCTTTCACGGTGCAGGCTATAAAGCTTTGGAATAGTTTACCCACGAAAATACGCAACACTCGGAGTTTTCTAACATTTAAGATCTGCTTAAGGGATTATCTATTAACACTGCAATTATCTGAATCTAACTCTTGATGTCACCTGCTTCTCTTCTCTTTTCCTTTTTTTTCTTTTCTCTTTTTTATCCTCCTCTCTATCAACTGTACTCGTTGTGCTTCTTCTTTTTTTTCCTTTTCCTCTGCTCTTTTTCTTCTTTTTGCTTAAATGTTGAATTATTTAATAATGCCATATTGATTATTTTTTTTTGTTTTACATACATTGCTGGTTGGGTCTTTTAGAAGACATCGCTCTTGGCGATAAACTGACCTTTTGTCAACATACACTATTAATTCATTCATTTATGTATACATATATATTATTTTTCTCCTGTATAATCTATGTGGCAATAAACTTATTATTATTATTAAAAAGAAAAAATAAAATAAAAAAATTTGTTAAATAACTAATTCGTTTACTTCATGTATCCATAACAATAATAAATAATCAGTCATTATCTAACTTTACAGTTTCTCCAAGAATTATTAAAAAATAACTTTTCCCACTACTTATTTCTTTACTTTTTATTATAACACGACGATCGCAAATTGTCTTTACATTTTACTAAAATTTATAAATTTTAAATTAGGGCGCCAGCTATTGTCGTCTAAACGTCATCACAATCTGCGTACGGTTATACCTTGTATTCTTATACCATGGATATAAGTGTGCTTGAACAAGCGCCAGTTTGCGGCGTTTGCTGTTGGATTATGTCAAGCTCGGACGACGATGCGCTCTCACTGGCTGCTTTTTGCCTTGTCCATAAGAGGAAAACGAGGAAGAAGAAACGTGATATATGGTGAAAAGAGCGGTTATTGAAAAGAAAAACCTACTCCCATATTAATTTACTGAGTGAATTGAAGATATATCCACCTGACTGGCAATTATCTGAGAATGAACGAAGAAACTTATATGAACCTTCTGTCAAGCAGTGTGCTTGGTACACTCGTACGGTTTCGCTTCCGCAAGCTTGCATGATTAAAATTCAATCCATTATTAAGCAGATTGCACTAGCAAAATGTTTGTGCGAAATTATCCTACAAACGCTAAAGCATACTTCTACAAAAAGATTGATCATGCATACTTGTCAAGTTTGCAGTTACGTGTGTAGCCACCTTAATTCGTTAACTGTCACTAATGCTGATAAAAATGCAGGTTTAGTCATTCTAGACAAACCTTTATACATTACAAAAACCTTACGATTTTTTAACGATAACAATTTCATAGAAATAAAGAAAAACCCTACAACCGCCTTTCATACTAAAACTAATTAAATAATTAAATCAGCACAAGAATTTCTCATTCAACAAAACATATCCACATTTAATCTAACACCAATGAACCCAAAAACACCTTTGGTATATTCATTGATTAAATTACACAAAACTAATTATCCAATAAGACCTATTATTTCATCAATTGACTCCAGTACTCACAAAATCTCTAAATTTTTAATACAATTCTTCAAAAATATTATATAATTTAAAGCTAAATTTACTGTAAATGACAGATTAGATTTAATTAACACTATTCAAAATACTGTACTACCTCAAAATTTCACTTTGCTCTCTTTCGATGTAACAAATCTTTACACAAACATACCTGTTAATGAAACTTTGATTATAACAAAAACACTATTCAGTAACAAACTTAATTCTACAGAATCACAACATATTTACAATTTACTTAAATTATGTATTGAACAAAATTTTTGTTCTTTTAATAACACTTATTATAAATACGACACGGAGTGTTATTATCCGACATATTTTTGAATGATTTAGAACATAAAGTCTTAAATAACGACAACACCAATAACAAAAACATTGTATTATGGCGTAGGTATGTAAATGATATTCTAGTTGTCTGGGATAATAACAACAACATAAACACAATAGATCATTTTCATAAATACATAAACACTTTCAAATTTTAACATACAGATCTATTACATACCCAGGTAACATGGCATATAGCATACAGCGTATCTTCCGTAAATATAACATCAACATATTTTTCTGAAATAACAATACTATTTTCAAAAAACTATTTAATGCTAAAGATAAAATAAGTCTGTTAGACAATAACGGTGTATATAAACTAGAATGTGAAACTTGTGGTGCCACCTACATAGGTGAAACAGGTAGATCTATCAAAACACGTATCAGAAAACATCTATTAAATGATAATTCCAATTTTGGAAGACACATGACATTACACAGTCATGATTTTGATATCAACAAAAATGTTTCACTTCTTCATATACAAAATAAAGGTTTCAAATTAAACCTCTTAGAAAATTATGAAATAGATAATTTCAAAAACACAAACAATAATCAACACTGTCTAATGACCAGGTTCATTCTTCCCAAACACCTTTATACACTTTTCTATCTACCCCCTTTCCCCCAAAGTAAAGAGGACTTATGTCTTTGGCCGCACACATATTTCGCATGCTTTAGGGTACCGCGGCTACCTGTCTCCTTTTTTACCCACCATTCCGTATTTTCCTTCTTCCTTCAATTTTCGAATAATTTAAACTCCCAATTTAAATATCTATCCAATTTTCCTTTATTAGAAAACTTACACATTTTTTTTGTTTTTGTAAGCGTTTTTTTTGTTTCTTAACCTACATTAACAACAATGTTTTTACTATGTTTTATAATATATAAATTCAATATTTAAATTTCAACTTTTCATTTTCTCAAAGATTTTTTAAAAATTTAATTATTAAAAGTTCAATACAGTTTCCTACATTTCAAGTTCAAACCCAAACTCATCTCTTTCTACAATACAGGTGTCCCGTTAAGGGTACGGAGCGGCTGTATCTCCAGCTTCGCTCTCGCTTTTAAATATTCTTACGTGAATAAAATGCATCTAAAACACGCATGCAATACAACGTTTTATCCACATATTCTGATTCTAAATTCATTTAGAATCAGAATCGCCTAAATTTCATCTTATGTTACCAAAAATGATTTGACATTTTACTCTGACAGCGGCTGTCACCTCAAAAATCATTGCAATTAACTAAAAAAACATTGGGAGGTGTTGAATTGTTGCTGTTTATCGACTCCGTTTGTAACATATTTGTAAAAGTGTGAAAGTTGTAAAGATTGTAAAGGTAAAGTTGGTGAAAAATGGAGGAAAGTGATTATGTTCCCAAGAAGATAATTCTTGAGGAAGCTGAAGAAGCAACTGTCCAATTATTGCCTGCAAAGTCCAGGGAACATTACGAAAAAGTATTTTCTGAGTTTAATGAATGGAAAGGAAAACGAGAGGTAATAACAATAAATGAGGAAGTCTTGTTATCGTATTTCTTAAATTTGAAGAAGAGGTTTCATCCATGTGGTCGAAGTATTCGATGCTGAAAGCCGCTATAAAGGTCTATAAAAACATAGACATAGGAAAATATGGTAGGCTCACGGCCTATTTGAAGAATCAGTCAAGAGGATACCAAATGTCTATTAATATAAATGTTAATGTTAATATAAATAATAAATAGGATGTGATTGATTTAAGATTGTATTTTTCATTATTCCACTAGCGGAATAAAGTAACTTTATTCCACTAGTGGATAAAGTGGTACTTTATACGGTTCATAAGTGTGGATAAAACTTCAATTATAAGGTGATTGTGGATAAAATGTTATATTAAATTTGTCACAATATTACTTTTACAGAAAATTGAGAGTTAGCCTAATTGAGCCCGGAGCGCTTAAAACGAAGTGTATTGTGTGCATATCATTTCAAATAAGAGGATTTTATACGGACAAAGCTAAGCTCCACAGCTATTCCCATATCGTATATATAAATCCACAACGACAAATGTTATTACGAAACCTTCTTCTAGAGAAATTTGTTCCGATCCTTATCAGCATACCCAAAGTAGCACAGAAGACGTTTCTCCAGTTCCATCAGTTCAGTTTCCGATATATAAATATGGCACATGGCACACCATTCACATTAACAGGCATTACATCCACACTTCCATCCACATCGACAAGCATTTTTTCACAAAATGGTACAGATCCAATATTTATTGAAAATTACCTTTTGTCAACATACACTATTAATTAATTCATTTATGTATACATATATATTATTTTTCTCCTGTATTGGCTATGTGGCAATAAACTTATTATTATTACTATATCTGAGTATAATGTACTGAACGATATCACTAATTTGTCATCACCTCCACGAAAAAGAAACAACCCTTTTGAAGATTGGTCCCAAGCTATGTTAAAAAGAAGATTAGTAGAAACTGAGAGAAAATTAAAGACTGCCAAATCTGTCTTAAAGAGTTTTATTCCAAGGGATGTTAGCAAATTGCCAACATTTGCGGTATCTCTTGTAGTAATGCAATTATATCACAAAAATCGTCAACCTTTCTGGAGATGAGAAGCAGACAGCGTGTTATTATATCATAAATCGCCATCAACATACCAGTTTCTTAGAAGAAAAGGCGTTATTTTACCATCGCCATTGGCTATTTATACTTGGCTCAGCAAGTACACATTTTACCCAGGCCACAGCAAAATATTGTTTAGATTGTTAGCCTTGAAAATAGAAAGCATTTGACGAAATGGCCCTCAAGAAATATTTAAAGTTTTCAACAAGCAGAGGAATAATTAATGTATTTGAGGAATTGGGAGAACTTGGTCGCAAATCGAAACATGCAAAACAAGCTTTAGTTTTCATATTACAGCAAGTATCATCGACCAAAACGTGAGCAGCAAATAGAAAAAATTAATTAATCGGATTTTCGGTCAGCAGGATTAAAAGTAAAACAACATTTTTAAAATAGCTAATATTTCGATTGTTGATGACAATCTTCTTCAGAGCATTTTATTGCTAAAAGATTTTACAAAGAAAAAACGTAACTCGAAGTGGCGTAATATCTCAAAATTCGTCAAAAATTAATTGATCAAGAACATGTTAAAATTCAAAAACAATCAAAATTGAGCAATGAACCATTAAAAACTCGAAAAACTTGTTTTTCGGAGTGAGAACACCAATCCCAAAATTCAAGATGTACAGTGTAAAACAAAAATTCATCAAACGTATGAACATAAAACAAATCTGACAGCTTAAGGAATGATCTCATCGAACTACTGAAAAGGAAAGAAAAGAACACCAAAACTGAAGAGATTTCTAATTGGGAAGAAATTCAAATATTACGTAAGATTAAACATAAAATTAAAGTCAATTCACTGATTGTTACAAATGCTGACAAAAACGCCGGTTTAGTCATTTTAGACTTTTAAAATTATTTTCATTTAGAATGAAAATAATTTTATTGAAATTAAGAAAAACCCAACATCTAGTTTTCACACTAAAACTAAAAAAGTAGGTAAATCAGCACAAGATTTCCTTAAGGAACATTTTGTTACTATGTTTAATTTTCTACCAATGAATCCAAAAACACCTTTGATTTATTTATTGATCAAATTACAAAGCTATTATTTCTTCCATAGATTCAAGTACTTATCAAATTTCAAAATTTTTAATACAATTTTTCAAAAATATAATTCAATTTAAAGCAGATTTCACTATAAACAATAGATATGATTTAATTAACATAATTCAAAACACACAATTACCAAACAATTTCACTTTACTTTCCTTTGACGTAACAAATTTATACACTAATATACCATTGTCCGAAACCTTGATTCTTTCTAAAAATATGATAAGTAACAAAATTAATCAGGTTGATGCAGAACATGTTTACAATTTACTGAAAATATGCGCTGAACAAAATTTTTGTCAGTTTGACAATAAATTTTATAAATATAACGAAGGCTTACCTATGGGATCTCCTTTGAGCAGCCTTCTCTCGGATATTTTCTTTAATCATCTTGAAAATACAATTTTTGATACTAACAATCCTCTAAATAAGAAGGTAACCCTTTGGCGTAGATATGTTGATGACGTATTAATTATTTGGAATAATGAGAATGATGTCTCTATTAATGAGTTTCATAATTACATCAATAATTTACATAGTAATATTAAATTCACTTTGGAATTATAAAGCGACAACCAACAAAATTTTTTAGATTTAACTCTCATTAACAAACGAGAATCAATTGAATTTAAAATTTATAGAAAACCCACACAAACTGACACTGTAATTCCTAATCGTTCTTTCCATCATAATTCTCATAAAGCTGCAGCTTTCAGAGCTTATATACACCACTATCTGAACAAGATAGAAATAATGAATTTAATATCATTAGATCTATAGCAATTAATAGTGGTTTCTCAATTCCACAGATAAATTCTTTAATTAAAAAACTTCAGATAAAACATCAACTTAAAAATTCAACCACTTTACAACCACTCACACAAAATAATAATTTAATATATAGATCAATTAATTTCCCTGGTAATGTTGCTTATAATATCCAGAAGATTTTCCGTAAATACGATATTAATATTTTCTATAAAAACGTAAACACTTTACAGAAAAAACTATTCAACGCCAAAGACAAAATCAATTTATTAGATCAGAATGGTGTTTATAAATTAGAATGCAGTACTTGTGGTGCTACTTATATTGGTGAAACAGGTAGATCTATCAAAACTAGAATTAAAGAACACCAACATAATGATAATTCCAATTTTGGTAGACATATGTTAATGTTTAGACATGATCTCGACACAGAACGTCACTTTTCCAAAGATCTTTTTCTTTTCATATATATAAGTCATACAGGAGCATTGGTGACGAGTTGAGGAATCTCAGTGTTAATTGTTTTAAAAAACATTTGAGGGCACGGTTACTTGGAGAGCAGGTGACTACTATTTCTGGCAGAGACCGGTGAGTCACAGTTTTGCTGCGAATATTTCTTTACTTTATTTAAGATATTGTTTTCTTTCTTTTTTTTATTTTTTGTAGAGTTAAGGATTATGATGTATTTCATATCTCTCTAATAATTGCCAAGGCTTGGATTGAAAATCAGTTGGTATACAACTGAATCTTTGCCTCGTGATTGCACTATTTCTTTTTCTCTTGTTATTGTTCTTTTTTTTTATTATTATTTTATTTTATTTTTATTTGGTGTAATACTTTACTGTAGTACATTATTTTATTAATTATCTCATTATCTTTTTATTACAATTTGTTTTTACTTTTATTTTTGTAATCAATTATTTATAATTATTTTTCATTTTTCCTGATGAATGTGCAATAAAGGCTATTATTATTATTATTATTTTGACATACAAGAGGGTGTTACGTTGCTACATAAACAGAACAAAGGTTTTAAACTTAGTTTATTAGAACAATACGAAATAGATAAGTTTAAGAATAACAACACAGATTTAGAATGCCTTAATGATCAGGTACTTTCTTTAAAAATCCCACTTTACTAATATTTAACCATTCCTTTCCCCCATAATGCAGAGGATTAATGCATCCGGTCCGCATGCATTTTTCGCACTTTTTGGGGTCCCAGCGGCCAATCCCCCTCCCCCCTTTACCCCTTTCTCCTTTTTCGAACCCCAATCCTTATACACCTCTTCCTATTTTTTATATTTTAAAGTTCCCATTTCAAGATCCAACATCCCTATTAACTCCACTATAATAGTTCATAACTATGAAATATTATATAAAAATCATAAATTTTTAATTACATTTAACTACAGAAAATTTATTTTCATGTTAATCCTTGATAGTTTGATTTAAATGAGTTTTCAAAATATTTTCCAGTTTGACTTTAAATTTAAAATGCGTCACCAAATATTTTTGTACATGCGCATTATATATTGTTCTCTTACGAAGAAAAATTAAAAAAGAAAAAAGAAAAACCTGAACTCAGACCATCTTGTAACATCTGCCACAAAAGATGTCCATGCGGAGTTAAATCTTTAAAGATTTTAAACAAATTTTTGCGTTTATTTTAAGTAAATTATGTGACAATAATAATTTAATTTGTTCACCGCTTTATGTTTTCGATGTTAATTTCCTGTAAAATTTATTACTGTAAGTATTTTTTAAAAAAATTTTTATTGTTAATTCACATATTTAAATTTCACTTATTGATTAAAAATTGTTAATTCTTGTTTGTAGTTGTCTCTGATGATGGCTTTTTGCCGAAACTAGTTAGACAACAAAAATAGAAATAAACCAGTAAAAGTACAACAAAATTCGAAATTTTTTCTATCACATAAAACAAATAATTAGTTTAATTTATAATGAATTTCTAAATCTTTATCTTTACTTAATTTAACTGTAATTAATTAAAACAAATCTAATTAAAGAAACTAAAAAAATATATCACTGGACAAAGTTGAGGTGTTATTAGGACTAGAACCTTGTAAGTTGGCTGAATTTTTGTGGTTAAACCTATCTACGGCAAACAAATAAGCATAAATGTTGCTAAGGTTCTGACTATCTGTTTTAAAATTTATAGCATTCTGTGTATAATTGATGTGTACCATCTTCAAGAACAGTCTATTATGATAATTACTTTCTGAATCCAAGATTTTTACATCCCGAAAATCAAATTCATGTTTTGGAGTGCGGCAAAACGTGTTGGGATAAAGCATTACTATACTTTTTTAGTCTGCAGTCGCTTGCATGTTTTGAGATTCTACACTTCAACCACTGACTGGTCTGACCAACATACTTTCCATCACAACCCCTGCATGAAACACAATAAATCAATTTGGATCTAAAATTATCATCAGTATTATGCTTAAGTTTAGTATATGGTTTCCTAATTTGTTATCATAACAGTCAATGATCCTTATGTTATCAATACATTTCAACGTTTTCATTAACTGGTCACTTAACCTTCCTATGTATGGAAGCTTTTTATAAGTGAAACGCTCTGTATTAATTAATTCAGGACTAGTTAAACTGATCTGGTTGATATTATTGTGTGAATACGTTGAAAACAAAAGTTTGTTGACCAATTTACGAGGATAACCATTGTTGACAAAATTTGTTCTAAGGAAATTGAGATGTTATTTTAAAAACAGATTATCACAGATATTCGCAACACTATGCTTATTATTTGCTATTATTTTCATTTCTTATCATTTTCGTGTCTAGGAAAGAAATACAGTTGTCTTTTTCGATCTCAATTGTGAACTGAATGCTCGGATAAAAACTGTTAAACAAATTCAACATGAATCTATATCATCTTTATGTATTCCAATGATTAAATCATCAACATACTTTTTGATAAAACCGGTGCGAAAACCCGAGTTGTTATTAAACAAAATCTCAACCAACGCGAAATCAGTCACCATCAGAGCCAGAACCGGCGATATTTTAGAGCCCATAGGGGTGCCCTCTATTTGATGGTAAATTACATTATCAAACGTGAAAATTGAAGTATCAAAGATAAATTTCAAGCCAAGCAAAAATATCTCTTTGTCCCATGAACAATGATTAGCAATTAAATGCCATTTTTCCTCCACAATTCTGTCGAGCAAATCCAACGGAATGACAGTAAAAAGGCTAACAACATCTAAAAATATTAAAATATGATCCCGAGGAAGGCTATAGTCCCTAAATTCATCCACAAATTGAAAGGCGTTGGTAATGTTGTAGTTAGTTATATCTGAAGAAGGTTGTAATCAACAATTGAAATATTAGCTATTTGAAAAAAGTTGTTTCACTTTTAATCCTGCTGACCGAAGATCCGATTAATTAATTTTTTCTATTAGACAATTTAAGGAAGACTACCTTTTTTGTGTGGAATTGAAAGCTCTTTCAGGTTTGTGGTTTTAACTCACCATACCTCAACTGACAAAATAGTCATGTCTAGATTTATCGAACGAGCAGTATGTATCTAGCGCCCTCTACGAGCAATAGCAAAATAAGTCCCAAATTCTTATTTCTCATGCTCGAAAACATAAACTACCAAATTTTATGTTAATAGTACAAACAGTTTCAAAATTATCAAGAAATTTCGAAATAAGAATTTAACTTTCAACACCCTGTTGAAATTGTGGATTGAATCGTCATATGCATTTTTCAGCATATTGATTACCACCCCTAGCAGGTAGTAGTGGAAGGGCGTATTTATTATTTTTGGGGTATTAAATCGATATTTTCGTATATTTCCCAATATCCCAGCTCAACTTTAAAAATTTGTACATAATAGAATAGATGAAAAATTGTAATGCAATTTTCACCAAGTACCAATTAAAGTATGTACTTTTCAATAAAGGAGTCCGTTTCAAAATATTGTTTTTAGCTTTTGAGATATAAACTTATGAGTACAATTGCAATGCTATGGTAATTATTGTAATTTCCTTACTTAAATTTAAGAATTTGTGAATAATAGAAAACAATAATAGAATATAGGGCATAATAAGAAAATTTATTATATACTTTTCACCAATTAATTATCAACTATCACATCCATTTTTCAATAGTTTTAAGCAGTATCAATCATATTGGAAATGTTCTGCTTTTTTTGTCGATACATAACAACATTTATGGGGAGATTTTAAAATCATTTTATTCTGCAGGCACATTTATGATAATAACATTTTTATATGACACGAACAGACCTCTAACATCACATAGAATCGATAGAAAATTTTTTCCTTTATGCAGAATTTAATTGCAAGCGATCATTTGATTGCACAAGCATTTTTTTGTAATACTACGTAACCGTACATAATTTCAGCATTTAAATGTTTACGGCAGGGATGAGCAACACGCGGCCCGCCAAGCATTTCTAAAATTGAATTTATTTTATCGACTTGCTCCGATCATATATTGTTAAAAGTTTGAATTTTTCTTTTGATGGTGCACAAACGCAAACCATTTTGCGAATCAGACTCATTAACAATAGAGAGAACAGTTCGGGTGGTTTGCGACGTTTGCTCATTATCTTTTCGCTTAAAGTTGTTAATTAAATTTATTGTGCAGTGTACATCTCTTAGACGTTGGATTTATTGTAAGAATTAGATTTTTTATTTCGTTTTTCGTTTAATTTAATTTTTTTAAACGGTTCAAGTGAATAAACTTTGTTGTATAATTTTAAACCCAGAATTATTTAATTGAAGTAATAAACTTATTCAAAACGATTATTTAACAAAAACTTTCTTTTCAAGCTTTATCAAACATATATTGTTATAAAATTAATTATAATAAAATGGTAGTACATACTAAACCGAAACAATTTTTTGTGACGTGTCACACAATTAGTCAGGCTGGTATGCTTTTAACTAGCAATTTTAGCAATTCTTGTGTTTCTTGAAAGGCGTGAGTGCAATATTATTGTCAAAAAGGTAATATTAGAGTTTTTTTACTTTCAAATTTTTAATCCATAATAGCATGTCGGAAAAACAAAGTTCGTCAAAGATAAAGCTGTATGCTTAATATGCTCAGAGACTGTGTCGACATTAAAAGAATATAACATAAAAAGGCATTACGACACAAAACATGAACAACAATATAAAAACTTAACAGGACAACTCCGGATTGATAAGTTTAATCAAATGGAGAAAAACTTGGGAAAACAACAGGTTATTTTTTAAAATCAAGCTATTTTATCAAATATGGCAGTAAAGGTTAGTTTTGTTGTCAGTCAAATACTGGCAAAAAAGATTGAGTTGAAAGATTGAGTTTGCCAAATGTCACAGTACCAATAATGAAAGTAATCAATAGAAGTACGTTAGCTTAGTAGAGGTGCAATGTCAAAAAGAGTATACAACTTAAAAAGCGAAATACAATTGTTCTTGGATATGAACAGTGCGATTTTGAGTTTCTTATCGACATGACTCACCATCTTAATGATCTTAATGTGGAACTTCAAGGCAAAGGACAGTTTATTCACAATTTGTATGACAAAATTCAGGGCTTTGAGCGCAAATTAAAATTGTGGAAACAGCATCTTTTGCAGAATGATGTGTCTCACTTTCCACATTTAGAAAAAGAAAACATTTTCATCAACGAATTTCAATTACGATTCCAAATGTTCAAAGCTAAGAAGACAGCGGTTCCCATGAAAATGTTTTCCTCGCAATTTAATATCGATTTGGATACAGTTCCCGAAGACTGTCGAATGGAAGTGGTTGACATGCAGAATAATACCGATTTAAAAAATATATTTTTCTCAGTAAACATCGAAAATTTTTATAAACCTTATGTCAGCCCTGAGAAATTGCCGCTTTTGACGAAAAATGCAAACCAAATGATGTCTCTGTTCGGAAGTACGTATATTTGCGAATAATTATTTTCAACCATGAAATTAATTAAAATTGACCATCGATCAAGAATGAGTGATGCATGATTAGAAAGCTGCATACGTGTAGTTACCTCATCAATTCCGGCTAATATTGATCAGCTAATATCGAAAAAACAGTACCAAATTTCTCATTAAAAATTTCAAGTAAATTCCTTTTTCTGTTCTTTTCTTATTTGTTTTTATTTTGCATTAAAATTTATATATGAAATCTTTACTTTTTTTAAAATCTTATATTTTTTTATCCTAATGTTTATTATAAATAAAGTTTTGTAAATTATTAATAAGTGTTAATTAATGTGCGGCCGGCCAAAAAATTTTAAAATTTAAATTGGCCCGTTGATTAAAAAGGTTGCTCACCCCTGGTTTACGGTATCATAACTTTCTTAGGGAAAGGTTACCGAATAAAGACCTCTGACATTTTTCGATATACATGTGTTAGGTTTTTAAGATATAAAAGTCAGTCACGTTTAATTTGAAACATTTAATCAACTGTCAATACAAAACGTTACTGTTATATATAAACGTTACTGTTATACATATACTGTTAAATACAAAACGGTAAAAACATCGTTGCGTCGCGTGGCACGACTTAACACGTCTATCTTTACAACCCAACTGCTCAAGTTGCCCCGGTCGGTTCGACTTATTGGGGTAATATATGTAGATGGCTCTGGATGTCGAAACCGCTAACATTCGGCTTCGCTACCCTCGGAATCGTCCGCGATTCCCTGTGGGTCGAAAGGGACACACCATAGCTTCATGCGATCGGCTGCAAACACAGAAGAGAAGCTACGCTGGGTTCGCTCTGCTCCTAGAATATCGCCCAGTAGGTAACGATCGTTTCCAAGGTTCTTGACCACTAGGTATGGGCCTTTGTGTGCTGGCAGCAACTTCCGTGGTTCTCCTGTAGCGGACGTTTCTTTTCTCACGAGCACTAAATCTCCAGGGTTATATGGTCGCGGGGGTCGATGACGAACGTCGAAATACCTCTTCTGTTCGGGCTGTACCTGTCTGTATCTTCTGGAGGGCGTCTATTCGGTTCTGTTGAATATCAACAACCTCTTCGTCTTCGGGTGCTAGGGCCAGAAGTAGTTTGTTCTGCAACGCGTTTCGTGGATGATAACTGAATAGTAGTTCGTGCGCTGACTTTCTAGTGGTTTTGTTGAACATCGTGTTCAGGGCATATTGAATGTTACGCAGGTGAATATCCCAATCTTTACGCTGTATTTGCCCGTTCGCTCTTGGCGTTGCTGTGGCGTTTTTGATATGGGTAATGTCGTTCTCTTCGCAGTATTCTTTAAAGCACTTGGCTGTGAATGCCGTTCCTCGGTCGGTGATTAATTCTTTTCGGAGGTCAGAAATTACCGGTAATATCTTCTAACGCTTGTATTACATTCTTTGTTTTCGTGTCTCTTAGAGGCTTTAGGTAAATATACTTTGTGAAATTGTCTACATACACCAAAACGTGCATGTTTTCTCGGTCAATGTTGTGCAGTGTCGCTTCTTGTTTTCCACCTTTCAATTTGTGGTAGGCACATTCCACACACGCGCTCAGGTACCCTTTTACAACCTTCGTCATCTTCGGGAACCAGTAGTGCTGTCTTAACTCACGCATCACCTTCTCTAAACCGTAATGTCTTTCTTTTTCATTATGGTTTTAAGGGAATTACAGTCCGTTACCACTCGAAATCTTCTTCCAAGCACGTACATGCGGAATCGTTCTATGGCTTCAACCACCGCTAGAGCTTCTTACTCATAGCTATGATATTTTTGTTCTGCGGTAGAGGTCCGACGACTGTAATACGATACGACTGTCAATGGTTCTGCGTTGTTGCGTTGGAAAAGTATTGCTCCCAATCCGATTTTACAGGCATCCGTGTGGACTTCGAGCTCAGCGTTCGGGTCGTATAAGGCAAGTACTGGTCGTTTCGACTATTCTAGCTTGATTTCTGTGAAGGCTTTTTCTTGCGAATCGGACCACTCCCATGCTGCTGCCTTCTGCGTCAATCGGGTCAAGGGTTCTGTGATTAGTGAATAATGTTGGATGAATCGTCGAAAGAAACCGGCCAATCCCAGAAACTGTCTGACTTCTCGGACTGATGTGGGTCGTTGGAAATTCTTCACAGCATCTATTTTCGTGTTTCCTGGTTTTACTCCAGCTGCGTTGATTTCGAATCCTAAGTACTCCACTGATTCCATTAAAAACTGGCATTTTCTTAAGTTGAGGGTTAGTTGACCTTCTTCTCGCAGAACGCATAACACTTTCTTCAGCTTGCTTAATCCTTCTTTTACGGTTTTGCTTGGGATCATAATATCATCCATGTACACGGCGATCACGTCGGTTCCAATTCTTTTAGCGATCATACCCATATGTCTGGTGAATACACTAGGTGCATTGACAAGACCAAATTGCATACCCTTGAACTCGTACTGTCCTTCGGTAGTCACAAATGCTGTGTAACGTATGCTCTCTGTGGTGATGGGAACCTGGTTATGTCCACTGGATATGTCTAATGTCGTAAAATATTTATTTCCGGATAATTTGTCTAACTGTTCGTCAATACTCGCGACCGGCGTATATTCCTTTTGGGTCACTGAATTTAACTTGCGGTAATCTATACACATTCGTTCGCCACCTGTCTTTTTGCTCACTAAAATCACTGGACTCGCGTATTCAGAATTTGATTCCCGAAGTATTCCTGCGCGTAGTAATTCATCTACGGTTTTCTTCACTATCTCACGTTGAGAATACGGTAATCTATACGGTCGGCACATCACTGGTTCATTAGTTGTGAGTTTGATGTTCATCGCGGTTAAGTTAGTTAGTCCAATTTCATCGAAACTACTCGCGAAACTCTTTTTATTTTTAAACAATAGCGTTTTCAGTTCAGCTTTTTCGTCACTTTTAAGGTTTGCGTTAAGGCACATTTCGTCTTCAGATATTGTTTCCGTGATATGGTCATCGTTGAAGATTTTGTTCTCATCGGGTGTTGGATCGTATTAATCTTGGTTCTGTCGTTCGACTTCTTCTTGTTCTCTTTCTGCTCGCTCTTCTTCCTCCTCTTCCATATCATTTCGTTCTTCCTTTTGTTCGATCTCTACTCGTTCTTCATCTTCATGTAAATCAGGTGTAGTATTTTTTCGTTCAATTCTGGCAACTCTTTTTATGGTTAAGGTATTTCCTTCTTTAGTCACCTTTATTCCGGGTTGATCAAGTGCAGTTCTTCCAATGATGATCACGTCTTCCTGGGCTTCGTCTGGCACAATAAAGATTTCCACTTCAATACAATGTGCGTATCCACTTCTAGGACTGATATTCGACGGCCTAGTGTCCAACATTTCCCTTCTCCAAATCCTTTTAAACCAAGTCTGTGGGGTATGTACGGAATTTTTAGCTGATTTGAGCATGATTTTCTTACGGTTACAATATCGCTTCCTAAGTCGATAAAAGCTACGACCTCCACGCCATCAATTTTCACATATTTATGATATTCGTCCTTCAGTGGCTGTAAAACACCAATTTTGTTTACATTTTGAGGGATTGCGTGATCTCCTTTTGTTCTATTCGATGGACAATTCTTAGCTATATGTCCTGTACGTTCACAGGTGAACCATCTTGGTCTACGTTGTGGTTTAGGACAATTTTTAGAAATATGGCCAGTTTCCTGACAATTGTAACATTTATCGGCCGTACGATCTTTCGGAATCGCGGATGTTTGATCAGATCTTATATTCGTGGTAGCTGGATGTACAGTTTTGCTAGATAAATAGCGCGTCGTGCTCTCATATCTTTTAATTCGCTCTAATAGATCAGTATCGACATCATATATCGCGTTTATAGCTAACATTCTTCCTAAATCGCGATCTTGTATACCGGCTATTATATACTTAATTAAGCTTTGTTCGCCTATCGAACCCTTTAAAGCAATAGATTTCATGCCGTACACGTAATTCTCGTATGTTTCGTCCGAGCGCTTCTTGCGACGTGTGAGTTCAAAATGAATATCAGAATCATCATTTAAAATAGGAAAACCTTTCAATAATTCTCGTTTAAATTTTTCCCAGATCGTTACTTCATGTTCAATGCCGTCAAACCATAGTTTAGCAGCCCCATTTAACTTCGAAATAGCTTGATAAAGTAGTGTACGATCATCCCATTTGAAGAAAATAGCTAAATTTTCTACCTTTTTTATCCATTGTGGCGCCGTCAATCCTGTAGATTTTCCTGAGTTAAACTCTGGCAAAACACGTTGTGACGCATCGTAACACTGCGCGTTGTTCAAATTCAAACCGCTGTTCAACCGCTCTCTCTCTAAAAGTTCTCTTTCGCGACGTAGTAGCTCCCCCTTTTTTAACGGAAATCAAATACAAAATGTTTCCTGTGCCTTAGTGAAATAAGTTTATAGATGGCCAAAAAATGCTACATCTAAAGATTGCAAACGGTGTGTAGTATAGCCTGGCAATTAAAGTAATATGACTCATATAATATGATCGTCAAGTACAAATTATAGGCATGAATACTTTGCTATCCTTGCTGTAGTTTACATACTTGTACTAATGATTGAGCCAG
Organism: Onthophagus taurus; assembly: GCF_036711975.1. NCBI lineage: Eukaryota > Metazoa > Arthropoda > Insecta > Coleoptera > Scarabaeidae > Onthophagus > Onthophagus taurus. The sequence continues at coordinate 9,070,893 of NC_091976.1, read as the reverse complement.
TGATGAATGTTAAATGTTTGTGTCTTAAAAATTATATTGTAATTACATATTGTTGGTATGTAAGTGTAAACCAGCACACAGAAGCGAATAGTTAAAAATCTTGGCCAAAAAGATATTTTTGTCCATTTTTTACTTCAAAATTGGTGGAAATTAAAAAATATATATACAATTAATAAGGATGAAGTATTTTATGATATACTGCGATTTTATTTAATTGTATCTATCTATATTTTTATATACAAAGCCTGGTCCGTTACTAATGGGATACAGAGGAACAGTGAATTCCTTAGAAATAGAAATTCCTCCCTGTTTCCGAAGAAACAGAAAAAAGATTAATTAAATTTAAGAAATTTACTATATTGGATTAGACTATAAGTAGTTAGTTTTGTTATGATTTTCGTTTAGTTTTAAGAAAAATTAGGACGATGTGCAAGAAAAAGGTAATTCATTGAAGTCTATGACCTTCAAATTTTGACCTTGACATTTACATTTTGACAGGTATTGATTTTGGCGACTTTTCAGACGATTTTCGATTCTAAAACCATGCGAGATCGATAGATCGTGTCGATTTAGCCCTTAGGCCGCAATTTCATCCATTTCTGAATCATTTTATATATTAAATTCCATTTTTTTTTCTTTCCAAACTTTAACATCAATTACGCGATTATCTAAAAGAACGAAAAATTAGCTACAAAATCTTAATCAAATTTAAAGTTTATTAATAATTTCAAATATTTTCAAAGTTGAAAGTTATTTTCTTTAAAAAATTCAATCATTTTGGCTAACCTCTGTAATTTATAATTCCCGCCATTTTATCAACCAATCAGAGAGTCCAAAAAGGGTATATAAGGCCGCGCAAATTTGACACCGAGAGAGAGTTCCATTTTGGTTAGAGCAAAGCGTTGTCGAATCTACGTCAATTTAACCTAAAAATTTCTAACCTAAGTTTGAACTTAGAATTTTTTTTTGACAACTCAATTTACTTTTATCTAGTAAAAGTAAACAAGTGTTTCTAAATTATCTTCGAAGAAATCGAAACCATACCTGAGATCGATTGCTAAAGGCATCCTCTAAATCATCCTAAAATTTCATCAATTTTGGAGGTGCCCAACGGGGTCAAATTCACCCCCAAAGTCCGCGCCGCGCTGTGTACCTATAGTGTCTAATAACAAATTTTCTTTCTCGGAAACCGTTATACCTTACGGTGTTTGGATGGTCGATTTAAATCGCTAAAGGCATCCTCTAAATCATCCTAAAATTTCGTCAATTTTGGAGGTGCCCAACGGGGTCAAATTCACCCCCAAAGTCCGCGCCGCGCTGTATACCTATAGTGTCTAATAACACATTTTTTTTCTCGGAAACCGTAATACATTACGGTGTTTGGATGGTTGATTTCAATCGCTAAAGGCATCCTCTAAATCATCCTAAAATTTCGTCAATTTTGGAGGTGCCCAACGGGGTCAAATTCACCCCCAAAGTCCGCGCCGCGCTGTGTACCTATAGTGTCTAATAACACATTTTTGTTCTCGGAAACCGTTATACCTTACGGTGTTTGGATGGTTGATTTCAATTGCTAAAGGCATCCTCTAAATCATCCTAAAATTTCATCAATTTTGAAGGTGCCCAACGGGGTCAAATTCACCCCTAAAGTCCCATCCGCGGTTTATAATACTGATTTTTTTTCTCGAAAACCGTTAGGGCTTACGGTGTTTTGAAAATTGATAAAAATACTTAGAAGTGTGTTCTATTATGTGGTAGAATTTCGTTTAATTCGAAGGTGCCCATCAGGGCGAAAACATCCCTTTTTCGGGGGTGAGGGTTGAAAAATTTTTTTTTTACCAAATGGGGGTGGTTAGCTGTTCTTGAGGGTAAGAGTGACCTGTGTGTGAAATTTGGTTACCCAAATCGTATTGGTTACGGAATTATTAATGTTTTAAGTTTATTGCTGGGATTTATGGATAACTTCACACCAGTCACGAATATTGGGATGAGGATCGCGATCTACTTCTGGAGTGATGGCAACTACGACAGCATTGGGGGGGGTATATTATTGTCATCACGTTTGAAATTTACTAAAGATATTTAGTAAAGACCTCTAGAGACGAAAGTCGTTGGGATTAGGCTTGAATAGTGACTAAAAGGTTTTGAGGAGATGATGTTATATCTTCTTGGGAACGAGTCGCGAGAGAAGAATTAGACGAAATTTTATGAATTTCGGGTATGTCAGTTGGATTGGGTGAAAGTTGCAGAGCTTTCCATATTTTGTCCGCAATTGACAAAAGGTCAGCAACATCATTTTTGCCAGAAGATAACAAAGCAACTGATATCACCTTCGGAATTCTTTTTTGCCAAAGCCTCAATAGCAATTCTCTGCTGACTACCTTTGAACCGCCGGCAGTAGCCAACATTGATCTATAAAATTCTGACAGCGTTTGATCACCCATTTGAGAATTTGACAGTAAGTCATCGTGACGTCTTTCTTCATTCAAAGAAAGTCTGTCAATCAAAATTTTTTTGAATGACAAATACAAATTATCTACCGGGGGATTTTGAATAACGCCTAAAATTAATGTGATGACATCGTTTGGTAGATGAGTTAGAACTAAATGCTATTTTGTTTTATCGTTTTGCAGCCATGACAAAACGAATTGTGATTCAATAATCGTAAACCACACTGCTGGCTTGAAGTCCAAAAAGGCGATAAAGTAAATTTCGTAGTAATGTCCATTCAAAATTGTCGCCGACAGTAGCATCCACCATTGTAAAAAATTATATTAATAATGAAAATAAAACTGTTGGATGTCAAATATGACAATTGATAAAGAATATAGAATGTAATTCGCTGCTTTTTTGTTTAAATTTTCTTAGTTAAGAAAGAATAACTAAAGCCTTACACAAACCGTCCTTCACAAATCCAAAGGAAAAATATAACGGGTCGCTAGTAGGGGCTGCAAAGCAGTTTTCAAACGCAGTAGTAGCAGCGAAGGGATTGGGATAACTTGATTAGGGCAACTGGAAGGGGTCTGGGACAACTGGGCTGTTGCTCTGCTGTTGTCTGGAGCGATGTGGTTGTTAACGGTCGGGTTATAGGGTTGGACTCAGGTTGGTTTTTGCTGCAGGTTCAAAAAGCTTCGTTAAGGGTCACCAATAAAGAGTTGTAGTAATTTTATAATTAAAGCACTTTTAAAAATTAAAATACAAAGACAGACGTGTTGTCTGGTTGATTGCTTATAATCGAATAATATTTTTTTTAGGTAATTTATGATAATAAGGTAATTTGATAAAAGTTATAATTTCTATGTGAAGGTAGGCTGTGTACGCTACAAAAACAATTAAAGAAAATAAAAAATCATGCGTTAAAAACAAAATGAGATATTGCAGTAAAATAAGTTAAGTGTAAAAAAATTTTATCTGGTTTTCATCGCTTTGTAGATCGTAGCGGATATGTGCTGCGGAGCGACCGGTATTCATAAATGTTCCTAGCGAACAAGTTGCTCGTGCCGAAATTATATTAATGTAAACCTTGTTATAGACGGAAAATTACCTTTTACTAGGCACATCAGCATTAGAAAGCTTTTAGCGTATTGAAGGGTATATTTCCTTCTAGAACTTTACTCACGCAGGGTAAAACCGTATCGAAATAATGGAGCCGCAATATTCTATAATACTGGTTCCCATTATGTATATACATAATATAGAGGGTGTATATTTATAGAAGGCAAAGTTAAACTACTTATGAATTTTTTTTCTTTTCATGACAATTCACACAAATACTCAATACATTGATTACAATGCTTTTATAATGTTTCATAACATACAAATTTAAAGCTTAAAATTCAATTCACATTTCACTTTTCATTTAATTAATTTTTCAATTTTTTAATACAATTTCCTACTTTCAAGTTTCATAATTTCAAACCTAATCATATCTCTTTCTACAATATACTGCGTACTTTGTCTGATACAAGAGTTTTTCTTGTTGCTCATAAATTGCTTGTTGAGTTTTCATTTCATTTTTAACAACGACGTAGTTCAACAATTTTTAATTTGTAACGTGTTCGTCTTTATAAATCTAAAGTTTAAATGATGTTTGTAATATATTTCGGAATTATAAAATGTTTTTCATCATAATCTGTCAATCTTATAAATATTTTTTGAAGAGCTGGATGTAACTTTTAACGTGTAAGTAATTAATATTAAAATTCATTCATTATTGTTAATTTTTGAATAGTTTAAGTTTGGATTAATACAATATTGTAAAGCAAATATTTTTCACTGTAGAGTCTCTGAAGATGCTTCTTGTAAGGCGAAACTAGTCAGACGAATTATAAATAAAATTTATTCAACCAGTTAAAGTACATTGAAACTTTTCTTTTCTCTTGACCATTCATTTCTCCACTGGTAACATGGATTATATCAATTTTAACTCATACTTATGAATACTATAACACAAGAATTTTTATTGTATTAAAAAAAATACATAATTACTCGCAACCTATTTAAACTTAAGCAGGAGATTTTTTTCTTTAATCCCGTTAACACCTCGAACAATAAATTTACTTCCAGGATATGATTAAGGACTATTGAAACGACAATTATTTTTTCATACAATATGAAACATATGAACATATGAAAAAATAATTGTCGGTTCAATAGTCCTCAATCCTATCCTGGTAAAAAATTTATTGTTCGAGATTCTATTTAAAATACATCACTAACTTTTAATTATGTTTAGTACTTGAAATTAAAATGTTATTCATCATATTTCTATCAAGTTGAAGTGGTGATTATCTGAAACTTCATTTTATTTAATATCACTGAAAGTAGTTGAGGAAAGGTGTAAACATTTTTATCAAAACTTATCGATGTAGTGATGTTACGCTTATTTATTGTAATTTTCGCCCTTGCCACACTGGCACAATGCTAATTCAATACGAACATGTGGGATAATCGGGATACGATTGTGGTCCTATTTGATGGCCAGCACGCAGTTCTGATTTTACAATTATGAATTTTTATTTTTGGGGATGATTGAAACAAATTGTTTACAGTGAACCATTATAAGATGATGCAGAACTATTAAAACTAAGAATAATTAAAGCGATAGAATCTCTACCATTGGCGGAAATTCGTACTTCTTATAAAGAATTTAGAACTCGTCTTCAAATGTGTGCCGAATTGGGAGGGAATTTGTTTGAATGAGGATTTGTTCACTTACAAATAAATAATATTTATTACTTACATAGTGTGTTATTACATAAATTTACATTTAAAATATTTTATTCAATTAGCCATATTTTAATTTGATTTGTCCTTATATTTTTCACTAACATAAGTTGTAACTTTTATGGTTTCTATGGTTACATATTGTAAATTGAACTTGAAAAATTTGAAATTTAGGAAAAGTATAATTTTTACATACAAATGGGGTTAATTAGTTAACTTCTATAGTTAGAATATAAAGTTCGTTTAGTGGTTTGAACATATCCGACGCATTATTTATGATGAGATAAGTTTGAAAAATCAGTAATAAATTTCTTTTCCTCTTTGTAACTCGATCCGGGGACATACTGTATATTGTTTTTATATTAATTATAATTATTATTTTTTGTCTTAATTTTTTTCTTCACGCATTTGTTACGATTTACAAAACCTTCTCTTGGCATAAAAATGAAATAATGTTATTCCAGACAAACAGAATCATTAATCTGTTTCTAGGAATTTCCGAAACATTTTTGTGTTGAACATATTAACATTATTATTCGCTTTTCTACAAATTATGTAAAAATTTTGTTCACTTAAAAACGGCAAACACATCTTTTAATCTTTTTAATAAAAAGATTTTATTAAATTCATTTAATTCATTCATTATAAAATATGATCAAAATTAAGCCTGACCAAATTAAGAGAAAAAATTAAACACACCAGTTAGCTGGTCGCTCACTGCTAATGAGGGTATGTGACTGCTAGTGACTAGTAATCTCGATCCACGGTACTATACATTGAACTGTTATTTCATTTTTCTTAATTTTTGTCATAAATAATGAATAAATCGCAAATTTTTTAGTGTGAATTTACTTTACTATTAATCCCACATCATGGGAGTCACATTATGGTATAAGAATCGTTAAAAAATAAAACTATAAATTTCGTCATTTTTAATGCAATTTCTTGAAATTCTGGTCTGGGTTATCTCAGATATATTATCAAAGGTATTATATACGCTAGATGTTAACCGACAGTGCAGAGGGTTCCTTGGTATAGAACGTTGCCGTTTGTATCACGATACTTCTTTACGCTTATTGTAAGGTTGAGACTGGGTCACGCGCTGTATATCGCGTGAAGTTTACAAAGTTTATTAAAGTTTAAAATAAATTTTCTTACTTTATATAGAAGATTTTCCTACGGTTTTTTCTTTTCTTCTAATTTAATCACCATAATTTAATCCATAATTTCTTATAGTAACACAAAACGATAAATTTTTTATTCTTATTTAACAAAGGGAAATATAAACACAAATAAATTAGGATTGTATCCCGAGATCCTTCTGGTCGCGATGTTACCGGGATACTGAAGCGTTCCGGGATGCATAAGAGCACTCTGGGTATCGGTACTGCACACGAATTTAACCATAGAAAATTGGGTAGAGGGGAAATCAACTCAATAAATCACCTCAGTAAATCAAAAAAGAATTTTTATTACACTTTATATATCAGAAAGTGTTCATTTTAAACTAATTAATTTTAATTTATTTCACAATAATATATGATTAAAACTCATTACATCTTGAAGAAAAGAGGGAAAGAAAGAGAAACTCTCAGTGGGAATGATAATTTAAAGTGAAAATTTTCCTTGAATTCTGGAAGATCTTCATCAAGCGTATCTTTATTACATTCGACGGTTTATTTGAATTAATAAACGTATTACATAGAACGTAGAGGTTGCGAGAATTCAAGGAGTTTTGCAGTTCTCTTAAACGTTTATATATTGTTTAATTCAGACCACTTTTTCCTCTGTAAATATTCTATATTAAACGGTTAGAGACGTTTCGGGATCAACTCCCATCTTCAGTCAACAACTTTGTTACTCTTAATCATAATCATATCTACAAAAAACCACAACAAAACCATGAAAAACTCGGTGACAAATAAAGACTCCTTGGGAACGATGAAATAGTTATTTACGATACAAATGCGGAAAGGCTCGCTTTTCACATGAGCACGCTAGTTTGCAGAACGAACGACCGAAGGGAGTGAGTTCTGCATTTGCGTGCGAATGCTGGAAAAATCCTTTGCGCATGAGTATTGTACAATATTTTTTGTAACGAATAAAACGTCCCTGTGTGACTATATGAGTTGCATGTGGGGTTTTTGACAGGAAACAATCAACCGAAATTTAAAACGTCAATATTGATTTTATTGATTGCAAATTGATTTTTATAGATTTTTTTAAATATTTTAAAACTGTGTTATCTGCACACGAATGTATAAAACGTTCTTATTAACCTTTTATTATAAACATGCACATTTGGTCATTAAATATTCCTGTTAGTTGCGGTAACAAAAAGCATTTGTGCGGGAAAACGCGTTTCCCGCACGTCCTCTCTGTGCGGGAAATAGGTATCTAGATGCTATGAGTACAAAAACTTTATTTTTTATTACAAGATCAGTGTAACATGTTTCGAGATTCAAAATCTCTACATCAGGCACGACTAGAAACACAAAATTAAAGCAAGAAAATTGTTATACATAAATTTAATTTTGTTTAGTTACCGTCAATTATAGGCATTACTCAAATTTAAAGGCCTTAAGGGTAAGTTAGTTTAGTTAAAAATATTCTAAAACAAAGTAAAGACACGTGTTATGTTAAAGGAATCGAGAAAAATGGCCACTTACTTTTTATCGTTAAAAAAACTGGTTTTTATAGAAATTGAAATTAATTGAACTGCTTAAAATCTGAAAGGAGAAAATTTATTTAGTATAGTTGGAAAAATTAATTAAGAGTTGCATAAACTTACAGAAGAAATTTTTTATAAAATTATCGAAAAATTAAAGTTTTATTCTTAGGAGTCCATCTGCCACGTGAAGAAACTTGAGGTGGACCAAGTGGACTGAAGGAGATAAAATTTTGGGAAAAGTCCTGCGCCGGAAAAGTAAAATGGAAGTGGAGGGGGAGGTTAAATTTTAAATGAATTTTAAAAATTGGTGGGTATTATTAAGCTCTGTTGTGTCATTTAGAAGTTTGTTTTTGTGATTGTTTAAATAAATATGCAACTCTTCAAGAAGGTCCATTTCTCTCGATTTCCCCACATTTAAAAGTAATTTAACATTATTAAATTCTATTTCATGTTATTGTTCATTGATATGTTTCTAAACTGCAGATGAGGTTTTGCTTAGGTGTTCTTTAAAACGTTTTTTAAATGCTGCGTCCAGTCTGACCAATATAAATTTTATCGCAATCTGGACATTTGATTTCATAAATACCACTCAGCTCCTTTTTGTTAAATTGATGTTTATTGTTAAAAAGGTGTTTATGAATGCTGTTTTGAGAGGCAAAGGCAGGGGCAAGGCCAAATTTCAACAAGTTATGTTTAACGGGGTTAACAATAGATGGGTGGTAAGGTAAGGCAATATATTTCGTTTTGGACTTAATGTGAGGATAGATTAATTTAGTAATTTGTGAGTTCTGTACTTTATAGTAAATGTTTTGTAAATCTTTTATAGAAAAACCATTATTGAGTCCTAGTTTTAAAATCTTTTTTATTTCAAGGTTGAGGTTGTCATTGTTTAAAGGAACGTTATAAATTCTATTGAAAAAGAAGCGAAAACTGGCAAATTTATGTTGATCACAAGAATAGGAATTTTTTGGTATTACACAATCTGTGGTAGTGGGTTTTCTAAAAACATTGAAGTTGATAATATTTTCCTCAACGTTTCTAGAAGCCTCCAAACCTAGGAAATTAACTTTATAATTATTTTCTTTTTCGAGGGCAAATTCTAAATCATCCACGTATCTCTCATAGAAAGCAATATCCTTATTGAAAAAATGGTTTTTATCTGAAAATAGTTCTTTTTCAAATTCATTAACATAAATACCTGAAACAATACCTAAAATAGGTGAGCCCATAGGCAAACCGTCTTTCATTTTGTAAAATTTATTGTTAAAGGTAAAAAAGTTCTGACCACATACAATCTCTAAAAGACCAATGAAACTACTAATTTCTAATATGTTTAATTTATTGATATCCTGTGAACTGATCAAGTATTTTTTGACGATAGATAATGTTTTATCGATTGGAACGTTAAAGTATAAATTTTTTATGTCGAAAGAAATTAGTTTACTAAGGTTTTTAATTTTGAAGTTCTTTAGTTTATTTATTAGATCCGTAGAATTTTTGATTGTGTGTGTGAAGTTGTTGTGAAAATGTTTATAAAGGAAGTTTTGGATTAGTTTAGAAATTTTATTGGTTGGAGTGTTATAATAATAATAATAATAATAACTATAAACTTTACTAGAATGGCATTTCACAAAATAACAATATAAATGTAACTAGTTGGCAAGGGTGAAGTTAAGAGAATCGTCTTCTCTTCCACTCAACCCTGCCATAAAAATAAACAAAATATAATAATAATAAAAAAAAACAAAAAGAAAACAAAACTAAACTAGGTACAAAAAAAATAATGGTGAGCTACTACACCAATTAAAAATAAACGAAAGAAAAAAAATTTTTAGAAATAATAATATAATTGCATAAAAAGCAAAACCAAATCATCGCATTCCACGTGCCCGCCCTGTATATGATCACACTGTTCTCCATATAAATATTTTTTGATCTTTACTTTAAACGCCGGCAAGCTCAACATTTTCAATGATTGGGGTAAACTATTATAAAATTTCGGTAAGTTGTAAGAGAATGATCGCTCAAATAATGTAGTCACATGCAGCGGTGGTGTCACAATACCCTTGCTTCAACATTTAAGCTATGGACATCAGTGCGGAATTTAATCTTATCATACAAATAAGATGGACATTTAAGCAACAGTAACTTATGAAAAAATGAAACCATATGGTATATACGACGGTTAAACATATTCAGCCACCCAAGATCGATCAGCCTGTGTGAGACATTTCACCCTCGTCGAAGCCCGAAAATCATTCGGAGACATGAATTCTGAACACGCTGAATCCTTTGTGATGTTTTTAAGTTCAGACAACTATGATATACTGTATCATAAAAGTTAAAATGGCTCAGCACTAAAGAATCGCAAAGCATAACCTTTGTGCTGCGATTTAAAATATTCCTCATGCTGTATATGAGCTTCAAAGCAGCAAATGAGATTTTTGTGTTGTTCAGGATGTGCTTTTCGAACCTAAGATTCGAGTCGAGCTGTAATCCTAAATTTCTAGCACACTCCTTAACACCAATACATTCCCCACCAATGTTGATTTTAAAATTTTCTGCAATAGAGTCTCGTGCACTCCGCCTGCCAAAGAGCATAACCACTGATTTATTTGAATTTACCCGTAACGAGTGTTTAGTGGGTACATCTATCAAATTATTGATGTCCTCGATTGTGCTCAATTTAACTTGAGCAGTGGCCATGTAGGCAGGAACGATAGATAAATTTGGGAATCATCCGCATAAAAATGTGACTCTGAATATTTCGAAACTGTCGACAGATTAGAGGTGTAGATACAAAATAGTAGAGGTCCCAAGATAGAACCCTGCGGCACTCCTGATTTCAAGCCTCGCAGTTCAGATCTCCGAACACCCAATTTAACGGCTTGTTGTCTGTCTGACACATAACTATCAATCATGCTTACAGCAGAATCATTGAACCCAATGAAGGATAAGATAGCTGATAACATTCTATGATTGACAGTACCAAAGGCCCTACTGTAGTCTAGCAAAACTAATCCAGTAAGCCTATTTTGATCCGCCGCAAACAATATGTCATCAACTATATGCGTTAATGCTGTATCGCAACTGTAGTTAGCACGAAATCCAGACTGTGTCCTAGGCAAAATATTATGCTTATCGACAAATTCCCGAATTTGGTCATTCATAATTATTTCTAATACTTTAGACAAAACAGGTAAAATACTAATTGGTCGCAGGTCCGAAAATGTCGTAGGATTTTTAATCTTTGGCAAAGGTGTTACCAAAGATTTCTTCCAACATTTTGGAAAGATTGACCTCGATAAGCATATATTAATAATATGTGTGACGTAAGGAATGATGAAGGGACAACAGTAATGTATCATCACAACTGAGAGTTCATCATATCCCACACAGCCAGATTTGATATTCAATAAATGGAAAAAAAAATATATCAGTTCATGATCAGTAAGGTCATGAAGAGACTCAAGTGATAAAACAGAAACATTAACACAAGATGTAACCACAACATCAATAAGCGTCTCAGTAGCAGGTGTAATGCGAGTTGGTTCATTAACAAGCTGCAGCAAACCATAACCTTCAAGTATCTCTGAAAAACCAACTGCGTGACCATGACTGGGATTCATCAAATCAATAGTAATATCTCCAGCACATATCAACTCATCACACTGTGGAATGAGCAAAGATAAAGTTTCATCAAACGTATCAAAAAATTCACTACAAGCCCAGCAAGGAGGCCTATACAATGCACCAATACAGTACCTGATATTTTTAAAAATGACTGAAATCCACAACTGTTCCAAATGCTCAAAACTGGGATCACCAAGTCTATGAAACTTATAATTAGTTTTAATGTATATACCAACACCACCGCCACGTTTGCTTGTAATTCTACGTTGGTGAATAAAATAATAATTTGGAATGTGACACGCTGTCAGCATAAAATCATCTGATATCCAAGTTTCAGATACTAATACAACATCAAAATCTTGTTCTAACACAAAGTCCGAAAATATAGAAAACCCCGACAGTAATGATCTGATATTCATATTGGCAAACTTAATCATAAGACAAGGCAGAACACTTTAGGAAAGCAATAAATATAACAAAGAGTAAACAGCAATAAAATGCACAATCTAAATGCACTAATTAAACTAATTAATTAAACTGTTCAATTATGTAAGTACCAAGCAAGAACAAAAAATTACTTTTCAAAAAATTAATTTTCATTACTAATTTGCATTACATTCTTTTCTATGCAATCATCTGGACAGCGCTCCATACCCACTATACGAATACTCGTGCGACGAGAATACTGCTCGAGCGAGTCACATCATTCAACCTTCTGCTGGAACCGACTGTTGTCTTTCTCCAACTGGCCCACCTTCTCTTCAAGTTTTGAGATTTTTTGGTCAAAAACTCTATGATTACTAATAATTGGTCTTATGCTATTTTTCGGGTTTATGTGTAGTTTAATTAGACTTTTTAAGGAAGAAATGAGTGGGTTCATTTCTAGAGCGTTATATGAATTAATGTTGAATTTAGACAAATAGGTTGAATTTTCTCTTAAGTATTTTCTGAGTTATTATTTTAATTACTAAAGGTATTGGTAGGATTATTTTTGATTTCGATGATGTTGTCCATGAAGAAGTCTAAAGTTTTATCAATGTAAGTTATTTTATCTAGAATGACCGTGCCCGCACCCTTGCCTCCTATTGTTATAGTTAAATTGTTGGTTTAACTTTTTCTTTAAATTTATTGATATGATTAAGAGTAGCTGAATGGTTTACATTTAAAGAATTAGGAGTTTTATAGACATCACCAATCAATTGATGGTTTTCAGAAAAAAATGAAATTGTAATTTTATTGCGAATTCGATAGGTTTAATTTTATTAGGGAGTGCAAATTTGTGTCAAAGATTTAGTAAATCCATATCTTTTTTATCAAAGGTGAAATTACTAACATTAGTGTAACGTGGGACGAAACTCATGTTATCCATATCAGTCAATTTTATGGATAACATAGATTTGGCTATATCGAATTTTTTTAAAATAAAAGATTTTTCATTTAAAGGAGGCCTATTTTTATTGTTAGGTAACATTTTTTATCAGTAATAACATTGGTGAAAGCTTTTTTGGGGTTGTGATTATTTTTATTATTATTGTTTCTGTCCTTTACTAACCTATTTAGTTTTCTATTTTTCTTTTCCTTGTTTTCCATGGTTTTGAAGAAGATTTCGTCTTCTATCTTCTTGTTTAATTCTTCGATTTCAATGAAGTATAATTGTTCTTGTAAAATTCGATGTAGGAACTTTAGGATGGTGTCATGTTTTGTGAGAAGTTTGTATTGTAATTTGTAAATATGTAAATATTTATTGTATTATATATTGTATTTATAAATAATGTAGTGTTTGACCACTTTGATTACATTATTTGACCAATAATATCTAGTCTTTGACCGTAAAACCGTAAATGTTTGACCGATTCTTAATATAATATTCATTTTCATTATTTTTCCATACTATTTTGTTCACAAAAATATGTTTATTTTTTATACTTTTCACCCAAATTTTGTGTTTTCCAACTAGGTTTTTGTAACGGGAATGCCGAGTGAAACAATCATTCAACCAGTAGTTTTTCTTCATCAAAATTTAAAAATGTTGGTGGGCCCATTTTCCTCTACATTGGTGTTTTTCCTTTTTCTTTGTAAATAAGAATTGATTTTGGTACATTAAACATCTTGGCTGCTTTTTCATAAGATAAACCCCTACTTCTTGCATCGAGAGCCTTTTGAAGATCTTCTTCACTATATTTAAACTTAGACTTCGTTGTCATATTAGTACTGATTAATGCACTCCAATAATATACAACCAATCAGAGTAACGATCGTTTAAAATTTCGACCAATAACGTGCTTTTTAAGTGGATAAAAGTTACCTAGGTTTTTCAACTGAATAAATCACACGTGATATTTTATAACTGATAAAAACGCGACTACCATATATATACTTTTGTTTACCTGTCACATTTTTGACAACTATAATTAAGTCAAAAATACTTAATAAATAATTAAAAATTGTCGATAAATTGTGCAATTGTGGTGTATTAATCTCCCTAAAATACGCTCGAGCTTGATTTTAAATCAGGATAATTTTATTTTTAATTCACTCAAGTTTTGTTACCCTTTGGAAATAACTCTCAATCAAAATCAAAAGATAAAATCGCTCCAGCTAAAGCTGTCGCGATTTTATCATGCTTTTGATTTCGAGTTATTTTCATGGTAACAAAACTTTGGTGTAAAAATAAAATTATCCGATTAAAAGTCAAGCTCTTGTGTATTTACCCCCGAAAAAAAGTTAACCTGATTCATATTTGCTAAATTTTCCATATAGTTTTTCAATTTTTTGATAATAACTGACCACTATAAGAGTCAGTGTTTGACCAACCTTTTATCCTCCAATTTTACAGATTGATTACTGCTTAAGTGTGTTCAATTACTTTTATTGTTATAGAAAAGGTTTAAAAAAATAAAAAAACATTTACACTTTTTATATTTTTTATTAGGCTTAACTATTTATAAAATTTAAAATCGGTTAAAAAACTCAGTGTTTGCCCTGTTTGTGTACTATAAATGACCAAAAGAAGAATCAGTAATTGACCGCATATTTAAACTGATTGTATCTTACTTTTAAAGTATAAAAGTTTTGGTCAAATACTAAACAATTTAAACGGAAAGATATAAATTTTAAAAATAGGTATTACACATTTTTCCATTTTATTAATCAAATATAAATACTTTTGAGATTATACAACAACCAATTCGTCTAGTATTTGATCGTTTGGTCAAATACTAATTTTTAATTAAATTTAGAACTACTAGTCTTTGACCGCCTTTATTTTCACAAATAATTAATTAAAGCGGTAATTTTTTAATATAACCAATAGAAATAGTTATTTATGTACCAAGTCGGCAAAGTGATGCTTTATCGAACTAGTCTGAGTTTGCGAGTCGAGCGAGCGAAGCGAGCGAGGCGAGTAAACAGGCGAGTTCGATAAAGACACTTTGCTGACGTGTTGCATACAACATTTTATCGCCAACCGCAAAATTTTAAATTATCATTTTATTTGTAAAATGCCCTATCGTTGGCACTTAATCAGTCATTGGCACTATTCTCATAAACTACACATTTTTAAGTTTTTAACGCTACTAGCTTTAGAAATCTTGCAATAGATGGAAGCACCCGACTGCTACGTCTCGAGTAAACATAACCTCCAGTCTGTTAGTTCTAATATGTCCGAAGCAAGTGTACGTGTTTGAACGTGTTGCAACTTAAGGAGAAAAACTAACAATTTCCGTAAGCATACGACTTTATATAACCATTCATATTTCAAATTATTTCGAAAATAACGTTTGTAGACTTTATATATCTGAAAGTAAAGGGGTTGTTTATTGATTGTTTTATTATAAATTACTAGGTATGTTGCCATTTTCGTTAAATAATTGAGGTGCCAACTACTAGGTTCTAAAAATTGCAAAATTCTAATGATTGTCACCCGTGCCAATTAGTAGTTTAGTGCATCTATATCAGACATTCAATAATTGGCACTGTGCAGTTTTAAGTTTTTTTCTGACAAACCCATGCTTTTTTTGATGCTTTAGATGCCGAAAGTTAAGTCGAAATCAGCCTATGTGAAAGGCTATACAGAAGACTATCTTCAAAAGGCTCTTACAGAAATAAAAAATGGCGAATCAAAAAAAGCCGTTGCTAAAAGGTTTGGAATACCAAGGTCCACATTGCAATTTAGGTTAGGGCCCCATTTTTCTAAAATTCGACCTGGACCACAACCCTACCTAACAGATGATGAAGAAAAAACTTTAGAGGATTGGATTTTGGAAAGCCACAGGAAAGGTTTCCCTAGAAGAAAGATTGATCTTCAAATGTCTGTAAAATATTTCTTGGACAATAATAAGAGACCAAATCCCTTTAAGGATAATATACCAGGATCACGATGGTACCAATCGTTTCTAAAGCGTCATCCATTACTAACCAGCCGTTCTTCAGAAGGTGTTACACCAGCGTCTGCTGCCGTCGCAGAAACAGATATCAGGAAGTGGTTTGCGGATATAGAAGAGTACCTGAAAACTAAACACTACTTCTCAATTCTGGAAAATCCCACCCGTGTTTACAATGGAGACGAAACTTGTTTTCTGTTCATACCAAAACTGGGCAAAGTCATTGCTCCGAAAGGAACAAAAAATGTTTATGAGGTCGACCAAGGTAATGCGAAACAAAATCTGACTGTAATGTTTAAGTAGTGTAAGAATGCCGGTTCTAGAGCGGAAGTTGCTCCTGCTGCTCCTGCGGTGACGTCACGCCTCAATGTATTAGGTATAGGGGGGGATACCAACTAAAGTTTGGGGGAAAAAAAATTAGGTTGGTATTAAAAGTAACTAGAGATCTAGGGATTTTTAGAAAATTAAATAGAAAAATTTAAATACAATGGCGCCACCTAGATTTGAGTGGTGTAAGTAGGACTGAGTTATGCGCACTCTGGTGTGTGGTGGATAAATAAAACACAAAATTAATAAATAAAAATTAATATTATATTTATTTTAAAACACAATTTCTTTTCTTCAAATTTTTTTTTACCATCAACCCTAATATATTTAAACATATTAAAGACACTGAACCTCTGATGATCGAAGATGCATCTTTCATCGCTGTGGTTGTTGTAGGTTGATCTTGTTTTGCGGAGGTTCCTCCTCCTTTCTTAGGATTTTTAACTTTAAAACTTACTTTAGGATCTGTCTTCAACCAGAGTAGTTGATAATGAAAATTATTTATTTTTCGAATATCAGCTGGAGATGATGTTAATGTAGTATGTAGTAGTAGTAATCTCTAAGGTTTCAGCTGAAGGTGATGCAGTAACTGCTACGGTTGTTTCTCCTTCTTCTTCTTCTCCGCTATCGCACAATGTTGTCGTAATAAAAAGAAAGAAGAGGAAGACCGTTGTACTTGAAATTGTACTAAACATTTTCTTTTATATCGTGATTTACGAACTAGAGGAATTAGCAGCGGTTAAAAACGAACTGAATCGGGTCTTTCGAGTGCGGCGGTTGTTGACGCGTTAGCGAATCGCAGGAAATATGCGGTAGAATATGTGCGAAGATTAGATAAGAGGAAACTCGCTCGCAGACGATGAATAAGAATAATACATTTAATAAAAAAAAAATAATATATTTAATGAATAAAATAAATTTACCTGACGAACTGTTACATTTTTAAAATTTAAATTTGCTGAGCGTTTAAAGGCGTGCCTCCCGTCGGCGTCGCTTGAATGCGCATGCTCAGGAAATTAGGAATATTTCTAATAAAATTTCAGCCAACTTAAATACGACTAACTTTATTTTGTTTACATAAAAATCCAGTTCATCTACTTTATTAAAACATAATGTTATTGACATAGAGTTGTTTACAAACTGATCTATATTTGATTAATCATACCAGTTAAAGGAACATATTTGAAAACTCTATCATGTAAGATTAAACAGTAGAGCGAAGTAGCATTAGGTATCTCTTCACTCGTTTCAAATTCAATGCGAATATCAACGGTTCCAACATTTAAAATATCATTTTGCCGTGAACAATCAACTACAATAATCGGTGTATGTGCTAAAAATGTATCTCTGTTAAACATTGGTTCTGCAAGTTCTCGATCGTAATAGGTTTTTGCGAAATTACAATACATTTCATATAAAACTGCAATTTGACCTGTCTTAAAATTTAAATTTAAAGCTTCATAGGGATATTTCTCACTATTTAAAAACACTTTCATATCTGTTAAATTACAGTGGTCAAATTGTGATGCAGAACGTAACGGATTATCTTTTCTATTGATTTGAAACCCTAATATAAAGTATCTGGGTTTTTCTAATTGAGTAGATGTTTTAATTGTCCATGTGTGTTGTCTACTTTTTGGTAATGATGGGTATTCATGTAAATCAAATGATCTAAATCCCATGTCTAATTCAATTCCTTGTTCAATGTACTCTAAAAGTTTTAAACGTTCAACATCGGCTACAGAAACATGAGGGACTTTCCATACTATTTTATTAATAGTAATTATCACATTAGGTAAAAGACTTTCGATAACATTCTTGTCTGAATTACTGCGTACTAAAACTAATTCTTGACGGAGATTTATCAAAATTTTATTATAATCTTCTGCGAAACCAAGAAAATATTTCAAGGGAACACAAAAATCAAAATGTCCTGTATTTTCATTTACTTTAACATTTGGATATTCGAAACCTGCGTTAGAGGCATGATAGTATTCCGATCTTGTTAATGAGCAAAGATTTTTTAATGTGCTAGCTATTCCTGGATTTCTTACTCTGTCAATTACGTTCCCTCCACATTCAAATCGTACTTCACTAAACATATGAGCGATCGGATTTACTGATAATTTTGAATCTTTATCAACGGTTCCGTCATCTTTCAATAGTTTCCCTTGTACGTAAATAAAAGATTGACTTGGTAACGTGTAAACGTCCTGTTGTTGAATTGCAATACGAATTTCATCGCTATTGTTAAACGAATTTGATGAGTATGGTAAATGATTATGATACTGAATCCGTACGAGTGAATTATCAAATTCTACTTTATCCGAGACGTTTAAGATACTCATATTGAATATTATTTTATTAATTGTAAACCTAATGATTCAAGAAATTGTTTGTTTTGAGGTGTTAACTGTTTCACAGTGTGAGGAGAACTAAAAGTATTGGTTTGATTTCGTGGGTTTATATAACCTTTCACCTTAAGAACCATTATTACTAGAGAGCTTTAAATGTAGTCTTATCTTGATGACTTCTCCTCTGAAATTGACCAACACTCCGTTTTGATCAACTATTTTAAGGGTAATATTATTAATTATTTGTGTATTCAAAGGCATATATATTAAATTGTGGGGAGTTTCTGATATTTTATAACCTTTAGGTACTGTAGGGAAAAATGAGTAGATAGTGTGCGCAGGTATGTCGTTGTGATAAGCTCCATGAGTTATGCTACATAGTACTTGTATAGAATTTACTTTAAATATATCTACAATATTGCGAGCTCTATGCGGGGATTTTATTGGATCCAGTACATCTGTTTTATTAAATCCTAATATTGTTGAGATGGAGTTGTTTATATTAAAATCAATAGTTTTGTTACATGTGATCACTGCTTGTAGCGTATCCTCATTTGCTTGTAGGCTAAAGGTCACACCATTAATATTCTTTTCTTTAAGTTGTTTATTAATAGCATTCGAAATGTGTATTAATTCATAAGATCCTGTTGGTAGTGCTATCAATACATTATCTATTTTTAAGCAATTGTTTGTTTCATCAATATTTGGAATTGAGTTGTAACCATCAAAGCTTACAAGTGCCAGTTCATATTGATAATTAGGATTCAGTTCTATTGCAGGGTGGTAATTTGCTGTTAGAACAGATGTTTTTCCTACTAAATCAAACGTCCACATCCTTTGATTGTTGAAGCTATAATGCGTCCGATAGTAAGAAATTTAAACATAAATAACCACAATTACTTGTGTTATAGGTTTGATATTGATGGTGATTATATTTAATAATTACATTATTTCCAGCACTCTTGAAATAGTTCACAATTTCTTTACTTGGTTTTAAATTACCAAAACTATCAAAATAAGTAATTATATTTCCCTTCTTAATATAGGCTGTCCAATGAGTGCCAGGCCCTTTCACACTATCCAAGTTAATAATACCTCTTTCATTATTATTAATACGTATAGGCAATTTATCTCGCATGAATATCCCTCTAAACTCTGGTATTCCCAATATTTTTACATAACGCATCAAGTCAACGTTTGTTAGCGCTTTCTGCTGTTGTATGGTTTTTCTTGGCGTGTCTTTAAAAAAATACCTAATCGTATTGATAATCGTTTGATTATGCTTTGACTTTCCTTGAGGGCAGTTTGTGCTTGCTTCGCTTTATTGACAGCACTTATAACGGAAGCAGTGCCACCTGCTAAAGCTCCTAATGCACTTAAACCAGCAAAAATTGGAATGAGCGGAAGGATACCACCGCTTTTCGGAATTGTAATAATTCTAGAACGAGGTTTCTTTTTGACAATACCTTTTACGGCACGTAAAGCTAACTTTGCAGCAGATTTCAAATCATTAGTGCTTGACTCTTTTAATTTTATTTTAGCATTTTTAACGGCTCTATTAAAAGAAATGGCTTTTTCACTGGCTCTTTTCTTCATGATCATCCAATCACTTCAATGGTCAACAGACAAATGAATATTATATGTTCAGATTCAGACTTATATAGGAGTCAGTTATACCATAAACATGAAAGTGATAAAACAATCTTACACATTAAATATTGATGATATTGATAATCACTTCAATGGTCAACAGACAAATTAGAACATTATATATTCAAAATCAAACTGATATAAGAGTTAGTTATACAATAAACATGAAAGTGATAAAACAACCTTACACATTAAATGTTGATGATGTAACAATACAATTTAATAATAATAATCAATCACCTCAAAACAAAAAGCATAGTTATTTATTTCCAAATAATCTACGTTGCATAATATCCGGACCTTCAAACTCTGGTAAAACAAATCTGATAATTAGCTTATTACAGGATCCTAATGGACTATCCTTTAAAAATGTGTATGTGTATTCAAAGTCATTGTATCAAAGCAAATATGAATATTTGAGAAAATTACTACAGCCTATAAAAGGTTTAGGATATTATGAGTATAGCAGTAGTGATGACATAATGCATCCTTCCAAAGCGAATGAAGATTCGGTTTTTATATTTGATGATGTAGCATGCGATAAACAATCAATTATTCGTGATTATTTTTGTATGGGACGACATAAGGCAATAGACAGTTTTTATTTATGTCAGAGTTACACGCATATTCCAAAGCATTTAATACGTGATAATGCAAACTTTTTAATACTTTTCAAACAAGATGATCTAAATTTAAGACATATTTATAACGATCATGTAATACCCGATATGAAATTCAACGTCTTTAAGAAAATGTGTTCAATGTGTTGGAGAGATAGATTCGGATTTTTTGTAATCAGTAAGGAGGACGATATGAACAATGGTAGATATCGTAATGGGTTTCATTACTATATAAAACTGTGATTGTGTATGTTTCTATATCAGTCATGTTAGTGATACGAACAGGTGGAGAGCTGCATTTACCCGGCTATCAGTTCTGTGGACCTGGGACAAATCTCATGAAACGCTTAGCACGTGGAGATCCTGGCATTAATGACCTTGATAGAGCATGTAAACGTCATGATTTAGCCTATACACAATACACAGATTTACACAATCGACATATAGCAGATAAAGTATTAGCTGCAGAAGCATGGAAAAGAGTATTAGCGAAAGATTCTTCGATTGGTGAAAAAGCTAACGCATGGTTTGTTACTAACGCGATGAAAGTAAAACAAAAGTTGGGTTTCGGATTGGAGAATCCGAAAAAGTATCGGTGTTTCAACCGATAAATGCGGTTGATCGGATAAAACGGATTGGTTAAAACCGGTCGGATAAAACGGATCGGTTAAAACCGGTCGGATAAAACGGATCGGTTAAAACCGGTCAGATAAAACGGATCGGTTAAAACCGGTCGAATAAAACGGATCGGTTAAAACCGGTCGGATAAAACAGTTCAGTTAAAGCCGACTTGAACAGTTCTAATAAAACTCTACAGTAAGCACATGCATTAGTCAGTAAGTGTTCATTCATTGTACAGAAAACATGGATTCAAAACAATTAACACGAAAGCTTATTAAAACAAGAGAAAATGTGAAAAAGAAATTGGATAAATTAAAAGCAAGGAAACATAAATCTGAACATTTGCTTCAACAGCAATATAAAGCAGTAACAACCCCTTTAGAAAAAATAATTTCCACAATTAAACATCCTATTAAAGTTAAGAAGGGAGAGGAGGAGGAGGAAGAGGAGGAGGAAAAGCTTAAATCGGAGGAAGTGAAAGAAGAAGAATTTAAAACAGTAATACCTACAAAGAAAAGAAGAGTATCAAAAGCAGTACAAGCATCACGTCTACCAGAACTTCATCAACAACAACAACAACAACAAGCGCCTCAATCACCAACAATATCAATATTAAGCGATGACGATGACGATGTTTTTGCAACATCTCCGTCACCACCACCACAACCAACGCAAACATCACCACCTGCAGCAGCAGCAGCGACAGCAGCAGATGAATCTCCATTACCAGAAACTATGAATATTCCTGAAGAATCATTTTTCTTATACTTGGAACAATTTGCTCCTCTAACAAGATCCTACATTGAGGGTTATGTAAGAGATGATAACAATGAATTCGATTCTAGCAACAAGGGAGTTCGTGTTAATATTTTAACTGATAAATATTACATTGGAGATAGTGAAATATCCTTTAGTAGTAAAACGAATGATATAACCATTGCAAATAAAACTTATAAGGGTACGAAAGGTCTGTATGAGCTAATTTTCAAGAGGGAACCAGAACAATATACTAGTGACGATCAAAAGAATTACGTTGAAATACTAAAAACAACAGCAGCATTAAACAAAAACCAAGATAAAAGCAAACAAATTATGGGTGACAAGTCGGACAAGTATCGTCAAATAATTGCACCTGTTTTAAATGCAACGGAAGGAGTTGTACGACGGAGCAGAGTAAAAAGCGTTCCTGTTCGTATGAGAACTGGTGAAGGTCTCATGCAGCAGCAGCAGTACAATAATCAACGGTCAAATTTTATTTATTGGGATGATCCTAATGAATTAGTAAATAGATTAAAACTTTTAATAGCCTCTCAGCTTGCCGGTAATACGTCACATGGTAATGAAATTAATAGTATTACAGAAGAGTTACGAGAAGCTCATATAATTGTATAAACCTACAATACATTCATCATTTTAGTTATGACTATCCACAAGTTCGGACATCATATTTCTTCCTCCTCCTCCGCCTCCTCAGTAGAACATAACCATTATTCTTATTTGAATATTTCTTTGACTGGTGGGAAAGCTGGACATAGTTATGCGCTGAGTAATTTAAAAAAATATTATATTTTTCCTATTGAATCAGGAGAAATTTACTCTATCACTATTGAGCCATCGGACACCACTTTTATAGTAAACAATAGGATTTATGATAGCTCAAATGGGAAGGGTATCAAATTGAAGAAAGGTGATAGATTAAGATTTATTCCATCTCCTACTGCGACGATTAATACACTGTTTGTTGAAATCGTAGTAACATGTCCTCTGATATTAAAAGAAAATTAGCTGAAGAACTTCATAAACCTGCTCGAATACATTTTAAAAGGAGACATGTACTTACTAAAGGGATAAATGATTTATACCAGGCTGATTTAGTAGAGATGATACCTTATGCACGAGAAAATAGTGGTTATCGTTATATACTCGTTGTAATTGATGTCTTTAGCAAATATGCATGGGCTGTTCCGGTAAAAACTAAATCGGGTAAAGATGTTACTAAAGCAATGAAAAGTATTTTAAAGGATGCAAACGTACCAAAAAACCTTCAAACCGATCAAGGAAAAGAGTTTTATAATAAAGATTTTATCTCACTTATGAGTAAATTAAAAATTAATCATTACTCTACGTTTAGCTCATTAAAAGCATCTATCGTTGAACGTTTAAATAGAACTTTAAAAGGTTTAATGTGGAAAGAATTTAGTGTGCAGGGATCTTTTAAATGGTTAAATTTATTACCGCAAATTTTATTAACATATAATACCCGCAAGCATTCCACTACAGGCATGAAACCAATAGAGGCGGATGAGGAAAAGCTATTGCGTACTGTTTATAATAGGAAAATACATTATCAAAATCAAACATTACCCATAAAATTTCATTTGAATGACTTTGTAAGAATATCGAAACATCGTGGTGTGTTCACCAAAGGGTATACTCCTAACTGGAGCAATGAAGTTTTTAAAATTGTTAAGATTCAATATAGTAATCCAGTGACGTATTTATTACAAGATTTGAAAGGTGATAACATTAAAGGAGCTTTCTACACTGAAGAATTACAACGGACTCATTATCCTGACATACAGTTGATTGAAAAGATTCTAAAACGGAAAGGAAACAGAATGTACGTCAAGTGGTTTGGAATAGATGAAAGAAGTTGGATTAAGAAATCAGATATTGTGTAGTAGTATGTAGATTTTTTTAAATAAAACAATTTTTGTAATATGTTATCTGACCCTTATTTTAGTAGTATACTTATCTCCTTCAAATCATATATTTTGTTTAAACATTTCTTTTGTGCATCAACGTTTCCCAAGTATTTTGCGATAAGCATTCTCAGTAAATAAGTAAGTATGTTCCATGGGGTTATGAGACTGGTTGTTGTGGTAGTAGTGGTGGTGGTGGTGGGGATAGAATTTAATTCAACCATACATAACATTTAACTTATATGCACGTTTTATACAACTATATATTAAAACTAAAATAATTAATACAATGTATTTTATTATGTTTAATTTATTCATTCATTTTTAACAATTTTTCACGCAATATTTTGTCAAGAATTCGTTCAATTTCTTTAATACGTCTTTGAAATCGTTCTGTATCAATTACCGCCTCTAACCATTCCCGCCCGCTTCTTGCTCTTTTATGTACATCATCACACTTTACTTCATAAATCTCAATCTCCTCCTTAAATCGAACCGATTTCATATTTATTCCAGTTTAAACACGTCATATATATTATTTGCATTGAGCCTGTCGATCTAGATAGCCTCATTCAAATTTCCCGCCAAAAGGTGGTTCTTGGAGAATGCTGCGCTTTGATTGATCGAATTTAAAATGTTGGCGTAGCCAGAACCTCGAAAGGAGATAGTGGTGGGGATAAAAAGGATACTTTTGAACCCCAATGTTAAATCTTATGGGATTTTGGTCCAGAACGCCTATAGCTATAAGTGCGCTATTTATCGCTCAACAGATGTGCGTTCCACTGTCCACCGCCTACTAAGTGACGTTACACGAGTTAAGCAACCAACAACTCTATCCATCGTTACACCGCCAGGTGGCGCCTCATGAGCTAGGCAACCAACAATACTACTACATTTGAATAAAATTTATTCCTATTTCCTGCACACGCGCATTCAAGCGACGGGAGACACCCTTTAAGCGCTCAGCAAATTTAAATTTTAAAAATGTAACAGTCCGTCAGGTAAATTTATTTTATTCATTAAATATATTATTTTTTTTTTTATTAAATGTATTATTCTTATTCATCGTCTGCGAGCGAGTTTCCTCTTATCTAATCTTCGCACATATCCTACCGCATATTTCCTGCGATTCGTTAACGCGTCAACAACCGCCGCACTCGAAAGACCCGATTCAGTTCGTTTTTAACCGCTGCTGATTCCTCTAGTTCGTAAATCACGATATAAAAGAAAATGTTTAGTACAATTTCAAGTACAACGGTCTTCCTCTTCTTTCTTTTTATTACGACAACATTGTGCGATAGCGGAGAAGAAGAAGAAGGAGAAACAACCGTAGCAGTTACTGCATCACCTTCAGCTGAAACCTTAGAGATTACTACTACTACATACTACATTAGCATCATCTCCAGCTGATATTCGAAAAATAAATAATTTTCATTATCAACTACTCCGGTTGAAGACAGATCCTAAAGTAAGTTTTAAAGTTAAAAATCCTAAGAAAGGAGGAGGAACCTCCGCAAAACAAGATCAACCTACAACAACCACAGCGATGAAAGATGCATCTTCGATCATCAGAGGTTCAGTGTCTTTAATATGTTTAAATATATTAGGGTTGATGGTAAAAAAAAATTTGAAGAAAAGAAATTGTGTTTTAAAATAAATATAATATTAATTTTTATTTATTAATTTTGTGTTTTATTTATCCACCACACACCAGAGTGCGCATAACTCAGTCCTACTTACACCACTCAAATCTAGGTGGCGCCATTGTATTTAAATTTTTCTATTTAATTTTCTAAAAATCCCTAGATCTCTAGTTACTTTTAATACCAACCTAATTTTTTTTCCCCCAAACTTTGGTTGGTATCCCCCCCTATACCTAATACATTGAGGCGTGACGTCACCGCAGGAGCAGCAGGAGCAACTTCCGCTCTAGAACCGGCATTCTTACACTACTGATAAGCATATATTAATAATATGTGTGACGTAAGGAATGATGAAGGGACAACAGTAATGTATCATCACAACTGAGAGTTCATCATATCCCACACAGCCAGATTTGATATTCAATAAATGGCCCGCTACAATATGCTCCGAGACAGGCACAAAACCAAACATTTCATTAAAGGTAGACTTTTTCGTAGTAGTATAAGCCTGAATTAAGTCTGGATCAGCGATCATTGAGTTTACTGCAGCTTGTAAAAAGTTATCATTAATAACTGCAACGTCATTCAAATGTTATGGAAGTACCCGCTCTTTTGATTTGATAACATTCAGATGCCTTAGTGATTTCCAGAGATCCCTAGAACTTTTATTTTTAAAAGATGATTCATAGTACGCCTTCTGCTCGGTCTTTATTGCGCAAGCAACATGTTTTCTAAAAGATTTGTATTCATTAAGTGCTAGATCAGTTTTAGACTTTTTGTATTTGCTGTAAAGACGATCTCTAAACTTAATCATGTCTCTAAGCTGGGGAGTAAGTCAGGGGACAGATTTTTTGCTAAGCCTCACCGTCTTTACAGGTACATGAGCATCGAATAATGCTAAAATTAAATGGTTAAAGTACCGTAATTTCACTTCAACATCATCAATTCCATACACAAGGTCAAACGGCTGCGATTGAAGATCTAACGTGAAAAAATTCAAGTTAAATGCAGAAAAATCTCTGTAAGTTCTCATCACCGGGCTCCTTCCCTCATCAGGAACACTAATGCAAAAATATATCAGTTCATGATCAGTAAGGTCATGAAGAGACTCAAGTGATAAAACAGAAACATTAACACAAGATGTAACCACAACATCGATAAGCGTCTCAGTAGCAGGTGTAATGCGAGTTGGTTCATTAACAAGCTGCAGCAAACCATAACCTTCAAGTATCTCTGAAAAACCAACTGCGTGACCATGACTGGGATTCATCAAATCAATATTAATATCTCCAGCACATATCAACTCATCACACTGTGGAATGAGCAAAGATCCAAAGTTTCATCAAACGTATCAAAAAATTCACTACAAGCCGAGCAAGGAGGCCTATACAATGCACCAATACAGTACCTGATATTTTTAAAAATGACTGAAATCCACAACTGTTCCAAATGCTCAAAACTGGGAACACCAAGTCCATGAAACTTATAATTAGTTCTAATGTATATACCAACACCACCGCCATGTTTGCTTGTAATTCTATGTTGGTGAATAAAATAATAATTTGGAATGTGACACGCTGTCAGCATAAAATCATCTGATATCCAAGTTTCAGATACTAATACAACATCAAAATTTTGTTCCAACACAAAGTCCGAAAATATAGAAAACCCCGACAGTAATGATCTGATATTCATATTGGCAAACTTAATCATAAGACAAGGCAGAACACTTTAGGAAAGCAATAAATATAACAAAGAGTAAACAGCAATAAAATGCACAATCTAAATGTACTAATTAAACTATTCAATTATGTAAGTACCAAGCAAGAACAAAAAAAAATACGCTATGTTTGAGATCTAATATGAATTAACAATACGTTAAATAAAGAGTAGCATACAATCTACATGAAACAATATGAATCATAATATATAGATAATATATCATAATATATAGGATAAAAGGTTGGTCAAACACTGACTCTTATAGTGGTCAATTATTATCAAAAAATTGAAAATCTATATCGAAAATTTAGATTTCCACTATAAGAGTCAGTGTTTGACCAACCTTTTATCCTCCAATTTTACAGATTGATTACTGCTTAAGTGTGTTCAATTACTTTTATTGTTAAAAATAAAAAAACATTTACACTTTTTATATTTTTTATTAGGCTTAACTATTTATAAAATTTAAAATCGGTTAAAAAACTCAGTGTTTGCCCTGTTTGTGTACTATAAATGACCAAAAGAAGAATCAGTAATTGACCGCATATTTAAACTCATTGTATCTTACTTTTAAAGTATAAAACCTTTGGTCAAATACTAAACAATTTAAACGGAAAGATATAAATTTTAAAAATAGGTATTACACATTTTTCCATTTTATTAATCAAATATAAATACTTGTGAGATTATACAACAACCAATTCGTCTAGTATTTGATCGTTTGGTCAAATACTAATTTTTAATTAAATTTAGAACTACTAGTTTGACCGCCTTTATTTTCACAAATAATTAATTAAAGCGGTAATTTTTTAATATAACCAATAGAAATAGTTATTTATGTACCAAGTCGGCAAAGTGATGCTTTATCGAACGAGTCTGAGTTTGCGAGTCGAGCGAGCGAAGCGAGCGAGGCGAGTAAACAAGCGAGTTCGATAAAGACACTTTGCTGACGTGTTGCATACAACATTTTATCGCCAACCGCAAAATTTAACGATATGAAGATGATATTCTAACTTACCAATATTATGACATGTGTCAAACGATTTGTTTTGTTAATATACCTCGGGAAAGTTACACTATGTATCAAAGGTCGGTAGTATAGTGTTTGTTCACCAATAAAAAATGATTTGTAGATAAAGTTTGTTTATTAAAAATACGAGAAACGTATTAATTAATGAATAATTAAATATGAACAACAACTTCGGGAACTGAACAGTCACAGACTGTGTCATCTTCTTCTACTAAACTTACTGGTTGTAAGTATCTTCCCAGTTTTCCCCAACCATGAGATTTAGAAGTTTTTTCATATTAGCAACCATTTCTTTTGAAATTGGGTGAGATAGAGGAAGATTAAATAATTAAATTATTTTTAAATATGAATTGTTTTTCCAACATATCCTGGAAGCTTTCTATGTGGCGTTTCCCTTACGCCGTCAAGTGTCAAGGTCCACTGATGGCAGTGTAAAATGGTTTAACCAGCCATTATCACACTTGAGGTCTAGGTACAACCTGCTTTGTGAATTGCATAGTCGTTATAAAACAAATAACTTACTTCATTTACGAAACACTACAAGAGCTATCTATCGGAAAGCTATATCCGAAGCGAAAATTAACGCGACTAGCTCTTTTATCGAAAATTCAAGTAACAAATCTTGTGCCGCATGGAAACTGATTAATGCTCAGCGGAGGGACAGAGAGAGTCAGTGCTTGGATCTGAATCCAGATGAAGTAAATAATTATTTTGTGAACATGCCTGTAACTATTGTTCGAAACTTAACTGGAGTACGAAATGACCATACCAGTGTTTGCACTATTCCGAGTAATTTTAATATGTTTAGCTTGCAGGCAGTAACACACAATGAGGTTCGCGAAATTTTTCGCGGCCTAAAAAATAGTCCATCTAGAGATATCTTCGGCCTGTCAGTTAACTTCATAAAAAATAACATAAGCTTATATGTTCTTCCTTTATGTAAATTAATTAATATTGCATTTAAGGAGGAAATATTCCCTGACAGCCTGAAGAAAGCCTCTGTGCTGGTGTTTAAAAGTGGTAGCAAGAGCGAGGTCACTAATTATAGACCGATTAGCATCCTTCCCGTGTTCTCCAAGGTGTATGAGCGAGCGATCTATAATCGAATAATGTCTCACGTAAAAAAATATAATATATTGTATGATAATCAATTTGGATTTCAGGGGGGTAAATGTGCGGAGGATGCAATAATAAAGTTAACGAATGTTTGCATGGATACTTTCGAGAATGGCGAGTATTGTATTTCTTTGTTCTTGGACCTGTCTCGTGCCTTTGACTGTGTATCGCATACTATTCTAATACATAAATTAATAAATATATATCACTTTGATGATCTTTCTATCAGTCTCATTCACTCATATCTAAACGGGAGGACGCAGGTGACAAGAGTTAATAACTCTACATCTGACTCCTTGCCGATAGTGAGAGGGGTACCACGAGGATCAATCTTGGGCCCTCTCTTATTTCTGTTGTTCTTCAATGATTTTGCTTATTACATAAAAGCAGGTCTTGATAACTGTGATTGCATCCTATATGCTGATGATGCTACAGTCTTAATAAGAGGTAGAAATCGGGATGATACTGCTAGTGGGGCTGAGTTGGCTCTGTCGACGGCGCGGGACTGGTGCCTTGCGAACGAGCTTTGTCTTAATGAAAATAAAACTGTCACACTTCCGTTCACATTGAGGCAGATTGACGCTCCTTGTCCCGATGTAACCAAGTTTTTGGGCCTCTCATCGCCGCTCCTGCGTTGCGTTTTCACGAACATAGTGTGGAGATGGGCAAACAAGTTAACCGTAATATATTTCTCCTAAGGCGGCTTGCAGTAACTGTTACGCCAAAAGTAATATAAAGCTTGCTTATTTTGCATTTATTCATTCCATACTGTCTTACTCTATACTAGCATGGGGAGCAGCCCCTGAAGCTGCTCACATGTTCGGTCTGCAGCGCAGGGCGGTAAGAATAGTAGGGTTTAGGTTATCGTGATGATTGCAGAAATGCTTTTATTGCGCAGTCTATACTCACCATTCCATCTCTGTACATCCTTCGCTGCGTGGGATACATCTTGGAGAGCATGAACTCCTTAAGGATGCACGGTGATATTCATCCGTATGAAACGCGTGGGAGAGAAGACCTCTACCCAGACTTTGCGCGGTTATGCAAGACACAATCAGGTCCTATATACATGGGACAAAAATTGTATAATCACGTGCCACATAGTGTGATAGCTCTTCCAGCGGACGAGTTGCTTGGGAAGTTAAAAACATTCTTGCTAAAGAAGGGATTCTATTCTATACGGGAATTTCTTGAGACCTCCGTAGACCTATTTAGTGCTTGAGATTCATTTTCTCTTTTTTTGTATACTGTAATTTTGTGGTTTGTAGGGTCGTTTTATTATATTCTAATTAATTAATTGATATTTTGTTGTACTACTGATTGACGAGTGTAAAGAGTGTAAGTTTCTTATTAGCACAATAAAGAGAACAACAATCTGAAGATTAGGGATCATAAGCTGGGCAGCGGACTTTCCATTGAAATAATGTTTATATGGGATATGGAGCCTTATCTATCATTTTCAAAGAATCGTTTTTTAAATTTTATCGCTTTATGTATTTAAAGATAATGAGGAATTTTTAAGCGGGAAAGTCGTTTCGAAAAATTCATGAATGAAATGGTCAGTAAACTCATGTCACTACAGTAACTAACAAGGGAAGTATCAGAACTGTCCGTCACCGATTTTGTTGATATTTTTACAGCGATAGTATGGCCAAAAATAAGGTTCACGTATTTTTTTATACGTGCTAATAAAGCCCCTGGGGCGAGTTATAAGGGTTGGAAATCGGGGCGAAATATATATATTCGCTTATAGGCTGAAAACGAAAACAGCTATCGAAATGTGGTAAATGTAAACTGATATTTATTTTCAAAGAGCTTTCCATTGATATATCACACATATATCTGAGGGCTTCAGGGGGTAAACTATAAGTAAACCCCTAGTTTTTTGGAATATTTTAAAAACTACCCTGTCGATTTTGGCGATATTATGTATGCTTATAGTACGTTTAAAAATATTAATGACGTGTTTTTTCTTATTTGCCTCTGACCATCCCCTGCAAAGTTACGGGATACGATAGATAACCCCTTTCCTTAAGAATAATGTGATAAACTGTTACACTTTTAAACAATATTTTGAAAAAAACCATTAATTAGATGTAAATTAAGATTTAGGCAGTAAAATAAACCCTATACGACATTAAGGATTAACTACCCTAACCACCCCAAAAATAATTTTTTTTTCCGGAAAATTGTTTGTCGATTTTAGTGCAATTTACCACGATGATTTTTTTATACGTTAGGTAGTACTATTGTAAGAACTTACAAGGGTTAGAAGTTTGGGGTAGAAAATATATTCTCGCTAATAACTTTCATACTCCTACAGAAAAAGCTTTTTTATTCTTATTCTATTTAAATAACACAAAAGTTAGAATAATTATAGAAATATTTATTAATAATGAGTTATAAAGCAACTGAAAAAAAATGGTTAAGTATCACAAATTGTATTCTACATTGTTAGTTTTGTTCTTTTTTAATTTATTTTTATTTAAAAGGGGTTTTAGGGGTTAAAATTTTAGGGGTTAAAACCGTGGAAAGCGTGGTCCAGTCGGTGTCATCGACAACACATAGCTACACAATTCAACCCATCATATCTGGAAATGGAAAGCTACTTTCTCCTCTTTTCATTGTTTTAAAAGAATCCTCTGGTACGTTTGGACCGAGGGTAATAAATACAATGTTCAAAGCAGATAACATATTCGTTTTAGCATCAAAGTCTGGTGCTAAGTCTGGTGCACTGACTTCTGCTCATATGAAAAATTGGCTACAAAATGTCTATTTCCCAAACACCGGACCCAAATCATTACTATTACTAGATTCTTGTAGACAACAGGTCAAATTCAACCCCTGGATGTATTTGATTTTAGAATATGGGAAAATTTCATTATAAGATTTTCTGATCAAGTTATTCTCTACCAGTACGATGTCAATTTGCATCAGTGAGATAATATTTTAAAATTGCAATCCTTAACGCACAACCAGTTGTCTTTCCCACGATTTATTAATGTTTTTAAATACGCCCGATTTGTATCTGGATATACAGCCTGATTCAAAGTAAGCGCCTTATTTTTTTTTAGCCACACTATGGGTACTACTTTCAAAATATTTGGCAGTAATATGTTTTAGGACATTCTCTACACGATGGTGATATCACATTTTCAATTGGACGAATTCTTTCAAAATGGCGACTGTCAACTTTCTTTTTTAAATGGAATGCCAAAATTTTTTTTTTATTATTGAGATCCTAAAAACATTCTTTATACGAATAGTATTTTGTTTTTCTTAAAAATTCATTTCTTTCCCCATCAAAAATTACACATTTTAATCTAGTAGCGCATGAATGTTTTACACTCGATGTTATTTTTGTCCAAATATCAAGTAGCGCTAGACACGAAAGAAACAATCAAACTTTATTTTGTAATAAACATCTACTCATTTATTTATTTGGACAAAAATAACATCGAGTGTAAAACATTCATGCGCTACTAGATTAAAATGTTAGGGTGCTTTTTGATGGGGAAAGAAATGAATTTTTAAGAAAAACAAAATACTGTCGTAAAAAGAATGTTTTTAGGATCTCAATAATAAAAAAAAATTTTGACATTCCATTTAAAAAAAAATTTGACAGTCGCCATTTTGAAATAATTCGTCCAATTGAAAATGTGATATCACCATCGTGTAGAGAATGTCCTAAAACATATTACTGCCAAATATTTTGCAAGTACTACCCATAGTGTAGCTAAAAAAAAATAAGGCACTTACTCTGAATCAGGCTCTATAGAGGAAAGACCAGTACAGTTTGAAAATCCCGGGGAGGTTTGCTTTTCCAATGAAAAATCTACGTGCGATATCTGTGGAGATATAGCTGTTATAACTTGTGCATGGTGTAAACAATCGTTGTGTTTAAAACATTTTTTCCATGATTTTCATTATTGCCAACAATATATTGAATAAAAAAAGTAAAAAAAAGGAAATTAAATTAATAATGTAGAATACAATTTGTGATGGTCAACCATTCTTTTGTCAGTTACTTTTTAACTCATTATTAATAAATATTTATAAAATTATCCTAACTTTTGTGTTATTTAAATAGAATAATGATAAAAAACATTTTTCTGTAGGAGTATGAAAGTTATTACTGAAAATATATTTTCTACCCCAAACTTCTAACCCTTGTAAGTTCTTACAATAGTACTACCTAAAGGCGCGTACACATAGAGCGAACGAAGGCGAACGAATTCAATCGAACAAACTTGGACGAATTCGTTCGGTATTTGCGGGAATTATCGGCTTGCGTCCACATAAAAACGAATGTGTAGCAAACGAATTGTTTCGCGCTCATTCGCTTGTTTTCGGTCATTAGTGGAAGTTGGAAGTCGGCCCATGTGATAATGGCAACAAATGATGACTTAATTATTGTTGCAAGTGCAGCATGTATAATTATAAGTGACGAAGAGGAAAGGCAAAAACGAAAACGACGCTGGTGGATGACATCTTTATTTAAAAGCAGAAGTAGATATAGGGGAATGGATTTATTGAAAGATTTAACGTCCGAAGTCGAATATGGGCTTTTTGAAAATTTCTGTAGAATGAAATCTGCAGATTTTGAATGGTTACTGAATCGTATTGGCCCGAAAATAGCAAAACAAAATACATTATTCAGAGAAGCGATACCACCAACGGAAAGATTAATGCTTACATTACGTTACCTAGCCACCGGGGACTCATTCACTAGTTTAATGTACACCTTCAAAATTTCCAAGCAACTAATTTCTTACATCATACCGGAAGTTTGTTCAGCTATAATTGAAAGCCTCGATGATTACTTGAAGGTAAGTAAAATAAGTAAGTAAAAATAATATATTTTCTTAATACAAGTTTATTAACGAAAATACAAAAGAACAATCATTATTATTTGAATTAAATTAAATTAATTATCGACATCGCTAAAAGTATTAATGTAATCTATTAAAGGTGCCAAAGGAGTTGTAGTATTGGTTTGAGGTTGTTGATAGGGAGTGTTAATATATGTGGGTTGGTTGTATGTCATTGATGCGTTTGAGGGTGAAGGTGATGGAGCGGAAGAACAAATACTTTGTGGGTATGATAAATTTTGATCATATTGCAAGCATGATGAATCTGTGGGTGAAGGTGAAGGAATGGGTACTGTAGCAGGGGCATTGTATTTACCCATATCAGCATCAAATACGGCTATAAGTTCTATGTTTTGAGGCTATGTGCTCCCCGTAAATTGTGCTGGCATCTCTGAAACTGCGACTTTTGACTGTGTCTTTTAATATTTCGTAGGTTTCTTCTGCACGAGAATTTTTCGTTTTGATAGCCGGCCGTTTTATCTTCCTTGGTGAACAGAAATCAGATTTTCGTTTCGGTGTTTCAACTGATGTTCTTATATTTTCTGCGTGCTCAGTATAATCACTGGGTTCTTCAACAATTTTTTCGAGATCGTCCACCTCTTGTTCTTGGGTGTTCCTTTGAAGCACGGATAATTCCTACAAAAAAATATTTTAATTGACCGTATATTATATGTACATATGAATATTGTATAAACTCAGTAAGTTTGGCCCTATTGGTGACTGATTAGATATTGGTATTCATTTTTTCAGATGCCTAGTAATGCAGAAGAGTGGCGGAGTGTAGCTGAAAACTTTAATACTCAATGGAATTTTCCTCACTGCCTTGGAGCTGTAGATGGTAGACATTGCATACTACAAGCTCCAATAGACAGCGGAAGTGACTATTTTAATTATAAACAGAATTTTAGTATTGTTTTAATGGATATTGCCGACTCAAATTATACGTTTTTGTTTGCCGACGTCGGTTGCCAGGGTAGAATTTCAGATGGGGGTGTGTTAAAAAATTCTGTTTTCTGGAAAAAACTACAAAACAGTGACTTAAATTTACCGCCTGAAGAAGTTCCGTATGTGTTCGTCGACGATGATGCTTTCAGCCTTCATGAACACATTCTGAAAGCATATCCAGTAGAACAAAAAAAGGCATCAAAAAAACGAATTTTCAATTACAGATTATGTCGTGCCCAACGAGTAATCGAAAACGTGTTTGGGATAATGTCAGCTGTGTTTAGAGTGTTAAGAAAAGTAATGTTATTATCCCCAGAAAAGGCTACAACAGTAGTTTTGACTTGTGTCTATTTACATAATTTCTTAAGAGAAAGCAGACATTCCCGAAACCTTTATACACCGCCCGGAACGTTTGATGATGATAAAGACGGTACCGTCATGCCTGGAAGTTGGCGCAAAGTCAGAGATAGGACGTCACAATCGTTTGTTCCAATGACAAAAGTTGGAAGAAAAACTTCAGCTAATTGTGAAGCAATAAGAAACGAGTTTTCAGATTATTTTATGAACGAAGGGAGAGTTGATTGGCAAAACGATTATGCTTAAATATTCTGAAATTACTCTATAACATTCAATAAGATATTACCTAAACTTCAACAATATGTACGTTACTGGCTATACTTATCTACTGTATTCTTTTGTATACTAAAATATAACAATGTCTTCACTTACCTCGGTATTTTTTGTTTTTTTCGGAATAAATTTATCCATTAAAAATAACATATTCTTGAAAGCAAACCAAGTTGATGTATACACATCACTGGTGCCAGAGCCAGTTTTCATAGTTTGTTCGTGTTTCTGTCGTTCTCGCCTGAATGAACTTAAAAGGGAATCCATTTTTTTTTTGCTTCGCCTGCTTCACAATTAAGATTTTTATCAATTTTATTCCAAGCGTCCATTTTTTTAATTTTATTTTTATATTCGTTTTCAACCGGATTCCACAGGCATTCATTACTGCGGTACTCATTAATGAGTTCCAGAGCCTTAGAATTACTCCATTCCATTTTAAACTATCAGCAACTCTACTATGAACTGAAATAAAGAATTCGGCCAATCGCCACAAAACCACGTACACATTAAAACAAATTCGAACGACTTTTATGGCAAATATCCTTTGATGTTTACCAGTTTACCGCCTCGCAAGCGAACTGCAACGAATGCGAACAAACACGTTCAAACGCGTTCGTTGATACGTACACATCAACCGAAAGAATTCGTTCTCGACCGTTCATTCGCCTTCGTTCGCTGTATGTGTACGCGCCTTAACGTATAAAAAAATCATCGTGGGAAATTGCACCAAAATCGACAAAATTTTCGCAAAAAAAAAATATTTTTGGGGTGGTTAGGGTAGTTAACCCCAGCCACCCCTTAATGTCATATAGGGTTTACTTTACTGCATAAATCTTAATTTACAACTAATTTATGGTTTTCTTCAAAATATTGTTCAAAAGTGTTACAGTTTATCACATTATTCTTAAAGAAAGGGGTTATCTATCATACCCCGTAATTTTGCGGGGGATGGTCAGAGGCAAATAAGAAAAAACACGTCATTAATATTTTTAAACGTACTATAAGGACACATAATATCGCCAAAATCGACAGGGTAGTTTTTAAAATATTCCAAAAAACTAGGGGTTTACTTATAGTTTACCCCCTGAAGCCCTCAGATATATGTGTGATATATCAATGGAAAGCTCTTTGAAAATAAATATCAGTTTACATTTACCACATTTCGATAGCTGTTTTCGTTTCCAGCCTATAAGCGAATATATATATTTCGCCCCGATTTCCAACCCTTATAACTCGTCCCAGGGGCTTTATTAGCACGTATAAAAAAATACGTGAACCTTATTTTTGGCCATACTATCGCTGTACCAAATTTCAACAAAATCGGTGAGGGACAGTTCTGATACTTCCCTTGTAAGTGGCATTTAATATTTTATCTACAACTATTGAATTATCTATTCGTTATACATTTGATTTTTGACGGGTAATGACACCCATTACTCATGACTGACAAAGTGTTGAATAATGAAGCCATTATTCCACAGTTCTGACACGGCCTACTAATCAAAAAAATAAAATATTAACAGAAATGACAGCTTTCTTATATTGAGGTTATGTCTGAAATGTCTATCAAGTTTTTTTTTTCCTTTTTTTGATTTTTTTTTTCAAAATTAAATAGTTGTAGATAAAGTATAGTATTCAACTTGCGTATAATGGATGTTACCCACTCAGATTACTTCGTCTTCATGGGTGACAGCCGCCATTATACGCTTGTTGAATAATATACTATTCCTCGCCTACTATAATTAAAATTTTGAATATTAATCTTTAATATTTTAGAATTAAAAAATAACGCTTATTTTCCCCAAATACACCATGCGTGCATTACATCATTGGAAAGCTAAAAATATGCTCTTTTCAGTAACACCATAATTTACTATAGTTTGTATTTAAAAAACTACAAGTTTGTCTTGTATCTCAAAAATCATCAAATATTTTTAAAATTTTTCAACGGCAGTATATTCTACTTAAAAAATGTCTTAAGAACGTATCAACTCCATTTCTCTAATTTCAAAAATAAACGAAATATGAGCATTTTTATAAATCATCAAAATTTGACTTTTTGGCTATAACTTAAAAACAAAAGAAGATAGAGGTTTGGTGTTTGCGGGATTGGGTCAGTCTCGAAAAAAGAGACCGGGACATGGCACCTACTTTTTTCGTATCTCTTATAGTTTCTGAGATAGCCTATAATAACACCCAAATTTGCCCACCTTGTACACAAGTTCATGGGTTGCAGTTTATTGCATAGATTCTCTGGCATTTACTTTTTTTAAAGACCGCGAAGACATTTATTACATCGACACAATATCCGTCTAAATTTTGTTTTCAGATCAGATAAAGAATTCGTCTAAATTTTTACCTTTTATAAAACCACTTAAAGAAATCCGTTTTATTCTGTTGCCCCACAATTGTAACAACAATCATTGGATATTAATTATATTAGATTTAAGACATAATAGAAAAATAACTTTTTCCTTGCTTTTTTATTAAACTTCCTCGGTACCGGTTTCGACTAAACAGTCATCCTCAGCCGAATCTACATATATGTTAAAAAATATTTTACATAAAAAACTTATTTCTATAATTAATACACTTATGGTCAAATAAATCTAATTATGAAACATTGAGAACACCATCATCATTATGAAATAAATCATGCATAAAAATTTTAGTGAATGGAAGGTATATTAGCTTTCTCAAAAAATATATCAAAGAATCAAATCCAAAGAAGAGGGATTCAAAATCCAAAATGGGGTTATGTTATGTTGTGTGAGAGAAGTAAAATTAAAACCAATTACGTGATGAAGTAAAAAGATAAAAACACTTTAATAAACAGATGTTAACAGATTAAAAATGAAAACTTAAACCAAACGGACATGACATGATAACAAAACGATAAGACGATGACATATGAAATTGGTGAAGAAAATACGGAAGACGGAGGATGGAGTATGCGCGATAAAAATAAAACTGACATGCATATCAGATAGCGGGAATATATAAAATTGTGTATATTTATAAATTTTGGAGTAACGTTCTCCAAAATTGATAGCTGCTGATTACAGAGCTTATCTGAGTTCCATTCAGGCAGATGTGTTGGGGAAACCAAAGAAGATATGGTCGTTTGTTAATGGTAAAAGAGGTTCCTCATCTGGCATGCCAGCCTCAATGACTTCCTTTGATGGAACCATAGTTGACTCATGTTCTGCGATCTCTTGTGCTTTCTCGGATTACTTCTCGTCTGTTTTTGTAGATGGCACAATCGACAGCTCAGTGATTGCCCATGGCTCTGGGGTTTTGCCGTGGTTTTCCGCTAATGCAATTCATAACGTTCTGTTGCATCTTGACCAGTCGTTTAGTCCTGGCCCGGATGGTATTCCATCTTTATTCTTAAAAGAGTTTGCTACTGAGCTGTCAATGCCACTGTTTCGTATTTTTTCGAAGTCCTTACTTGAAGGTGTTTTCCCAAGTATGTGGAAAACGGCTTTCGTTATTCCAATATTTAAATCCGGTGTTAAACAGTTGGTATCCAATTACCGTCCTATTTCTATCCTTTCAGCTATCCCCAAGGTATTTGAAAAAATTGTCCACGAATATCTTAGTCTGTCTATTTCTCACTCTATAATCAATGAACAACATGGTTTTCTGTCTGGGCGATCGGTGGAGTCTAATCTGTTGTCTTATGTAAACTTTATTCATTCTGCTTTAAACGAGGATATTCAGATTGACACAATCTACACCGATTACTCCAAAGCCTTCGACAAAATCGATCATACTATTCTTGTACAGAAACTTTTCTCCTTTGATATTCCAGATGGTCTTGTTCACTGGATTATGTCGTATTTATCTAACCGAAGTCAAGCAGTTAGGATTGGTAGCTTTATATCTGGCTACAAACCTATCACACCCGGTGTGTCTCAGGGCAGTCATCTTGGACCCTTACTATTCGTAATGTACATAAATGATATTTCTTCGTGTTTATATTTTCTAAGTTTCTACTCTATGCCGACGATAATAAAATATTCACAAGGATCGGGTCTAATCTGGACTGCCTTAGACTACAGGAGGATCTTGACCGCCTGCATGAGTACTGTCGCCTCAACAAACTGCACCTAAATTATGACAAATGCCAAAAAATTACATTTACTAGGAAACGTTATCCTCTTAACTTTCCTTACAACTTTAACGGTGCTGCTATCCCGCCCACTTATAAAGTAAACATCTTGGCATCATATTGGCATCATATTAAACCAAGTTGCGATTTCATCAGTAAGGTCAGTAAGAATTTCACGAATTTTTTGTGTATAAAAACCCTTTATTTGGCATTTGTCAACAGTGTGCTTTGTTATGGTTCCGTAATATGGAACCCCATGTATGCGGTGTATCGTGGTCGTATTGAAGCTATTCAGCGACGCTTTGTACGTTATTTGGCACATAAATTTCATCTTCCTTACTGCGATTACGATAGGCGTTGCGTGGTCTTCAACTTGTTGTCACTGCAGCAGCGTCGAATTGTTGCTGACTTGATCTTCCTCTTCAAGCTTGTTAATGGCATGCTGCATACCCCCGATCTTCTGCCTGAGTTGAGTTTCAATGTACCGCAACGGGTTATACGTTTCAACGCTACATTTCGTCTTGATAGATCTAACACCAACCTTTACCAAAGCTCTCCATTAGTTCGAATTCTTAATTCCTATAACCAAGGCTTCAACCATGTACCTCTCTTTGACGTTTCCTTACGCTCTTTTAGAAAATATGTACTAACTAATGTATAGCGGATGTTTTGTTGATCGCTTTATCGTTGTATTTATTTTAGTTTATATCACAATTTTTTTTATATTAATTTTCGTTATTATGAGGATGCTTTGTTGGGGATATTCTCCCCGTATGCATCCCGAATATGTAATAAATAAATAAATAAATGACTTTGGTAATGCCGCTGATGTAGATCAGCTAAATCGCTTAGTTTTTAAAGAAATTGACGAAAATGTGACTTTACCGGATAACGATTTCAAAGAATCAGATGATTCAGAAACTGAAGATAACATTGAACAGAGACCTGTTGACTCTGATACGGATCATGACATGGACGATGATGATGAAAATGAGGATGATGAAGATCAAGAAGCTGGTTATTATATCGGTAAGTAAACGTAGTTTCTTTGAATAAATGATTCGTTGCAAAGATAAACTTTTGGTAGGTAAAGATGGAACACAATGGAAAACGACACCATGGAAACGAACTCAGGCGCGCCCATATAATGTTTTAGTAAAATTACCCGGCGTAGTAGGTAGATTTGCAAAAGACGCTAAATGCGAACAAGATTGTTGGAAGTTATTTTTTGATAATAATATATTGAGCATCATAGTTGACAGTACAAATAAGTACATATTGAATATAAAAGAAAAATTTGTCCGCGATCGAGATTGCAACCCCACTGACATTATTGAAATTGAAGCTTTACTGGGGTTGTTATACTTGGCAGGAGTTTTTCGAGGCGGTCACCAAAATATTTGTGATTTTTGGGCAACTGATGGCTCGACATCTTTAGAATGGTTATGTCAATTTCACGATTGCGTTTCCTTATGCGATGCATCCGATTTGATGACCGATCTACACGACAAAGAAGGTGTGAAACTGACAAGTTAGCGTAGGTTCGTGAAATATTTGTTTTATTTATTGAGAACAGCAAGTTACATTACAATTTAGGCGAAAACGTCACTATTGATGAGATGCTTCCAGCATTTCGTGGTCATTGTGGTTTCCGGCAATATATATCGGCAAAGCCAACAAAATATGGTATAAAAATCTTTTGTCTTGCTGACGCAAAACTTTTTTATACAGCCAACATGGAGATCTATTGCGGCCAACAACCTGACGGACCTTACAAAAAAAGTAATTCTGCGGAAGATATTATCATGCGAATTTCAGAGTCAATTTATGGAAGCGGAAGAAACATTACCGCAGACAATTGATTTACAAGTTTGAAACTTGTAAAAGTTTTGGAAAAGAAGAAAATATCATACGTTGGAACTGTCCGAAAAAACAAGAGAGAATTACCACCAAGTTTTGCTTTGCCAAAACGTAGAGCACAGTATGACAGCATTTTCGGTTACACAAGAAACGAAACCCTTGTCTCCTACGCACCAAAGAAGGGTAAGACTATTGTATTACTATCCAGCTTGCATACGTCAAACAATGAAGTGGCAACTAATAGACAACGGAAACCGGAAATTATCAAATACTATAATAGTACAAAATCTGGAGTAGATGTAGTGGACAAATTGTGCTACGTACAACGTTGCTAGAGCAACAAAAATTGAGCTGTTTTCTGCTATGGGACTGATAGTCCCAGTACGTGTATTGGCGTTACATATAAGCAATAATTTTTGAGTTATGACACAAACTTGTAATTTTTCTAATGGAAACCATAGTTGACCATGACTTTATAAATAAGGCCTTTTCTCAACGATTCTAACGATATACCACTTGACATAGATATTTGTATTAATAAATAAATTATAGCCGTTTATTCTTTTAATTGGAAAACTCTTCAGGTAGTATGCTATGGAAACAATT
Organism: Onthophagus taurus; assembly: GCF_036711975.1. Classification (NCBI taxonomy): domain Eukaryota; kingdom Metazoa; phylum Arthropoda; class Insecta; order Coleoptera; family Scarabaeidae; genus Onthophagus; species Onthophagus taurus. The sequence goes on along the minus strand of NC_091976.1, from coordinate 9,028,173 downwards.
GATAGATACGTTTGCAAACGTAAGTTTCCATGATTTCGTATCGCTAGCTTAATAAGTGGTGGTCCCCCGTCGCGTTGAAACCATTTAAACAAATGACGTGTCTGCAGGAGCAATCCATCCAACATATTACTGAACTCGTTCTGTAGAAAGTGAAGATAACGATCTCCGTTTAATGTATCATAAAAAAATGTACGGACCAAGAATTCTTGAACAAATGACACCGCACCAAACATTAAATCCAAACTTAACTTGAGGTCTCCTCTCTTAGTATGGATTTGAATATTTTAGAATAGGGTGTTTTCGAATAAACTGGATCTAATGTTTTATTAATTTTTCTTATTAAATTTTTAATGATATGAATTGGGAATTTATTGTACTTTGCTAACTCAAAAGGATGGTTAAATTCCTTTGTTCGGTTATAAAGGGTATTTAAACCATCACTCCCCTAGCTTTTTCTACTAAAAAAATCTTTGCTTCTTATAATATTGCCCTTTCTTTTTCCAATAATAGTTCAATTGATAAATTATTGTCTAATTACCATTTTAATGATTACAACATTGAGAATGAGACTGGAATTTATTTGATCAGTTGCTTTAATTGTAACGCTATACAATATGTCTCCGGATCGAGTTACAAAGAGGAAAAAAAAATTTATTACTGATTTTTCAAACTTATCTCAGCATAAATAATTCGTCGGATATGTTCAAACTACTAAATCGCACGAATTTTATACTCTAACTATAGAAGTTAACAAATTATTCCCATTTTTTATGTAATGTTTTTTAAGTATATGGTGTTCTCAATGTTTCATAATTAGATTTATTTGACCGTAAGTGTATTAATTATAGAAATAAGTTTTTATGTAAAATATTTTTTAACATATATGTAGATTCGGCTCAGGATGACTGTTTAGTCGAAACCGGTACCGAGGAAATTTAATAAAAAAGCAAGAAAGAAGTTATTTTTCTTTTATTTCTTAATTATATATAAATCTTGCAACATGGATTCTATCACATATATTAGATTTGACTACTAACTCTATTTGTATTTTGAATCCTGGTAAATTATAAAAAGGGTTAAAAGACTATTTTCCACTAGAGACCGTCTACACCTACACGAAGACAAACTAAATGCTAGGAAGTGGAAACTAACAATAATAGCATATCCTACCCAAGAGACTGAGGATTCAATCAATTGTGGAATCTATGTTATATGGTACATGATGGTTTTGCAAAAAAATGAAACACTGCAATATTTATAAACATCATTATTACAAAGTAATTTTAATCCTGACCTTTTCAGAATTTCTTTACAAAATATTTTATTACTGTCATCTCACGTTATGTATGATAAATGTTTTAAAAGTAGTATAGGATCAGAAGAAAATTATGTAGGCTGCAACTTATGTAACAGATGGTTACATATAGATCGTTGCTCGAACATATCTAATATAATTTCTATAGATACCATTAAACTTGGCAACTTTATAGTTGTCCATCATGTCAATACTATAAAGCAGGTTTGTGGCAGGTTTATTCAAGACATCAATTAAAAATGTTGCGTTGGATAATATATCTCTAAAATATTTTGTTATTCATTATAAAAACGAGTTACAAGAAATATACAATACAAGAGATACAAACGATTTTTGTGAACGGTACCGTTCTGTTGATAAACCAGAGTACCATTTGAAATGGGATATGTTAACTCCGTTTATATCATTTAGTGCAGCAGTCTATAATGTCAACAACCAATATAGCAGACAAGGCATTTGTGAAATATGTTCTTCTAAGATTTCTGAATTAAAAAATTATACATAAATATTAGGAATGAACGACGAAGCAAGCTTGTTTGAGCAATATAAAACGTTTTATGATATTACGGAAAGGTATCATGTTTATCCAGATCACTACACATTAGATCAAATTCAATTTTAATTACAATTATTTATATATACAATTATTATTACACACCCCTTTTATCAACGTAATATCCGCGTGTCTCATAGATAATATATGTTATGCGAAACGTTATTTTCGATCGTTGGACTGAATTTGGAGGTGTCACACAATTTTTGGACAAAGTTATGAATTTGTTACGTATTTCGAGAGTGATTTCGACCCTTTATCCTCTGAATTTTCGGGTGGTGCTTAAATATGTTATTCGAAATAGTGATTTTGATATTTGGAGTGAACTTAATGGATCATCAAGCTTTATTATTTTGATCATCAAATATGAATTTTTCACATATTAAGAGGGTCCGCTGTGAAAATGTGAATTTCGTTTCTCAATCCGTTGCTAACTTCAACGACATCACTTTGTAATGGAATACAAGACAGGAAATGATTGCGGAATTTATGTAATATCGATGCGTGCAATTCGGAGGTGCATTGCACCTACGAATTGAGGACATTCAATAAAAATGTTGAACTTGCAAATTAGTTTATATTTAATTCGAATAATATTAAGTTTTAAAATTTTAGTCTAGTATATGTAATCGTAGAGTAAGAATGAATAAATAGAACGTTATAATTTAAACAATCTTTCAATTCCATCACCATCTAATATTCAACTTATTGAGATAACCACCAACGGTTATCACATGGCGACCCTGCCTATTAAGAACCAAAACAACTAATTAAAAGTAAATTTAAGAAAAGAAAAAGAAGATAAATTCAACAAAATGGGATACAATCAGTCTAAAGAAAATAAAGAAATAATAATAAGTCAAGCGGGAAATTCTGGAGGAGCAACGTCTGGATTAGATAAATCGTTCACCACATGGGAAATTGGTTATGCAGTAATTATAATCCTTATCCTGATTTTCGTGGGTGCATACATTTGGCGTCGGTGTATGAAGAAGTTAGAGAAGAGAATCCGACTGGAAGTTTCTAGGAGCCAAGAATTAGTGTCTATGCGCGACAATGTTTAACAATAAATAAGTGCGTACCTAAACTGCTTTATGGAGACAGTGGATAAATTTAAAAAAGTTTTGGAAGAACTTAAGGTAAATAAGACAAATATAATTAAAGATAATCAAGAAAGAAGAAAAAACTTAGAATTAACTCATAAAAGATTAGCAGATATAGATAAATTTTCAGATAGGTTAGATTTATTAAAATTAGAAGCTAGTAAGGATTTTTCAAATTTAGACGTTTTAGATCAAATAAAAAAGTATGTTAATAAAATAGATAATATTATTATAGAATCTCGTAATATTCTTAAAGATAGGTTAAAAATAGATATAAAAATGGGGGAAAAATTTGATTTAAAAACAGCGGGTAGTTTGTTGCCTGTTATGGATGGTAGTGAAGATACTACTAAAAAACTATTAGATTCAATAGAACTGTACTCTGAATTATTACAAGCTGATGACCAAAAATTTTTAATAACGTATGTGCTAAAAACTAGACTGTCCGAGAACGCTAAAATTCGGCTAAATAAACAATATACATCAGTAAATGCGCTTATAAAAGATATTCGTGATAATTATGTAACGAAAAAATCCGCCACAACACTGTCGATGCAACTTCATCAAGCTCGACAACTAAATAAATCAGTAACTGAATTTGGTCAGGAAATCGAACAATTGCTGAGTGATTTAACATTATCACAGGCGGGAGATGATGACAATCTTTTAATATCTTTACGCGGAGTAAATGAAAAAATAGCAATTAATTCTTTTTGTAATGGTGTTAGAAACCATGATTTGCGAACGATATTAAAATCAAGAAATTGCAAATCATTAAAAGATGTGATCTCTGTGGCATTAGATGAAGAACGGAATAAACCATCATCTTCAAATATGTTTTATTTCAACAAATCCTCAAATAATAATCAAGGGTTTCAGTTTAGATCAGGTCGTGGTAGTAGAAATAGGGGTCAACTAAGGGCCTGCCGTCCTTTTAATCATAATCGCGGTGGAAATTTCAGAGGATCATATAACCAATACAGTAATAGTAACCCAAATAATCAATCAAATAAATCAAATTTAAATAATTTTAACCAAAGAGGCAATAGAAGTCGTGGAAGATTTCAATCGGGTCGACAGTCTCAACCAAGTCGAGAGAATGTTTGGACTGCAAATTCGGAAGAAAATTCATCCGAAACTCAGTTTTTTCGTGAATAAAAGTTCAGAATGTGAGGTATTATGTATGAACGGTATGAATTATGTTTCACTGCATTATAGAAATCAATTATTGACTTTTCTTTTAGACACGGGTACTACTGCTAGTGTAATTTTTTCAAAATTTTTAAAAGGTGATGAAATTATTGATAAAACTCGTAACATCGTAATAAATGGAATTGCAGGTTCCATTACTTCATCTGGTACAGTAGATCTTTCACTAGAATCAAATAATCACGCAATTAACCATAAATTTTTAATAATTAATGATTTAGGATCAGGTATGAATGGAATTATTGGATCTGATTTCTTTACGAAACACGCAGCTACGATCGATTTTGAAAAATTTTTATTTTCTTTTTGGGATAAGACTTCAAAAATAACAATTAATTTAGAATCTAGTTACAACAGTTTTACAACTATCCCTCCACGTTGTGAAATAATAAAGTATTACAGGGTAAATGAAGTAGACGATTGTGTAATTTTGCCTAACGAAATTACTGAAGGTGTTTTTACAGCAGGAGCTATCGTGAGACCAAAATCTCACATGATTCCTGTACGTATTTTAAATACCCATGATAAAGAAATTAAAATTCGAAATTTTTCACCAAACACATGTAAATTATCCAAATTTTACTTATATAATTTTGATGACAATCATAATTCGGTAGATAGAGTAAGTAAATTGTTAAATAAAATTGATGTAAAAGATTTAAACAGCGAAGAAAGAAATTCGGTTCACAAAATTTGCGCGAAATATGCTGATGTGTTTCTTTTAGAAGGAGATTCGTTAACAGTGACGAATATTGTTTCAGAAAGCATTCGATTAAAGAAAGATACAAAACCTGTTTATATTGTAACGCCTTTTACAACACAACAACAAAACTGACCAAAACAAATGTTTACAACTTTAAAACAACAATCGCGGATCCACGGCCTGTTCAGTGAAGATGGGTGGTTCGATTTATAAAGGCGCCACTCAGTTTCTTCCACGATGTCCACTAACTGAGAAGTGTGATGGAAAGGAAAGTTGTAACAAATAATACATTGACAACAAGACAACAAAACAAGACAAAAAAAATATCAAGAAGCGAATATGAGTTGCAATAAAGAAATAAATTTATTAAATAAAGCAAAAAAAAATATATATATATAAAAAGGAAAAGGTAAATATTTGAATAAAAAAAAAAATGAGTGTTCCAATAACAACAAAAAAATTATAAAAAAAATTATTAGCCAAAAAGACAAATTAAACAAGAAAAACTCAAATCAAAAAAAAAATCTTAATTGAACTCGCGTACGTTCCCGAGTACCTTGAGCTCAAGTTTTCTCCGAAAGCGTTTTAAAAAAAAATCAAAATCAACGGAGAAAATATAAAAAAACGGGCCAATAAAATTTAATATTACAAATAAAAAAAAATAATGAGTTGGAAGCACAAAAAAAATTGTAACTATAAATTATAAAAAAAAGAAAACGCGTGAAGCGCTTAATACACAAAAAAAAAATTAATAAAAAAAAACGATATCCAAAAAAAAAGAAACGCAAAATTCTTATTCCAATTCTTTGTTTCCCTTGAATTTTTAAAAATGAAATTTCCGCCGACGAATTTCATTAAAATAAAATATCTGACCTTATCCCAACCTTGATAACAGATCTTTTCCTTTATTCCCGTGGCGTCGCGTGGAGTTAGGAAAGGTTTCGAAAACGTCAAAATGGCGATGGGTTCCTTGGTTCCAAAATGCTCCCAGCAAAAAAAAAAATTGATGGGCGAAGAAAAATTGGAAACGATTGAATGTTACGATAACCGTAACTAAAAAGCCTAAAAGGAATAGAAGGAAAAAAAAAAAACGAATTAGAGAAGAAAAAAAAGAAATGTTCCGAGATGCAAAAAAAACAACTCACCTCAAGATCTAACGAGGCTTAGGTCCAAAAAAAAATTTATAAGCAAATACGATATATATCCGGATAAATCCGTAATCGGAATAACGAAAACTTCGTTTTCCAACAGCAAAGAAACTGTGTAAAATCCCGAAAATCGGAGAAAAGCTACTAATTTCCAAAATGCCGTAATGGCGTCACCAAAATTCAACTAATGCACACAGTTCTTCAACGTATCGTCGATGGACCAATAATGATCAAGATGTCAATTATCCGTTTCCGATATCTAACAACCCCCACCTTATCAGATCCTTAACGCAAACTCGGAACGCTCAAAGAAAAGAAAAGACGGAAGAATATAAAAGAAGGAAAGATTACGAAAAATAACAAGTTTAAAATAAGAAATTAAAGAAAAGAATTAAATAACAGGAAAACTTAGTTCAGGAAAAAAAAGGATTAAAGGAAACTCCATTACGATCGTCACTGAAATAAAGTGTAATTAAAATAAAAAAACAATAAATCAAAATAATAAATTCAAAACCCTAAACGCGAAATGCAACTCATATTTCACCTCAGCACACAAAGTAACAACACAAAACAAAACAAAGGTAAATGAAAATTTGGCACGTAACAATCCCCCTCTTTCCCGCCTAAAGAAATTTTCCCAAAATTTCTTTCATCTGTACAAAAGTTCCCCAAGAGAAAGAAAAGAATCACAAGAACAACAGAATAGAAATCGCACACATACAGATTATCCGTAAACAATTATTCGTTATTAAATGGTTTCAAATGCGAAACATGCCAGTGTCCATTTAAAACATTACCGTCATCATCCTCCAACTCATAACTTTCCTGCGATACTTTCTTTCGCACACGGTAAGGCCCTACATATTTCTTTGACATTTTAGCCGTTATTCCCCTAATCGCATCTGATAAAGTAAAATTACGTTTCCAAACTCTCTCACCGGGTTCAAAATTTACCTCTCTATGACTCAAGTTATAACGCGCTTGACTTCTCTCCGCCGCGGATCCTATTCGCATATACAATTCTCGAAATAAACGTCCAAAGTCTTTCGTTCTTTCCCCAATAGAAGTTTTAAACCTATCCCCGATCCTATTATGTAATTCCCCGTCTAGAATCATCTCTCTTCCGTAATTAACAAAGTACGGAGTATATTTAGTTGTTTCATTCTTAGCAGTTCTTAACGCGCATACCACCCTACTTAAAAACTTATCCCAACCTCTATGATTGTCATTAACGTACGCTGTTAACATCGTTTTAATGGTGCGATTAGTTCTTTCTGTGGGGTTTGCTTGGGCATGATAAAAGGGAGTAAATTTACTTTTAACATTATAACTTTTCAATAATTTTTGGTATTCTTTAGAACGAAATTGGACTCCGTTATCCGATAAAACTGTTAGAGGTACTCCATAAGTTAGGAAAACACCATCTTCTAAACATCTTACAACATGCGAAGCAGTGGCTTTCCTTAAGGGAAAACACACCGGAAATTTACTAAAAACGTCTAGTACTACAAGTATGTACGAAAATCCCTTTGTACTCCGAGGTAAAGGTCCAATAAGATCAATACTTATATATTTCCACGGTTTATTCGCATCGAGATGGCTATTCATTCTACCCGCAGGAGATTTTTGTTCAACCTTTATCTGCTGACAAATTTTACAGTTCTTTATATATTTCATTACATCGCTTTTTAATTTAGGCCAATAAAAAAATTGATTTAATTTAGAAATCGTTTTAAAAACCCCTAAGTGACCTCCCGTTTCAGGCAAATCGTGAAACTTATGAATTAAACCCGATCTATCCTTTTTATGTACTACTTCTCTCCAACCCTCATCACCCGACAATTCCGAATAATTCACCTTTACACGTTTGAATACTTTACCGTTTTCAACTCTATAATTGGGATATTTATATTCGTTATTCACGATATTTTGTTTTAACTGATCTAACCACGGATCTCTATTTGCATTTTCGGTCAATAATTCGTCAACTACTACAGGTACTGATCTCGATAACATGTCCGGAACGACATGATCTTTTCCGTTTCTATGCTCGATACTAAAATTGTACTGCTGTAGTCGGATCGACCACCTAGCCAAACGTCCACTCGGTGATTTTAGTTTATTAAGCCATACAAGCGAATAATGGTCAGTTATTACCCTAAAATGAGTTCCCTCGACATAAGGTCTTAATTTTTCAACGGCCCAGAGTACCGCCAAACACTCTTTCTCTGTTGTACTGTATTTGCGTTCTTGAGCTGTCAACGAGCGACTCAAATAACATATAACCTTTTCATTTTGATCTATCATCTGCGTCAATACCGCGCCCAACCCGAAATCCGAGGCATCTGTCTGAATAATAAATTCTTTGTCAAAATCAGGACGTGTCAAAATTGGAGCTGTTACGAGTTTATCTTTAATAATATCCCACGCATTTTGGCAATCTATCGACCACGAAATAGTTTTACAAGTCTTTTTCAATAATGCAGTCAACGGAGCAATAACCGTTGCGAAATTTGGAACAAAACGTCTATACCAAGACGCCATGCCGACCATACGTCTTACATCAGATATTTTTTTCGGAATTGGAATTTCAAGAACCGCTTTTACTTTTTCGGGATCTACATGTAGACCATTCCCATCAACTACATAGCCTAAATAATTCAATTTTTCGCGGAAAAATTTACACTTATCTTTATTCAATGTAAGTCTAGCTGCTTTTAATCTCTTAAAGACCGTTTGTAAAACATCAAAATGTTTTTCAATAGTCGCTGTCACAATCACTATATCATCCAAATAAACAAAGACGTGTGGATCCAAGTCGCTACCGATTACTTCATCAATATATCTTTGCCATGTCGCCGGGGCATTGGCTAAACCGAAAGGCATTCTATTAAAATGAAATAAACCTCTATTCGGAACCGTGAACGCTGTGTATTGTTTACTAGTCTCACTCATAGGAATCTGCCAGTATGCCGACTTGATATCTATCGACGAAAGATATTTTGCGTCCCGCAACCGATCTAACGTCCACGAGACTTGTGGCAAAGGATATGCGTCCGCCTGAGTAACGCGATTAAGCTGCCTATAATCTACGCAAAAACGGTAACCGCCATCCTTTTTCGGAACTAATAGTATGGGTGATGCCCACGCGCTTCGAGATTTTTCCACAATTCCCAACCGTAACATTTCGTCTAACTCTTTATCTACTATCTTTTGTATAGCCGGTGAAATGGGATAATACCGTTGTTTTATTGGCATTGAATCTGTACGAATTTGATGCTCTACCGATATTGCACAACCCAATTCATCCCCGGAAGTATTATCAAACGCTTCGGCAATTAAGGCTTTTAACTTATGCTCATCTTCGCAAGAAAGTTCTGATCGCGACTGTATGGCAGAAACTTCGAGTTTAGGTGGCTCTTTAGAAAACGTCCACTCACCGCGTCTAAGATCAGGAACAATCCCCATCTTATGCCAAAAATCTGTTCCCAAAATAAGTTCGTGTCTAATACTCGGTACTAATAATATTTCAACAACAATACTACGATCTTTTAGTTTTATGGGTACGCTTACAATTCCTTCCACCGCGCATTTTTCATCGTTTGCGACCGTAATTATTTTCTGTGTCGAATGTATCGGAAGTCCTAAATTCTTTAACATTTTAGTTCCCTTGAGCCCTGCTACAGTTTGATTCGCGCCCGAATCTAACAATCCAACCATCTTTTTTCCAAATATATCAACAGTTAAATAGGGTCTCTCATCGTCCCGAACGCAACTCAAAACGAAATCAAGCAAAACACCGATCGGCTTTTTAACGGCTTGGAGCAGACACCGACCTACCGTCGCCCCCTTCGCCCGTTTCCCGAACAATTTTCGCAATTTCGCGACGTAACGCCTGGTTTTCCACAGCGAAAGCAATGAATTTTACGAGGTTCTCGACATTCAACTGCCCGATGGCCTACCTTTCGACAATTCCAACACAATAACGCATTTTGTCCTGTCTGAGGGACAAACTTCTCTTTAACCACGGGAGTTACTACTGAACTTGTCGCAGACACGCCCGCAACGTCAAGTAAATCTGACTGTACATACGCGAGATCTGGCTCTAAAATTCCTGCTGTACGAACCGGAGGTGTATATGATTCCACGGAAAGTTTTGTTGCCTCTAATTTTTTTCCCAATTGTAGTAATTGATCAACCGAATTTACTTCAACCAACGATAATTGACGCTGATATGCAGGAGTTAAATTTCTCAAAATTATTTTTACCTGACTTAATTCAGAAATTCGCGTACTTAATCTAGCAAATAAATTTTTCATAACTGCCACGTATATTCCAACAGATTCATTAGGACCCTGTGTACGATTTTTAATTTCTTCGAATAATCTATCATCGTAGTCGATTGGCTGAAATTCCGACTTCAACCCGTTTACTAATTCTTCCCATGTAGTAAAATTATCCCTATTCGCGCGATACCAAATCAATGCTCTGCCTGTAAACAAATCTACGGCCGATGTAAACAATATCTGCCGCGAAACACCCCTCGCAATTCTTAACTCGGTCACGCGTTCTAAAAAGGCGTTTAAGGAACCTTTGCCGTCCCCTGAAAATGTAAGTCCCCATTTCGCTATTGAGACAAATTTAGAAGTTCTCGCGTTATCGTCACTTTCTTCGGTATCGTCCGACGACGTGCTACTAGATACAGATACACCAGCAAGGTTTGCCACACTCCAACTTGCAGTAGAGCGTTTCGGAGTCGAAGTTGTCCGCGTTTTTACCTTTAATCGCGACGCTAACGTAACAATTTGACTTATAAATGTAGACTTTTTATCTTGATCATCCTTATCTTTAGGTACAGACCGCTGTACTCGACCGAATAAATAATTTAAATGTGTATTAATTTTCTTAAATTCAGACGAACTCGTGCTTCCCGCAAAATTATCTACTGTGTCGGTAATTTTTATCAATTCGTCACTAATAACTTTCGAATCCTCCTCAAACAAAAAAGGGTAATCTGGCAAAACAAATGATTCGTTTTTCTCCATACGGATTAACTCTCTTAAAGTACAACGCATTTCGTCGTGTTTCAACTGACTAATAACTCCTCTGACCTTTAATTCATATCTTAACGCGTCCGCGCTTAATCTTCCGACGTCTATTTTCCCGTCCATCATACCGACTAATCTATCCGACCTACTACTATTAAACTCGCAAATTTTTCCCAAAAAAAAAACTAGACAAGATTTCGAACGATTCGAAAATAAAATAAATCAAAACTAAGATTTTCGCGTATCTACGGCTCTCCACTATAACGCACTTTTCAAGAATGGCCTCACCTAAAAGAAAAATGGCTACACCCAAAAGAAAATGTGCCACCTAAAAGGAAAACGGCTCCACCTGAAAGAAAAGGGGCTCCACCTAAAAAAAAATCGGGCCCCACGTTGGGCGCCAAAATTTGTAACGCCTTTTACAACACAACAACAAAACTGACCAAAACAAATGTTTACAACTTTAAAACAACAATCGCGGATCCACGGCCTGTTCAGTGAAGATGGGTGGTTCGATTTATAAAGGCGCCACTCAGTTTCTTCCACGATGTCCACTAACTGAGAAGTGTGATGGAAAGGAAAGTTGTAACAAATAATACATTGACAACAAGACAACAAAACAAGACAAAAAAAATATCAAGAAGCGAATATGAGTTGCAATAAAGAAATAAATTTATTAAATAAAGCAAAAAAAAATATATATATATAAAAAGGAAAAGGTAAATATTTGAATAAAAAAAAAAATGAGTGTTCCAATAACAACAAAAAAATTATAAAAAAAATTATTAGCCAAAAAGACAAATTAAACAAGAAAAACTCAAATCAAAAAAAAAATCTTAATTGAACTCGCGTACGTTCCCGAGTACCTTGAGCTCAAGTTTTCTCCGAAAGCGTTTTAAAAAAAAATCAAAATCAACGGAGAAAATATAAAAAAACGGGCCAATAAAATTTAATATTACAAATAAAAAAAAATAATGAGTTGGAAGCACAAAAAAAATTGTAACTATAAATTATAAAAAAAAGAAAACGCGTGAAGCGCTTAATACACAAAAAAAAAATTAATAAAAAAAAACGATATCCAAAAAAAAAGAAACGCAAAATTCTTATTCCAATTCTTTGTTTCCCTTGAATTTTTAAAAATGAAATTTCCGCCGACGAATTTCATTAAAATAAAATATCTGACCTTATCCCAACCTTGATAACAGATCTTTTCCTTTATTCCCGTGGCGTCGCGTGGAGTTAGGAAAGGTTTCGAAAACGTCAAAATGGCGATGGGTTCCTTGGTTCCAAAATGCTCCCAGCAAAAAAAAAAATTGATGGGCGAAGAAAAATTGGAAACGATTGAATGTTACGATAACCGTAACTAAAAAGCCTAAAAGGAATAGAAGGAAAAAAAAAAAACGAATTAGAGAAGAAAAAAAAGAAATGTTCCGAGATGCAAAAAAAACAACTCACCTCAAGATCTAACGAGGCTTAGGTCCAAAAAAAAATTTATAAGCAAATACGATATATATCCGGATAAATCCGTAATCGGAATAACGAAAACTTCGTTTTCCAACAGCAAAGAAACTGTGTAAAATCCCGAAAATCGGAGAAAAGCTACTAATTTCCAAAATGCCGTAATGGCGTCACCAAAATTCAACTAATGCACACAGTTCTTCAACGTATCGTCGATGGACCAATAATGATCAAGATGTCAATTATCCGTTTCCGATATCTAACAACCCCCACCTTATCAGATCCTTAACGCAAACTCGGAACGCTCAAAGAAAAGAAAAGACGGAAGAATATAAAAGAAGGAAAGATTACGAAAAATAACAAGTTTAAAATAAGAAATTAAAGAAAAGAATTAAATAACAGGAAAACTTAGTTCAGGAAAAAAAAGGATTAAAGGAAACTCCATTACGATCGTCACTGAAATAAAGTGTAATTAAAATAAAAAAACAATAAATCAAAATAATAAATTCAAAACCCTAAACGCGAAATGCAACTCATATTTCACCTCAGCACACAAAGTAACAACACAAAACAAAACAAAGGTAAATGAAAATTTGGCACGTAACAATCCCCCTCTTTCCCGCCTAAAGAAATTTTCCCAAAATTTCTTTCATCTGTACAAAAGTTCCCCAAGAGAAAGAAAAGAATCACAAGAACAACAGAATAGAAATCGCACACATACAGATTATCCGTAAACAATTATTCGTTATTAAATGGTTTCAAATGCGAAACATGCCAGTGTCCATTTAAAACATTACCGTCATCATCCTCCAACTCATAACTTTCCTGCGATACTTTCTTTCGCACACGGTAAGGCCCTACATATTTCTTTGACATTTTAGCCGTTATTCCCCTAATCGCATCTGATAAAGTAAAATTACGTTTCCAAACTCTCTCACCGGGTTCAAAATTTACCTCTCTATGACTCAAGTTATAACGCGCTTGACTTCTCTCCGCCGCGGATCCTATTCGCATATACAATTCTCGAAATAAACGTCCAAAGTCTTTCGTTCTTTCCCCAATAGAAGTTTTAAACCTATCCCCGATCCTATTATGTAATTCCCCGTCTAGAATCATCTCTCTTCCGTAATTAACAAAGTACGGAGTATATTTAGTTGTTTCATTCTTAGCAGTTCTTAACGCGCATACCACCCTACTTAAAAACTTATCCCAACCTCTATGATTGTCATTAACGTACGCTGTTAACATCGTTTTAATGGTGCGATTAGTTCTTTCTGTGGGGTTTGCTTGGGCATGATAAAAGGGAGTAAATTTACTTTTAACATTATAACTTTTCAATAATTTTTGGTATTCTTTAGAACGAAATTGGACTCCGTTATCCGATAAAACTGTTAGAGGTACTCCATAAGTTAGGAAAACACCATCTTCTAAACATCTTACAACATGCGAAGCAGTGGCTTTCCTTAAGGGAAAACACACCGGAAATTTACTAAAAACGTCTAGTACTACAAGTATGTACGAAAATCCCTTTGTACTCCGAGGTAAAGGTCCAATAAGATCAATACTTATATATTTCCACGGTTTATTCGCATCGAGATGGCTATTCATTCTACCCGCAGGAGATTTTTGTTCAACCTTTATCTGCTGACAAATTTTACAGTTCTTTATATATTTCATTACATCGCTTTTTAATTTAGGCCAATAAAAAAATTGATTTAATTTAGAAATCGTTTTAAAAACCCCTAAGTGACCTCCCGTTTCAGGCAAATCGTGAAACTTATGAATTAAACCCGATCTATCCTTTTTATGTACTACTTCTCTCCAACCCTCATCACCCGACAATTCCGAATAATTCACCTTTACACGTTTGAATACTTTACCGTTTTCAACTCTATAATTGGGATATTTATATTCGTTATTCACGATATTTTGTTTTAACTGATCTAACCACGGATCTCTATTTGCATTTTCGGTCAATAATTCGTCAACTACTACAGGTACTGATCTCGATAACATGTCCGGAACGACATGATCTTTTCCGTTTCTATGCTCGATACTAAAATTGTACTGCTGTAGTCGGATCGACCACCTAGCCAAACGTCCACTCGGTGATTTTAGTTTATTAAGCCATACAAGCGAATAATGGTCAGTTATTACCCTAAAATGAGTTCCCTCGACATAAGGTCTTAATTTTTCAACGGCCCAGAGTACCGCCAAACACTCTTTCTCTGTTGTACTGTATTTGCGTTCTTGAGCTGTCAACGAGCGACTCAAATAACATATAACCTTTTCATTTTGATCTATCATCTGCGTCAATACCGCGCCCAACCCGAAATCCGAGGCATCTGTCTGAATAATAAATTCTTTGTCAAAATCAGGACGTGTCAAAATTGGAGCTGTTACGAGTTTATCTTTAATAATATCCCACGCATTTTGGCAATCTATCGACCACGAAATAGTTTTACAAGTCTTTTTCAATAATGCAGTCAACGGAGCAATAACCGTTGCGAAATTTGGAACAAAACGTCTATACCAAGACGCCATGCCGACCATACGTCTTACATCAGATATTTTTTTCGGAATTGGAATTTCAAGAACCGCTTTTACTTTTTCGGGATCTACATGTAGACCATTCCCATCAACTACATAGCCTAAATAATTCAATTTTTCGCGGAAAAATTTACACTTATCTTTATTCAATGTAAGTCTAGCTGCTTTTAATCTCTTAAAGACCGTTTGTAAAACATCAAAATGTTTTTCAATAGTCGCTGTCACAATCACTATATCATCCAAATAAACAAAGACGTGTGGATCCAAGTCGCTACCGATTACTTCATCAATATATCTTTGCCATGTCGCCGGGGCATTGGCTAAACCGAAAGGCATTCTATTAAAATGAAATAAACCTCTATTCGGAACCGTGAACGCTGTGTATTGTTTACTAGTCTCACTCATAGGAATCTGCCAGTATGCCGACTTGATATCTATCGACGAAAGATATTTTGCGTCCCGCAACCGATCTAACGTCCACGAGACTTGTGGCAAAGGATATGCGTCCGCCTGAGTAACGCGATTAAGCTGCCTATAATCTACGCAAAAACGGTAACCGCCATCCTTTTTCGGAACTAATAGTATGGGTGATGCCCACGCGCTTCGAGATTTTTCCACAATTCCCAACCGTAACATTTCGTCTAACTCTTTATCTACTATCTTTTGTATAGCCGGTGAAATGGGATAATACCGTTGTTTTATTGGCATTGAATCTGTACGAATTTGATGCTCT
This sequence comes from Onthophagus taurus, assembly GCF_036711975.1. Taxonomy (NCBI): domain Eukaryota; kingdom Metazoa; phylum Arthropoda; class Insecta; order Coleoptera; family Scarabaeidae; genus Onthophagus; species Onthophagus taurus. Next base: position 9,012,353 of record NC_091976.1, on the reverse strand, counting down.
ACCGATATTGCACAACCCAATTCATCCCCGGAAGTATTATCAAACGCTTCGGCAATTAAGGCTTTTAACTTATGCTCATCTTCGCAAGAAAGTTCTGATCGCGACTGTATGGCAGAAACTTCGAGTTTAGGTGGCTCTTTAGAAAACGTCCACTCACCGCGTCTAAGATCAGGAACAATCCCCATCTTATGCCAAAAATCTGTTCCCAAAATAAGTTCGTGTCTAATACTCGGTACTAATAATATTTCAACAACAATACTACGATCTTTTAGTTTTATGGGTACGCTTACAATTCCTTCCACCGCGCATTTTTCATCGTTTGCGACCGTAATTATTTTCTGTGTCGAATGTATCGGAAGTCCTAAATTCTTTAACATTTTAGTTCCCTTGAGCCCTGCTACAGTTTGATTCGCGCCCGAATCTAACAATCCAACCATCTTTTTTCCAAATATATCAACAGTTAAATAGGGTCTCTCATCGTCCCGAACGCAACTCAAAACGAAATCAAGCAAAACACCGATCGGCTTTTTAACGGCTTGGAGCAGACACCGACCTACCGTCGCCCCCTTCGCCCGTTTCCCGAACAATTTTCGCAATTTCGCGACGTAACGCCTGGTTTTCCACAGCGAAAGCAATGAATTTTACGAGGTTCTCGACATTCAACTGCCCGATGGCCTACCTTTCGACAATTCCAACACAATAACGCATTTTGTCCTGTCTGAGGGACAAACTTCTCTTTAACCACGGGAGTTACTACTGAACTTGTCGCAGACACGCCCGCAACGTCAAGTAAATCTGACTGTACATACGCGAGATCTGGCTCTAAAATTCCTGCTGTACGAACCGGAGGTGTATATGATTCCACGGAAAGTTTTGTTGCCTCTAATTTTTTTCCCAATTGTAGTAATTGATCAACCGAATTTACTTCAACCAACGATAATTGACGCTGATATGCAGGAGTTAAATTTCTCAAAATTATTTTTACCTGACTTAATTCAGAAATTCGCGTACTTAATCTAGCAAATAAATTTTTCATAACTGCCACGTATATTCCAACAGATTCATTAGGACCCTGTGTACGATTTTTAATTTCTTCGAATAATCTATCATCGTAGTCGATTGGCTGAAATTCCGACTTCAACCCGTTTACTAATTCTTCCCATGTAGTAAAATTATCCCTATTCGCGCGATACCAAATCAATGCTCTGCCTGTAAACAAATCTACGGCCGATGTAAACAATATCTGCCGCGAAACACCCCTCGCAATTCTTAACTCGGTCACGCGTTCTAAAAAGGCGTTTAAGGAACCTTTGCCGTCCCCTGAAAATGTAAGTCCCCATTTCGCTATTGAGACAAATTTAGAAGTTCTCGCGTTATCGTCACTTTCTTCGGTATCGTCCGACGACGTGCTACTAGATACAGATACACCAGCAAGGTTTGCCACACTCCAACTTGCAGTAGAGCGTTTCGGAGTCGAAGTTGTCCGCGTTTTTACCTTTAATCGCGACGCTAACGTAACAATTTGACTTATAAATGTAGACTTTTTATCTTGATCATCCTTATCTTTAGGTACAGACCGCTGTACTCGACCGAATAAATAATTTAAATGTGTATTAATTTTCTTAAATTCAGACGAACTCGTGCTTCCCGCAAAATTATCTACTGTGTCGGTAATTTTTATCAATTCGTCACTAATAACTTTCGAATCCTCCTCAAACAAAAAAGGGTAATCTGGCAAAACAAATGATTCGTTTTTCTCCATACGGATTAACTCTCTTAAAGTACAACGCATTTCGTCGTGTTTCAACTGACTAATAACTCCTCTGACCTTTAATTCATATCTTAACGCGTCCGCGCTTAATCTTCCGACGTCTATTTTCCCGTCCATCATACCGACTAATCTATCCGACCTACTACTATTAAACTCGCAAATTTTTCCCAAAAAAAAAACTAGACAAGATTTCGAACGATTCGAAAATAAAATAAATCAAAACTAAGATTTTCGCGTATCTACGGCTCTCCACTATAACGCACTTTTCAAGAATGGCCTCACCTAAAAGAAAAATGGCTACACCCAAAAGAAAATGTGCCACCTAAAAGGAAAACGGCTCCACCTGAAAGAAAAGGGGCTCCACCTAAAAAAAAAATCGGGCCCCACGTTGGGCGCCAAAATTTGTAACGCCTTTTACAACACAACAACAAAACTGACCAAAACAAATGTTTACAACTTTAAAACAACAATCGCGGATCCACGGCCTGTTCAGTGAAGATGGGTGGTTCGATTTATAAAGGCGCCACTCAGTTTCTTCCACGATGTCCACTAACTGAGAAGTGTGATGGAAAGGAAAGTTGTAACAAATAATACATTGACAACAAGACAACAAAACAAGACAAAAAAAATATCAAGAAGCGAATATGAGTTGCAATAAAGAAATAAATTTATTAAATAAAGCAAAAAAAAATATATATATATAAAAAGGAAAAGGTAAATATTTGAATAAAAAAAAAAATGAGTGTTCCAATAACAACAAAAAAATTATAAAAAAAATTATTAGCCAAAAAGACAAATTAAACAAGAAAAACTCAAATCAAAAAAAAAATCTTAATTGAACTCGCGTACGTTCCCGAGTACCTTGAGCTCAAGTTTTCTCCGAAAGCGTTTTAAAAAAAAATCAAAATCAACGGAGAAAATATAAAAAAACGGGCCAATAAAATTTAATATTACAAATAAAAAAAAATAATGAGTTGGAAGCACAAAAAAAATTGTAACTATAAATTATAAAAAAAAGAAAACGCGTGAAGCGCTTAATACACAAAAAAAAAATTAATAAAAAAAAACGATATCCAAAAAAAAAGAAACGCAAAATTCTTATTCCAATTCTTTGTTTCCCTTGAATTTTTAAAAATGAAATTTCCGCCGACGAATTTCATTAAAATAAAATATCTGACCTTATCCCAACCTTGATAACAGATCTTTTCCTTTATTCCCGTGGCGTCGCGTGGAGTTAGGAAAGGTTTCGAAAACGTCAAAATGGCGATGGGTTCCTTGGTTCCAAAATGCTCCCAGCAAAAAAAAAAATTGATGGGCGAAGAAAAATTGGAAACGATTGAATGTTACGATAACCGTAACTAAAAAGCCTAAAAGGAATAGAAGGAAAAAAAAAAAACGAATTAGAGAAGAAAAAAAAGAAATGTTCCGAGATGCAAAAAAAACAACTCACCTCAAGATCTAACGAGGCTTAGGTCCAAAAAAAAATTTATAAGCAAATACGATATATATCCGGATAAATCCGTAATCGGAATAACGAAAACTTCGTTTTCCAACAGCAAAGAAACTGTGTAAAATCCCGAAAATCGGAGAAAAGCTACTAATTTCCAAAATGCCGTAATGGCGTCACCAAAATTCAACTAATGCACACAGTTCTTCAACGTATCGTCGATGGACCAATAATGATCAAGATGTCAATTATCCGTTTCCGATATCTAACAACCCCCACCTTATCAGATCCTTAACGCAAACTCGGAACGCTCAAAGAAAAGAAAAGACGGAAGAATATAAAAGAAGGAAAGATTACGAAAAATAACAAGTTTAAAATAAGAAATTAAAGAAAAGAATTAAATAACAGGAAAACTTAGTTCAGGAAAAAAAAGGATTAAAGGAAACTCCATTACGATCGTCACTGAAATAAAGTGTAATTAAAATAAAAAAACAATAAATCAAAATAATAAATTCAAAACCCTAAACGCGAAATGCAACTCATATTTCACCTCAGCACACAAAGTAACAACACAAAACAAAACAAAGGTAAATGAAAATTTGGCACGTAACAATATTAAACCCTATAGATTACCTCATTCACAGAAAACTGAGATCGATAAGCAAATTCAGACATTATTGCAAAACGGTATTATTGAGGAAACCAAATCAACTTGGTCTTCTCCTCTTTTAATTGTTCTAAAAAAGACGGACAATTTTGGTAATAAAAGTTGGAGAGTAGTGATTGACTACCGACAGTTAAATTCAAATATCGAAGACGATCGATTCCCGTTACCAAATGTGACAGAGATTTTAGATTCCTTATCGGGAGCGGTTTATTTTTCACACTTAGATTTATCTCAAGGGTACTACCAGATTAAATTAGATGAAGACAGCAGGAAGTACACAGCTTTTACTACTAGTAAGGGTCAATATCAAATGACTAGGTTACCCATGGGGTTAAAAACTAGTCCAAATTCTTTTTCAACGGTTATGACTATAGCTATGTCCGGATTAAATTATGAATCGTGTTTTGTTTATTTGGATGATCTCATAATATTTGGTAATAACTTAAGCAATCACAATCAAAATTTAACAAAAGTGCTTAATAGACTTAGAAAGGTTAATTTAAAATTGAACCCCGGAAAGTGCAAATTTTTGAAAAAACAAGTTTTATATTTAGGGCATGTAATTTCGTCTGAAGGGATTCTTCCGGATCCAAGCAAAATTACTGTTGTTAGAGATTATCCTGTTCCAAAAGATTCAAACGAATGTAAAAGATTTATTGCTTTCGCAAATTACTACCGAAAATTTATTCCAAATTTTGCAAAAATTGCTTATCCTTTAAATAAACTAACGCGTAAAATGGTAGAATTTAATTAGGACGAACAATGTCAAGAATCTTTTGAAACCTTAAAAAACGCTTTGGTTAGCCCACCTATTTTGCAATATCCTGATTTTAATCCGTCAAACGAATTTACATTAACAACAGATGCGTCTGGTTACGCGATTGGTGCAGTACTATCAAATGCAGATAATAAACCAGTAGCATACGCCAGTAGAGCATTAAACAAATCAGAGATCAATTATGCAACAATAGAAAAAGAGCTTTTAGCTATTGTTTGGGCTGTAAAACACTTTCGACCATATTTATATGGGAAAAAATTTAAAATTTATACTGACCATAGACCCTTGACATATCTTTTTGGAATGAATAACCCGTCTTCTCGGTTGATAAAGTTTAGACTCGTATTAGAGGAATTCGATTTCTCAGTACATTACGTTAAAGGTAAAGACAATTCAACAGCTGATGCTTTATCAAGAATTGTTGTTAATTCTAATGATTTTAAAACCATCTCGGAGAATATTTTTGTACTTACAAGATCGAAACAAAAACTAAAACAAAATTCTGAAATGGATGAAGGTGTAAATGACGAAACTGATGAAGGGACTGGCCACCTCGGAATCGTTGAGTTATTGAAACCTCCACCAAATTCAATAGAATTACGGCAATGTAACAATAAACGCTTAATGGAAGAAGAGAAAGTAATTTATGATAAAAAACTGAAGATAATTTTTATTAAATCGAGTTCTCGATCAATTCTTGCCTTCGAAGCGGTGTTGAGAGACTTGAGTCACACGTGTGAAATAAATAATATTGCGCAAATATTTATATTAAAATCTCGAGATAATGATAAATTAATTAAGCGATTGTCGAAAAGTGTTACTTTACTAAACGAATTAAAATTACAAATAAACGTAATCAGTAAAGCATGTTATATCGATTGTAAGCAAACACGTCAATTGATATTGAATGATTTTCATATTCATATAACATTAAACGGTATTATTTATGGGAAAATCTAAAAGTTGATATAACAAAATTCGTAAAAAGGTGCGAAGAATGCCAACGTTATAAACATTCGATACCTCATAAAGAGCCGGTAACAATAACAACAACAGCTTCATCTGCGTTTGAAAAAGTTTATTTAGATTTGGTAGGTCCGTTAAATCAGGATGATGATGATAATCGGTATATATTAACCATTCAATGCGAACTCACAAAATTCGTAGAAGGATATCCTCTTAAAAACAAAGAATCCGAAACTGTGGCGAGATCATTCGTAAACAACTTTATATTAAGATACGGGATCCCAAATGAGATTGCTACAGATAAGGGAACTGAGTTTTTAAGTCAGGTGTTCAAAGAAACAGCAAAATTGTTAGGTATTAAACAATTAAATTCAACCGCTTATCACCACCAATCCCTGGGTGCCATAGAAAATAGTCATAAGCATTTAGGATCTTATTTAAGAATTCAAACATCAAATTTTTCAGACACATGGAGCTCGTGGGTACCGTTTTGGTGTTTTTCGTATAATAACAGTGTACATACCGAGACAAAATACACTCCTTACGAATTAACTTTTGGAAAAAAGAGTAAATTGCCAAGTAATATCTTAAATAATAATAATCAACCAATTTATAATTTTGATAATTATTGCAATGAATTAAAATTTAGACTCAAATCAGCTTGGAATAATGCAAAAGATCAGTTAATTGAATCGAAAATAAAAAGAAAAAGTAGGTTAGATAGGAAATCTGATATTGTTAGTTATAAATTTAATGATAAAGTACTATTAAAAAATGAGTCAACAAATAAATTAGACGAACTGTTCAAAGGTCCGTTTAAAGTAATTAAAGAAGACACTCCAAATGTAACACTGAAAATAAACAATAAATTAGTTACAGTGCATAAAAATCTAGTGAAAAGATATTTAAAGTAAAGACAAATAAAAATAAAAATTAAGTGATTTAAGTGAAAATTTATATTTAATTTTAAGTGCAATAGTTATTAAGGAGATAATAAAGAAAAACGGATTAAAGATAAACTAATAGGTCAAAATTTTTTCAAAAAAAAAAAAAAAAGGATGAAGATGTAATGGAATACAAGACAGGAAATGATTGCGGAATTTATGTAATATCGATGCGTGCAATTCGGAGGTGCATTGCACCTACGAATTGAGGACATTCAATAAAAATGTTGAACTTGCAAATTAGTTTATGTTTAATTCGAATAATATTAAGTTTTAAAATTTTAGTCTAGTATATGTAATCGTAGAGTAAGAATGAATAAATAGAACGTTATAATTTAAACAATCTTTCAATTCCATCACCATCTAATATTCAACTTATTGAGATAACCATCAACGGTTATCACAGTTTGTTATTGTTTCGCTCACTTTAATATCATATTAACTTTAAGTTATAGTAATAATAATAAAGCATTAATTAAGTTTCAAATATTTTTGCATTTTAATTGATAGGAACAGAAACAAATAAAAAGAAATATTAAAGTTTTATATCAATTGTTAATACGGAAACAATAATTATTTTATAACTAAAACAACATTTTATCACTAATACTGTGTACTGCTCATTTTCGCTGTAATACTTGTAATTTTAGTTGCTCTGTAGTATTTTTTTATTCTGGCTGTCTTAAATCTGTTGTTTACAATAACAATTCGTATTCCTAAATTTGTCTAGAAGTTTATTTGACTTATGGTATGCTAGAGTTTTTCATGGGTTTTCTTCTAGCCTTGAAGCAAATGCTTTACCATTGTACAAAAATGCACCGTTTTGCCATGAAAACGATTAAATATTTAAAAATTTATAGTTGTAAATTTTTGTCTATAAATATACATAGATTTCTTCTTCTGAAGTTTGCATTTTTATTTAATAATTTTTTATTAGTTTTTTTTAATAACAAGTCCAAAAAAATCACAGTTTTCATCTTAAAACTTGTTCAAGTTTTGAGATGACAATTTTTGATTTTTTGGAACTTATTATTAAAAAAAAATTTAAAGAGTAATGAGATTTTTATTTAAACGAGCATTCAAATTCCCGCTCGTATTTATCGATCGACTACACTACCGCCATCTACACAGTTTCAATTCTCTAGAGAGAGATAGAATATGAGGTCCAAATGAGAGCGGTATAAGTTAAGCATCTGGTCATCTGTGGTTAAAACGATGTTATCCAATGGCCATGCGTGGTTACAGAAAACGTTAGAAAGCATTGTAGTTAAGGATTTTCAACTATAGATGGTGGTTTTGAATTTAGCTGGTTTGCGCCGAATGGAAATAATTCTTCAAATTTCAGTTTTTTAATTAATTATTTATAATTTATTTGACGAAGGATACGGCGTACTGCCAACGATAATACTATTTATTGTACTATTTTTATACAATTTAATCAATGCCGGTATAACGAACCGCGGGTTCTGTTAGTAATATCATTGTCTTTAAATATTATAGTCTGCCAGCTGATTTAGTTCGATTTCTAATGCCCAGATGGGGTGCTACCAATATGTGCCCATTCGTTAAATTTTACTACACAAATACTACATTGTTACTTGGATTGCCTATAGTATATGTATGTTAATTTAAAAGTATTTCTAAAAACTTTTCTCCCTTATTGGTTGAATACATTTTCAAGTGGGAGTTGTTGACAAAACTCAAATTAAATTGTTAATGCAAACTCATTCATGTAAAGTTTAGAACTGTTTTTATTTTATATCAACTTTAAGGTATATATGTTGGAGGCAGATGACGAATTCGGCCCGTGGCCGATTTATTTAGACATATCGGCATATGTCTAAAGCTGTTACGTCACATGACGAAAAAATGATACAATCGGGATATTTTTTGCATAGTCGGGGCACCTTGCTTGCTTCATAGTGACAATGGCAGAGAATTTGTGAATCAAGTAATTACTAGCCTTGCAGATATATTTCAAGCGAAAATAATTCATGGTAAACCACGTCATTCTCAAAACCCAGGGGTCCATCGAGAGAGCGAACCAAGATGTAAGAGACATTTTAATTACTTCGATGCAGGAAAATGAGACAACTAAGTGGGCAGAAGGTCTAAGATTTGTGCAATTAAAAAAGAATAGATCATTTCACCGAGGCATCCAACGTACTCCATACGAGGCTATGTTTGGCATCCCACTTGTTAATGGCTTAAAAGATTCAAATCTTCCGCTTGAAATTGTAGAGAAGTTACACGATGACGACGACATTTATAGATTAGAAAGCAGTGTTGGTAGAAACATAGAACAGGTAGTATCTGAAAAATCAGATTCAGAATTTCAAAACAGTGATGTTGAGGAAGAATTGTTGAGGTAACCTAAAAAAACGCAGAGAATTTACATTGCTTATTATTATTATTATATGTTTCATTTTAGGAACAACGAAATCCGATTAAAATCAATAAATCAACATCGATCTCATAGTATTGCATGTTTAAAAAAGCAAGCAACAGAAATGTTACAGCAAAGTTGTTCCAATTTCCCAAAAATTGAAATTGGGCAGAACGTTTTAGTTAAGATTCCTGATGTCGACAGATGACGCTTAGCTCCTCGTAACATTTTGGCTGTTGTATTGTCCGAGAAAGATGATTTATACCAACTTGGTATATCAACTGGCGTCTTGGAAAAACTATATGCAAGGAATGAGTTCCAGGTATGTACTTAACTAATATTTTATATATTTAAACGGTAATAAGGTTTTTCTTTTCAGCCTTCTCAAACGAACTCATTGACATCGTCAGATGTACCCATCGAAAATAAACTAAGTTTGCGAACGGTGGCGGCAAAAGAATCAAATTCTTCCCAGGGGTTTGTAAGATGCAACTGTCGTAAACAGTGCAGTAATAAAAAGTGCAAATGCTTATTAAAGAACTTGAAATGTAACAGTAAATGTCATTCAAGTACTTCATGTCGCAATAAGTAATAAAATAAATATTATGTTAGTTCCTACATTGCATTTGTTTCTCATATGACCAAAGCTACAATTAACATTTCGGGATATGTTTAACTGCTAAAAACAGTAAAACGTACTAATAAACACACTGCACGTAAGTGATGTCCCTCATAAACATCCCAAAAGAGGTTATGTGTAGTTCCGATCGGATCGGCGCATTGTGCAAATGTACATATCGGGACGTGTTCAAACTGATATGGTCAGATCCCGATTGTATCATTTTTTCGTCATGTGACCTAACAGCTTTAGATATATGCCGATATGTCTAAATAAATCGGCCACGGGCCGAATTCGTCATCTGCCTCCAACATATACAAAATGTACAGTTGGTTGTCTATATTAAAACAAATCGAATGCAAATATAACAACACCCTTCATTTTTTATTATTAACTAATTTTTTTTTTTTTACAAATCTTTAAACTTATTTACAATTTTTCTTCCATATCTTGTGGTGTAATAATTAAAATTTTTAATGATTGTTAGCTCATCTTTTTTAGGAGATTTGGAATAGGTTTCTTCTTCATTTTCACCTTTTCCACGCTCTGCTTCACCACTTTCTTCTTCTTTTTGTTTTCTTACGAAAATATGTTTTTCATTTCGTCTATACTCGTTTCCTAAATCGTCTTGAACGATGTAAGACCTTGGTTCTTTAGTAGGACTTACGATTTTTCCTTTTACCAATGTATCATTCATCTTTTTTCTTAACATAATACTTTGATTATTATTGAAAATACTTTTTTTCGTTGATCTCTTGTGGTCAAATTTTTTATACGTCTGTTTGTGTTTTTCTAGATTTTTTATGTCTTCATCTATTGTATTATACGGTTTCAGTTGTTTTAATTGTATTGTAATATTTGTTCACAAGTTTTTACTGAATAAGATCTTTGCATTTGAATTCATTTTATCTCTTGGAGTATTTCGTAGATTTAATAATGCTAAATAAATATCTTGATTAGAGTCTTTACATTTCTTGAATAAATGTTTGATGTTCTTTACCGCGCTTTCAGTCATTCCATTAAATTGAGGATAATGCGGGCTTGATATGACCTAATTAAAATTCCAGTTATCTGAAAATTCTCTAAACAGATTTTATTTTCGTTATTATTGTGGTACTTTTTAAGTCATTAACTTGTGACGTCTCTATAAAATTAGATAAGTAATCAGCAATTACTACAGTGAAAGAAATGTTGTACGTATTATTAATAAACACCTTTTATTAATAGCAACTTCATTGTCACATTGAAATTTTCATCGATATTATGAAAATGTTATAGATTTTTCTTGGTGACTCTATAATGCATTTATCAATATTACAAATTCGATTTATTGAAATTGTGTACAAAAATTATTCTGGCAACAACCTTTTTAATTTGGGCGAAGTATTCAATCATTACATCAATGAAACTTTTCGTTATGCTGATAATAAAAATCAATAACACGAATTCGTAGTATTAATGTATACGTTTATTGGTCAATGAACCTTAACATACACATCGAAGAAAAATTGATAAACATAATTATTCACATTACGAATCCGATTTATTAATATTAATGTACAAATGATCATTGTCTCAACAAATTATTTTTTTAGGGAGACGTATTTTATTCATTATAATGACGAAATAATTTGTTGTGCCAATAACAATATTATTTAAGAACGCCAAGTTCGTCAAATTAATGTAATATTGATTATCGCAACGTACTAAACATTAAAAAAAAACTGAACGAATCCAATAAGTTATGATAATAAGGGACGAATTGTAACGTCCCTTACGAACCTTGTTTACTTGTTTCTACCGGTTTCTGCTTAATTCCAAGAATCATTTCTTTATTGTGTGCTAGCTCATTCGCGCAACGAAACTTCTGGGTGAAGTGAATTTAGTACTGTTTTGAAAAAAAATACTGTTTTGTTTTACATGCTACAAATTTAATAGTTAAATTGTTGTAGATTTATATTTGAGCTGAGATAATTTTTGATAAAATAAGTTTTGTTCTTCAAAGTGCTAAACTTTGCTTGTTGTTTCTTAAACATGTCTACTAATATTTAGTAGGATACTTAAATTGAGGTGCATTGATGACAATAACTTTTGGTAGGTATTTTAAGTTGTTGATAATAATGATTTGATCATTAACATATGATAATCTCTCTTCCGAAGATTTTGACTATGCTCGGAAAGCCTGCAGACAGTTAAGGTTTAGAGACCTTAAAACAGTAACCTCAACATCAGAATTACTTGAAAAATGGCCATTTTATAAAAGGCCATATGGGTTTAGTTTGATATAAACAATATCTCTTTCGTAATTATACCAGAAAAGCTTACAACATGTTATTTTACAGATTAACATGGACGTTACGGCAGGGTTTGATACTAATCACGATAGTTTGTTAATGAATTGGAAGCAATGTGAGGAGATAATTATGGATTCTACTAATACAACCTTTTGCGATGGCAATTGCCGAGAATATTTTTAAATTAAATTTTGAAGTTGCCGTCAAAAATCAAATGTATAACGAATAGATAATTCAATAGTTGTAGATAAAAGATTTTTTTTTGATTTTATATTATTGTATTAAAATAGCTATTAAAATATACATAACTTCCTTTTTTGAACTAGGCGTCATTTAGTCGGTTGATGTCGTAGTGGAGCGCTAGTGGTCTCGATCGAGAGGGTGGACTATAAAGTTTTGATCCGACAAAGTTGAGGTGCCATCATGCGTTGGAACAGTGAGAAGCGTGTGTTTTCCGTTGAGGCCTACTTTTCAAACGGATATTCTGTGATCGTAACCCAGTGCGCCTTTCGGAATCGCTTTAATTTAGCCCCGTTGGCCCCTGTCCCGGATCGAAAAGAAATTGTGAGGTGGGTCACTACGTTCAGACAAACTGCAAGTGCGACAAGACGAAGAACTGGAGTCCCATTAGAGCACCTGAGAACATTGAGGCGGTGAGAGCTTTAGTGTTGCGATCTGCACGGCTAGATGAGTTGGACTTAGGGGACATTTGGTTCCAACAAGACAGTGCAACGGCTCATACTTCAAGAGCGTCGATGGCTGTTTTGAGGGAACACTTCCCAAAACGCTTAATCTCAATTAGAGGCGATTTGGTCTCCCGATTTGGCCCCGAAATTGCCAACATAACCCCTGCTATACTGGCAAGAGTCATGACAAACACCAGAAATCGGTTTACTCAGTGTATGAATAATGGGGAACGTGACCTACCTGATTTGATCTTCAAAACTGTGTAAAACAAAACTTTATGTATGTGCCTACAGTATAAAAAACAAACAAAAATTTTCTGATTCATACAATAGATGTTATTAAGTTTTGAAAAAAGGAAGTTATGTTGCCGCACCCTGTATAAATTGGATTAAATCCAATTACTAAATTAAATTAACTAATGTTTACTGAGCATAGTTAAATTTTGCAATATTCCCTTAAACAGTGATTATCCTGGAAACGGAGAACTTTAGAGAAGATTAGTAGGTATACCAAATTTATGTAAAATAGTCTGAAAAATATTCGCAAAAAATATTAGCAATACCAGGTACAACCTGTTACAATATACTTCGTGAACCTTTAGTATTAGCAATTGTGTGTGTTGAATGAAAAATTGCATTTAAATTATAGATGAACGTGGGATGGTTCCCAACAAATCTTTCAATAAATTTGATATTTGTAGATATGAAATGTTGAAATAATTCGTGATTTATTATAGTTGGTGTAGATTTATATAAAGAAATATTTAAGCCGTTTAATTATTATTCAATTATTATTGCATAATTTAATACTATTATATAACATCACATTTATTGACAACAATTCTTTTTTCGCATGCATATATATGTGTATATCCATTTAAACATCAAAATATCCCGTCAAATGCTTTCCCCATATTAATTATGTAGACACTTAAATAATAGGTTAATTTATTTAAAAATAGGAGCACAAAATTCAATCTTAATGATTAGTCTTAAATCAAATTTGAATTTGGCTCCTAACTTTTAAACGAGTTGTGGATTGTACATCACATAAAAAAATTTTAATTTGGATAATATTACAACAATATCTATATTAGTGGATGAGTGGAACACATTATTATTTTCTTTTTAAAGCTCGATTGGCAAACAATTTATTTTTGCTTAATAACTTGCGTTATCTCCTCTCATCGATATTATTCAATTAACTGACGAAACTATTTGTCTAGGCGACTTCAACATAGATATGCTTAAACCCAATATGCCCGCGGTTGTTGAGTTTAATGGCACATTAGAGGTGTTTGGGCTGTTACCTCTGCCACTTTATTTGATTTAATTTTGGTCTCTAATGAAGACCTAATACTTAATAGTGGCCTGTTGAGTTACGATCTTTCAGATCACCCGTTGATTTTTGCTGAATTGAATATACCACAGGAGAATGTAATAATAAGTTGGTTTTTTATGACCATCTACAATCATTGCCCTGGCGTATTCTTTACGAATTACATTCCATTGATGATAAAATTCAATTTTTTAATGAAAATATATTAACGCTTTTGGACCTACATGCACCCGTGGTTGTCCAGTGAGGTTAGAGTGGCCATGCGAACCCGAAATAAATTCTTTCAAACCTTTAAACGCTCGCGAAGTACCTTACATTGGCAGCAGTATAAGTTAGCGCGTAACATGGTTACTAATATGCTTCGTAATTGTAAAAAAGACTATTTGCAAAAGTTTTTGGATACAGGTAGCGTGGCTGGGTCTTGGTCTGCGTTGAAGAAGACTAATTTGGTTAAATTCAAACATAGAGCACTACCTAACCATTTTGCGGATGCTTCTGTCGTTAGCGACTATTTTATTGACTCGATTCCCAACAGGAATAATACAGTTATTGGATATTTACATGGGCGTAAATGAAAACTTAAGTTGTTCTCTTAAACTGTCAACGGTGTCGGAGGATGACATTTTCAGTGCTCTGCAATCAATTAGATCTAATGCAATTGGATCTGACGAAATATCTATTAAGTTGTTAAGGCACTGTATGCCATTTTTATTGCCTTACATCACCCATATTATTAACTTTTGTATTAAAAACGGCGTTTTCTCTACTGCATGGAAACTGGCGGTTGTGCTTCCGATACCGAAAGTAGCGAATCCAATTCTCACGTCTGACCGTAATTTCAAAGGTTGTAGAAAAAATTGTTAATGTACAATTGCAACAACGCGACACGTCGCATGATTTTTACTTTGTTTTCACATTAGCACGGTACAGCGCAGCACAACTCGACACAGCATTTTATGCAGCAGACAACTGTGCAATATCAGTTGCATTTAGATTTCTTTGAGATGTGCACGTCCGAAGAAAGCTCTTCGTCGTATTCGGAAGAAGAAGTACTGCTTCTTACAACCATGTGTTTGGAACTTGAGAAACCTAAACGAAAAAAGAAGCGTGCTTGTTGGATGCATGACATATTTCGCGCAAGACTGGACGAAGGGGAGTTTCATACGCTATTCAATCGGTTACAAAACGATGAAAAAAAATTTTATAAATATTATAGAACGAACCCTGCAAAATATAATCAATTATTTGACATTTTTTTGATAAGGGCACACGTAGCCCTTATCAAAAAAAAATACAAAATTGGCTGCGATTTATTTTTGGCGTTGGAAGGTTTGAAAGAATTTCATATAAATTAGGGGAACTTAAATGGCTTAATACATATGTCTTATAGGAGACTTTTTCACAGTTGTGTATTTTACCATAATATTGTTCGAAGAGAAAAACCTGAATACCTGTGCCGCAAAATTCAGTACCGTACTGATGTTCACAATTTGAATTTGAGATTCAGGGGGACTCTATCACCGCCCTTTCACCACACTGATCTATTCAAGAGGAGTTTTCATTATCAAATTGTAAAAGTGTACAATAATCTACCCTATGAAACAATCCAACTGGCAAACATTTCCACCTTTAAAAAGTAGATTTTTGGTGACATATTCGACTAATGACAGCGCTGAAATGGCTACAAGTACGACCCAGTGTCCGCATTTGCTTCTTGTGTTTTATTTATTTTTTTTTTTTTCTTTTTCAATTATTATACGAGTATCTAGGTTTAAGTTTTAATTTTAAGTTGAGCAGTGCTTAGGCACTGAACTTCACCTTTTCATACCTTATACGTTATTTATTTTATGTTTCTAATATATTTAGTAACATTGTTGATTTGTATTGCATTAACAGGTAACAATAAAGTCACTATTATGTTAGGGATATTTTGTGTGCGGGAGATTTTGGGTTGGTAGTGCGGAGCGTGGGGTGGCAATGGAGTGATTCCCGCGTTCGAAATGTTCCGAGACGTTAGATAAAACGAACAGGTCTGAACAAGATCGAGAGAGTCGAACATGAGAGTTGGTGCGTGGCAGATGTAGAAAACGTGTATTGCGAGAAAAGACGGACAAAACGGGCGTGTTTTGAGAAATACAAACGCTGAACTAAATTTACATTAATATTATGTTTGAAGATTCAATAAAGTTGTTCTTTAGATAAATTTACGTGAGTGTATTTACTTTAATTATTATATACTCATTCGTCTATCTGCACGTGCAATTGGGTAAAATTCTTGTTGACTCGTACTGGGTGGTGGATATCTCCATCTCCATGTCTTTGGAAGATATCTGTCAGTTGAAGCTAGTTCTCGGAACAGAGCTTCAGACGGACTCAAACCGCTCTCTTTGGTGTTATTCTCTTCAACTTCGACCTTCGTCCATCGTCGATTCAAAAGTCTGGGTTTAGAAGGGCTTGGGAAGAAACCACTGGATGAAACCGTCGCCGAACATAAAAGTCGAATCGTATCGGGTGCAATTGGATCTTTGTTGTTGCTCCCGCTCTGTTTCAACTTTGAAGGATTCTTGTTTTGTACGCTCCAAAAACCACAAACGTCTCTGAAAACAGAAGCAACCTAAAAGAAAAAAAATTAAAATTTTTTTTAGAAATGTTGCATTAAAATTTTTACTTGATCTATACTCTCTCGAACGGAAATTTCATGAAAACAAACACAACCGATTTCTTTGCTTCTTTTTTGACCTTCCTCCAGCGTAACCATCCGACCGTTGATTTGATCGATTTTATTTCCGACTAAAACGACGGGAACTTCGGTAATACCCTCTTTCGAACCATTTCCTAATCTTTTTCCACATTTGTGGTAGTTTATCAAGAATTTCAAACGGCAACATTCGTCGAATGAGCATTTATCGGTCACCGAATACATCAAGATAAAAGCTTCTGCCCATCTTATGTTGGCCGCTAAAGTTAAAGATTCGCCATTTTCTTGTTCGATTTGTCCCGCGGTATCTAAAATCTCGAAATAAACCATTCGGTTGTCTATAACGGTATTAAAATTGTAGACTTTTTCCAATGTTGGATCATATTCACCGATGTAACGTCTTGTAATAAATCTAACAACCAGAGCTAAAATTAAATTAAAGTAAATTAAAAAGTAAAGATTGAGTTAACAAATTTAAACCTGATTTTCCAACTCCGGCTTGTCCTAAAACCATAACTTTTAAAGTTTTTTGTCGGGGATAGAGTCCTAAGTTAACTAAAAAAGATTATTTTAAGTCGTTTTAACGTAAATTATCGCAAAACAAAATTTACCTAATTTATTCATCATGTCACGTCGAAACAAAACGGTTCAGGTTTTCAAGCTCAATCGAGTGCTTCTTGATTGTTGTGTAATATTCTCTGTAAGTTTAATTACGAAGAACGAGATTAGAATCCGGACCAGAATAATAATTCGAATACAGTTTAATATTTCTAGGGAGAGTAAAATGGAAGAGATTACGTGAACCTTCCTTTATGGTTACGATACCAAAAAAAAAAAAATAATAAAAAGGGACAAAATCAATAAAACCAACTAAAACGGAATGAAATGAAGATTCGATCTCGACTTTTTTGTTTGAGTATTAGTGATGCTTTTTACAAAAATAAATTCCCAAAAAAAATTGTAATCGGATCTAGTTTCTGATTCTTTTTTAAATATTAATTTGCCAGGTGTGAAACCCCGCCGAGGTACGATTTCCGCACGTGCCGGTGTGTCCAGCAGAAGGCGTCGTGCAGGTGCTCGTTCAGCACCACAGGGAAGAGTGGAGGAAGACGAAAGTCCTCGACTCCTGCCCGAGGCTCAAGAGGTCGCGCTGGAATGAGAGGGGCCGGTGGGACGACTGTTCCAGCCCAAGCGAGAGGTATGTAAGGGAAACTGTACTCAACTCAGTGGATAAGTCTATTAACTGTTTACAAGTAACCCTGCAGCACGCTACGGCTGCCCTCAGCGGAACCTGGAGGAGTGTTACTTACTTTGCTCAGGGGATAGACCCAGAGCTTGCTTACTTATCAAGAATAACATTAATGCATTCTTAATCTCAGAGCATAGCGATCGCGATTGTATGGCTGCGGTTCTGAGAATCCAAGGTGAGAAAGGCTGGACAAAAGTTATATAATAATGATCTTCCCCCGGCCGCTATGCGACACGTAATTGCCTACAGCCAGAGGAATAACCTACAAGTGGTTATTGGATGTGACGCTAATGCACACCACACAATATAGGCAAGCACCAACACAAATGAAAGTGGTGAGTTGCTTTTTGACTACCTATTGGGGGAGGGGCTTACTGTTAATAATATAGGCGCCAAACCAACCTTTGTTACCAGAAATAGAGCAGAGGTACTTGACATTACGTTCAGCTCAATCATATTAAGCTGAAAGATAATCTCCTATCCTCTGAACCGTCGTGTTCAGATCATAGACATATTCAATTTAAAATTGACCTAGGGATGAAATCGGACTGTATGTACCGTAATCCCCGTAGCACTACTGGACTGATAATGCCACAGCGGGCTATTCCTACATTGCAAAGCGCCCCTCAAATATGGATTGGGGTGTGGCTCTTCACTGGCACATCCGTCGACCAGGCGATTCAAACGTTGAAGCTGTTCAAATCGCCCGGAGAAGACAATATCTTTCCTGCTATTTTGATAAAAATTTTCAGAGCGAGTATCACCTGGAAATATGTACCGGCAGAATGGATTAAGGTAAGGTTGTCATATATACCTAAAGCGGGCCGTTCGGTCCCTGCTCCTAATGCCTTTCCACCCATCAGCCTAACGTCATTTCTGTTGACATCCGTTGACAAAGTTCTGGAGCTTTATATCCGTACGGTGCCACTGGTATCCGGTCCACTGAGTCGCCACCAGTATGCTTATCAAGCGGGAAAATCAGCAGAAGTGGCTCTACACAACTTACTTGATAGAGTATGTAGGACAGTGCAGGATAAAGAAATCTTGGTTTGTGCGTTTCTGGATATAGAAGGTACGTTCAACAACGCAATACCACAATCTCTTGAAAGAGCTGCTCTTAACAGGGGAGTGGAAGCAACTATAGCGGGTTGGATCCGCTATATGCTTGATAGTAGAACAGTTTCTACTTCACTCTACGGTGATACGATACGCTATCTCCCGTGTTTTCTCCCCTGCTTTGATCCCTCTTGGTTGACGGTCTAATTGCGATAGTCGAAGCCGTTTTTGTAAAAATAGAAGCTTATGCTGATGACATTGTCGTTATAGTCAAAGGAACCTGTTTATCGAGGATATCTAAAGTCCTCCAGGTGACCCTAAATACCATTTCTGCTTGGTGTAAGGGAGAGAATCTTGCGATAAACCCGCAAAAGACAATTGTTGTGCCCTTCATCAGAAGACGAAAGGTGGATGGACTAATCCGCCCAACTATCCAAGGTGAAGAAATTCCTTTCTCAAAGGAAGTCAAATATCTAGGAGTAATCCTAGACAAAACTCTCTCATGGAATGGACATTTGCAGGGAATTTTGCACAAAGCTGTCTAGCTTTGTATCCTTGTAGATTTGTCGCAGCCTTTGTGGAAAAAATTGGGGTCTTACCCCTGAAAGACTGTACTGGCTCTATGTGACTGTGGTTAGACCTATGATTACATACGAACCAGCAGCCTGATATAGGAAAGTGCGACAGACTTCAGTTATCAGTAAACTTTCACGAATTCAACGAGTAGTTGGATTGGCAATCTCTGGTGCAATAAGCACAACGCCAACTCTAGCAACGGATGTTCTGCTTGGCCTGTCTCCTCTGCTTTTGCATATAGAGAAAGTGGCTAGAACTACCATTTACAGATTTAAGCAATATGCTCAAAACTGTTCCGACATGTCCTACCAATGGGGTGCAGAAGACATTATAAGCACTGATGCTGTGCTATCAATGCCGTCAGATTTGGAAGGATTACTATCAGTGATTAATACTCGATATCATATTGTACTGCCTGAACGACAGTCCTTGATCAAAAACGAAAATTCTCTGGTTCAGGCAGATATTTGTATGTACACAGATGGATCAAAAACGCCGGAAGGAGTCGGAGCAGGAGTATACTGCCAGACACCTCGAATTAAGCAAGCTTACAGCCTGGGTACGTTCTATAATGTATTGCAGGCGGAAGTATTTGCTATTGACATGGGTGCTAAAATTCTTCTTGAGAGAGGGGTGAAGAACATAACAGTACGACTTTTTTCAGCCAGTCAAGCCGCTTTCCAGGCGCTGCAAGCCGCGAAAACAGTGTCGTCTCTGGTTAATGATTGCAAGAGAACATTAAATACACCGAGTTGTGATAACAGAGTTTCTCTGATCTGTGTCCCGGGTCACTCTGGGGTTGCCGGCAGATGACCTAGTACGAGAGGGCAGCGCTAAAGTGTTTGTGGTGCAAGAACCAGCAGTTGGTGTATCATTTGCGATGGCCAAACATAAGATTGGACTGTGACATTTTAGGACATGCTCGTAGTAGCATAAAAGTTCTAATGGGTGTCTTTATTGGGCACTGCCGATTAAAAGCACACAACAAGTTGGTGGGTTTAGCCGACGATGTTGAATGTGGACTATGTGCGGAGGAAGCAGAGACGGATAAGCATGTTTTATGCCATTGCCCTGCTGTTAATCGTATCAGATTCTCGATTTTTGGATCGCTGATTATCTCCTCAAAGGATCTGAGTAACCTTTCACCGAGCTAGGTATTAATGTTCGTTAAGACTGCACGGTGAAATTTGATAACGATATCTCTCGGGGTACAATAGATCCTTAGGGTCGCGGTGCAAGGTTGGTTGGTCCGCCTACCCGATATGTAGTCTATGTAATGTAATGTAATGTAAATCTTAATTTAAATCCCGATGTGATGGATTTTCGACAATGGTGTTATTTAAAATGTTTAATATGCGAAAGAGTGCGTTGAATTTTCAACACGACTCGACATTATATCGACACTCGACAAAAAAGCAAATTTTAAGCCGGCTTCCTGAAAAGCGATATATATTACGCATTCACGTGAATTAATGACAGACGTGGCAGATATTAATTCACATGCTGTAACAGGACACTTGAGGAATGTACTAATTATAGGTAATTTTGGTAAGATTTCGGAATCTAATATAATAAGAAAACCTTGTAATAGTGTTTAGTTTTCGTCGAGATCTTTTATCGATTGAACTTCTTCCCTAAGAGAAATTGAAGCGTTTTCTTTCTATGGAAAACCCAACCAGCACCAACCAAAAAAAGATACGGTAGCTAAACCTACAGCCAACCGTATAACTCGTGATCGGTTTATTGAAAACCGCAACTTTGTTGCGTAAAGGCGGCATCTATAAAACAGGTAAATTGTGGAAAAACGTTGGTCGCACATTAATACAGCAGACAAATAGACAAATCACAATCGTTTGTTACAGACGTTTTTTTAAAAAACAAAAGACGAACTAATTACTTAAAACGCATAATTAATTTTTAACATTCCATGGTACTGTTAATGAACATGGATTGGACGAAACCCTCCTCTCCCCGCATAGTTCCTTCTGTTCCTTTTTAATTTATAATTCGCTTAAATCCTGGTGACCTGGCTCGGACACCTATGGAAAGAGGTCTAAAAGATTCCGTAATTTTTCCGCCTTTGTCAATTTGATAATAGAATAACGCATAAAACAGAGCGTAAAACAAGAGTTCGTGGAACTGCTTATGTCGGCATTTTCAGAATATTCGCTTTCACAGACTTAATTAGTTGAATTGTTTTAAAATGTAACAGGTAAAACAAAATTTGTATAAAAACTGCTTGGCAATAAATTTTGAATTCATTCCATCGTTTTACATTAAGGCAAAGTGTTTAAACTAAGTCATTAAATCATGGATACTCTAGTGTGACAGAAAAAGTCGAAATAATTTTTATTTATGGAGAATGTGGCAGAAAAGTTGCTGATAGTATAGCTTTGTATCGAGAACGTTTTCCTGATCGAAATACACCTTTGAGAAGTACCTTTTACAGAGTTGTGAATGATTTCACTAACACTGGAAATGTGGAATCAAGAAAAAAAAATCGGCGAGCAACTGTAACTACGGAAGAAAGGGAAATTGCGATATTACCTAGCGTTGAGGTAAATCCTCAAGCACTCGACGACTTGCAATTGACGCCGGAATATCGAAGACCAGCATTTTAAGAATATTAAAGCGCAACAAGTATCACCCATACCACATTTCATTGCATCAACAGCAATGGAGGTGAATTTGAAAATCGATTAATATTTTGTCAATGGGCACAAGAACGAATGCGGTTGGACTTCAATTTCTTTGGTAACGTGCTATTCTCGGATGAGTCTACTTTTACAAACAGTTAGCGTTATTAGCGTTGAAAATCCGAGATGGTTGCGAGAAGTAGAACATCAACGACCTTGATCGGTTAATGTTTGGTGTGGCATAATTTGGTGATAAATTGATCGGTCCATACTTTATTGATGGTATGCTGAATGGGGAGAAGTGCCGAAATTTTTTAGATGACGTCTTACCAACGTTACTTGTAGATTTGAGCAGGGCAGAAAGACAAAATATGTGGCTACAAAATGATGGGTGTCCAGCACATTTTTTACATATTGCATGTGAAGCTTTAGATCGGGACTATGCTGGGCGATGGATTGGAAGGGGAGGTCCAATTTCCGGGCCTGCCAGATAACCTGATTTAACATCCCTTGTATTTTTTTTGTGGGTGTCCTTAAGGATAATGTTTATCGCGAAGTACCGACTACGCCAGAAAACATGAAAAAGCGGATAAGAAATGCATGCAGAAATAGTAGCCAAGAAAACCTATTAAGATGTAAAGAAAGTTTTAATAGAAGGGTTAATAACTGTATTGAAGTGGATGTGGAAATATTTGAACATTTATTATAAATTTTATATTTGTTGTTGACTAATAGTACAGTTTAATCATTTTATTATAAATAAACAATATTTAAAACCATTTTAATGAATAAATTATTTAGATTTTGTCTACAAAAGATGTTTCGCCGTCGTACTGGCAAAACCACACTGTAATTTTTTTTTTTTAATTATTTTACTTTTATCGATAGATTCAGATTTTGCAATCAAAAACATAGGGTGCCATTTAAAAAATTGGTCGTGACCTTCATATGACCTTGAAAATAAGGTCAAGGTCAAAAAATGTTATCGTCATATGGTTTCCCCCTTCGCACAGAACAACTTTGATTTGGTTCATTTTACATAAAAATGAAATTGATTGAAAAATCAATCAAATTTTTGAGATAACCGCTTGCCTCACGTTAAATTGACTACCCTGTATTATATGTGCCAACGGAATCAACGGAATGGCAAGTACTCAAACGGGTGCTGTAATAAGACTCCTTACAGCATCGGATGCTGTAATGAGATTTTAGTAACATTTTTTGTAATTCGCGACGGTAATGAAAGCTATAACAGTACTCAAACGGGTGCTGTAATGAGATTCCTTACAGTATCTGATCCTGTAATGACTGTTAGTAACATTTTATGGAACCAGTTCAAGTTGGTGACATTGGGTCATTAATTCTTCTAGTTGTCAATGTGACAATGTTTGTCTATGGATGTTTAAACACTTTCTTAGCATCGAATACAAAGTCCACAATAATGAGGACATTGAACTCTGAGCAATTTCTCTTATTTTGGGAGGTGTACATCAGGTGAATACATTTTGTGTTTTGACAGTTTCTAATTGTCAATTCAAATTTCTATTTTCAAGTGTTACGGTGTTACCAACTGCTGCATACCTATTTCCCTACATTGTCAACATTTATTTTATTTTTGAGAAAAGAAAAAGGATAAAAACGCGAATTACAAAAATAGCATAAAAAACACGTTTCATAAGACTTAAAGCACTCAGATGATGAGGAAATGCATGTTGAAAAGATAAAAGATAACATAAACTTTTTACATCAGGCAATCAGTCTCAATGTTACACCTAAAACATTCAAAATAAAAACATCCATATTATTCAACGATCATTTAGAGGAGTTGGAAAAGAGATTAATTAGAAAAGGAATAAGATCACAATATAAACTACTAAACAAACAAGAAACCATACTCAAATTCATACACAGAGATCTGCAAAAGTATCTTCGTTATTTGGAATACGAAGAACTCGTGAAGAGGTTTAATGGAGAAATTTTTTATTCAACAATGAGAAACAAAGACAACAAGAAAAAAAACTTAAACGGTTGGCAGAAGAAAAAGTAAATACTCTTGCTCAAAGATCATCACATTCGAAGAATCAACATATAAAAAGTACTATATTTCAAAAAGATAAATTCTATATTAAAAGATTCAATATAACAGAACTACACCTAAATATTAATTTAGACTAACCCAAGATGACATTGACGTTCTTAAATTGGGTAATAAACTCTCATTGCTTAATAAAATAAAGCCTGTACACTTAGCAATAAAAATTGAATCACAATTATGTTAGAATCTCTCAACCGAAACTCTTATGTGCGAATGAATGAAGAGATCACTCGTTGTCAGGAACAAAAAAATATGTATTTAATCAATATAGACAAGATATATACAAGTGAGGTTAGGTTACAAGAATAGACTCACACCTAACAACCGTCCGGTTACGACTAACTGTTGACGTCGCTTGCTCGTGTCCCCACCATTTCAATCGTTCTCGAATGTTCTTTTGACGGTTTCTAAAACTCGGCTTCTCCTGACGGTTTTTCTCTCCTGAGAAAACTTTTTAAACTAAAACAATTATTATAATTTTCGTACACTCACGCACAAACTTTAGTTTAGGACACGTGCACACACCTATTCACAAACGTAGTCCCTCAAGGCTGCAGGAGTTTTCCGTTGCCTTCTCGCTCTTCCTTTTCCTTGTGCACGGTCCTCTTCTTTCTCCTTCTCCTCTTCGGACTCTTCATCTTGTCCTCGGTCGTCTTCTTTCTTCTTCTCCTCTTCGGACTCTTCATCTTTCTCACTTACGCCGTTACTATCAGTATCACTTTCCTCGTGATTTCTGTAGATTTTCAATTGACTTACATGGGCCGTTGCTGTCCACAATCTTCCTCCTATCTCCGGTAACGTAGTAACCCTATACGTGTCGTTAGGTAGGACTTCAATTATTGTTAAGGGTCCTCTGTACTTTGATTGTAGCTTAGTGGACTCTCCAGTTGGTTTTGGACAGGATTTCATTACTACAATGTCACCAACGGTATAATCTACTGCCCGGCAGCGCTTTCTGTCATACTGCCTCTTGTATGATTCCTGTGCCCTCTCAATGTTTCTTTGAACCATTTCCTGAACGTCACTAATAGCATTGTCTGTCTCATTAATCACTCAATTCTCGTTCCAATCTGGCATCAATAAAATGTGGAATATACCCAAATACGGCCTCGTACGGAGCATACTTCGTGGACTTGTTTACCGCACTATTCATGTTTCTCTCGACTAGTGACAGAGTGAGGTCCCAAGCATCTTCACTTGCTGCCGTACTGATCATAGAATTTACCAACGTTTCCATCACTATCTCAGCTTGTCCATTTGCTTGTGGATGTCGAGGTGAAATGTAATTTATGTCAGTACCATGTTTCGTACAGAATTCCTTGAACGCCTCAGCCGTAAAGCATGTTCAACGATCCACCACGTACATTAAAGATATTCCAAAATCATTAATAAACTTTTTAACGCATTTTATAGTCGTTTGAGCTCTAGTGTCTCGCGCCGAATACAACTTAACGAATTTCGTAAAGGAATCGATTGCCACCAAAACGTAACAATAACCTTTTTTCGTTTTTACGAACGGTCCACAGTGATCCCAATGAATCCTTGCAAATGGTCGCTTGGTTACAGGTAACGGATGAAGAAACCCTGGTTGTCGTCCTCTGGGTTGCTTGTTCATCAAACAAACAAAACAACTCGCAATGTATCTTCGAACATACCTCTTCATTCGCGGAAACCAATAATTTCTCTTGATCCTGGCTACTGTCCGATCAACTCCAAAATGACCGTCGTTATCATGAAATCTTACTACCATTGACTTCCAAAGAATCCCCCTACTCTACTCACCCTTCTTGGACTCTTGAAAAGATAAATTTGTGAGCTGTTGTGGGCTCAAGTGTTAACTTTGTCCTCAAGTAGTGTTTTGCCTGTGCTCATTTTTAATAATTATTAATATTTGTTTTAATTAGTTGGTAGTATTTTTTTAATAATAAGTAGTTTCTTATATTGGTTTTTAGTTTAGTTGAGTAGTTTTAAACTTTTGGTAGTAGATTACATTATTTGTACATTTTTTGTATTTTTTATTTGTATTGTAGATATTTAATTAATTAATAGATTTAATCAATTAGTTGTTTAGTTTTTTTAGGTAGTAATAGTTGTAGAATTATGACCTCCAAGGGAACTTATTGTATTGTCCCGATGTGCAGTAGTACATCAACAATAAAAAAGATAAGAATGTTTAGAGTACCAAAAGATGGTGACAGGTATGTACTTTATGAAAGCAAAAGTTTATAAAGAAGTTTAAAAAAAATGGATTAATTTTAGAGCAATGAAATGGTTAATTGGATATAACCGGCTGGACCTGAAAAACAAAACCCCATTACAATTGTACACCAATTACAGGGTGTGTAGTCTGCATTTTAAGATGTCCATGTTTACTTCTCCTGAATTAAGTAGATACTAAGTACTAAGTATTACCTACTGCCGTTCCGACCGAATTTAGTTTTACATGTACATTACCTGTAGATGAAAAATTACTTACCAATTTTTAGATATAGTTATTACTCCAGGTAATAAGGAAACTGTTGCTCCCCCTGCTGAGGAAACTATTGCTCCCGCCGTTGAGGAAGCTACTGCTTCAGTTATTGAGAAAGATGTAGTACCTGGTAAGATGGAAAATAATTTACAATTTAAATAATTTTCTATAATGATTTCAGTGAAATAAGAATTTTTATTTGTTATAGATTGTTCTTCAACGTCAATAAGATCTTTAACTTCCTGTGAAGTAACAACAACACATACTGGTAAAGTATCAAATCCATCATAGTTTCTCTATAAAACCCTGTATGTACTTTGAAATACTTACTTATCATGTTTAAATTTCGATACTTATAATACACATTTTAAATATTTATGCATATTTTAACTTTTAAGTATGCCTGGCTTTCGGATTCAAACCCTATGCTAATTGTATGTCGAAGTAAAAGAAACAAATTTTTTGTTTTGTTTTTGTTTTAGTCATAAAAAAAACTATTAAAATTTCGACATCGATCTTTCAAACTGTATAATATGATTTAATTATGGCACATTACTTTTTAAACACTCTTTTACTTTCCAAAGTAACAACTCTTATCTTTTTTAAACAGCTACACAGACGCACAAATTCTTGTCCTGCAATACGCCACGGAAGCAGAGGTTACGGGCTGCGTTGAGTGATGCCCGCAAAGACAAGTTAAAGGCCAGGAGACTAGTTGACCAATAAGGGCCAACAAGGGGAAAATTAAGTATTGACGAATTCGAGCGAAATTGCGATACTTTATTACCTGCGAACCTCGCCTCGTTTATCAAAGTGTAATTACGTATATGCACATCGAAGGGTAAAGGACGGCGATATCCCGCTGCCTACAAAGAATTTGCACTGCAGTTATATTTTTTGGGACCACAGTGCTATCGTTTTTTAATGACATTGTTTTATTTACCAACGCCGCGAAGTTTATGCCGTATGACGGAAAAAATTAAATTTTTATCGGGATTGAAAAATGAGGACATGTGGACAGGGCTGGAATTGAAGATACGTACAATGAGCGATGAAAATAAAACAGCTATTATTTGCATTGACGAGATGTCAATAAAAAGAAATTTGTAGTACTACATCGCCAGAGATGAAATTATAGGTTTTATAGACGATGGAGAGAATAAAAATTACATTCCAGCTAATAATGTCAGTGTAATAATGGTAACAGGTCTTCACAGCAGCTGGAAATTACCTGTAGGGTACTTCTTGGTAACGCAATTTAATGCTGTTCCATTGAAAACCGCATTGGTAGCATGCATTAAAAAACTTAAAACTGTCAACATTAATGTGAAAGCTATTGTAACTGATGTCAATTAAAAAATTTATTAGGGGTATCGCCAGAAAACCATTTTTTGATATGGATGGAGAAATTGTAATATATATATATTTAACACCCCACATTTATTGAAGGCCACAAGAAATAAGTTGTTGAAAAGTCACTTTAATTTTCATAATAAGAAAACATCGTGGACATACATAGAAGAATTTTATAAAAAAGATTGCGAACAGACAAACGGACTGGCGCCCAAATTAACTAACGCGCATATAAATCCTTCCAATTTTGAAAAAATGAAGGTCAAATATGCTGCACAAATAATTAGCGACACCGTGGCTAGTGGCTTGGAAACGTACATGGTTCTAGGTATTATTTCAGCAGAAGCAATCGGAACCATTGAAGTAATAGATAAATTCAACAAATTATTCGATGTGTTAAATTCAAGAAACTTTAACGAAGACGACCTAAAGTATTTAAATATAATAAATGATTTTGTTGTCAGTATTAGGATAACGTCTAAAGATGATAAAGTAATCAACAATTCAATGAAATTTTTAACATCGTGGTTGATAACCATAAATGGCGTGAAGAAATTATGGGATTTATTAAAGGTTAATAAACTACTAACTACAAGAAATTTAAACCAAGATTGCCTAGAAAATTTTTTTGGGCGTATTCGACAGCAAGGGGCAATAATATTAATCCAACCGCCATCCACTTTGAACGAGGTTTCAAGAAGATTTTTTGCCAATCTTATTTTCAAAAGGGAAGCGAAAATTGCGCTGATGATTTCAGTAAATTTTTGCTGAAACTTACTGATATACAGACGGGAGATAAGGTGACTCAGATTGCTGAAGTGCCGCGCGAAGAGAGGGATCCCTTCTTTAATATTGATACAGACTATCGTAATCAGGATTTACCAGCACAAAATGCGTTTACGTATGTATGTGGTTACCTTATAAAAAAGGCCTTTGGAAAACATAATTGCGATTCATGCAAAGTATCTCTCTTGAGTGAAGAAGTTTTAGAAAGTGCAAAACTTTTTATGTATTTTAAGGCCAAAAACACAAATCATACATACGGAATGTTACAAAACCCTAGTACTGTACTTTTACAATATACAGGGTCATCCACGACGACCGTCCATTAGAACTATACGGTGTTCTGTCCAAAATAAAAATTTGAAAATTTAGTTTTAAGTATTATCAATTGCGTTCTCTTTGACTAAAATATTTTCAGATTTCTAGCACTTCCGGTTATACCGGAAGTCGTCACCTACTTTATTTTTTAAATGGAACACCTTATATATTTTCAGATATTTGGATTTGTCTGTCTTGAAGGTTTATGAGTAAATTTACTTTTTGCAATTTGATTCGGCCGTTCTCGAATTATTCGAATTTTTCTAGAAAAATGTACTCCAGCAGACATTTGTTCAAAAAATCAGAGAACACTCGATTTTTGGCATATCAATTTAGGATTCAGAACATGCTTAAGCAACATGATGGAGTCTGTTTTAGTGCCGAGTACGGCTGTATAGAACGTTTGGTCACTTTTCTATGGCACGTTAACTTTCCGAAACTTGGAAGTACCATAACATCATTTTTTTAAATGGCACCCCCCATATTTTATTACTTTGTCGTCTTCGGTGTCTCATTTTACATCTTTTATATCCCATATGTCCTATACCTAACATTTATAGTTTGGGAGATAATTGGGGTTTATTGAAAAATGCACACATATCATACAAATATCTTTATTTACTGTGACAACAAATTTACAATAAAATGTCCTCAAACAAGAAAAACAAAAAAATGTATTATCAATGTTAATTCTTATCAATTTCATTCACTGCCTCCCTAATAAATTCCTCAAAAGTGTAAAATGCACTTTCAATTAAGTGTTTTTTTATAATTATATTGAATTTACTTCTTGACATTGCCGCAATGGAGGGTGGAACGATGTTGAAAAATTTTGGATCCCAATAGTCCATCGATTGTTGTGTTCTTGAGAGTCGGTGATATGGTGTAGCAAGTTGATAGCAAGATCTAGTTGCATAACTATGTGATTCGCCGAGTGTTTGGAAAGTATTCCTATTATCGTACACGTACATTAACATCGTATGTATGTATATACTTGGTAGGGTAAGTACTTCTTCTCTAATGAAATACTCCTTACAGCTATCACGCCGTCGCAGATTACAGAGAGCCCTAATTGCTGACTTTTGTATTTTAAATATTCTATGGAACTCAGTTGACTATCCCCAGAATAGAATTCCGTATGATGCCACGGACTAGAAGAGGTTGAAATACGACATTTTGGCGGCTTGGTGTGTAGCTATGCTTTTCAAACGTCTTATGGTGAAAACCGCTGTTGATAACTTCTTTGATAGGGCCTCAATATGATGGTGCCAACCCAGCCGTCCATCGAGATGTAACCCGAGGAACCTCGCCTTACCGACACGATTTTCTGCTTTTGTGCTGAATATTATGCTTTCTGTTTATTGTGATTTAGTTGCAGATTATTACTTTCAAACCATAACTGCGCTTCGTACATTGCATTGATAGACTTCTGTTTTAGTTCACGCTTGTCTTTACTTTTTACAATGATTGATGTATCGTCCGCATATAAGCCAATTTCTTCATTGACCGTGGGAGGCAAATCATCCTTGGGCACACCTTGTTTTATGTTTAATAACTTGGAATTTTTATCTTTCCATTGAACGTATTGTTGGCGTTCGGAGAGGTATGAGTTTAGGAGTTCTAGTTGTACTCCTCTTATGCCATAATATTCCAGCTTGTCTAAAAGTATGTTGTGGCTTACAGTATCAAACGCCTTGGTAAGATCTAATAAGTTGATTTCCACTAGTTCTTTGTTATCAAGTGCTTCTGTAATAAAATTTATGACATTCATCATTGTCATAAACAACAGTGTCAGCAGCTGTTGTTACCGATTTTTTCCGTCTGTATCCATGTTGGCAAGTTGTCAATAGGTTAAATTTTTCTAGGTAGTCAATCAAACGATTTGCTATAATTTGCTCAAATATTTTTGAGAAAGCTGGTAATATAGATATCGGTCTGAAATTGTCACATTGATTGCTATCACCTTTTTTGTGTACTGGTAGAATTTTTGCAATTTTTAGTTCATTTGGAAAACATCCTTCATTCACGCATTTGTTTAAAACCTTGGATAGAGGTGACGCTATCACATCGACAACTTGTTTTAGGAGGTTGGTACTAAAGTGGTAGGTGTCTTAAGTGTTTTTGTTTTTTAGGGATTGCACAATATCTATAATTTCAATTGGCGTTATTTTCTTAAAGTAGAATGATCTTTTATTATCTATTTTATGGTTTTGAAGTAAAGTACCGTATAGATGTGTATTATGGTGATCATTTTTTGCTTTGTTACTCAAATTTATAAAAAAAGTGTTCATCTCCTCTGCCGATAGTGTTGATTCCTCTCCGTCTGCCAATTTCTTACCAACGCGTTCACTATTGATGATATTCCAGATTGCTTTCGATTTATTTGATGAATTTGATATAAAGTTTTCTTTTTGTTTTTGTTTTTCTGTTGTCACAGTTTTTATGTAAGTATATTTTAATTTCCTATAGATATTGTATGCTTCTGGACTACCTCCTGCCTTTACTACGATATACATGACATCAAGAGTATTTTTCAATGCGTTTAACTCAGGTGTGTTTATTGTATATTTTTTATCTTTGCGTTGTAATATGTATTTTTCAGGGAAAAATTTTTCAGTAAAAATGTTTAGGTCTCCCAGTGGAGAACGGTATATAGCTATTAGTAGTGTTTTGTTTTCCACTATTTCAGCGACAGCCACTTCGATGTTGACTTCCGATGATATAGGTATTAAATCTGGGCATTCCTTGGCCTGTATGTTGCTTCTGACCAGGATTGCTACCCCACCATGTGTCCTATTCTGTCGGCAGAATGCAGCGGCTATACGATAATTTGTTATGTTTACGTTATGTGGTATTTCAGCATTTTGAAAATGTTCTGTTAAACTAATATAATCAATTCCTTCTGTATTCAGAAATTTCTCAAGTGCGTCTATTTTCTTCGTTAATGATTGTATATTAAAATTTATTATTTTTTGAGTTTTTATACTCGAGAATGTCTTATTTCCTTTTTCTGTTAGGTTTTGTGGGTGCGTCTGTAAATCTGTTCGAAAAAACGATTCACTCTGGTTCCCGTCGGCCACTATAATTGTTTCAGGTTGAATTTAATTTTGATTTGTTATTACTTTATTTTGTTTTTTTTATATACTTTTTTTTTGTGTATGGGATTTCCAGGAAGACCAGGACGCCATAAATTGGCTTACTGATGGAAATACCCTTTGGCAAACTCTATACTTCGTTATTTTAGGCCCACTTTTACCACCTCTAGTTAAAGTGGTTGTTAACTTTAACTAATGGTTAGCGCAAAAATCGGCTTTTACCACCATATTTACCTTGTTGATAGCGCTAACTAATAGTTATTTTCGGTCTATCCGTAACTATCATTGATAAACTTGGTTGAAGGTATTTTTAACCAGATGGCGTAACATAAATCTAACCTAAAATCATAATAAACGCTTACGTTCGCTCAAAACTCCATAATAGTGATTAAAACGGTGTTATTGTCGTGTTATAACAGTGTTACACAGCGATAGAATAAAAAATCATGGATTTCGAAAGGTTTGAAATTGATGAGCAAGAAATCTTGGAGAAAATTAATTATCTATTTCCCATTCGAGGTGAACGCGTAATAAAAGACAGAATAGACCACGCCCGCCATCAAACTAATGAATTTATTAAAAGATTTCGATTATCAAAGGAATGTGTGTTTTCACCACATTTTAGCACAAATTGATAATGACATCAAACCACGAACGAGGAAGTATTATATATGTATAGCACCTAGTTTTTATCAGTAGAAGAATTAATAATTAATTTTTTTTAGAAATTTTGTAATCCCCGTTTCAAATAGATTGTTGCTTACTTTAAGATTTTGAGTTTGCTACAGGCAACATGTTATTGGGTGTAGCTGATTTGTGGAATCGGCGAATCATTAGCTTCAGGTCAATAATAGAAGATTAGTAGTTATCAATTATTAATAATAATAAACTTTATAATTATAAAAAATAATAAAAAAAAACGTTATTTACAATAAATATGTACATTATTATTATTTAAATATCGTCAACAAGTATTTAAAAAATAGATTAACTGTCTTTATCTTTTCTTAATTTTTTTATCTCCACTTCTTTTTTCAATTTTATCACTTCCACCTCTTTCTTTCTCATTTTCTAACATTAATGTTGTTAACTCTAATGTTTTCTTTAATAACTTGTTATAGGTATCCGGGACAGCTTTATTGGACACTACACCATATAAAGCAGATCAATTTTTTGTAAATACATGGTAGGTTAGTTAGTATTTTGATTGTACTTTTACTTTTCCTTGTTGTTTGCAAAACCCAAATGTTATTTTCCACGTACTAACGTGCCTATTTTTATTTTCGAGGACATTTTTATGATCCGCCACCAAGTCTAGTAAAAGTGTTATTTCTTCAGGTTTAAAATTTGCCCCCCGAATACGCTTTTCAGCCTGATTTGCGGTTTTTATTTTTTCGTGATCGTTAATTGCCACTAACAGAACTGACAGGTTTATGAGAATTACTCGCGAATTACCGACGGACAAAGGAGATAGAAACCTGTAATACCTCTTTTACACGTAGTCACCAACAGTCATTATAATATTCCCCTAGATTTTTACGTTAACTACTACATAGCCTATCCATTAGTTAGATCGAAATGGTAAAAGTCGTTTCGCAGTTAACTAATAGATAAACGTTATCTTATAGTTAGACTAACGACCAGTTTAACTAGAGGTGGTAAAAGCGCGCCTTAATGTATTACTTATATTGTAGTATTCTTTTATGCCAATAAACTATTATTATTATTATTATTAATACTCTTGGAAGGTTCTTCGAGTACTCCGTTCCTTTACACCTTAGGAAAAACTTATTATTAAGAGGCTACTTTACCATACAGCTCGGCAAATTACAAAAAACATACATTATTTATGAAAATATTTGGATGAAATTTTGTACATAGCTTCTTCTAACAATTCTACATAACGCATGGTGAAAATTTTTAAAGTTTTCCAAAAAAAGGGGTTTTTTTCCTCAATATTATACAATTTGGTCGTTCTTTTTTAGCTTGCATGATAGTATACTTGAAAATAGTAATATTTTTCAAATAAATTTTTTCAAAATTTTTAGTTATAAAGGAATAGTTTGTAATTTGCTAAAATTGCAAAAAGGTAGCGTAAAAATGAATATTTTCCGTCAAGATTCCCACGAAATATTACCACCGCGTTAGTCCCGCCTCTTGCCGACTGAGCGGCGCTTACATCGACTCTCTTCATCGAAGCTCCTTGTTTTATCTATTACTTTTTAATGTGGTAGAGAAAATAATCATTTCCAAAAGTACGTTTTAAACTTTATTTTCCGTGATTTTCTACTAATGATTGTGTAATTTAACAAAATTTTTGAATTTATAGTCAATAGTTGTTATTTTATTGTGTACTATAGTGTTAGTTTAATTTAGTTTGTGTAAAGTTTTTATAAACAATGGGTAAGTATGTTCATCTAAAAAACTACCCCTTAGCATTTAAAGATGTTCTCGAAAAAGGAGTAATAGACGGTAATAATTTACGATATAAATTTTTATAAAATCTAAAATTTCATATTTTATAGTCCGAGATTCAATTGAAAAATGTATTCATTCCGAAAGGTAAGTTAAATTTTATTAATTTTATTGTATAAACTGTGGCACACATAAAAAGGACTTATTTAAAAAGAATAAACCATCACAGTAAAAATTAAAACGATACATTATTTGAAGCGATACCATAAGATAAATAATACAAATGATGCAGAACCAAATACTGATGGTGGAGAATAATTCATTCAACTGCAACAAAACTCGCATTAAATTTATTAATGAGTCAAAAGCAGGGCTTAGCAGCTCATTTCTTTTATGTTTTATGTGCGGGATAAAAAAGAAGCTTACACTGAAGAAAGCAAAGAGTCTATTGAGATAAACTCTGCTGTTGTTTCTGTTATCTGTCGGTACCGGATATACACAGGCTGAAGAATTATTGTTATGTGTTTGTTATTTATGTTAACAAAAACATTCCAAAAATATCAAGAAACCGCAAGTGACATGGCATAGCAGTCTATGAAGAACGCAGGTAAAGAAGAATTAATTTAGTTACAGCTTCAGGAAAAGTAAATAAAGACTGAATAAAGACTGTAAACGCTAAACGCTCGAACAACATCAATTACGATGCATCATCCGGAGTGGTACTGCTATAAAATAATTGTATACAATAAAATAAAATACTCGTGTATACAGAGTAATTCAGGTAGGTAGCGAAAGCCGATCAGGGTAATGATAGCAATTCGGTTATAATTTATGAGGGACATTTCACACGAAGAATATAAAAGAAAGAAGAATTTATTGGAAACTTGCAAGATGGATGCATTAACAGAAATAAAATACAAATTCTTACCAGAAGCTAAAGTACCAATCAGATATGGATCCAAGAAAGGTATCTGTGCCTAACTGCATCGAGATTTGGTGATGTATGTAGGATGAGAAATGACACGTCTTGCTTAAATAAAGTTAAATCAATCTTGTACTCGAAATTTGCTAGAAATAATAACACTAAACATGGCCAAGACTATGAATGGCTTGCATTAAAAAAATTTGAAAGTAAATATAACTTGCCAGCAAACTCTTGAGCTCTATTCATCCGTAGGATGTATGGATTCTTAGTTGCAAGTCCAAATGAAACAATAAAAAATGAAAATGCCATCGTCGAGGTGAAGTGTCCAGCGAATTTCAAGAGCTTACATCTATTCAACGATGGCAAATTAAAATTTTCTAAAGATTTTTCTAGTCAGGGCTGTTTTATTTATTACACTATTAGCCATATTTTGTATACTTCAATCATTATTTAATATTATTATTAATTAGGTATTACATATTATTTCATTTACTTATACAAGGTGATGCAGACCATGCAGTCCATTTTTTAAACAGAAATATTAAAAAAGTTCGAATGAAAAGTAATAATATTCATAAAGGAACCACATTTATTCAGCTATTTTTTCTTTAATTTTTGTAACTACCTGTGTTTTCAAATAAAATTACTTACACGGTTACTCTGAGACACCTGTATATCAAACGAACGCATAATAATACAACAAAGATATAATTTATAAATGTTGTACCGAACTTTTCACATTCCCTGTATTGCAAATATATCTATTTTAATATAAAATGAAGTTATAAATGTTATTTTCGTTTCAAAATGGTATAAATGTTTTATGCCTCGCAAAATTATTTATTGCATTTGAAATTGATTTTTGCCTTACATTCAATTGAATTATAAACCCATAATCTTAGATGTTCTCAACTTCTTTCTCTAATTTCTCTATTAAAAAATTAATATTCTATTCATATCGAAAAAAAGCGTTAAAAAACTGATATTTGCGTAATGTAAATTGTTGTGAACCAAAATACTTAAAAAAACAAACGTAGTAAAAAGGTGGGCTACGACTACGATTATTAATAAAAAATCAAAATAATAAATAAATTGGAAAGTCAATAAAAAGATTGATTGTAATCGTAATTAAGAAAAATTGTTAATAAACAATAATATTTAGAAGAAGTCGTTTAATTTCTTCATTAACAACATCGACGAGAAAAAGAATCGTAATAAAATAAACACGATGTTTTTTTTATCTATAAAGGGTCGGGCCTAGTAGAAAATAAACTCCGCCTCGTTGCTTCCGAACGTCCGTCGTCCGCGCCCCTCAGAAACTGACCGACCTGGTAAAGTGGGCTCTTAAATCAAAGTCTTCTCAATTTATTCCCACCGTCCCCATTTTCTGACCGTGTTTAAAATTAATAAACTGCTCTCCTATTTGATTATTTTTATTGGTAATAAAGTTTATGGTTATTTGTTTCTCGAATTTTGTTGTTTTCTTCTTTCCCTTACCGAAAACTTGGCTTCTCCGACTATAACCCCAAAAGCTACTTGGAGGCGAAAGAGTTCCTTAACTCTCTAATAATAAAGTGGCGCCCGAAAACCGTCAACAATCCGTCAAGCGCCAAAGTCGACCTTTTCTAGGACCGTACCAGAAAAGGGACGTCATATTATAATTCGTTTGACTAGTTTCAAACTTAAAGTAATCAATAGTTAACAAAAATGACTGAGGCCGGGACTTTATTTTAATATTAATTACTTACTCGTTAAAAGTTAAAAGTTACATCCAGCTCTTCAAAAAACATTTATAAGATCGACAGATCATGTTGAAAAAATTTTATAATTCCAAAGTATATTACAAAAATCCAGTGAAATTTTGATGACTAAATTAAGAAACAAAAAAGCAGATTTATCGAATAAATTTAAAATAAATAACATCTCAAAACACCATTTTCATCCAAGAATCACTAACTTATCCAACACCACATTCACCAACAAAGAATGGGAATAACTAAACAAGGATCATAAACAAGGTCATAAATACAGCATTACACCACAAGAACACAGCCTACCTAAAATTTCAATAGAACTAGAAACAGCAGCTAAGAATACTACCGATGAAGAATACTTGAGAAAAGACCTTATCGACTGGCTAAAAAGAAAAGAGAGAGAAACAAACAAGAACACAACATCTACAACCATAATTGATGAAATAAACACCTTACGGAAGATTAAACATAAAATTAAATCTAACGGTGGCTACACACGTAACTGCAAACTTGACAAGCATGCATGATCAATCTTTTTGTATAAGCATGTAAAATTTCTCTTCGACACCAAACGATAGAAGCATGGTATAAAAATATAAGGTAGAACCGAAAGGATTCGATTTTTCAACCGTTCTGCGCAGATCGTCGTCTAAACGTCACAGCTTAATGGCGCCATACTAACTGTAGTTTTGTTGTCAACGTTTAGTTTATGTAATTTATAATCTGTAATAAAGCTTATTATGATTATTGTTATTATTATTGATATTGTTATTATTAATATTATTATTCCCCTTATTTCTCAAACTTAGAAACTTAGAGATGTTTTCTTATGAGTACACATTGATATGGGAAGGTGTCGCAACATTTCGTGAGCGCATGTTGGTCGTTTACTTGTATCTAAACTTGTAGCTTAGCATAGGTATTCTTCGCGTTGGACTTCTTTACATTTGGTAACGGTCGTAAAGTACTTATCTTTATTTTCTGCTAGGTACGGTTGGGGGATGTTGAGAATAAGATAATGGGATTGTTGTTTAATAGGTAATGGAATTAAGTGATAATACTGGTAGGTTGTCATTTCAATGACAGGAAATTGTAACAAGAAGGTGAGAATGTGGCCCTTCATGTACACTTTTACTGTTATGGTCTTTTCTATTTGGTATAAATTATCATCGGTCGAAGTTAATAGAACTCGTTGTTCGACTAGTGAAGACTGAATGAAACGTAAATCTTCCAACAGTTCCTGTGCCGGGATGATCGTCGGATGGTATGTTTGCAATTTAGCGAATGTTTTTGCTGTTGCTAGATGATCGACGATTATTAAGGCAGAGTGAACGGCTACTTGTTACGGCTTCTGTTATCACTTTGTCGTATTTCTCAGCATCTTCTGCATCTAAATTACCAGATACTGCTTTTATAATTGAACCCAAGAACTTCATTGCTCCTCTGCGATATCTGGTTGTCGGGATGAGTTGTTGTTTTCCAAAGATTAATTGTTGTAGCAGATTTTTGATATTCCTCATAAGGGTCAGGAATGCTGTTTGCTCGGTACCGTTTTCTATTGTTTCCACAAATTTCAGTTCGCCATATTCTTTTGTTAATTTGTCAATTTGTATCGCTAGTGGTTCGAGGTCACACTGTACCACCGTTGTTCATTGGCTGACCTGGTTTTTGGCTGTTCCCAGATGTAATGGAAATAAAGGGCCGTCTAACGTTGTTATTCGGACGTTGGGTCTTGCCCAGGAGCATCTGAAACAATACCGTGTTTAAGATGTCTTGTATGGTATGTCTGTACTCCTCTTCTACTTTGAACTTCTACTGTGCTATTATCATTTACTTTGATAATGCTGTATGGTCCAAAGTAGGGTTT
This sequence comes from Onthophagus taurus, assembly GCF_036711975.1. NCBI lineage: Eukaryota > Metazoa > Arthropoda > Insecta > Coleoptera > Scarabaeidae > Onthophagus > Onthophagus taurus. Next base: position 8,973,166 of record NC_091976.1, on the reverse strand, counting down.
GAAAATTTTATTGCTTTTTGTTATATTTTCTACGTATACCTTTTCTCCAATTTTCCATGTTGAAACTCTTACTTGTTCTTGTTGTTTTTTTTGAGTTTTTAGTTTCCTGTTCTCGTCTTTTTTCTCTAAGCTTTGGTACATAATTGCCATTCGACTTTTATGTTTGTCTATAATATCTTGATACGTCGGGGCATCGTAAAATAGGTCGAGTGGATTTCTCGTTTTTGTATGGCCAAAAAGTGCTTCAAATGGAGTCATTCCTGTTGCGCTATTGATGGTGTTATTGTATGCAATTGTAGCAGATCGAATTTTCTTTTTTTTTGTTACACCGGGATCTTCATAAAGGCATCTCAGATGTTCTAGTAAGGTAGAATGGAATCTCTCTACATTAGCTTGACTTCCGGGGTTCTTTGCCGTACCGAAGTGCAAAGTGATTCGATGTTATACGGCCAATTCTTTTACTACTTGGTTGTTAAACTCTGATCCTTTGTCGAAACGAATTTCTCTCTGGATTCCGTAGTAATTAAAGTAGTCCAGAAATGCTTCGATAATATCTATTGGATTTTTACTTTTTTTACTCCAAAACGTGTAAACCAGTCTACAATTGTTAAATATTTATTGTTTGCGAAAGAGAAAGTATCAACAAATAATTTTTCGAATGGGGCGTCTGGAGTTTCAGTTATCGGTAATAATGGTACATCGGGTCTTCGATTTAGCCCTGTTATATGTTTCACAGGCTTTAATAACCTTGGTGATTGTTTCCTCCATTTTCGACCACCAGTATTTCCGTTTGAGATGTTCTAAAGTTTCTTGTATCCCACGATGGTTCGTCATTCCTTTGTGATACGTTATTACTATTTCGATCTTCTTTACTTCATCTGAAATAACTTCCGCTCGTCGTAGGCACCTGCTTATCCGTGGTCCTCTATCTGACATTCCATTATTATAAACGTTACACATTTATTGATAGAGCTCGTCGACAGACGTGTAAATATAAAATGTTTTATTTCCAGCCATGTACTTTTTATATAAATTTAGAATGTGCTCATATTGGTTTCTGCTGGGATTCGTACCAAGTGTATGGTGTTATCTCCTCTTGTTTTGATTGTAATTTCTAATCCATTTCCCAAACTCTTTGTTATAGTGAACTGCGTCTTTTTGTTGTCAATAATAGTGTCCTGGATTTCAATCGATTTCTTTGCCTCTACTGTCTGTGTAGTATGAATAGTATTATTGTCAGAATTTTCTTTGTTTTCTTCTATCCAGACAACTAAGATCAACACGTCGATCTTAGTTGTCTGGTTGGTCTATCCGATATTTGTATTTCTGTTCGAGCAATTCCTTGTCCTGTAGCAGGGATAGCTGGAGGTGCAGGTGAGTCAATCAGTGCAATTGACATTTCGCTCGCTATTTCTAATAATTCTGTATCGTCAAAATTTGGTAGAATGCTATCTAGATCGGTCTGTGTAATTACATTCAGATCGTTTAATGTAATTCTCGATAACGCATCTGCGTTCGTGTTGGCTTTGCCCTTTTTATAAACGATGTCAAAATCGTACTCTTCCAACTTTATTCTCCAGCGCATTAGTTTGGAGTTGGGCTCTTTTAACGACCAAAGCCACACTAACGGACTATGATCCGTGAAGATGGTAAACTTCTTTCCATACACATACGGTCATCGCCAAAAGTTCTTTCTCCGTATTCGTGTATCTCCTTTCTGTCTCTGAGAGTGTTCGAGACGCGTAACAAATAGGCTGATCTTTTCCAATTATGCCCTGTGAAAGAACAGCTCCAAGAGCGATATCTGACGCATCTGTTGTCACAATAAATTCTTTGGAAAAGTCTGGGTATCTTAGTATAGGATCATTAGTAAGTAATTCTTTACACTGTTCGAATGCGGCTATATATGTTGAATCTTCGATGTTGATTTTAGCGTTTTTCTTTAGACAAGATGTAAACGGCTTGGTAATCTTGGCGAAATCTTTAATAAATTTACGGTAATATCCCAGTAGTCCGAGAAAACTTTTAATTTCGGTTTTTGTTTTTGGTAGGAGGAATTGTATCTAATTAATATTAGAATAATAATTAATTTCTTTCTTGAGAAATTCGCATTTTTGTAGGTTAATTTTAAAATTAGATGAATTTAAACGGCCGAAGACTTTAATTAGTTTTTGTATATGCTCTTGCAGTGATGACGTGTAAATAACGATATCATCGAGATATACCAGGCATGTGTCTTCTAGTAAACCACGTAAAACTTCGTCCATTAGACGCTGGAAGGTAGCCGGGGCGTTTTTCAATCCGAAAGGCACGTTTAAATTCGAAATGGCCCTGTTCGGTACTGAACGCTGTTTTTTCTCTATCTTCCCGTTCCATTTCGACTTGGTGGTAGCCTGATGCCAAATCGAGGGAGGTGAAATAGTTTGCCCTGCCCAATTTATCTAATATATCGGCAATGTTTGGAATTGGATATTTGTCTTCTATCATTCTTTCGTTTAATCGTCGGAAGTCAACTACCATTCGGTTTTTTATTCTTCCGTCTTTTTGGGTCGTTACGATATGAACAGATGTGTTCCAAAGCGAAACGCTTTCTTTCACGATGACTTGTTGTAGTAATTCCATAGTTTGTATAAGATGATGTTTTATTTTATGACCAAAAGTTAATTGTTGTCCCTCTATATGGAATAAATGTTTGTATTTCGATAATAATGCTTCAAGAGCCTTCTTCTCTTCTAAATTTAGATGATCCAATTTCAAATTCTTTTCAACACCTTTTTCTTGAAGTGACGCTAAATGGTTTTTTTCTATAAAATTACAACCGATATTTATTTCTTCTTCAATTTCGCTTACTGGTTGCACTTCTACGGCGTCGGGTTCAGACGGATCGGGTTTCCATAATTGTTTGTAACAAAAATTTGCGTTTCATGGTTTCTTACTTCGACGAGTGCTTCCGGGATAATTACGTTGTCTGTATCATCTTTCATTACAGGAAACAAAGCTAAGCCATTTTCAATGTTAGTGGCCTGAAAACTCATTAATGACTGCGAGTATGGTTTAATTGTTTGAGTATTGTCAATTTTGTAAGGAATTGTATTATCTGTAACAATGATTTGTTTCTTTGTATCAAGCAAAGCTCCTAATTTTGTTAACAGATCGAAACCAAATAAACCATCAAATGTACGTAAAAAATCAAAGCATACAAATAAATGATATTCCGGTGATTTAAAGATGTTAGGAAGCGGTGCGTAATCCGCGCTTCTTGTTTTTTCAACTCCGTGAGGTGTTCTTATATTAAATTCCTGAGTATCGCATGCTTAAACCGATTTAACTTCTTCATATAACTTCGAATTGATAAGAGAACATTCTGCTCCCGTATCTATAAGAAATCTTAAGCCTTCAAATTCGACGTAGGATAGTAACGGATCTTGTGAATAGGCTTTGTTCGAAATCGTTACGTTAATTGCTCCTGAGACGTGTCCTGGGGAAAATCCTGCGTCTCAACGTCTTCTGTGTTGTCGGTTGTTTCTGATGGAAGCTCAATATTATTTGACATCCATTGTCTCTTTGGGGCTGGTCGGTTGATAGTTGAGGCTGGACGTTTGTTACTATTGTCTATTTCCATCGGTGTTGGTCTAAATGGTTGTTGTTGAAATTGTGCCGGGGTTCTCACAAATGGTTGATTGTTTTCTTGTCTGGGATAAAACATTGGACGAGGTGGCAGTATTGCGGGTGGAATAAATTTATTTGGCTGTCCATACTATTGTGGCATAACCATGGGAGGTTTTTGCATCGAGTTTGGACGTTGAGCTACCATGGGATGTGGTCTGATAATGGTACGCATTGGCGATGCAATTGGCTGCCTTATATTAAAAAGAAAACGCTGTTTCTGGGTGTTATAGTTAGTAATTTCCAGGGCGTAACCTTCTGCTGTCTCGATATCGGTGGGCTGTCGTAGTTTAACTTCTAAACCAATGTTGGGATTTATCAAGTCTAATCCAAATAGATAAGTTCTCAGAGCTATCTGGTTGTATTGCTCTTGTTTGAGATTGCGGATCGCCACATTGTTTTCTTCCAAGTTAACCTTAGAAAGAAGAGTGTAAAGAGTTGATTTAATATTATTAGCGTAGCTGGCTGTACTGTCTTCTTTTTGTGGAACCAAACTATTCAAATCATAAACAAGAACCTCTTTGGATCGTTTATCACCGAATGAATGAATTAGAATTTGTTTAAGCTCGGGCCAAGTGGTGGGTGTTTTATTTGCATCCACCGCCTCGCGCGCTTTGGCACGTAGTCTACCCATAAAAATCATTAAGAGTCGTTTAGATGTGCGAATTTCTTCTGGTCTTGCAGGTGCTGTTGGTAAATACTCTTCAATTAAGAATTCGCAGGCATTAATATAACTCTTCAGAGTTATTCTGTCTCCGTCAAAGACTGGTATCAAATCTTGATCTACTTTCGATATTTCTCTTGCCATTTCTATTTCGTTGATTGCCTCCAGTAAGTCGTTTAAATTGTCCAGAGCGTATTAGGTTTAAGTCGCGAAAATGAAAAGGAATAAAAGAATGGCAGAAATAAAGATACTTACAGTACGATAAGAATGAATAAAATTGTTGTCATTGATTCTCTTTTGAGTAGTCCCGGAAATCGATCGGCAATTGGAGAGGATCCAAATTCTTCGGCGGGTTCTACTTTTCTTCATTCTTCTCGTATTCGGTAATAAAGAACTTGAAAGTTCACCACAAGTGTTCCGTAAGTCAGACCGATATTAGGTACGATACAAGATTTAATCACTCGCGTTTACCGGATCCTACTGACTGCGCCAATTATATTATTTAACTGTTATTTAGAGTTTTTTTTTATTAAAAGAACGTTTTAATTATTTAACTTTTATTTAAAACTATAATTTATTACATAAGACTTTATGAATACGGAAGCGTAACTCGAACACCGCGCAACGATTGGAGTACTTCGTGGAGTCGGAATTACAATTCCCCGATATCAAAGTACTCGCAGTTATTTATAACAATTAATTGCTGACGCTTCATACTCGGCAATTACAGTTGTTAAGGGACGGCTACATTTGGTAACTTTATAGGTTGTACCTCAGTTGAAACATATCTAGAAAATTTACCAGCAGCGGAATTGTGTATTGCCGCAGGTATAACGGCGCTATAATTATTTTGTAAAATACAATTATAATAATAATTATAAACTTATTTTCAGCTAATCCAATTATCACTGCTGATGTAGACCTACCAACTGTATGTCAATCCGAAATGATATTGTTACCTCGCACCGAAAATAATAAATTAATAATATAAATTATAAATTACGAAAATTAAACGAAAATATAAATTATAAATAACCTAATGTTATAATATCATTATAATCTCTGCAAAATGAAATAAAATTAAATTTAGTATGTAATAAATTTATTTTTTATTGGGATATATGATGTTATTTTAACACAAGCTTTATTCTTTCTTAATTCTAAAGAAGTTATTATTTATACAGATGATGAACAACTAACTGAAGCTGAACAAAATGCTAAGCTCAAGATAGACATTTCTATACTTAATAAAAAGATAAAAGCACAGAGTTTAGAAATAGATCTCCTTAATAATATATTAAACAAATTCTTTACTCCAGGACAAGTAAAATGCATGAAGTTTAAAAAAAACTTCGTCAAGTGGTCTTCGGAAGATATATTTTCGGCTAAATTTTTACGAAGTGTTAGCCCGAAAGCCCATAGATATTTAAGGAGTGTAAGGAACTATCCTTTACCATCCATTACAACATTGCGGCGATGGGTTTTCAAAATAAAATTTGAGCCAGGTGTATTAACAGATATGTTAACTATTATAAAATATAAATCATATAGTATGACTGAGATGGAACGGATTTGTGTCATTGCTTTCGATGAAGTGTACATTTCAAATAAAATAATGATTGAGAAACGATTGTAAACAGTTGTGGCGCCACACAGGACATTTCAGACTGTAATGGTGAGAGGCATGTTCGCTAATTGGAAGCAACTAGTTTATTATGATTTTGACCAGCCCATGACCAAGGAAATACTACTTGAATTAATAACACAATCCGTTTCTAATATGATTGTAGTAGCTGTGGTGTGTGATCTTGGTCCATCAAATTTATTCCTAAAAAAAACTTCAATATAGGTTGTGATGAAATTGGTTAGAAATAATTTATTTGATAGCGGATTAAGATGTGGAGTTCATGTAGCATCGAAACAATGTATTAAAAAATTATTGGATATCCAAACCGGTGAAATTAAACTCACGCCCAAAATTACTAATTTGCACTTAGATGTTGCTCACCAGCACCGCTAAAATGTTAAACTGGCCGCACAGGTACTGTCACACACGGTAGCACAGGCTTTAAGATGGTGCGGCGAGAAAGGTCTTATGGGTGACGTAGATTGGGAATACACCGCCAAAATCATTAAAATTATAAATGATTGGTTTGACCTGTTCAATACTAAAACAAAATTTTCGAAACAAAGTAATGCCTTTGGTGTGGACATTGACCAACAAACGATTCTTTTAAATAAAGTTAACGAAGAAATAAGAAATATTAAAGTGGGTAAGCGGGCAGCACTTTTACCATTTCAAAGAGCTATAATATTGAACAATAAATTTTTAGTTAATTTATATGATTACCTCCAAAGACAATATAGTGTACAATACATACTAACATATCGCCTCAACCAAGATGTTGTAGAAAACTTCTTCTCGCATATCCGGGCTGCTGGAGCAGCCAATGAACACCCATCAGCTCTTGATTACCAATATAGAATAAGGTGGTATGTAATGGGCAGACACTCGTCTGCTGTATTTACAACATATGAAAATACTAAACCGGACGAAGATGAATCCTTGATTACCATCACAAATGCAGAGGAGTGTTTAACAGATTTTGTTCAAACCTTTAATAGAAATCCGAATTTAGAACAGGTTACGGAAGAACAGAATGTGTTCGCTCCGCTTTAAATTCACATATTTTATTTTGTATTTGTTCACCTCTTCACCCGGAAGAGGTCGTTCTTAAGATCGATAAACGATCGATGGTGACATCGAACAGTCAATCGTTAGCTCTCTGGTGTGAGTCGTAGTGCCCAATTTTTTACATCGTTTCTTGGTACGTTAACCAACCGATATATATTTTCTTCTTCATCTTTAACGATATTCATTTAGTTTTTATTATTTTTTTTAATCAATATAATTATATTTAATTATTCATCTTTTTCATTTATTTTTTCTTAAATTTTTTGGTGTGACCAGCACCTTCTTTTGAATCGCCGACTTATTCGTGCGAACAAATTAATTGGTCCTTCGACCCGGATTCATATCAATTTTATTTCATTTCATTATCTATTTAACCATTTACATCGCATTATCGCTATTGTCCACGCGCTACGTGTTCATCTCGTCACACGACCGGTTCGCATTCGCATTTTTTGCACACTTTCCACATCTGGCGTTCACATATTCTTGTCTTTTCAACATTTTCATTTTTGAAATTTAAATTTATTTATCTTGTTAATTGTTTATTTTCATCATCATGTCTGCCGATGAAAATATTGATAAACTCGTCTTGATCCGTGGTATATTTCTGAATAGATTGATGGAAACAATGGGCGTCGGCCGCAATTTAAAAGATCATCCAGACCAAGAATCAATTTTTATTGCTCCCGCTCTTGATTGTGACGATCCCTATAGCAAATTTAAGGAAATCCATAATGAAATTATTGGTTTAATTAAAGATGATGTTTTCGATACACACGATCAGGTACGTCGTCAAGCCGATTCCGCATATTATTCTATCAAGGCAATCTATTATGATATTAAAAATCGCAATGATGCGATCCAAAACGCCAACCTTAATATTACCGCTGCCTCTCCTAAATTAAACAAAATCACCCTTCCGGTTTTTTCCGGAGATTATAAAGCATGGCCCAGTTTTTACGACTTATTCAGAACGATGGTACATGAAAACACTTCACTGTCAGTTGTTGCTAAGTATCAATATTTATTGACGTCGTTGTCCGGAGAGCCGTTTAATCTTATCAAAGGGTTACCCATGATAGATGCCAATTATTCAATTGCATTCGAAACCTTAAAAAACCGCTATCAGAACAAGAGACAATTAGCAACAATTTATTATAACGAGATACAGAAGTTAACAATTAAACAAGATAACACATCAAAGGCTTTTCGATTGTTGACTGATACCTTTTCAGAAAATTTCGAAGGATTGAAGTCACTCGGATTTCCCGTAGATAAATGGGATTTTTTGTTGTTTAGTATTTTGCTCGAAAAATTTGATATGACTACAAAAACTCAGTTTGAGTTCGAACATCGCAATTTTCAGATACCCACATATCAACAATTGATGACCTTCCTTGAAAGCCATGCTAAAGCTCTGGACTCCGCTAAACTCACTACATCAAATTCCAAAGATGTGAAATTCGCTTCTAAGCTCAATCCATCAAGTTTTGCTACCGAAATAAAATTCAAACAAACTCATTTTGCGTGTTCGTTGTGTAATGATGATCATAATTTAGAACAGATGTCCAAAATTTCATGATAAATAGCCAGAACAAAGATTTGAGCATGTCAATAAGCATAATCTTTGCAAAAATTGTCTGGGAGATCAACATTCAACAAGCAAATGCATCTCAAAAAATACTTGTCGAACCTGCAAAAGGCGCCATCATACGTTATTGCATTTAGACCGTCCAGAGGTTTCCCAAAACCAGCCATCTAAAAGTAATTCTATTCATTCAAATAACACCGTTGGCTCTGTTGTGAATACCATGCTTACCGTAGTTCTACCTGTAGCTGAATTGGACATACAAGACCGGTTTGGTAGATACCATCGTGTGCGTGCTCTGGTCGATTCTGGTAGCATGATCAATTTTATTACTGAAAATTTACAAAAAACTTTACAACTTACAAAAGGCATTCGATCAGTTATGATTGAAGGGTTGAACAACATGCAGTCAAATTGCAATAGCGGGTCCGTTGAATGTATTATTAAGCCATATGACAGCCATCATCCAATATTAAATTTTACAGCCGTTATATCTGAAAATATATGTTCCTATCAACCAAGAACGGCGATTGACATCTCTAGATACTCTCATCTTCGAGATTTAACAATTCCAGGAAGCCAAACATCTCCAGACTCTATCGATCTTCTTTTGGGGGCAGAATTGGTTCCGCATATATTTACCGGAGATCGTCGTATAGGTCAAATGGACGAGCCAGCTGCAGTAAAATCAATTTTTGGTTGGCTTCTGATGGGCAAAAATCCTGATCATCAACATGTTTTTTTGAACAATTATAAAATAATGTTAGATACTATACGCTAGTGAATTTCGGTACATTTTATTGTTCTTTAATGTTCTAATCCTAAACTATCACTTGTAAAGTCGATGCGAAGTAATTGTAAAGATTCGATATCAGATAACCTCAATTTAAATTTTTCAAAATTATTTATTTAAATCTTTATCTACCCGGATCAAACCTATTTAGAACGATAAACTTAACTTGGTTAACAAAGAAAATAATTAATATTTGTATGGAATAATGAAATTTGGATGAAAATTTACAAAATTAATTTGAATATATTGGAAAATTTATCGTTGAGATCAGAAGAAAATGAATGGATATTTGAAAATTGATTTAAAAGAGCATCAAAATTACGAAATATCACGCTAATTATAAATAATTTTAAAAATTTAAAAAATAATTTGACAAATTGAATTAGAGACATTTTAAATGTCAAAGTTGGCTACATTGAAAAAACTAAGACACAAATTCCAAATCCATAAATTTAACCAATCAGGAGAGGTTATTTGGAAATTTAACATCCGAAAAACGGAATTTATCAACAAAAAAGGTGTGCTTCCTGTTGTCTAAAGAAACACACTCATTTTTTTTTTGCTCTGCTGAAAATTAATTAAATCAACGTGTTAACGAGTTTAAAAAAATATATCCGTTCCTGTTCAACTGTGAAAAAACAATTCATCCTGTTCCTATTAAAGAAAAATATCCGTTCCTGTTCAATAATTTCGAAGAAACGATTAAACTCGCTCCTGATCAAGTAAAGCAATTGGTTCCGTTTCTGGTAGAAACCATCATCACTAGTGAAGAGAAAAATTGGTTCCCAATCCTGAATCCAACTGTTCCTGTCACGAAGAAAATATTATTCTGCGTTTGACCTCCAAAGTCCCCATAGAAACAAATTGGCTAAGTAATTTTATGTTATAATTTATTGTTTTTGTTGATACATTTTTTAAAGAAAAAAACTCTTCTTACCTTCAATACGAGAAGTTCTTGATAAGTTCAATATAAATTTTGAGATTACGATTACAATTTCCTAATTAATTTAATATTTGACGAGTTGTTTAAGACCATAACATATCCGAGTTGATAAATATTACTTCGAATTAACTAATTTAGAATATTTGTTTATATAATCAGTAAATTTTGTTAATTTTGTCGACAACATCTCAATTTGATTGCACCTTAAGTTGTACACATGTTTGTCTTGACAGTGTTACCAGAACCTGCCTTTAACCCTGAGATAATTCGACAATTCTGTTTAAATATTTAAATTTTTTTCAATTTAATAAAAAACAAATTATTATAAAATTTAGTAATGTTGTTTTGCGGTCCATTTGGAAAAACATTACAATACATCCACATCTACAAACATTTCTCTTTTGATCGAGCCATCTTTGGATCAATGTCTTCAAAAATTCTGGGAACTTGATCAAATCAAGAATGACATGACTCAGTCACCTGAAGATCTGAAGTGCGAAGAAATATTTGTAAATAATTATCAACGAACACAAAGCGGACGATTTATAGTCAAACTGCCATTTCGAAATGAAAGTCATGATTTGGATCAATCGTACTCACAAGCTTTACGAAGATTTTTATCTTTAGAAAAGAGACTAATTAAAATGTCTACTGTGTATGCTAAATATAAAGTATTCATGGAAGATTATCTGGGAAAGGGTCACATGTCTCCTATTCCTTCTCACGATTATCATGATCCACAATCCTATTACCTTCCGCATCATGCTGTTTACCGTCATGATTCTTCTAAAATTAGAGTTGTATTCGATGCTTCAGCCAAAACTAATAATGGACACTCTCTTAATGATCTTCTAATTACTGGTTCTAAGCTTCAAAGCGATTTAGTTTCTATTCTCGTTAATTTCCGATGTTTACCTGTCGTATTTATTTGTGACATAAGACAAATGTATCGTCAGATTCTAATTCATCCACAACACCGCAATTATCAACGCATAATTTGGAGAAATTCTCCTCATGACAATATTAGTGAATATCAATTGAACACTGTAACTTATGGTATCTCATCTTCCCCATATTTGGCACTACGTACCATCCAAGAGCTTGCAAAAATATATGCAGATCAATATCCTGCGGCCTCGCACACGTTGTTGCACGACACATATGCCGATGATATCGTTACGGGCAGTGTATCACTTCAAGATGCTTTAAATCTACAACAACAACTTATAACATTGTTATCGCTGGGTGGTTTTGAGCTCGCTAAATGGGCAAGCAACGAATCTGAATTGATGAGAAACATTGATGACATTCAACATGGTGCTCCAGTTTTATTGGATAACCGAGAAGACGGTTTTATTAAGGTCCTGGGTCTCCATTGGGATCCTCAAGATGATACATTTGGGTTTTCATACGTCCCTAGAGAAACAAATTGCACTAAAAGATCAATTTTGTCAAACATTACAAGAATACATGATCCGATCGGCTTTATCACGCTTTGTATTCTTGCTGCTAAGCGTCTGATGCAAAAATTGTGGTGGCAAGGATTTATATAACGAAAACTTTAGAATACTTGATCTCATTTTGTGTAACATTGACACTGTACGGGAAATTAAATGTTGTCCGGATCCGTTGGTTAAGCCGGATCGTCACCACCCCGCCATTGAATTTGTTGTTGTCAACGTTCATTTGCGTTGTTTTCATGATGGTCCTTCAATTAAATATTTTTATAACAAAGCTGACTATGTAGCGATTAACGATGCTCTTTACGCGATCGACTGGTCGGAACGATTTGATGGTCGTGGGATTGAGGAAGTTGTTAGAGCCTTCTATGATGCGGTTAACGATCTCGTCAGCACTCATGTTCCGCATAAACCCGTGTCTAAATGTCGTTTTCCACCATGGTATTCTCCATCCACAGTAAGAGTCATTCGTGAGAAACTTAAAGCTCATCGTAATTGGAAGAGGTTTGGCAACAATAACTATTATTTGTCTTTTACTATTCTCCGTAAACGTTCTAAAGTTTTGATTAAATCTGACTATCAGAAGTACTTGCGCTCGGTCCAAGAAAATTTGATTGAGCGCCCTGATCATTTGTGGTCTTTCGTTAAAAATAGGAGGGGTGGATGTGCCGGTATTCCCACTCACATGAGGCTTGGTAATGAGGTCGCGGATAATATCCTTGATGTGTGTTCTCTGTTTTCACGTTATTTTAATGAGGCATTTGTCGGCGCTACCATTGCTAACCGGACTGATTCAGTCGGTATTCTCCCGTGGTTTACTGAGGAAAATGTGTTGTCCGTTCTTAATGAAGTCGATCCTAAAGCTGGAGCCGGTCCTGATAATTTACCTGGTAACTTTATTAGACACTGCGCGAATGGTCTATCTAAACCGCTATTTTTAATCTTTTCCTTGTCCTTACGTATTGGTTCCTTTCCTGGTGAGTGGAAGAGGGGATTTGTGCTGCCGGTTTTTAAGTCCAGTGACAGGGGTGACGTCTCTAAATACCGCCCGATTACTATCTTGTCATTGGTTTCGAAAGTTTTTGAAAAAATCATATATTCTTATTTACTTTACCTCTTGAAACCTAGCCTGATTACGGGTTTTTTACCGGGTAAATCGGTGGAAACTAACCTAGTTTATTATACTAATTTTATTCATAATTCCCTCAATTGTTCCAATCAGGTCGATGCGGTTTACACCGATTTTAGTAAAGCCTTTGACAAGATAGATCATAATATTCTGATGCAGAAATTAAGTACCTTTAATGTACCGCAAGGTCTTTTGACATGGTTGGGATCGTACGTAACGGGTCGTTGTCAGGCGGTGAGGATTCGTGGGGTTACATCCTCATATAACCCTGTCACATCGGGTGTTCCGCAGGGTAGCCATCTTGGCCCTATCCTCTTTGTGGCGTATATTAATGACATTTCTTCTTGCTTTAAACATGCAAAATTCCTGTTGTATGCGGATGATTGCAAAATATTTTCTAACATTACAAACAAATGTGATTCCGAAAATCTTCAGGAGGATCTAGACCGGTTCCAGCTTTACTGCGCTGATAACGGCCTGTTCCTGAACTATGATAAGTGTTCTAAAATTACTTTCACACGTAAACGTTATTCACTAAACAATTCGTATACATTGGGGACCGGAACTTTAACCTCGAATGACCACATTAATGATCTTGGCGTTTTATTGGACAGCAGGCTGATGTTCAATTTACATGTGGACTTTACTATTGCCAAGGCTCTAAAGCGGTTGGGTTTTGTGATTAGGACCTGCCGTATGTTCACAAATATTCAATGCATCAAATCTCTTTATATGGCGTTAGTGGTTAGTGTTCTTAGCTACGCCTCTACTGTCTGGAACCCTCATTATACTATTCACATTAACCGCATTGAATCCGTACAGCGGAAGTTCTTGAGGTATTTAGCTCACAAAACATTTTTACCTTACGGTGATTATCTTTTGCGTTGCAGAGCTCTAGGGTTCCAGACATTAAAGCAAAGGAGGCTGTGCTACGATTTATTATTCTTGTTTAAAGTAGTTAACAATCTTTTCAATTCCTCGGAATTGGTAAGAGAATTATGTTTTTATGTACCGTCATATCAAACACGTGGTGAATATTTGTTTAGAATTAGTAGATCCTTGTCTTCTGCACATCTTTACTCTGCTCTTGTGAGATTGATGAATGCGCATGACTCTTGCTGTAGGAATATCGACATCTTCAATGTGTCTTTGGCTGTTTTCAAGCGTTTTTTGCGGGGCGTGGGTGTGGAGAGATCGTTATTACTCCGTTAATGAATATTTTTATTTATATAATATTGTAACAATAATTTTGTATATGCGTTCTGATTTTTTTTTTTTTGTTGGAGTGTTACTTTTGATTTTGTTTTCTTTTTGATTTAGAATATTATTTTTTGTTGTACTCTTAAGTTTTTTGTTATTAATTTTTAGCTGAGTATCTTGTGGATGCTTAGTTGGGGGTCAACCCTGTATGCATCCCGAATGTAATAAATAAATAAATAAATAAATAAATTCGAGTTGGTGGACGGCTTAAATTTGCAGACCTGCCTTATGATGCAAAGCATCCCATTTTATTGCCCAGCAATCATCGATTGAGTGAACTCATTGTTGAGGATATCCATCGGAAACATCTGCATCTTGGATTTAAAACACTGTGCTCAATTATAAATAATCAATTTTGGATTCTTTCTCCAAGACACGTTGTAAATCGAGTTATCTCTCGTTGTATCCAATGTTTTAAGGTACGTCGCAAGTCATACAATCCATTGATGGCTGATTTGCCTGGGTTTCGCATCAATCAGATGAAGGCATTTTCTTCAGTGGGCATCGATTATGCCGGCCCTTTTTCCACAATAACTAGAAGACATCGCGGAGCAAAATCATTCAAATCATACGCATGTGTATTTCTTCAAAAATATTATATAATTTAAAGCTAAATTTACTGTAAATGACAGATTAGATTTAATTAACACTATTCAAAATACTGTATTACCTCAACATTTCACTCTGCTCTCTTTCGATGTAACAAATCTTTACACAAACATACCTGTTAATGAAACTTTGATTATAACAAAAACACTATTCAGTAACAAACTTAATTCTACAGAATCACTACATATTTACAATTTACTTAAATTATGTATTGAACAAAATTTTTGTTCTTTTAATAACACTTATTATAAATACGACACGGAGTGTTATTATCCGACATATTTTTGAATGATTTAGAACATAAAGTCTTAAATAACGACAATACCAATAACAAAAACATTGTATTATGGTGTAGGTATGTAGATGATATTCTAGTTGTCCGGGATAATAACAACAACATAAACACAATAGATCATTTTCATAAATACATAAACACTTTCAAATTTTAACATACAGATCTATTACATACCCAGGTAACATGGCATATAGCATACAGCGTATCTTCCGTAAATATAACATCAACATATCATTCTGAAATAACAATACTATTTTCAAAAAACTATTTAATGCTAAAGATAAAATAATAAGTCTGTTAGACAATAACGGTGTATATAAACTAGAATGTGAAACTTGTGGTGCCACCTACATAGGTGAAACAGGTAGATCTATCAAAACACGTATCAGAAAACATCTATTAAATGATAATTCCAATTTTGGAAGACACATAACATTACACAGTCATGATTTTGATGTCAACAAAAATGTTTCACTTCTTCATATCCAAAATAAAGGTTTCAAATTAAACCTCTTAGAAAATTATGAAATAGATAATTTCAAAAACACAAACAATAATCCACACTGTTTAATGACCAGGTTCATTCTTCCCAAACACCTTTATACACTTTCCTATCTACCGCCTTTCCCCCAAAATAAAGAGGACTTATGTCTTTGGCCGCACACATATTTCGCATGCTTTGGGGTACCGCGGCTACCTGTCTCCTTTTTTACCCACCATTCCTTATTTCCCTTCTTCCTTCAATTTTCGAATAATTTAAACTCCCAATTTAAATATCTATCCAATTTTCCTTTATTAGAAAACTTACATATTTTTTGTTTTTGTAAGCGGATTCTTAACCTACATTGACAACAATGTTTTTACTATGTTTTATAATATATAAATTCAAAATTTAAATTACAACTTTTCATTTTCTCAGATTTTAAAAAAATTTAATTATTAAAAGTTCAATACAGTTTCCTACATTTCTAGTTTCAAAATTTCAAACCCAAACTCATCTCTTTCTACAATATACTGCGCCCTTTTTCTGATATAAAAATTTTTCTTGTTTCACAAATGTTGCTTGTTGAAGTTTTCATTTCATTTTTAAAAACGACGTAGTTCAACCATTTTTAATTTGTAACGGATTTTTGTAATATATTTCGGAATTATAAAATTTTTTCAATATGATCTGTCGATCTTATAAATGTTTTTTGAAGAGCTGGATGTAACTTTTAACTTTTAACGAGTAAGTAATTAATATTAAAATACATTCATTTTTGTTAACTATTGATTAGTTTAAGTTTGGATTAAAACAATATTGTAAAACAAATATTTTTTCACTATAGAGGCTCTGAAGATGCGTATAAGGCGAAACTAGTCAGACGAACATTAAAGCTTTTGTTTTCTCTTGACCATTTATTTCTCCACTGGTAATTCAGTGGAATTCAACATGGATACTCAAAGTTGAAATAAAAGTCCATAAATAATAATTAATTTTCAATACCTGTTGGTAGAAATGACTGCAATTTAGTATAAAAACAATTTTTAAAACTAATTTTTTTATTAACGTAGTCATTCTGTACGAAGGAATATTATTGCTTACTTGTTATACATGTAACAAATAATAGTTATTTATTGTGTAAGTGTCTTAGACAGCATTTTATTCACGCAAGAATATTTAAACGCGAGAGCGAAACTCGAGCGTTTAATTTTCTTAAGGGGAGATATCAGTGTGAAAAAAAAAATTCGATTTTTTTTGCTTAAATAGATAGTTTTGACCTTTAAGAACATGCCTACAAAATTTTAAAACAATATTCGGCTTAGAAGTATTCGAAATTGGCGTCAAGCGTCGACGCTCTCAGAGCGATCTATAGAATACGCGTCCGGCCGGACGTTTTCGTTTTCGTTTACGTGCTAGAGGAAGCCAGCTCTACTGGTCTACGGCGAAAAAGATAAACAAAATGGACAGAAAGAGTAAAAGACACGTTCCGGGTGACAAGGTGGTAAGGCCTGATAGAAAAAGAAGTAGATTCGTCACTTCGAAGAACGGATATGATCTGGAAAAAGAAGTACCTCTTCGGCCAAACTAAGCGTATTTGGCGAGACATCGGTAACAGTGAATCCGAGTGTTTCTTACCGCCTTATAGATTTCTCCAGTATTTTTTCCAAACTGAAAACATTTATTAAGTGTAAAGAATGTGGAAGTGACATTGACTTTGCGGAATCCAACATACGCGGATTGGGTTTTAAATTAGTTGTGAAATGCAAATCATGCGTCGAAAAAAAAAATTAATTCATGTCCGCTTGTCAACAACAATGCGTATGAAGTGAATCGGCGGCTCACATTTTCGATGAGATTGCTTGGAGTTGGATTGCGAGGTTTGGAAAAGTTTTGTGCCTTCATGGATTTACCGAGACCTGTATTCCAAACAGCCTTCGACGATTCAACACGGATGATACTTTCAGCCAGCGAGGGTGTAAAAAAGAAGTCAATAACACAAGCAGGGACCAGGAGGCCATCTGATGGCGGCCATTGCACACGCGCTCTTGTGTTCGCTCCGCGATTTTCGTGTGTTTTTAGCGTAAAATAAGAGTTTGTGCTTGTTCTAACCGTGCTTAAATCACGCGTAAGGGCTTTAGCTAGTCTAAAGTGTAAAGTGGTTAAGGATTTCAGGGGTAAGTCGTAGATAATTACTGACAACCAGAACCTAACCTCACATTCTGCTACGCGTGCACCGCCCGACGTGTTTGGGACGGTCGCGCTGTTTTAGCTGCTAAAAAGGGGAGATGAGCTCTACGAGCACCACCCAGGAACCGGCAGCCGCCCCGGAGGGCCCGTTGGACGATGGGCAGGGCTTCATTGAAGTCCACCGTCGTAAACGGAAATATTCCGGCCCCCGCAGGGAATCAGGCGCCGCTTATAGAAGGAGGCGTAAGGAGAGGGAACTCTCTGAGAGGGAAAAAGGTCCCTCCACCTCCGTCCAGGGGACCAGCCGTGCGCCACATAGATCTGGCTCGTCGGGAGCTAGAGCTCGACACCTGCAGCAATGTAGGGGGAGCGATGCTCGCACCCAAGGGCCGGAAAAGGGGCAACCTAAGAGGCAACGGTCCGCCACCTCTTCTGAACCCTCTTTGAGGAAGACGAAGAGGGCGAAGCAGGGTACTGCCCTAGGTCAACGGGCTGGTAAATCGAGTACCGACCCCAAAAGTAACGCGGCTTACAAAGATGCACTTTTAGTGCACCTAAAAGTAGCCGTGATTAACGGCCTAAACCCGCTAGGGAAACTTAGCGAGGCGGAAGCTGAAAAAATCAGGATGGAGCTAACGAATAAGCTCGTAGGGCAAATTTGTGGCGACATTCCTGGCACTAACACGCCGACACCAACCTTCTCTTCGATGGTTTATGTGGGGCAGATCCTAAAGATCACCTGCAATGATAACTCATCGTTGGATTGGCTGAAGGCGAACGTGGCGCTGCTTCCGCCCCTAGAAGGCGTGAAATTAAGCGTCGTAAAGGAAGTTGATCTTCCATCCATGTCGAGAGTCCAAATTTGGCTCCCGACGTATGACGTAGACCTCAAATCACAGGAGGATATTCTACGTGTATTGGCGGGCCAAAATAAACACCTGGATATCGCCAACTGGTGCCTCTTCCGCCACGAGAAGATCGACAAGTCTCAGGGACGTCTGTTGGTCTTCGGAGTTGCGAAGAAGGACGCCGAGTGGCTAAAGGCGAACGGAGGTAAAATCTGCTACCTCTTCAACACTTTAAAGGCCCGTGTCAGCAGATTGAAAGACCCCATGAAAGGGGACGAAGAAGCTGAGCTAGGGGAACAGGCTCAGCAGATGGAATCTGGAGAGGATCCGATTGCTGAAGAGGGCGACGCGACCATCGTGCACCTCGAAGCCGACCCTATGTCTCCAGTTGCAATGGAGACCTTGGACGAATCCATCCTGGACTCACCATCTCCAGGGGAGAACGAGAAGGTCCCGCAGGACACCTCTACACCGCAATGACGGACACAGGTGATGTACAAGGGGTTGGTGACCAGCTAAGGGTAGTTCAGTGCAACCTGCATCACAGCAGGGCTGCAACTGCTACCCTTTGCCGCCACCTCGATATGATGAACAATGTAATCGCACTGATCCAAGAACCTTGGGTTAATAAATCCAGGGTCTGCGGACTCAGTGGTTTAAGCGGTTCTATTTTCAGCTGTTCCAGCGACGAAAAAGTCCGAACTGCTATCTATGTACCTAAACATGTTCGGAGCTATGTGATGCCCCAGTTTACGGGCACCGATGTTACGACAATTAGGATACGTTTAACTGTAAACCGCAAGGAAACAGATATCATGATGGCATCCGTTTACCTCCCCATTGAGGACCAGCCTCCTTCCGTTGGATTGGTACGTCTGGTCGAAGCCGCCAGGGCAGGTAAATGGAATCTCGTCATCGGATGCGATTCAAACGCTCACTCAACGGCTTGGGGTAGTGCGAAGGATAATACTAGAGGTAAGACCCTTTTAGATTTTATATATAGCAGTAATCTAGACATACTTAATCGAGGCACAGAACCGACCTTTGTAACTGCTAAAGGTCAATCGGTTATCGATATTACTCTAGCCTCTATGGGTATCTCACAATCAATCCAAAACTGGCGAGTTTCCGACATTGTTTCAATGTCGGACCACAGATGGATAATCTTTGATCTTGGGAACATCAAGATCGGAACCAAACTGAGTCGCAATCCCAGAAGGACGGACGTGGATAAATTCAGGTCAACGTTATCTGGGTTATTGGTTAAACTCGGGTTACGGCAACCAGCTGATAGCTGCGAACCCTAACCAACATGCTTACACCCAGGGAAAGTCCACGCTGACGGCTCTTCACTCAGTGATCAGTTTTGTTAGCGGTGCACTGGACCTTAAAGAGTCCGCCCTGGGGGTTTTCATTGACGTTGAAGGCGCTTTTGATAAAACCACCTTCTCCAGAATCAACGAAGCTTTGTTAGAGCATGACGTCCCTCCGGCCCTTTGTGGCTGGATTGAGAGCACTCTAAGACAAAGAATCGTCAATTTGAGGGCTGGTCAGGCCACCCTTCAGGGGGCAGTTACTAGAGGCTGCCCGCAGGGGGGAGTATTATCTCCACTTTTGTGGAATCTCACCCTGGATAGCCTCATGAAACGCCTATATCTAGCCGGTTTTAAAACCACTGGCTATGCAGATGACCTGACAATCCTTATAAGAGGCAAGTACGTAAATGCACTCTTTGGAAGGATGCAGGAAGCACTCAATCTAATTGAGAAATGGTGTAACGAGCAATCTCTTTCTGTAAACCCCAAGAAGACGGAAATGATTCTTTTTACACGCATGCGCAACATAGGCAATCATAGACTGCCAATGCTTGCTAAAACTCCACTCACGCTATCTACAGAAGTTAAGTACTTGGGATTAACGATAGATAGTAAGTTAACGTGGAAATCCCACCTAGAAAATAGAGTAAATAAGGCTTGTGTCGCATTCGGCCAGTGCCGGAGGGCCGTTGGAAGGACTTGGGGTTTGTCCCCCACGATAGCCCTCTGGATTTACACGGCC
The DNA here is from genome assembly GCF_036711975.1 of Onthophagus taurus. Taxonomy (NCBI): domain Eukaryota; kingdom Metazoa; phylum Arthropoda; class Insecta; order Coleoptera; family Scarabaeidae; genus Onthophagus; species Onthophagus taurus. The sequence goes on along the minus strand of NC_091976.1, from coordinate 8,952,487 downwards.
GTAATTAGACCAATGCTGACGTATGGTGCGGTGGTTTGGTGGACTAGAACTTCAAAATCCATTGCCACCACCGCACTTAATAGAATACAGAGACTCGCGTGTTTGTATGTTACAGGTGCGCTGCGATCAACCCCCACCGCGGCCATGGAAGTCATGTTAAACTTACCACCACTAAACTTATACATTCAGGAAGTGGCGCTGGTAACCATGCTAAGACTACAATCAGTAGGAATTATGAAAGTTGGGGACGCTGGATGCAGTTCGACACTCTGGAGGGGAGCCGTTGTCGACATACCTTTACTCGAGTGTAAAACGGACTACATACCAGCCGAATATGTATTTTCAAAGAAGTACCTAACCTATAGCAGTGCCACAGCAGTAGATACACATAAAGATCTTAAGATCTACACTGATGGTTCGAGGAGACGGAATGGTGCAGGCGCTGGGGTCTTTTCTCATGACCTTCAGATACGACTCTCTGAACCTTTAGGAACAGGTACCACCGTCAAACAAGCGGAACTAACCGCTATTAAACTTGCCGCTGACTCTATTATTAATTCCAAGAAGAGGGGTAAGTGTTTTACTATTTTTACAGACAGTAGACAATCTGTTTTAGCACTAAGCAGAGTAGTTATAACCTCTGGGCTAGTTATGGATTGTCATATGGCATTGGAAGAGGCCGCGATACACAATCGCGTAGCTATCCAATGGATTAAAGGGCATTCTGGTTGCTCGGGTAACAACCACGCTGACAGGCTGGCCAAAAGAGCCGCCGGTAGAGCGCTTTGTGCACCCGAGCCGATAATCACCCCTTCCTTAGCTACTCATATTGAATTGATTAAGCGCTTCACTCACAAAAAGTTCTTGAACTGGTGGGATAGAGTTACGGGCTGTCACCTTGCTAAGGAATTGCTGAAATATCCGTCAGCAACAACAGCTCAGTTCTTTGTAGGGCTCGATAAATGTGCCCTTCGCATAGTTACAGGTCTCCTCACGGGGCACTGTAAGGTGAACAAGCACCTCTACAACATGAAGCTTGTTGATTCCCCTCTCTGTCGAGCCTGCGAGCAGGACGATGAGACGGTTAAACACATCTTGTGTGATTGCCCCTCTCTGACCGACCTCAGAATGAGGACCTTTGGAGAGGAATGGCCGACCACGGATGGCATCAGGAACACACCTCCGAGAGACATCCTAGCCTTTGGAAAATCCCTTGGCTGGTTGATGTGACCGGAGGGGGTGCGGGGAGGATGCACAAGGGGCCCAATGGGGCCTAGGTGCTGTGCGCGTTCACGCACACACTCCCACTTCCATACATACATACATACAAGCAGGGACCATTGAAAAAGAAAAAACAAAAGAGAAATGTGAAAACTCGCTTGGTTTAATGGTGTCAGGTGATGGAACTTGGCAAAAACGAGGTTTCAACTCCTTGCACGGTGTGTCGTCGGTTATTGGGTACTATTCGAAAAAGATTTTGGACATCGAAGTGGTATCTTCTTTTTGTAGAGAATGTACCCAATGGAAACCGAAAATGAATACACCGGAGTACGACTTATGGTACGACGAGCACGCCGATAAATGCAGCGCAAACCATACAGGCCCAGCAGATAATATGGAACCTGCAGCCATCGTTAAAATTTTTCAACGAGCCAAAGAATTACACGATGCTCAATACGCAAATTACATTGGCGACGGCGACTCAAAAACATTTAATAAGATTATTGAGAATGTTTCATATGAAGTAAAGAAGAAGGAGTGTGTCAACCACGTTCAAAAGAGAATGGGCACGCGGTTGCGAAATTGCAAAAAGTTAAATAAAGGACTCGGAGGTAAAGGAAAACTCACGGATGGGTTGATAAAAGATTTAACTCTATACTATGGACTCGCCATTCGACGCAACAGTGACTCACAGGACAATATGAAAAAAGCAATATGGGGCAGTTTTTACCATAAGTGCTCCACAGACGAGAATTCACAACACCATTACTGTCCGGAGGGCGTCGAATCGTGGTGTACTTCGCAAAAGGCTCGCGCGCTCGGTGCTCTTGACTCGTACAAACACAAAGCAGCACTACCACCAAATGTTGCGGAGGCCATCAAGCCAATTTATGAAGACCTTAGACGTGATGAGTTGCTCGAAAATACCACTACGTGGTATTTTATACGGTTCATAAGTGTGTTCATAAATGTTATATTAAATTTGTCACAATATATTACTTTTACAGAAAATTGAGAGTTAGCCCAATTGAGCCCCGAGCGCTTAAAACGAAGTGTATTGCGTGCAGATCATTTCAAATAAGAGGATTTTATACGGAGAAAGCTAAGCTCCACAGCTATTCCCATATCGTATACAGTGTGTCCCCGGATTGTGTAACCGTAAGGTATAATTGACGATAAATTTTTGAATTCAAATTCCATCTTTTGCAATTAATGTCTGGATGTCAAAAAACGAAATATAACCAAGTTTTACGTCAAAAGTCCTCAAAGTATCAAAGTTAACGCAAGAAGTTTGTTAACCGTTACAGGTAAAGTGTCTTTCTGAGCAATGTACAACAAAAGTTGATGGAAACTGAGAGAAAATTAAAGACTGCCAAATCTGCCTTAAAGAGTTTTATTCCAAGGGATGTTAGCAAATTGCCAACATTTGCGGGATCTCTTGTAGTAATGCAATTATATCACAAAAATCGTCAACCTTTCTGGAGATGAGAAGCAGACAGCGTGTTATTATAACATAAATCGCCATCAACATACCAGTTTCTTAGAAGAAAAGGCGTTATTTTACCATCGCCATCGGCTATTTATACTTGGCTCAGCAAATACACATTTTACCCAGGCCACAGCAAAATATTGTTTAGATTGTTAGCCTTGAAAATAGAAACCATTTCACAAAATGGCCCTCAAGAAATCGTTAGAGTTTTCAACAAGCAGAGGAATAATTGATGTATTTGTGGATCTGGGAGAACTGGGTCGCACATCGAAACATGCAAAACAAGCCTTAGTTTTCATATTACAGCAAGTATCATCGACCAAAACGTGAGCAGCAAATAGAATAAATTAATTAATCGGATTTTCGGTCAGCAGGATTAAAAGTAAAACAACATTTTTAAAATAGCTAATATTTCGATTGTTGATGACAATCTTCTTCAGAGCATTTTATTGCTAAAAGATTTTACAAAGAAAAAACGTAACTCGAAGTGGCGTAATATCTCAAAATTCGTCAAAAATTAATTGATCAAAAACATGTTAAAATTCAAAAACAATCAAAATTGAGCAATGAACCATTAAAAACTCGAAAAACTTAATAAAACAACGTGGAACAAATAGACGCAAGACGCACGGCCGTCAAATATAGAAAGGGAAACTTGTTTTTCGGAGTGAGAACACCAATCCCAAAATTCAAGATGTACAGTGTAAAACAAAAATTCATCAAACGTATGAACATAAAACAAATATGACAGCTTAAGGAATGATCTCATCAAACTACTGAAAAGGAAAGAAAAGAACACCAAAACTGAAGAGATTTCTAATTGGGAAGAAATTCAAACATTACGTAAGATTAAACATAAAATTAAAGTCAATTCACTGATTGTTACAAATGCTGATAAAAACGCCGGTTTAGTCATTTTAGACAAACCTTCATATATTTCAAAAACTTTAAAATTTTTTAATGAAAATAATTTTATTGAAATTAAGAAAAACCCAACATCTAGTTTTCACACTAAAACTAAAAAAGTAGTTAAATCAGCACAAGATTTCCTTAAGGAACATTTTGTTACTATGTTTAATTTTCTACCAATGAATCCAAAAACACCTTTGATTTATTCATTGATCAAATTACACAAAACTAACTTCCCAATTAGACCTATTATTTCTTCCATAGATTCAAGTACTTATAAAATTTCTAAATTTTTAATACAATTTTTCAAAAATATAATTCAATTTAAAGCAGATTTCGCTATAAACAATATATATGATTTAATTAACATAATTCAAAACACACAATTACCAAACAAATTCACTTTACTTTCCTTTGACGTAACAAATTTATACACTAATATACCAGTGTCCGAAACCTTGATTCTTTCTAAAAATATGATAAGTAACAAAATTAATCAGGTTGATGCAGAACATGTTTACAATTTACTGAAAATATCGATGTGGATCTGACAAAACGACGTAAGCGCCAAATCTAAAAAACTTGGGTTTTAGCGGTTTCGTGTAAATAGAAGTACGCTGCGTCGATTGGTACCGGTCTCATAAGCGACAAATTAAGCCGTGGCATTTTATTCACGATTAAATTTGCTTAAGCTCCAAATTAAGCCCCTAACCTCAAAATTCAGTGTTCATGCGTGGTCGTAACCGACAAGTTTAGTGATTTTGTGCTTACATTATTAAATAGGTAAGTGAGTATTTATGTTTATTATTTGCATTTGTTGTAACATCATTCTTTTTTAAAGACCCCAAACTTAATTATTATAGGAGTATACTGCATTTTTGTAAAGAAATTTCATAAAATTATAATATGTCGCTTAAGCACTTTACGCTAATAAAATCCAACCGCGTAACCGCCAGTGAAAGCATTTTGTTTTATGAGAGTTCTTGAATTGGTTAATGCGCTTGTTTGACCTTTTAAATGAATGTATTTTACGGTATAACAACATTGGGTCACACTAATCATTCAATTGAATAATAACACCTGCCTTGAAAATCCTCAATTTTATCACAAAAAACCTGTTAATAGCTGTTCATGTTTGTCGCTTACGCGGAAACATGGTATTAAAGGAGAAAGAAAACCAAGATAGCAATATTATTATTGTGGAAGACCCTAAAAATGCCACTGCAAAACAACAAAATATTCCCGAAGAACCTAATGCACCCGATGAGAACTGGATTGCAGAATCGTTTGAAAAAAATGATTTAATTTTCATAAACTTAAACAATGAAAATAAATGTGCGAATTTGAATGAATTAGCAGTCATGACAGAGCTACTTCCTGTCATGGATTTTGGAGATAATACTGTCTTAAATGTATTAATGAACCCTGAAGATAATACACAATCTAATGAAAACCTCAACGAGTGTGCTCGTCAGCGACTTGTAGTATACAGTAGCAGCTCTTCGGAATACGAATTTGAAACTGAAACTGGTCAACCGAAACAAGATGACAAACTCCCACAATCCTATGACTTCTCTTACGACCAGGCCTCCTGCGAGCCCTGTACCTCTCAGCAATCTCCCGACTCTTCTGACATATCTGACTCCCATCTTACTGATAACTTATCAGGTCTAAACTTTTCTAATGATAATGATTTAGCTGAAAAGCGGAAGCGAAAGAGGAGCGACTTGGGAAGTAAAGCGACAAATAAAAGAAGAAAATCTATTGGGAAACGTTACAAAGACTACAAAGGAAGAACAGTTCCCCCTAAAACAATGCTACCAAATCCATGTAAGGATAAAAAGTGTAGGAATAACTGCAATCTCTTTTCCGTTGAAGAGCGACAGGAGTTATTCAATAACTTTTGGAGAATGGGAAATGGCGTATCTCAAAAATCCTATATAAATGGATGCATAAAATTGGTTCCAGTGAAACGGAAAAGAACTCCAAATGAAAATTCAAGAAGATTATTAACATATGAACACCATTTTCTACGTGAACAAGTTCAAGAGAAAGTTTGTCAACAATTTTTCATTGCAACTTTAGGAATTACGCAGAGAATAATAAGAAACGCCATAGAGGGAAAATTTTCTGAAGTGAAAGACTTGAGAGGTAAGCATGAGCCATCACATAAAATTACCAAAGATCAGAAGTTGGACCTTGAAAATTTTATTAAAAGGTTACCAGCTGTTCCCTCGCATTATTGTAGAGGGTCTTCTTCTAAGTTGTATCTTCCTGCGGATATAAAAACGTTTAAAAATTTGTATACTATGTATACCAATGAAATTTCCGGCAAAGTTATTAGTAACTCTAGCTTCAAAAGAATTTTAAAAAAGGAGTACAATATAGGAATTCATGTCCCTAAGAATGACAAATGTGTCAATTGTGAGAGATATAAAAATCTACCCAAAAACTTAAGAACAGAAAAGGATGAAGCTGATTACCTTATCCATATAGAAAAAATAAATAAAGCGAAGCAATATTTTCTAAATAAACAAACCAAAATAGATGAGACCTCTATTGTGGCTAGCTTTGACCTACAAAAAGTGTTGACCACTCCCCATGGCACTAGTATGTTATTAGGCTTCTCTAGAAAATACGCCACATATAACTTTTGCATATACGAAAGTGGATCTTCCAATACATTTTGTTATGTATGGGGGGAAAATGATGGAAAACGAGGGGCAAATGAAATATGCACGCATCTGTTTTCATACTTATCTAATTTAGACTCTAATATAGCAACTGCGAAACAAAACATTCATCTTTTTTGTGATAACTGTCCAGGACAGAATAAAAATAAGCATATGATTAGCATGATCTCGTATTTTCTCAGCAAGTCAGAAAACATTAAAACAATCAGAATTACTTACTTGGTATCCGGGCATACATACATGCCAGTTGATAGTGTCCACGCAGTAATCGAACGAAGATCAAAGAAAATGTTCATTCAAGCTCCTTCAGAATGGCCGACAGTAATAAGAAATTCTCGAACGAAACCAAAGCCCTATAATGTGATTGTTACCAAATATGATGCAATTTTCGATTGGAAGAGCATAATTCCAAATAAAAAACTTAAAACGTCGTCCGGCATTGATATTAAAATATCTGATATAGTAGAAATACTTTTTGACAAGCGCTGTTCAAATAGTATTAAAATAAAGTACGCTTATGAGGAGGACGATGGAAATGCAGACGAAGTCCCCTTCCAGACTAAAAACTTGGGTAAAGCTGTCCCACAACGTGCCTACAACTCTGAATTGCCAATCAATAAAAACAAATATGATGATCTTACTGACCTGTGTAAAAAGTTTGTAATAGAGCCCCAATATCATCATGAATATTTTTCATTAAAAACGAAAGCTAATATCCCGGACATCTTACCTGACACTGATATTGAAGACTTCCAGCAGAACTGAATTTATTACCTTATTGTATTCGTGTCTATACCTACTTAAAATGTGATTTTTAGTTTAGTATTATTTATGTCACTAATGAATATTTTTATTTTTGTTGTTAAAAGAGTCATTTACAATTTTTATTTGTTTAAAAAAGTATTTTTTATTTTATGTTATTGCGTAGGTACATAAGAAAAAATTTTATATTTTTCTTACTTTGATTCTTACTATGTTACTGAATAAATATTCTTTTTTTCATATTAAGATCATAATTTGTATGATTTAGTTATTGATAGAGTATTCAAAAAATAATAACCATTGGCAGCACTGTGACTGTTACGCATCACTAAATCAATTGGCCTTAGTAAACACTTTGCTTAAGCAACGAAACATACAGGTGCGTAAGAGGCAACAAGTGATCAATGGAAAAAATTATCTACGACGTAAGTTTGACGTAAGTACCACTTTGATCACAATTTCATACAAAGTGAATGGCGTAACTACATGTATTTAAGACTTAAGCGCCATTTGTAATCTTAAAACGACTTAAGCGACATGAAAACCTTTTTTACTGGAAATCCAAGTATTTGTTGCTAACTTTGTTGTACTAGAACGGTTATGGTAGTTAAACAAAACATGAAAAATGTATTGGCGTTATAATTCAATTATAATTATACATAGCAATCATTTTTATTAAGTTACTGCAAAATTTGACAAATGGCGCTTACGTCGTTTTGTCAGATCCACATCGATATACACTGAACAAAATTTTTGTCAGTTTGACAATAAATTTTATAAATATAACGAAGGCTTACCTATGGGATCTCCTTTGAGCGGCCTTCTCTCGGATATTTTCTTTAATCATCTTGAAAATACAATTTTTGATACTAACAATCCTCTAAATAAGAACGTAACCCTTTGGCGTAGATATGTTGATGACGTATTAATTATTTGGAATAATGAGAATGATGTCTCTATTAATGAGTTTCATAATTACATCAATAATTTACATAGTAATATTAAATTCACTTTGGAATTATAAAGCGACAACCAACTAAATTTTTTAGATTTAACTCTCATTAAGAAAGGAGAATTAATTGAATTTAAAATTTATAGAAAACCCACACAAACTGACACTGTAATTCCTAATCTTTCTTTCCATCATAATTCTCATAAAGCTGCAGCTTTCAGAGCTTATATACACCACTATCTGAACAAGATAGAAATAATGAATTTAATATCATTAGATCTATAGCAATTAATAGTGGTTTCTCAATACCACAGATAAATTCTTTAATTAAAAAACTTCAGATAAAACATCAACTTAAAAATTCAACCACTTTACAACCACTCACACAAAATAATAATTTAATATATAGATCAATTAATTTCCCTGGTAATGTTGCTTATAATATCCAGAAGATTTTCCGTAAATACGATATTAATATTTTCTATAGAAACGTAAACACTTTACAGAAAAAACTATTCAACGCCAAAGACAAAATCAATTTAATAGATCAGAATGGTGTTTATAAATTAGAATGCAGTACTTGGTGAAACAGGTAGATCTATCAAAACTAGAATTAAAGAACACCAACATCATGATAATTCCAATTTTGGTAGACATATGTTAATGTTTAGACATGATCTTGACATACAAGAGGGTGTTACGTTGATACATAAACAGTACAAAGGTTTTAAACTTAGTTTATTAGAACAATACGAAATAGATAAGTTTAAGAATAACAACACAGATTTAGAATGCCTTAATGATCAGGTACTTTCTTTAAAAATCCCACTTTACTAATATTTAACCATTCCTTTCCCCCATAATGCAGAGGATTAATGCATCCGGTCCGCATGCATTTTTCGCACTTTTTGGGGTCCCAGCGGCCAATCCCCCTCCCCCCCTTTCCCCCCTTTTCCTTTTTCGAACCCCAATCCTTATACACCTCTTCCTATTTTTTATATTTTAAAGTTCCCATTTCAAGATCCAACATCCCTATTAACTCCACTATAATAGTTCATAACTATGAAATATTATATAAAAATCATAAATTTTTAATTACATTTAACTACAGAAAATTTATTTTCATGTTAGTCCTTGATAGTTTGATTTAAATGAGTTTTCAAAATATTTTCCAGTTTGAATTTAAATTTAAAATGCGTCACCAAATATTTTTGTACATGCGTATTATATATTGTTCTCTTACGAAGAAAAATTAAAAAAGAAAAACCTGAACTCAGATCATCTTGTAACATCTGCCACAAAAGACGTCCATGCGGAGTTAAATCTTTAAAGATTTTAAAAAAAATTTTGCGTTTATTTTAAGTAAATTATGTGACAATAATAATTTAATTTGTTCACCGCTTTATGTTTTCGATGTTAATTTCCTGTAAAATTCATTACTGCAACTATTTTTTAAAAAACTTTTTATTGTTAATTCACATATTTAAATTTCACTTATTGATTAAAAATTGTTAATTCTTGTTTGTAGTTGTCTCTGATGATGGCTTTTTGCCGAAACTAGTTAGACAACAAAAATATAAATAAACCAGTAAAAGTACAACAAAATTCGAAATTTTTTCTATCACATAAAACAAATAATTAGTTTAATTTATAATGAATTTCTTAATCTTTATCTTTACTTAATTTAACTGTAATTAATTAATACAAATCTAATTAAAGAAACTAAAAAAATATATCACTGGAGAAAGTTGAGGTGTTATTAGGACTAGAACCTTGTAAGTTGGCTGAATTGTTGTGGTTAAACCTATCTACGGCAAACAAATAAGCATAAATGTTGCTAAGGTTCTGACTATCTGTTTTAAAATTTATAGCATTCTGTGTATAATTGATGTGTACCATCTTCAAGAACAGTCATGATAATTACTTTCTGAATCCCAGATTTTTACATCCAGAAAATCAAATTCATGTTTTGGAGTGCGGCAAAACGTGCTGGGATAAAGCATTACTATACTTTTTTAGTCTGCAGTCGCTTGCATGTTTTGAGATTCTACACTTCAACCACTGACTGGTCTGACCAACATACTTTCCATCACAACCCCTGCATGAAACACAATAAATCAATTTGGATCTAAAATTATCATCAGTATTATGCTTAAGTTTAGTAAAATGGTTTTCTAATCTGTTATCACAACAGTCAATGATCCTTATGTTATCAATATATTTTAACGTTTTTTTTAACTGGTCACTTAACCTTCCTATGTATGGAAGCTTTTTATAAGTGAAACGCTTTGTATTAATTAATTCAGGATTACTTAAACTGATCTGGTTGATATTATTGTGTGAATACGTTGAAAACAAAAGTTTGTTGACCAATTTACGAGGATAACCATTGTTGACAAAATTTGTTCTAAGAAAATTGAGATTTTGTTGTAAAAACTGATTATCACAGATACGGTGGAAATTTTATGTTTTAAATTGTGACTTGAGAAATAATTCAAATAGCGTCCCGAGTACGTTGGTTTGACAAACCAGTCAAATTGAATGATGTTATTTTCGTTTCTTATCATTTTCGTGTCTAGGAAAGAAATACAGTTGTCTTTTTCGATCTCAATTGTGAACCGAATGCTCGGATGAAAACTGTTAAACAAATTCAACGTTGAATCTATATCATCTTTATGTATTCCAATGATCAAATCATGAACATACTTTTTGATAAAACTGATGCGAAAATCCGAGTTGTTATTAACCAAAATCTCATCCAACGCGAAATCCATCATCATCAGAGCCAGAACCGGCGATATTTTAGAGTCCATAGGGGTGCCCTCTATTTGATGGTAAATTACATTATCAAAGGTGAAAATTGAAGTATCAAAGATAAATTTCAAGCCAAGCAAAAAGGTGTCTTTGTCCCAGGAACAATGATTAGCAATTAAATGCCATTTTTCCTCAACAATTCTGTCAACCAAATCCAACGGAATGACAGTAAAAAGGCTAACAAGATCTAAAGATATTAAAATATGATCCCGAGGAAGGCTATAGCCCCTAAATTTATCCACAAATTGAAAGGTGTTGGTAATGTTGTAGTTAGTTCTATCTGAAGAAGGTTGTAATCAACAATTGAAATATTAGCTATTTGAAAAAAGTTGTTTTACTTTTAATCCTGCTGACCAAAGATCCGATTAATTAATTTTTTCTATTAGACAATTTAAGCAAGACTACCTTTTTTGTGTGGAATTGAAAGCTCTTTCAGGTTTGTGGTTTTAACTCACCATACCTCAACTGACAAAATAGTCATTTCTAGATTTATCGAACGAGCAGTATGTATCTAACGCCCTCTACGAGCAATAGCAAAAGAAGTCTCAAATTCTTATTTCAAATGCTCGAAAACATAAACTACCAAATTTTATGTTAATAGTACAAACAGTTTCAAAATTATCAAGAAATTTCGAAATAAAAATTTAACTTTCAACACCCTGTTGAAATTGTGGATTGAATCGTCATATGCATTTTTCAGCATATTGATTATCACCCCTAGCAGGTAGTAGTAGAAGGGCGTATTTATTATTTTTGGGGTATTAAATCGATATTTTCGTATATTTCCCAACATCCCAGCTCAACTTTAAAAATTTGTACATAATAGAATAGATGAAAAATTGTAATGCAATTTTCACCAAGTACCAATTAAAGTATGTACTTTTCAATAAAGGAGTCCGTTTCAAAATATTGTTTTTAGCTTTTGAGATATAAACTTATGAGTACAATCGCAATTGCTGGTAATTATTGTAATTTCCTTACTTAAATTTAAGAATTTGTGAATAATAGAAAATAATAATAGAATATAGGGCATAATAAGAAAATTTATTTATACTTTTCACCAATTAATTATCAACTATCACATCCACTTTTCAATAGTTTTATCAGACTCACTAACAATAGAGAGAACAGTTCGGGTGGTTTGCGACGTTTGCTCATTATCTTTTCGCTTAAAGTTGTTAATTAAATTTATTGTGCAGTGTATATCTCTTAGACGTTGGATTTATTGTAAGAATTAGATTTTTTTTTTGTTTTTCGTTTAATTTAATTTTTTTAAACGGTTCAAGTGAATAAACTTTGTTGTATAATTTTAAACCCAGAGTTATTTAATTGAAGTAATAAACTTATTCAAAACGATTATTTAACAAAACCTTTCTTTTCAAGCTTTATCAAACATATATTGTTATAAAATTAATTATAATAAAATGGTAGTACATACTAAACCGAAACAATTTTTTGTGACGTGTCACACAATTAGTCAGACTGGTATGCTTTTAACTAGCAATTTTAGCAATTCTTGTGTTTCTTGAAAGGCGTGAGTGCAATAGTATTGTCAAAAAGGTAATATTAGAGTTTTTTTACTTTCAAATTTTTAATCCATAATAGCATGTCGGAAAAGCAAACAAAAAAACGGAAGGTTGCGGATGAGCACAGGCATTTTCAAGAAAAGCGGAAATTCGATAATTTTTTCAGTTCGTCAAAGATAAAGCTGTATGCTTAATATGCTCAGAGACTGTGTCGACATTAAAAGAATATAACATAAAAAGGCATTACGACACAAAACATGAACAACAATATGAAAACTTAACAGGACAACTCCGGATAGATAAGTTTAATCAAATGGAGAAAAACTTGGGAAAACAACAGGCTATTTTTTAAAATCAAGCTATTTTATCAAATATGGCAGTAAAGGCCAATTTTTTTGTCAGTCAAATACTGGAAAAAAATGAAACCCTTTGCGGATGGAGAGATAAAAGAATGTTTGACTGAATAGCATTTCCTGACAAAATAAATATTATTTCAAACATTAGTTTATCAAAATTCACTATTGCAAGGAGAATTGAAGACTTGTCCGAGAACATAGCAACAACACTTCGTGAACGCATTGCAAAATTCGAATACTGTTCTTTGGCACTTGATGAGAGTTACGATATTAGCGATACAGCACAACTGGCTATATTTTTACGTGGTATTGAGACCAAATTTAATATTACTGAAGAATTGTGTTCACTGATTCCAATGAAAGGAACTACAACCCGCAAAGACCTGTACGATGAACTAAACTCTGTGTTGGAAAATTTTTCAATTTTATTAGTAAGGTTATTGGTATATCGACAGATGTAGCACGAGCAATGTCAAGAGAAATATTCGTTAACCAATGCATAATTCACCAGGAAAATTTATGTGCGAAAAGATTGAGTTTGCCAAAGGTCATAGTACTACTAATTAAAGTAATCAATTTTAAAAAAGTCGCGCGCGTTAAATCACCGTGAATTTAAAGAATTCCTGAAAGATTTAGAAACTGAATATGGCGATGTGGATTTTAATACTGAAGTACGTTGGCTTAGTAGAGGTGCAATGTCAAAAAGAGTATACAATTTAAAAAGCGAAATACAATCGTTCTTGGATATGAACAGTGCGATTTTGGGTTTCTTATCGACATGACTCAGCATCTCAATGATGTTAATGTGGAACTTCAAGGCAAAGGACAGTTTATTCACAATTTGTATGACAAAATTCAGGGCTTTGAGCGCAAATTTAAATTGTGGAAATAGCATCTTTTGCAGAATAATGTGTCTCACTTTCCACATTTAGAAAAAGAAAACGTTACTACTTCTCAAAAATACGCACAATATATAGACATTTTAATCAACGAATTTCAATTACGATTCCAAATGTTCAAAACTAAGAAGACAGCGGTTTCCATGAAAATGTTTTCCTCGCCATTTAATATCGATGTGGATACAATTCCCGAAGGCTGTCGAATGGAAGTGGTTGACATGCAGAATAATACCGATTTAAAAAATGTATTTTTCTCAGTAAACATCGAAAATTTTTATAAATCTTATGTCAGCCCTGAGAAATTGACGCTTTTGACGAAAAATGCAAACCAAATGATGTCTCTGTTCGGAAGTACGTATGTTTGCGAACAATTATTTTCAACGATGAAATTAATTAAAATTGACCATCGATCGAGAATGAGTGATGCATGATTAGAAAGCTGCGTACGTGTAGCTACCTCATCGATTCCGGCTAATATTGATCAGCTTGTATCGAAAAAACAGTACCAAATTTCTCATTAAAAATTTCAAGTAAATTCGTTTTTCTGTTCTTTTCTTATTTGTTTTTATTTTGCATTAAAATTTATATATGAAATCTTTACTTTTTTTAAAATTCTATATTTTTTTATCCTAATGTTTATTATAAATAAAGTTTTGTAAATTATTAATAAGTGTTACTTGATGTGCGGCCCGCCAAAAAATTTTAAAATTTAAATTGGCCCGTTGATTAAGAAGGTTGCTCACCCCTGGTTTACGGTATCATAACTTTCTTAGGGAAAGGTTACCGAATAAAGACCTCTGACATTTTCCGATATACATATGTTAGGTTTTTAAAATATAAAAGTCATTCACGTTTAATTTGAAACATTTAATCAACTGTCAATAATACTGTTAAATACAAAACGGTAAAAACATCGTTGCGTCGCCTGGCACGACTTAACACGTCTATCTTACCCAACTGCTCAAGTTGCCCCGGTCGGTTCGACTTATTGGGGTAATATATGTAGATGGCTCTGGATGTCGAAACCGCTAACATATATGTATAGAGATACATAAACACTATTAAAAATGATGTAATTGATAAAGAAACTAAGTAATGAAAAATTAATCTAAAGAAATTTAGTCATCGGTTCAAATAAAGAAACTGATTATCTAAATTGGATCACTTGCTTTTTTAACGTAAATCAAATACAAAATGTTTCCTTGGCCTTAGTGAAATAAGTTTATAGATGGCCAAAAAATGCTACTTCTAAAGATTGCAAACGGTGTGTAGTAAACTGGCAATTAAAGTAATATTATATATGGAATAAGTTAGATGGAGTTTTTTTGATCGCAAAAATTGACAAATATGATAAGGTTATTGGGTGTAGCGATCGGTTTCTTGGTGGACCGTTGAAATGTTCCGCAATCGTGCCGCTTATCAACTAACCTGTAAGTTTCTTCCTTTTTATGTAAGCCATTGCTAGTTTGAGTGTTAATTTTGATACATTTGTTAGTTTTTTGCCTGTAGAAGAAACAATTAGTGTCGAAATATAGCAAAGAAAAAAAAAAAAATTTAGTTCTCTTTTTTTGGTATACCGATCGCTACACCCAATAACCTTATCATATTTGTCATATAATATGATCATCAAGCACGAATTATACGCAGAAATACTTTGCTATCCTTGCTGTAGTTTACATACAGTGCTAGCGTAAAGTAACCCCCCCCCTGTTTAACTTCTGAACAGATTGAGATATCAATATGAACAAAAAAACGTCAGTTTCTATATTTTATCAGCACAAATATTTTCTTATGGAAAATTTTGGTATCACTTTTAGTTTTTCCGGAAAATGGAACAGCTTTGTTTTTTTAAATGGAACACCCAGTATATTATGGTATCTTTCGAAAGAATAAAACAATACGAATTCAACGATACCTCACAATCAAATATCGGTTTATTAGGTTTTTACATAAAAATTAAACAAAATGCGGAATTTCGCCGGAAAAACCAACGTATCTTCGTTGACTACCTGTCGAGATACAATGGGCCAGATAAATGGTGGACGGTCAGTTAAAGGTCGGTCTACGCTCGGATTAAGCAGGGTTAAAATCAGCAATTCTTTTAGAATGTTTTTATGAAACAATCAATACAAGAAAAGGATAAAAAAAAATTGTCATAACAACAATTTTAAAGTTTGTAGGTACTTTGAAATTTTGTATTTAAGGCAGCATGCAAATATTTTCCTTCATTTCTATCTTTGAATTCTACCCGACCAAGTATAACCAAAGAAAGGCGAGATCAAAATGGCTAGAAGGAGTTTAGAGCACAATATCGAAGCAATTTTAATATTCGCTCGTGCTGACAGAAATCTACATGAAACAGGGCGACAATTTAAGGAACGATTTCCTGAACATCCAATTAGTCGAAAATATTTAAGAGAGCTTGTGAATAAGTTTTTCGAAACTGGAAGCGTCGAAGACCGCAAAAGAACTGGTCGTCAGATATTAACAGAAGTATTTAATGTGCCCATGATGTCGTCTGCTGCTATCGCATCAACGTGTGATGTGTTAAATATTTCCGTGTCGTTGTTGGAAGACGTGGAAATACTTAAAGAAGAATAAATATCATCCATTTTAAATAAAAATGCTTCATGAATTAACAGAAGATGACCCTGATATAGAAGAACAGAATTTTGTGAGCTAATGACAAATATGGTTGAACGAAATCGATTATACTTGAAACATATTTGTTTCAGTGATGAATGTACTTTCTTTTTGGGTGGAAAATTGCATCGGCGTGATGTTAATCCACATGAATATCGTGACGTTATCACTCAATTTCATTAGAAAGTAAATGTTTTTTTTTCAAGACTTTTGCAAATTGTACAACAGAATTCTGACGATTTTGAAATGGAACTAGTGTTTCATCAAGACGGAGCACCTCCACATTATGCGCCAATGGTACGAAATTATCTTGATAAAAATTTTAATGGACAACAAGATCACCAGATCTGACACCTTTAGATTTCTTTTTATGGGGTTATTTAAAATCCAAGGTATATGAAATTCCGTTGGGTAGTATTGAGGATTTAAAACAAAAAATTATTGACGTCTGCCAAAATATTGATCACATGTTAAGCCGTGTGAGAGAGGAAACACTACAAAGATGGTACCACTGCCTAGAAGTTCAAGGTAATCATATCGAACAATTTACTTAATATTTGATTCTTAATAAATAAAAAATTCTTTTATTATTCAATAACAACACTAAGCAAATTTTTCAACCGTTACCTATACTAGCAAAATCTTTAATAAGAAAATTTCATTTCTTATATTGACTTTTTTTCTTTATAAATATTTTTTGATAAAATATGATTAATTCATAAATTTAATATACTTCCAAACAACTTTTATTTCATTTCTAAAAAAAATAAGTAATTGAACTTGCAATTTTAAATCCGTCTTAGCTCGAGCGTATACCGACCGTCCACCATTTACCTGGCCGATTGCATTTCGACAGGTAGTCGACGAAGATACGTTGGTTTTTCCGGCAAAATTCCGCATTTTGTTTAATTTTTATGCGAAAAACTAATAAACCGATATTTGATTGTGAGGTACCGTTGGATTCGTATTGTTTTCATCTTTCGGAAGATACCATAATATACTGGGTGTTCCATTTAAAAAAACAAAGTTAATCTATTTTCCGGAAAAACTAAAAGTGATGGCAAAATTTTCCATAAGAAAATATTTGTGCTGATAAAATATAGAAACTGACGTTTTTTTGTTCATAGTGATATCTCAATTTGTTCGGAAGTTAAACAGGGGGGGGGTTACTTTACGCTAGCACTGTACTTGTGCTAATGCTTGAGCCAGTCATCAATGTTAAATTTTTGTCTCTTAAAAATTATATTGTAATTACATATTGTTGGTATGTAAGTGTAGTCACAGAAGTCACAGAAGCGAATTAGTTAAAAATCTTGGCCAAAAAGATATTTTTGTCAATTTTTTACTTCAAAATTATTGGAAATTAAAAAATATCTATACAATTAATAAGGATGAAGTATTTTATGATATACTGCGATTTTATTTAATTGTATCTACCTATATTTTTATATACAAAGGCTGGTCCGTTACTAATGGGATACAGAGGAACAGTGAATTCCTTACATTAAATTATTACGATTTAACCCAATTTATGTTAGTCCAATTGTTAATAATAACGAAAATACAGATGATTAAAGTTAATATTTTATTTTCGCTTTTCTCTAATATTTCGTTTTCTCTTGCAATATGACCATGAAAATTGGTACATTACCATTTTTTAAGACAATAAATAATAATTTGGTATTAGTTTTGAGAAGTAATTCAAATAGCGTCCCGAGTACGTTGGTTTGACAAACCAGTCAAATTGAATGATGTTATTTTCATTTCTTATCATTTTCGTGTCTAAGAAAGAAATACAGTTTTCTTTTTCGATCTCAATTGAGAACTGAATGCTCGGATGAAAACTATTAAACAAATTCTACGTTGAATCTATATCATCTTTATGTATTCCAATGATCAAATCATCAACATACTTTTTGATAAAACTCCGAAAATTTGCGAAAATCCGAGTTGTTATTAACCAAAATCTCATCCAACGCGAAATCCGTCACCATCAGAGACAGAACCGGCGATATTTTCGAGCCCATAGGTGTGCCCTCTATTTGATGGTAAATTACATTATCAACGGTGAAAATTGAACTATCAAAGATAAATTTCAAGCCAAGCAAAAAGGTGTCTGTCCCATGAACAATGATCAGCAATTAAATGCCATTTTTCCTCCACAATTCTGTCAACCAAATCCAACGGAATGACAGTAATAAAATTCTCTGAAGAAGATTGTAATCAATAATCGAAATATTAGCTATTTTAAAAAAATTGTTTTATTTTTAATCCTGCTGACCGAAAATCCGATTAATTAATTTTTTCTATTAGTTTTCATAGTCAAAGACTTATAGTCTTCTTAGAAAATACATATAAGTTTCTAGCTTAGCCACAATGGTGTACGAGCAGAACAACTGCAGTTAATACTAGAAACCACTCTTTAGAAGTTGACGATACTTTGTCTAAAACCTATCGGCATTGTGTGCGATCAATACACGACCAACCAAAAACTATTTACAAGCTTGGGTGTCACTGTAAATAAGCCGTGCTTTACAATTGAAGATTCTAAATATATTGCCTTGTTTTTTTGTTATTGAATTAATTAAAGGTTTGTGATCAGTGAAAACAACGAATTGATTTCCATGCAGAAAATGTTTAAAGAACTTTATCGGGGAATAAATCGCTAAAAGTTCTCTGTTAAAAGTAGAATAATTAATCTGGCATGGAGTTAATTTTTTAGAAAAGAAAGCTAAAGGTCGTATTTCGTTGTCTGAAGTTTGAGCAAGAACTGCTCCCATGGCACTATTTGAGGCATCCGTTGTTGAAGAAAGCATAGCTTGGGGTGATGGATGAGCAAGGATGGCAGATTTAGCTAGTTCATTCTTAGATGTTGTAAAAGAAATGTCGTGTTCAGTCGACCATGTTGATATTAATTTCTTTTTTTGGAATATAGGGTATTCGATAAATTATATAGAGGACCCAATATATTGGAAATGTTAGGAATGAACCTATGATAGAAATTTATCATTCCTAAAAACCTTTGCAATTGTTTCAATGTTGTTGGAGTTGGAAACTCCGAAATTGCGGTAATCCTGGACTGAGAAGGTCGGATTCCTTCGGCAGAAATTTGATGACTTAGAAAATTTAGAGAAGTTACACCAAATACACATTTCGAAGGTTGATTGTTCTAAATGTTTGTAATGCTCTTCCTCGCTTTCACTGGCAACGAGGATGTCGTCCAGGTAAACAAAGAGGAAATGCAGCCCAGAAAGCACTTCGTTAATAAATCTTTGGAAAGTTTGAGCTGCATTCCTCAGACCAAAAGGCATTCGAGTAAATTCGAATAAACCGAAAGGTGTTGTTATTGCGGTTTTGGGGATGTCTTCTTCTTCTATAGGTATCTGATGATAAGCCCTCACCAAGTCTATTTTTGAAAAAATTTTACATCCATGTAAATGGAGGTTAAAATCTTGAATATGTGGTAAGGGGTACCGGTCAGGGACTGTGACATTATTCAAGTGTCGGTAATCGCCACATGGTCGCCAATCGTCAGCGTCTTTTTTCGGAACCATGTGTAAAGCGGATGCCGTAGAGGAAGAAGAGGGCCTGCAAATTCTAATAGAAACCATGTACTCGAATTCTTTTTTGGCAATATTGTATTTTTGTGAATCTAATCTCCTGGGACGACAAAAAGGAAGGTGTAAATTTGTTATAATCTTGTGAGTGGTTGTGTGTTGAACAGGTGTTGAAAAATCTGGTGTAGATGTCAAGTTTGGGTATGAGTTGAGAAGTTTTGTATATGCAGTTTCAATAGAAAAGGGGGGTTGGTGTATTAGTATAGACAATAGAACCGATTGAAAATAATTTTGTTGTTGAATCAACTAATCGCTTGTTTTTAATATCAACTAAAAGATTGAATTTATGAAGGAAATCAGCGCCAATGATTGGGTTTTTAACATTGGCGATGGTAAAAATGAAAGGAAAATTCCTTCTTAGATTTAATGAAACTGTTAGTTGTTTTTTGCCGTAGGTTTTAATTGTTGTACCGTTGGCAGCGGAAAGCGAAGAGATGGTATCTTGTTTTCGATTTGAATAAAATTTAAAAGGTAATACAGAAACATCGGCTCCAGTGTCAATTAAAAAATTTAGATTATTTTGGTTGTCGAAAATGAAAAGACGCGAACTTGTAGGATTGATCGAAAATTGGGATTCCCATTTTGGCGAAATTTTGAATTTGGAAAAAGATGGTTTTCTATTGAAACTGGGTATTAGTTTTTTTGGTGGGACAAATTATTTGTTTTATTGTTGAACCATATTTTGTCCGCAATTGACAAAAGGTCAGCAACATCATTTTTGCCAGAAGATAACAAAGCAACTGACATCACCTTCGGAATTCTTTTTTGCCAAAGCCTCAATAGCAATTCTCTGCTGACTACCTGTGAACCGCCGGCAGTAGTCAACATTGATCTATAAAATTCTGACGGCTTTTGATCACCCATTTGAGAATTTGACAGTAAGTCATCGAGACGTCTTTCTTCACTCAAAGAAAGTCTGTCAATCAAAATTTTTTTGAATGGCAAATACAAATTATCTACCGGGGGATTTTGAATAACGCCTAAAATTAATGTGATGACATCGTTTGGTAGATGAGTTAGAACTAAATGATATTTTGTTTTATCGTTTTGCAGCCGTGACAAAACGAATTGTGATTCAATAATCGTAAACCACACTGCTGGATTTGAAGTCCAAAAAGGCGGTAAAGTTAATTTCGTAGTAATGTCCATTCAAAATTGTCGCCGATGGTAGCATCCACCATTGTAAAAAATTATATTAATAATGAAAATAAAACTGTTGGATGTCAAATATGACAATTGATAAAGAATATAGAATGTAATTCGCTGCTTTTTTGTTTAAATTTTCTTAGTTAAGAAAGAATAACTAAAGCCTTACACAAACCGTCCTTCACAAATCCAAAGGAAAAATATAACGGGTCGCTAGTAGGGGCTGCAAAGCAGTTTTCTAACGCAGTAGTAGCAGCGAAGGGATTGGGACAACTTGATTGGGGCAACTGGTTGTTAATGGTCGGGTTATAGGGTTGGACTCAGGTTGGTTTTTGCTGCAGGTTCAAAAAACTTCGTTCAGGGTCACCAATAAAGAGTTGTAGTAATTTTAATAAATATTACAACGAATTTACAAAGATTTTAATAATAATAAGTTATAATTTCTATATGAAGGTGGGCAGTGTACGCTACAAAAACAATTAAAAAAATAAAAAATCATGCGTTAAAAACAAAATGAGATATTGCAGTAAAATAAGTTAAGTGTAAAAAAATTTTATCTGGTTTTCATCGCTTTGTAGATCGTAGCGGATATGTGCTGCGGAGCGACCGGTATTCATAAAAGTTCCTAGCGAACAAGTTGCTCGTGCCGAAATTGTATTAATTTAAACCTTGTTATAGACGGAAAATTACCTTTTACTAGGCACATCAGCATTAGAAAGCTTTTAGCGTATTGAAGGGTATATTTCCTTCTAGAACTTTACTCACGCAGGGTAAAACCGTATCGAAATAATGGAGCCGCAATATTCTATAATACTGGTGCCCATTATGTATATACATAATATAGAGGGTGTATATTTATAGAAGGCAAAGTTAAACTACATATGAATTTTTTTTCTTTTCATGACAACTTACACAAATACTCAGTACATTGATAACAATGCTTTTATAATGTTTCATAACATACAAATTTAAAGCTTAAAATTCAATTCACATTTCACTTTTCATATAATTCATTTTTCAATTTTTTAATACAATTTCCTACTTGCAAGTTTCAAAATTTCAAACCTAACCATATCTCTTTCTTCAATATACTGCGTACTTTGGCTGATACAAGAATTTTTCTTGTTTCGCATAACTTGCTTGTTGAGTTTTCATTTCATTTTTAACAACGACGTAGTTCAACCATTTTTAATTTGTAATGTGTTCTTTATAAATTTAAAGTTTATATGGTATTTGTAATATATTTCGGAATTATAAAATGTTTTTCAACATGATCTGTCAATCTTAAAAATATTTTTTGAAGAGCTGGATGTAACTTTTAACGAGTAAGTAATTAATATTAAAATTCATTCATTATTGTTAACTTTTGAATCGTTTAAGTTTGGATTAAAACAATATTGTAAAACAAATATTTTTCACTGTAGAGTCTCTAAAGATGCTTGTAAGGCGAAACTAGTCAGACGAATTATAAATAAAATTTATTCAACCAGTTAAAGTACATTGAAACTTTTCTTTTCTCTTGACCATTCATTTCTCCACTGGTAACATGGATTATATCAATTTTAAGTCATACATGATATATGGTTATATGAAACTATAACACAACAATTTTTATTGTATTAAAAAAAATACATAATTACTCGCATTCTATTTAAACTTAAGCAGGAGATTTTTTTCTTTAATCCCGTTAACACCTCGAACAATAAATTTATTTCCAGGATATGATTAAGGACTATTGAAACGACAATTATTTTTTCATACAATATGAAACATATGAACATATGAAAAAATAATTGTCGGTTCAATAGTCCTCAATCCTATCCTGGTAAAAAATTTATTGTTCGAGATTCTATTTAAAATACATCACTAACTTTTAATAATGTTTAGTACTTGAAATTAAAATGTTATTCATCATATTTCTATCAAGTTGAAGTGGTGATTATCTGAAACTTCATTTTATTTGATATCACTGAAAGTAGTTGAGGAAAGGTGTAAACATTTTTATCAAAACTTATCGATGTAGTGATGTTACGCTTATTTATTGTAATTTTCGCCCTTGCCACACTGGCACAATGCTAATTCAATACGAACATGTGGGATAATCGGGATACGATTGTGCATCTGTTCGAATGGATGTTTTTAGACGTCGCAGATGAATACGAGCGGTTTTTGCAACGTAAAGGTTCTGGGGGTGTACAGGTAGAAATAAAGAAACGTCGATGTGCAATAAATAAAAGTTATTTATTCTCTATTTAATTTTTTAGTTGTCTCCTGTAAGCGAAAATAGACCATGGTGGGAACGTAGTTAACTAGTAGTTATATGATTCGACCTATTTTAATTCTGATTGTGTCATTTATGCCAGGTTGATGCCAGATTATAATATCGCAGGATATAATAATATAACAAAATATATATATACAGGGTGTTTCGGTTACTCGGGGAACAAATGTAACCACATGTACTAGAGTGAAAATGATGACGATTCATGTAAAAAAAATTTGTAAAAGTAATCATATTGCAAAGATACAGGCCATCAAAGTTAGGAAATTTTAACACGTTTCTCTAAATATCTTAAACACTATTTATGGTAAAGCGTTGAAATTTGGTACAGTGTAAACTAATATCACGTAAAATCATTAGGCAATTTTTGAGTTGGAACTAAATTTACTATTAGAAACTGCAAAAATAAATGTAGGGTTATGATAGAATAAAAAAGTTCTGAGCAAACAAACTTTAGGAACAGCCTGTATAGCAATGTTCCCGAGGACCGAACCAACTAATAAATTGCCTAACGATTTTACATCACATTGATTTATACTGTACCAAATTTCAGCGCTTTACTGTAAATAGTGTTTAAGACATTTGGAAAAATGTGTTAAACTTTCCTAACTTTGATGGCCTGTATCTTTGAAATTTGAAGACTTTTACTAATTTTTTTTTTACATGAATCGTCATCATTTTCACTCGAGTATATGTGACTAAATTTGTTCCCGGAGTCACCGAAACATCCTGTATATACAATAATATGAATATACAGTATGTCCCCGGATCGAGTTACAAAGAGGAAAAAAAGTTTTGTTACTGATTTTTCAAACTTATCTCAGCATAAATAATGCGTCGGATATGTTCAAACTACTAAATCGCATGAATTTTATACTCTAACTATAAAAGCTAACTAATTATTCCAATTTTTATGTAAAAATTGGACTTTTTTCCAAATTGAAAATTGAAATTGAAGTTCAATTTATGATATGTAACGATAGAAACCATAAAACTTACAACTTATGTTGGTGAGATTAAGTCTTTTCATGCGATGTTAACCGTGAAAGAGAGAATTTATTTAGTACTGTGCTATGGTACTAGTGAATCATGTTTTCGTGTAGTTATACAAAAATTCCAGCAAAAATATCCGGACACAAGAATATTTCATGCGGGGCTCGCAAACTGATGAAAAAAAATGTGGAAACGGGTTCTGTATTATCCATAAAGAGGCAGACAAAGAAACTAAATGAAGAAGACGCTGCTTTTCAGATAGCTTTTCAACAAATGATATTGTTTCTTCCCAACATTGTTGTTAATGGAGCGATGTAAATCCAATTACCCTTAAATTTTATACGGTCAATGTACTTTCAGCAAGACAGTTGCCCAGCTTACCATTCACACATTGTGTCAAATGGTTAAATTTACAATTTCGTCAAAAATGGATTGAACGAAATGGTCCTATTTGGTGGCCAGCACGCAGTTCTGATTTTACAATTATGAATTTTTATTTTTGGGGATGATTGAAACAAATTGTTTACAGTGAACCATTATAAGATGATGCAGAACTATTAAAACTAAGAATAATTAAAGCGATAGAATCTCTACCACTGGCGGAAATTCGTACTTCTTATAAAGAATTTAGAACTCGTCTTCAAATGTGTGCCGAATTGGGAGGGAATTTGTTTGAATGAGGATTTGTTCACTTACAAATAAATAATATTTATTACTTACATAGTGTGTTATTACATAAATTTACATTTAAAATATTTTATTCAATTAGCCATATTTTAATTTGATTTGTCCTTATATTTTTCACTAACATAAGTTGTAACTTTTATGGTTTCTATGGTTACATATTGTAAATTGAACTTGAAAAATTTGAAATTTAGGAAAAGTATAATTTTTACATACAAATGGGGTTAATTAGTTAACTTCTATAGTTAGAATATAAAGTTCGTTTAGTGGTTTGAACATATCCGACGCATTATTTATGATGAGATAAGTTTGAAAAATCAATAATAAATTTTTTTTCCTCTTTGTAACTCGATCCGGGGACATACTGTATATTGTTTTTATATTAATTATAATTATTATTTTTTGTCTTAATTTTTTTCTTCACGCATTTGTTTCAATTTACAAAACCTTCTCTTGGCATAAAAATGAAATAATGTTATTCCAGACAAACAGAATCATTAATCTGTTTCTAGGAATTTCCGAAACATTTTTGTGTTGAACATATTAACATTATTATTCGCTTTTCTACAAATTATGTAAAAATTTTGTTCACTTAAAAACGGCAAACACATCTTTAATAAAAGATAATAAAAAAGATTTTATTAAATTCATTTAATTCATTCATTATAAAATATGATCAAAATTAAGCCTGACCAAATTAAGAGAAAAAATGAAACACACCAGTTAGCTGGTCACTCACTGCTAGTGAGGGTATGTGACTGCTAGTGACTAGTAATCTCGGTCCACGGTACTATACATTGAACTGTTATTTCATTTTTCTTAATTTTTGTCATAAATAATGAATAAATCGCAAATTTTTTAGTGTGGATTTACTTTACTATTAATCCCACATCATGGGAGTCACATTATAGTATAAGAATCGTTAAAAAATAAAACTATAAATTTCGTCATTTTTAATGCAATTTCTTGAAATTCTGGTCTGGGTTATCTCAGATATATTATCAAAGGTATTATATACGCTAGATGTTAACCGACAGTGCAGAGGGTTCCTTGGTATAGAACGATGCCGTTTGTATCACGATACTTCTTTACGCTTATTGTAAGGTTGAGACTGGGTCACGCGCTGTATATCGCGTGAAGTTTACAAAGTTTATTAAAGTTTAAAATAAATTTTCTTACTTTATACAAAAGATTTTCCTACGGTTTTTTCTTTTCTTCTAACTTTAATTTTAAATAATCCGTAATTTCCATAATTATGGTAACTCACAAAACTATAAATTTATTCTTATTTAAGAAAGTGAAATATAAACACAAATAAATTAGGATTGTATCCCGAGATCCTTCTGGTCGCGATGTTACCAGGATACTGAAGCGTTCCGGGATACAGAAGAGCACTCTGGGTATCGGTACTGCACACGAATTTAACCAAATTGGGTAGAGGGGAAATCAACTCAATAAATCACCTCAGTAAATCAAAAAAGAATTTTTATTACACTTTATATATCAGAAAGTGTTCATTTTAAACTAATTAATTTTAATTTATTTCACAATAATACATGATTAAAACTCATTACATCTTGAAGAAAAGAGGGAAAGAAAGAGAAACTCTCAGTGGGAATGATAATTTAAAGTGAAAATTTTCCTTGAATTCGGGAAGATCTTCATCAAGCGTGTCTTTATTACATTCGACGGTTTATTTGAATTAATAAACGTATTACATAGAACGTAGAGGTTGCGAGAATTCAAGGAGTTTTGCAGTTCTCTTAAACGTTTATATATTGTTTAATTCAGACCACTTTTTCCTCTGTAAATATTCTATATTAAACGGTTAGAGACGTTTCGGGATCAACTCCCATCTTCAGTCAACAACTTTGTTACTCTTAATCACAATCATATCTACAAAAAACCACAACAAAACCATGAAAAACTCGGTGACAAATAAAGACTCCTTGGGAACAATGAAATAGTTATTTACGATACAAATGCGGAAAGGCTCGCTTTTCACATGAGCACGCTAGTTTGCAAAACGAACGACCGAAGGGAGTGAGTTCTGCATTTGCATGCGAATGCTGGAAAAATCCTTTGCGCATGAGTATTGTACAATATTTTTTGTAACGAATAAAACGTCCCTGTGTGACTATATGAGTTGCATGTGGGGTTTTTGACAGGAAACAATCAACCGAAATTCAAAACGTCAATATTGATTTTATTGATTGCAAATTGATTTTTATAGATTTTTTTAAATATTTTAAAACTGTGTTATCTGCACACGAATGTAGAAAACGTTCTTATTAACCTTTTCTTATAAACATGCACATTTGGTCATTAAATATTCCTGTTAGTTGCGGTAACAAAAAGCATTTGCGCGGGAAAACGCGTTTCCCGCACGTCCTCTCTGTGCGGGAAATAGGTATCTAGATGCTATGAGTACAAACAATTTATTTTTTATTACAAGATCAGTGCAACATGTTTCGAGATTCAAAATCTCTTCATCAGGCACGACTAGAAACACAAAATTAAAGCAAGAAAATTGTTATACATAAATTTAATTTTGTTTAGTTACCGTCAATTATAGGCATTACTAAAATTTAAAGGCCTTAAGGGTAAGTTAGTTTAGTTAAAAATATTCTAAAACAAAGTAAAGACACGTGTTATGTTAAAGGAATCGAGAAAAATGGCCACTTACTTTTTATTGTTAAAAAAACTGGTTTTTATAGAAATTGAAATTAATTGAACTGCTTAAAATCTGAAAGGAGAAAATTTATTTAGTATAGTTGGAAAAATTAATTAAGAGTTGCATAAACTTACAGAAGAAATTTTTTATAAAATTATCGAAAAATTAAAGTTTTATTCTTAGGAGTCCATCTGCGACGTGAAGAAACTTGAGGTGGACTGAAGGAGATAAAATTTTGGGAAAAGTCCTGCGCCGGAAAAGTAAAATGGAAGTGGAGGGGGAGGTTAAATTTTAAATGAATTTTAAAAATTGATGGGTATTATTAAGCTCTGTTGTGTCATTTAGAAGTTTGTTATTGTGATTGTTTAAATAAATATGCAACTCTTCAAGAAGGTCCATTTCTCTCGATTTCCCCACATTTAAAAGTAACTTAACATTATTAAATTCTATTTCATGTTTTTGTTCATTAATATGTTTCTAAACTGCAGATGAGGTTTTGCTTAGGTGTTCTTTAAAACGTTTTTTAAATGCTGCGTCCAGTCTGACCAATATAAATTTTATCGCAATCTGGACATTTGATTTCATAAATACCACTCAGCTCCTCTTTGTTAAATTGATGTTTATTGTTAAAAAGGTGTTTATGAATTTTGTTTTGAGA
The DNA here is from genome assembly GCF_036711975.1 of Onthophagus taurus. Classification (NCBI taxonomy): domain Eukaryota; kingdom Metazoa; phylum Arthropoda; class Insecta; order Coleoptera; family Scarabaeidae; genus Onthophagus; species Onthophagus taurus. The sequence continues at coordinate 8,924,170 of NC_091976.1, read as the reverse complement.
GACAAAGGCAGCGGCAAGGCCAAATTTCAACAAGTTATGTTTAACGGGGTTAACCCTAGAAGGTATACCAAAATAACACTCTTGAAAACGTATACTTGGGGTCACCAGTTACCCCAGAAATTAATTTAGGAAAAATAAAATAAAATTTTTTAAACGTTTATTTAGTGAAGCCGATAGCAACTTTAAGTATTTCTCTTACAGTTTAGACAAATATCAGTACGGTGTTCGTTACATACATTGTTGGAACACATATAACATACAACTCTGCATTTTCGATCACGTGAACGAGGACATATACAGAGTTGAGTATATGTATTTGAGTTTTTTTGGCGCTGGACCAAGCTGTTCCTCTTCTGAAATATGTGTTAGTCCCAGTACTTCTCGTATTTCACTTTGCAGTTTACCGGATATCTTTTTGGAGAGCCTACTTTCCATCCAAGGTTTAGCTAGTTGCAGTCCAAGTGATTGCAAAAATTTATTTCGGGTAATTTTGCTAGCGTTACGCGACACATTATATAACACAAAGGCATTTATCGCGGCTTGATCAAGCATCCCATAGAAATATCTAAGTGGCCACCTTCTTGTTTTCCTGGATACGGTGTAGTTGTGAGCCATCTGATCGAATGTATCTACTCCACCTTTGGTGGAGTTGTAAAACTCAATAATTTACAACCTCGTTAACATTCTTGTCAGCGTGCATGGTCGAGATTAGTATGACAGATTGATTTCTTTTTGGTGTAAACGAAACCAACGTCAATTTGTCTGAGAAAGCAAATTCGGAAGTTAGTACGGGTTTATTCTTAGAAGGTAAAAAAGAAGGTGGTATTTCTCTTTTATTATGTCTTATTGTTCCCACGATTGTTAAATCTTTGCTGCTAAGCATTTCTTTGGCTAATGGAACAGACGTAAACCAGTTATCCATTGTAATGTTTCTATTTGTTCCATGAATAGATTTGGATAACTCCTTCACTAAATACATTGGAACAGATTCGTTGGTTGGATTGGTGTTTTTTCCAATGTATGGAATAGCACTTATCATGTAATATGTACGCGAATCACACATACATACAACCTTAATTCCGTATTTGTCAGGTTTAGATCCTATATATACACGAAACAGGCATTTGCCCCTAAAACCAAGTAGCTGCTCATCTATAGTTACGTAGCAGTGAGGAGAGTAACTCTTTGTACAATTTTCTATAAAATCCTCCCATATTTGCCTTATCGGTGAAAATTTGTCTTCACGATTTCTTTTTTCTTTATCGTCAAATCTTAGACAATTCAATAAGAATTTGAAACGTATTTCAGGCATAATGCATCTATATATTTGAGGTCCTTGTGAAGAAAACATTTGTTGTACAGATAGATGTGCATCTTTTCGAGCACCAGCTATGTACAAAAGGCCTAATAGGGCATTGATTTCTACATTATCTGTAGGATGTACGTATTTCGTACCTGGCTGGTATTTGACACCTTGTCTTTCTATTTCTTCATTTGTATGAGTTATAATTTCATTTAAAATTGTAGGTGTGAATAAAATAGCCCAAGCATCTATTTCTCTAATAACTACACGTGCATTCTTTATTCCAGGTACCTTTACCACGATGTTTCTTGAAGGCGTTCTGGTTTTTGCAGGTTCTCGCGAACTCCATGCAAAACCATTTTTGCCCTTCAAAATTCCATCACGTTGAAGTGGACGTTCTTCAAACTCATCATCTTCAGAAGAAGTGTCATCGATGTGTTCCGACAACTCTTCCACCTTGTCCTCACCGTCACTTTCTGCAAAATTGTCATCCACATCGCTTTCTGATTCATTGTACCATTGTAGGACAGTTTTTTCAAAGTCCGGATCTAGAGCACTAACGGTTTTTTAGACATGTTTCACAAATATTCTATCACACGAAATTACAAATAGTATTATTTTACAATACGCAAACGTATCCTGGAGTCACTCACAACCCCAAATAATTTTTATTGAGAAAATGATAATCGGCAAGGTAAGGTTCACTGCACGTGTTTATACTATTCACAGTCTACTAACCTTACCTAAACTATCAGCGCCGCCAAGCGCGAAATAAGAATATAAGCGAAAAAATTCAATTCTATTGGGGTCACACGTAACCCCGGTATACCTTCTAGGGTTAACAATAGATGGGTGGTAAGGTAATGTGAGGATAGATTAATTTAGTAATTTGTGAGTTGTGTACTTTATAGTAAATGTTTTGTAAATCTTTTATAGAAAAACCATTATTGAGTCCTACTTTTAAAATCTTCTTTATTTCAAGGTTGAGGTTGTCATTGTTTAAAGGAACGTTATAAATTCTATTGAAAAAGAAGCGAAAACTGGCAAATTTATGTTGATCACAAGAATAGGAATTTTTTGGTATTACACAATCTGTGGTAGTGGGTTTTCTAAAAACATTGAAGTTGATAATATTTTCCTCGTTTCTAGAAGCCTCCAAACCTAGGAAATTAATTTTATAATTATTTTCTTTTTCGAGGGTAAATTTTAAATCATCCACGTATCTGGCATAGAAAGCAATATCCTTATTGAAAAAATGGTTTTTATCTGAAAATGGTTCTTTTTCAAATTCATTAACATAAATATCTGAAAGAATACCTGAAATAGGTGAGCCCATAGGCAAACCGTCTTTCATTTTGTAAAATTTATTGTTAAAGGTAAAAAAGTTCTGACCACATACAATCTCTAAAAGACCAATGAAACTATTAATTTCTAATATGTTTAATTTATTGATATCCTGTGAACTGATCAAGTATTTTTTGACGATAGATAATGTTTTATCGATTGGAACGTTAGAGTATAAATTTTTTATGTCGAAAGAAATTAGTTTACTAAGGTTTTTAATTTTGAAGTTCTTTAGTTTATTTATTAGATCCGTAGAATTTTTGATTGTGTATGTGAAGTTGTTGTGAAAATGTTTATAAAGGAAGTTTTGGATTAGTTTAGAAATTTTATTGGTTGGAGTGTTATAATAATAATAATAATAATAACTATAAACTTTACCAGAATGGCATTTCACAAAATAACAATATAAATATAACTGGTTGGCAAGGGCGAAGTTAAGATAATCGTCTTCTCTTCGACTCAACCCTGCCATAAAAATAAACAAAATATAATAATAATAAAAAAAACAAAAAGAAAACAAAACTAAACTAGGTACAAAAAAAACTAATAATAATAGTAGCTCACCAATTAAAAATAAACGAAAGAAAAAAAAAATTTTTAGAAATAATAATATACTTGCATAAAAAGCAAAACCAAATCATCGCATTCCACGTGTCCCGCCCTGTATATGATCACACTGTTCTCCATATAAATATTTTTTGATCTTTACTTTAAACGCCGGCAAGCTCATTATCAAGCTCAATCATTTTCAATGATTGGGGTAAACTATTATAAAATGTCGGTAAGTTGTAAGAGAATGATCGCTCAAATAATGTAGTCACATGCAGCGGTGGTGTCACAATACGCTTGCTTCGAACATTTAAGCTATGGACATCAGTGCGGAATTTAATCTTATCATACAAATAAGATGGACATTTAAGCAACAGTAACTTATGAAAAAATGAAACCATATGGTATATAAGACGATTAAACATATTCAGCCACCCAAGATCGATCAGCCTGTGTGAGATATTTCACCCTCGTCGAAGCCCGAAAATCATTCGGAGGCTTGAATTCTGAACACGCTGAATCCTTTGTGATGTTTTTAAGTTCAGACAACTATGATATACTGTATCACAAAAGTTAAAATGACTCAGCACTAAAGAATCGCAAAGCATAACCTTTGTGCTGCGATTTAAAATATTCCTCATGCTGTATATGAGCTTCAAAGCAGCAAATGAGATTTTTATTTTGTTCAGGATGTGCTTTTCGAACCTAAGATTCGAGTCGAGCTGTAATCCTAAATTTCTAGCACACTCCTTAAAACCAATACATTCCCCACCAATGTTGATTTTAAAATTTTCTGCAATAGAGTCTCGTGCACTCCGCCTGCCAAAGAGCATAACCACTGAATTATTTGAATTTACCCGTAACGAGTGTTTAGTGGATACATCTATCAAATTATTGATGTCCTCACTCAATTTAACTTGAGCAGTGGCCATGTAGGCAGGAACGATAGATAAATTTGGGAATCATCCGCATAAAAATGTGACTCTAAATATTTCGAAACTGTCGACAGATTAGAGGTGTAGATACAAAATAGTAGAGGCCCCAAGATAGAACCCTGTGGCACTCCTGATTTCAAGCCTCGCAGTTCAGATCTCCGAACACCCAATTTAACGGCTTGTTGTCTGTCTGACACATAACTATCAATCATGCTTACAGCAGAATCATTGAACCCAATGAAGCATAAAATAGCTGATAACATTCTATGATTGACAGTATCAAAGGCCCTACTGTAGTCTAGCAAAACTAATCCAGTAAGCCTATTTTGATCCGCCGCAAACAATATGTCATCAACTATATGCGTTAATGCTGTATCGCAACTGTAGTTAGCACGAAATCCAGACTGTGTCCTAGGCAAAATATTATGCTTATCGACAAATTCCCGAATTTGGTCATTCATAATTTTTTCTAATACTTTAGACAAAACAGGTAAAATACTAATTGGTCGCAGGTCCGATATGTCATAGGATTTTTAATCTTTGGCAAAGGTGTTACCAAAGATTTCTTCCTACATTTTGGAAAGATTGACCTCGATAAGCATATATTAATAATATGTGTGACGTAAGGAATGATGAAGGGACAACAGTAATGTATCATCACAACTGAGAGTTCATCATATCCCACACAGCCAGATTTGATATTCAATAAATGGCCCGCTACAATATGCTCCGAGACAGGCACAAAACCAAACATTTCATTAAAGGTAGACTTTTTCGTAGTAGTATAAGCCTGAATTAAGTCTGGATCAGCGATCATTGAGTTTACTGCAGCTTGTAAAAAGTTATCATTAATAACTGCAACGTCATTCAAATGTTATGGAAGTACCCGCTCTTTTGATTTGATAACATTCAGATGCCTTAGTGATTTCCAGAGATCCCTAGAACTTTTATTTTTAAAAGATGATTCATAGTACGCCTTCTGCTCGGTCTTTATTGTGCAAGCAACATGTTTTCTAAAAGATTTGTATTCATTAAGTGCTAGATCAGTTTTAGACTTTTTGTATTTGCTGTAAAGACGATCTCTAAACTTAATCATGTCTCTAAGCAGGGGAGTAAGTCAGGGGACAGATTTTTTGCTAAGCCTCACCGTCTTTACAGGTACATGAGCATCGAATAATGCTAAAATTAAATGGTTAAAGTACCGTAATTTCACTTCAACATCATCAATTCCATACACAAGGTCAAACGGCTGCGATTGAAGATCTAACGTGAAAAAATTCAAGTTAAATGCAGAAAAATCTCTGTAAGTTCTCATCACCGGGCTCCTCCCCTCATCAGGAACACTAATGCAAAAATATATCAGTTCATGATCAGTAAGGTCATGAAGAGACTCAAGTGATAAAACAGAAACATTAACACAAGATGTAACCACAACATCGATAAGCGTCTCAGTAGCAGGTGTAATGCGAGTTGGTTCATTAACAAGCTGCAGCAAACCATAACCTTCAAGTATCTCTGAAAAACCAACTGCGTGACCATGATTGGGATTCATCAAATCAATATTAATATCTCCAGCACATATCAACTCATCACACTGTGGAATGAGCAAAGGTACAAAGTTTCATCAAACGTATCAAAAAATTCACTACAAGCCGAGCAAGGAGGCCTATACAATGCACCAATACAGTACCTGATATTTTTAAAAATGACTGAAATCCACAACTGTTCCAAATGCTCAAAACTGGGAACACCAAGTCCATGAAACTTATAATTAGTTTTAATGTATATACCAACACCACCGCCACGTTTGCTTGTAATTCTACGTTGGTGAATAAAATAATAATTTGGAACGTGACACGCTGTCAGCATAAAATCATCTGATATCCAAGTTTCAGATACTAATACAACATCAAAATTTTGTTCCAACACAAAGTCCGAAAATATAGAAAACCCCGACAGTAATGATCTGATATTCATATTGGCAAACTTAATCATAAGACAAGGCAGAACACTTTAGTAAAGCAATAAATATAACAAAGAGTAAACAGCAATAAAATGCACAATCTAAATGTACTAATTAAACTAATTAATTAAACTATTCAATTATGTAAGTACCAAGCAAGAACAAAAAAAAATACGCTATGTTTGAGATCTAATATGAATTAACAATACGTTAAATAAAGAGTAGCATACAATCTACATGAAACAATATGAATCATAATGTATAAATAATATATCATAATATATAGGATAAAAGGTTGGTCAAACACTGACTCTTATAGTGGTCAATTATTATCAAAAAATTGAAAATCTATATGGAAAATTTAGATTTCCACTATAAGAGTCAGTGTTTGACCAACCTTTTATCCTCCAATTTTACAGATTGATTACTGCTTAAGTGTGTTCAATTACTTTTATTGTTAAAAATAAAAAAACATTTACACTTTTTATATTTTTTATTAGGCTTAACTATTTATAAAATTTAAAATCGGTTAAAAAACTCAGTGTTTGCCCTGTTTCTGTACTATAAATGACCAAAAGAAGAATCAGTAATTGACCGCATATTTAAACTGATTGTATCTTACTTTTAAAGTATAAAAGTTTTGGTCAAATACTAAACAATTTAAACGGAAAGATATAAATTTTAAAAATAGGTATTAGACATTTTTCCATTTTATTAATCAAATATAAATACTTGTGAGATTATACAACAACCAATTCGTCTAGTATTTGATCGTTTGGTCAAATACTAATTTTTAATTAAATTTAGAACTACTAGTTTGACCGCCTTTATTTTCACAAATAATTAATTAAAGCGGTAATTTTTTAATATAACCAATAGAAATAGTTATTTATGTACCAAGTCGGCAAAGTGATGCTTTATCGAACGAGTCTGAGTTTGCGAGTCGAGCGAGCGAAGCGAGCGAGGCGAGTAAACAAGCGAGTTCGATAAAGACACTTTGCTGACGTGTTGCATACAACATTTTATCGCCAACCGCAAAATTTAACGATATGAAGATGATATTCTAACTTACCAATATTATGACATGTGTCAAACGATTTGTTTTGTTAATATACCTCGGGAAAGTTACACTATGTATCAAAGGTCGGTAGTATAGTGTTTGTTCACCAATAAAAAATGATTTGTAGATAAAGTTTGTTTATTAAAAATACGAGAAACGTATTAATTAATGAATAATTAAATATGAACAACAACTTCGGGAACTGAACAGTCACAGACTGTGTCATCTTCTTCTACTAAACTTACTGGTTGTAAGTATCTTCCCAGTTTTCCCCAACCATGAGATTTAGAAGTTTTTTCATATTAGCAACCATTTCTTTTGAAATTGGGTGAGATAGAGGAAGATTAAATAATTAAATTATTTTTAAATATGAATTGTTTTTCCAACATATCCTGGAAGCTTTCTATGTGGCGTTTCCCTTACGCCGTCAAGTGTCAAGGTCCACTGATGGCAGTGTAAAATGGTTTAACCAGCCATTATCACACTTGAGGTCTAGGTACAACCTGCTTTGTGAATTGCATAGTCGAATTGCATAAAACAAATAACTTACTTCATTTACGAAACACTACAAGAGCTATCTATAGGAAAGCTATATCCGAAGCGAAAATTAACGCGACTAGCTCTTTTATCGAAAATTCAAATAACAAATCTTGTGCCGCATGGAAACTGATTAATGCTCAGCGGAGGGACAGAGAGAGTCAGTGCTTGGATCTGAATCCAGATGAAGTAAATAATTATTTTGTGAACATGCCTGTAACTATTGTTCGAAACTTAACTGGAGTACGAAATGATCATACCAGTGTTTGCACTATTCCGAGTAATTTTAAAATGTTTAGCTTGCAGGCAGTAACACACAATGAGGTTCGCGAAATTTTTCGCGGCCTAAAAAATAGTCCATCTAGAGATATCTTTGGCCTGTCAGTTAACTTCATAAAAAATAACATAAGCTTATATGTTCTTCCTTTATGTAAATTAATTAATACTGCATTTAAGGAGGAAATATTCCCTGACAGCCTGAAGAAAGCCTCTGTGCCGGTGTTTAAAAGTGGTAGCAAGAGCGAGGTCACTAATTATAGACCGATTAGCATCCTTCCCGTGTTCTCCAAGGTGTATGAGCGAGCGATCTATAATCGAATAATGTCTCACGTAAAAAAATATAATATATTGTATGATAATCAATTTGGATTTCAGGGGAGTAAATGTGCAATAATAAAGTTAACGAATGTTTGCATGGATACTTTCGAGAATGGCGAGTATTGTATTTCTTTGTTCTTGGACCTGTCTCGTGCCTTTGACTGTGTATCGCATACTATTCTAATACATAAATTAATAAATATATATCACTTTGATGATCTTTCTATCAGTCTCATTCACTCATATCTAAACGGGAGGACGCAGGTGACAAGAGTTAATAACTCTACATCTGACTCCTTGCCGATAGTGAGAGGGGTACCACAAGGATCAATCTTGGCCCCTCTCTTATTTATGTTGTTCTTCAATGATTTTGCTTATTACATAAAAGCAGGTCTTGATAACTGTGATTGCATCCTATATGCTGATGATGCTACAGTCTTAATAAGAGATAGAAATCGGGATGATACTGCTAGTGGGGCTGAGTTGGCTCTGTCGAGGGCGCGGGACTGGTGCCTTGCGAACGAGCTTTGTCTTAATGAAAATAAAACTGTCACACTTCCGTTCACATTGAGGCAGATTGACGCTCCTTGTCCCGATGTAACCAAGTTTTTGGGCCTCTCATCGCCGCTCCTGCGTTGCGTTTTCACGAACATAGTGTGGAGATGGGCAAACAGGTTAACCGTAATATATTTCTCCTAAGGCGGCTTGCAGTAACTGTTACGCCAAAAGCAGTAAAAAGTGCTTATTTTGCATTTGTTCATTCCATACTGTCTTACTCTATACTAGCATGGGGAGCAGCCCCTGAAGCTGCTCACATGTTCGGGCTGCAGCGCAGGGCGATAAGAATAGTAGGGTTTAGGTTATCGTGATGATTGCAGAAATGCTTTTATTGCGCAGTCTATACTCACCATTCCATCTCTGTACATCCTTCGCTGCGTGGGATACATCTTGGAGAGCATGAACTCCTTAAGGATGCAGGGTGATATTCACCCGTATGAAACGCGTGGGAGAGAAGACCTCTACCGAGACTTTGCGCGGTTATGCAAGACACAATCAGGTCCTATATACATGGGACAAAAATTGTATAATCACGTGCCACATAGTGTGAGAGCTCTTCCAGCGGACGAGTTGCTTGGGAAGTTAAAAACATTCTTGCTAAAGACGGGATTCTATTCTATACGCGAATTTCTTGAGACCTCCGTAGACCTATTTAGTGCTTGAGATTCATTTTCTCTTTTTTTGTATACTGCAATTTTGTGGTTTGTAGGGTCGTTTTATTATATTCTAATTAATTAATTGATATTTTGTTGTACTACTGATTGACGAGTGTAAAGAGTGTAAGTTTCTTATTAGCACAATAAAGAGAACAACAATCTGAAGATTAGGGATCATAAGCTGGGCAGCGGACTTTCCATTGAAATAATGTTTATATGGAATATGGAGCCTTATCTATCATTTTCAAAGAATCGTTTTTTAAATTTTATCGCTTTATGTATTTAAAGATAATGAGGAATTTTTAAGCGGGAATGTCGTTTCGAAAAATTCATGAATGAAATGGTCAGTAAACTCACGTCACTACAGTAACTAACAAGGGAAGTATCAGAACTGTCCGTCACCGATTTTGTTGATATTTTTACAGCGATAGTATGGCCAAAAATAAGGTTCACGTATTTTTTTATACGTGCTAATAAAGCCCCTGGGGCGAGTTATGAGGTTTGGAAATCGGGGCGAAATATATATATTCGCTTATAGGCTGGAAACGAAAACAGCTATCGAAATGTGGTAAATGTAAACTGATATTTATTTTCAAAGAGCTTTCCATTGATATATCACACATATATCTGAGGGCTTCAGGGGGTAAACTATAAGTAAACCCCTAGTTTTTTGGAATATTTTAAAAACTACCCTGTCGATTTTGGCTGTCGTTTAAAAATATTAATGACGTGTTTTTTCTTATTTGCCTCTGACCATCCCCTGCAAAGTTACGGGGTACGATAGATAACCCCTTTCCTTAAGAATAATGTGATAAACTGTTACACTTTTAAACAATATTTTGAAAAAAACCATTAATTAGACGTAAATTAAGATTTAGGCAGTAAAATAAACCCTATACGACATTAAGGGTTAACTACCCTAACCACCCCAAAAATAATTTTTTTTTCCGGAAAATTGTTTGTCGATTTTAGTGCAATTTACCACGATGATTTTTTTATACGTTAGGTAGTACTATTGTAAGAAGTTACAAGGGTTAGAAGTTTGGGGTAGAAAATATATTCTCGCTAATAACTTTCATACTCCTACAGAAAAAGCTTTTTTATTCTTATTCTATTTAAATAACACAAAAGTTAGAATAATTATAGAAATATTTATTAATAATGAGTTATAAAGCAACTGAAAAAAAATGGTTAAGTATCACAAATTGTATTCTACATTGTTAGTTTAGTTTTTTTTTAATTTATTTTTATTTAAAAGGGGTTTTAGGGGTTAAAATTTTAGGGGTTAAAACCGTGGAAAGCGTGGTCCAGTCGGTGTCATCGACAACACATAGCTACACAATTCAACCCATCATATCTGGAAATGGAAAGCTACTTTCTCCTCTTTTCATTGTTTTAAAAGAATCCTCTGGTACGTTTGGACCGAGGGTAATAAATACAATGTTCAAAGCAGATAACATATTCGTTTTAGCATCAAAGTCTGGTAAACTGACTTCTGCTCATATGAAAAATTGGCTACAAAATGTCTATTTCCCAAACACCGGACCCAAATCATTACTATTACTAGATTCTTGTAGACAACAGGTCAAATTCAACCCCTGGATGTATTTGGTTTTAGAATATGGGAAAATTTCATTATAAGATTTTCTGATCAAGTTATTCTCTACCAGTACGATGTCAATTTGCATCAGTGAGATAATATTTTAAAATTGCAATCCTTAACGCATAACCAGTTGTCTTTCCCACGATTTATTAATGTTTTTAAATACGCCCGGTTTGTATCTGGATATACAGCCTGATTCAAAGTAAGCGCCTTATTTTTTTTTAGCCACACTATGGGTACTACTTTCAAAATATTTGGCAGTAATATGTTTTAGGACATTCTCTACACGATGGTGATATCACATTTTCAATTGGACGAATTCTTTCAAAATGGCGACTGTCAACTTTTTTTTTTAAATGGAATGCCAAAATTTTTTTTTATTATTGAGATCCTAAAAACATTCTTTATACGAATAGTATTTTGTTTTTCTTAAAAATTCATTTCTTTCCCCATCAAAAAGTACACATTTTAATCTAGTAGCGCATGAATGTTTTACACTCGATGTTATTTTTGTCCAAATATCAAGTAGCGCTAGACACAAAAGAAACAATCAAACTTTATTTTGTAATAAACATCTACTCATTTATTTATTTGGACAAAAATAACATGGAGTGTAAAACATTCATGCGCTACTAGATTAAAATGTTAGGGTGCTTTTTGATGGGGAAAGAAATGAATTTTTAAGAAAAACAAAATACTATCGTAAAAAGAATGTTTTTAGGATCTCAATAATAAAAAAAAATTTTGGCATTCCATTTAAAAAAAAAGTTGACAGTCCAATTGAAAATGTGATATCACCATCGTGTAGAGAATGTCCTAAAACATATTACTGCCAAATATTTTGCAAGTACTACCCATAGTGTGGCTAAAAAAAAATAAGGCACTTACTCTGAATCAGGCTCTATAGAGGAAAGACCAGTACAGTTTGAAAATCCCGGGGAGGTTTGCTTTTCCAATGAAAAATCTACGTCCCCTATCTGTTATAACTTGTGCATGGTGTAAACAATCGTTGTGTTTAAAACATTTTTTCCATGATTTTCATTATTGCCAACAATAATATACACATCACTGGTACCAGAGCCAGTTTTCATAGTTTGTTCGTGTCTCTGTCGTTCTCGCCTGAATGAACTTAAAAGGGAATCCATTTTTTTTTTGCTTCGCCTGCTTCACAATTAAGATTTTTATCAATTTTATTCCAAGCGTCCATTTTTTTAATTTTATTTTTATATTCGTTTTCAACCGGATTCCACAGGCATTCATTACTGCGGTACTCATTAATGAGTTCCAGAGCCTTAGAATTACTCCATTCCATTTTAAACTATCAGCAACTCTACTATGAACTGAAATAAAGAATTCGGCCAATCGCCACAAAACCACGTACACATTAAAACAAATTCGAACGACTTTTATGGCAAATATCCTTTGATGTTTACCAGTTTACCGCCTCGCAAGCGAACTGCAACGAATGCGAACAAACACGTTCAAACGCGTTCGTTGATACGTACACATCAACCGAAAGAATTCGTTCTCGACCGTTCATTCGCCTTCGTTCGCTGTATGTGTACGCGCCTTAACGTATAAAAAAATCATCGTGGGAAATTGCACCAAAATCGACAAAATTTTCGCAAAAAAAAAATATTTTTGGGGTGGTTAGGGTAGTTAACCCCAGCCACCCCTTAATGTCATATAGGGTTTACTTTACTGCATAAATCTTAATTTACAACTAATTTATGGTTTTCTTCAAAATATTGTTCAAAAGTGTTACAGTTTATCACATTATTCTTAAAGAAAGGGGTTATCTATCATACCCCGTAATTTTGCGGGGGATGGTCAGAGGCAAATAAGAAAAAACACGTCATTAATATTTTTAAACGTACTATAAGGACACATAATATCGCCAAAATCGACAGGGTAGTTTTTAAAATATTCCAAAAAACTAGGGGTTTACTTATAGTTTACCCCCTGAAGCCCTCAGATATATGTGTGATATATCAATGGAAAGCTCTTTGAAAATAAATATCAGTTTACATTTACCACATTTCGATAGCTGTTTTCGTTTCCAGCCTATAAGCGAATATATATATTTCGCCCCGATTTCCAACCCTTATAACTCGTCCCAGGGGCTTTATTAGCACGTATAAAAAAATACGTGAACCTTATTTTTGGCCATACTATCGCTGTACCAAATTTCAACAAAATCGGTGAGGGACAGTTCTGATACTTCCCTTGTAAGTGGCATTTAATATTTTATCTACAACTATTGAATTATCTATTCGTTATACATTTGATTTTTGACGGGTAATGACACCCATTACTCATGACTGACAAAGTGTTGAATAATGAAGCCATTATTCCACAGTTCTGACACGGCCTACTAATCAAAAAAATAAAATATTAACAGAAATGACAGCTTTCTTATATTGAGGTTATGTCTGAAATGTCTATCAAGTTTTTTTTTTCCTTTTTTTGATTTTTTTTTCAAAATTAAATAGTTGTAGATAAAGTATAGTATTCAACTTGCGTATAATGGATGTTACCCACTCAGATTACTTCGTCTTCATGGGTGACAGCCGCCATTATACGCTTGTTGAATAATATACTATTCCTCGCCTACTATAATTAAAATTTTGAATATTAATCTTTAATATTTTAGAATTAAAAAATAACGCTTATTTTCCCCAAATACACCATGCGTGCATTACATCATTGGAAAGCTAAAAATATGCTCTTTTCAGTAACACCATAATTTACTATAGTTTGTATTTAAAAAACTACAAGTTTGTCTTGTATCTCAAAAATCATCAAATATTTTTAAAATTTTTCAACGGCAGTATATTCTACTTAAAAAATGTCTTAAGAACGTATCAACTCCATTTCTCTAATTTCAAAAATAAACGAAATATGAGCATTTTTATAAATCATCAAAATTTGACTTTTTGGCTATAACTTAAAAACAAAAGAAGATAGAGGTTTGGTGTTTGCGGGATTGGGTCAGTCTCGAAAAAAGAGACCGGGACATGGCACCTACTTTTTTCGTATCTCTTATAGTTTCTGAGATAGCCTATAATAACACCCAAATTTGCCCACCTTGTACACAAGTTCATGGGTTGCAGTTTATTGCATAGATTCTCTGGCATTTACTTTTTTTAAAGACCGCGAAGACATTTATTACATCGACACAATATCCGTCTAAATTTTGTTTTCAGATCAGGTAAAGAATTCGTCTAAATTTTTACCTTTTATAAAACCACTTAAAGAAATCCCTTTTATTCTGTTGCCCCACAATTGTAACAACAATCATTGGATATTAATTATATTAGATTTAAGACATAATAGAAAAATAACTTTTTCCTTGCTTTTTTATTAAACTTCCTCGATACCGGTTTCGACTAAACAGTCATCCTCAGCCGAATCTACATATATGTTAAAAAATATTTTACATAAAAAACTTATTTCTATAATTAATACACTTATGGTCAAATAAATCTAATTATGAAACATTGAGAACACCATCATCATTATGAAATAAATCATGCATAAAAATTTTAGTGAATGGAAAGTATATTAGCTTTCTCAAAAAATATATCAAAGAATCAAATCCAAAGAAGAGGGATTCAAAATCCAAAATGGGGTTATGTTATGTTGTGTGAGAGAAGTAAAATTAAAACCAATTACGTGATGAAGTAAAAAGATAAAAACACTTTAATAAACAGATGTTAACAGATTAAAAATGAAAACTTAAACCAAACGGACATGACATGATAACAAAACGATAAGACGATGACATATGAAATTGGTGAAGAAAATACGGAAGACGGAGGATGGAGTATGCGCGATAAAAATAAAACTGACATGCATATCAGATAGCGGGAATATATAAAATTGTGTATATTTATAAATTTTGGAGTAACGTTCTCCAAAATTGATAGCTGCTGATTACAGAGCTTATCTGAGTTCCATTCAGGCAGATGTGTTGGGGAAACCAAAGAAGATATGGTCGTTTGTTAATGGCAAAAGAGGTTCCTCATCTGGCATGCCAGCCTCAATGACTTCCTTTGATGGAACCATAGTTGACTCATGTTCTGCGATCTCTTGTGCTTTCTCGGATTACTTCTCGTCTGTTTTTGTAGATGGCACAATCGACAGCTCAGTGATTGCCCATGGCTCTGGGGTTTTGCCGTGGTTTTCCGCTAATGCAATTCATAACGTTCTGTTGCATCTTGACCAGTCGTTTAGTCCTGGCCCGGATGGTATTCCATCTTTATTCTTAAAAGAGTTTGCTACTGAGCTGTCAATGCCACTGTTTCGTATTTTTTCGAAGTCCTTACTTGAAGGTGTTTTCCCAAGTATGTGGAAAACGGCTTTCGTTATTCCAATATTTAAATCCGGTGTTAAACAGTTGGTATCCAATTACCGTCCTATTTCTATCCTTTCAGCTATCCCCAAGGTATTTGAAAAAATTGTCCACGAATATCTTAGTCTGTCTATTTCTCACTCTATAATCAATGAACAACATGGTTTTCTGTCTGGGCGATCGGTGGAGTCTAATCTGTTGTCTTATGTAAACTTTATTCATTCTGCTTTAAACGAGGATATTCAGATTGATACAATCTACACCGATTACTCCAAAGCCTTCGACAAAATCGATCATACTATTCTTGTACAGAAACTTTTCTCCTTTGATATTCCAGATGGTCTTGTTCACTGGATTATGTCGTATTTATCTAACCGAAGTCAAGCAGTTAGGATTGGTAGCTTTATATCTGGCTACAAACCTATCACATCCGGTGTGCCTCAGGGCAGTCATCTTGGACCCTTACTATTCGTAATGTAAATAAATGATATTTCTTCGTGTTTATATTTTCTAAGTTTCTACTCTATGCCGACGATAATAAAATATTCACAAGGATCGGGTCTAATCTGGACTGCCTTAGACTACAGGAGGATCTTGACCGCCTGCATGAGTACTGTCGCCTCAACAAACTGCACCTAAATTATGACAAATGCCAAAAAATTACATTTACTAGGAAACGTTATCCTCTTAACTTTCCTTACAACTTTAACGGTGCTGCTATCCCGCCCACTTATAAAGTAAACATCTTGGCATCATATTGGATTCCATGTTGCGATTTCATCAGTAAGGTCAGTAAGGTCAGTAAGAATTTCACGAATTTTTTGTGTATAAAAACCCTTTATTTGGCATTTGTCAACAGTGTGCTTTGTTATGGTTCCGTAATATGGAACTCCATGTATGCGGTGTATCGTGGTCGTATTGAAGCTATTCAGCGACGCTTTGTTCGTTATTTGGCACATAAATTTCATCTTCCTTACTGCGATTACGATAGGCGTTGCGTGGTCTTCAACTTGTTGTCACTGCAGCAGCGTCGAATTGTTGCTGACTTGATCTTCCTCTTCAAGCTTGTTAATGGCATGCTGCATACCCCCGATCTTCTGCCTGAGTTGAGTTTCAATGTACCGCAACGGGTTATACGTTTCAACGCTACATTTCGTCTTGATAGATCTAACACCAACCTTTACCAAAGCTCTCCATTAGTTCGAATTCTTAATTCCTATAACCAAGGCTTCAACCATGTACCTTTCTTTGACGTTTCCTTACGCTCTTTTAGAAAATATGTACTAACTAATGTATAGCGGATGTTTTGTTGATCGCTTTATCGTTGTATTTATTTTAGTTTATATCACAATTTTTTTTATATTAATTTTCGTTATTATGAGGATGCTTTGTTGGGGATATTCTCCCCGTATGCATCCCGAATATGTAATAAATAAATAAATAAAGGACTTTGGTAATGCCGCTGATGTAGATCAGCTAAATCGCTTAGTTTTTAAAGAAATTGACGAAAATGTGACTTTACCGGATAACGATTTCAAAGAATCAGATGATTCAGAAACTGAAGATAACATTGAACAGAGACCTGTTGACTCTGATACGGATCATGACATGGACGATGATGATGAAAATGAGGATGATGAAGATCAAGAAGCTGGTTATTATATCGGTAAGTAAACGTAGTTTCTTTGGATAAATGATTCGTTGCAAAGATAAACTTTTGGTAGGTAAAGATGGAACAAAATGGAAAACGACACCATGGAAACGAACTCAGGCACGCCCATATAATGTTTTAGTAAAATTACCCGGCGTAGTAGGTAGATTTGCAAAAGACGCTAAATGCGAACAAGATTGTTGGAAGTTATTTTTTGATAATAATATATTGAGCATCATAGTTGACAGTACAATAAGTACACAGAGATTGCAACCCCACTGACATTATTGAAATTGAAGCTTTACTGGGGTTGTTATACTTGGCAGGAGTTTTTCGAGGCGGTCACCAAAATATTTGTGATTTTTGGGCAACTGATGGCTCGACATCTTTAGAATGGTTATGTCAATTTCACGATTGCGTTTCCTTATGCGATGCATCCGATTTGATGACCGATCTACACGACAAAGAAGGTGTGAAACTGACAAGTTAGCGTAGGTTCGTGAAATATTTGTTTTATTTATTGAGAACAGCAAATTACATTACAATTTAGGCGAAAACGTCACTATTGATGAGATGCTTCCAGCATTTCGTGGTCATTGTGGTTTCCGGCAATATATATCGTCAAAGCCAACAAAATATGGTATAAAAATCTTTTGTCTTGCTAACGCAAAACTTTTTTATACAGCCAACATGGAGATCTATTGCGGCCAACAACCTGATGGACCTTACAAAAAAAGTAATTCTGCGGAAGATATTATCATGCGAATTTCAGAGTCAATTTACGGAAGCGGAAGAAACATTACCGCAGACAATTGATTTACAAGTTTGAAACTTGTAAAAGTTTTGGAAAAGAAGAAAATATCATACGTTGGAACTGTCCGAAAAAACAAGAGAGATTTACCACCAAGTTTTGCTTTGCCAAAACGTAGAGCACAGTATAACAGCATTTTCGGTTACACAAGAAACGAAACCCTTGTCTCCTACGCACCAAAGAAGGGTAAGACTATTGTATTGCTATCCAGCTTGCATACGTCAAACAATGAAGTGGCAACTAATAGACAACGGAAACCGGAAATTATCAAATACTATAATAGTACAAAATCTGGAGTAGATGTAGTGGTCAAATTGTGCTACGTACAACGTTGCTAGAGCAACAAAAATTGAGCTGTTTTCTGCTATGGGACTGATAGTCCCAGTACGTGTATTGGCGTTACATATAAGCAATAATTTTTGAGTTATGACACAAACTTGTAATTTTTCTAATGGAAACCATAGTTGACCATGACTTTATAAATAAGGCCTTTTCTCAACGATTCTAACGATATACCACTTGACATAGATATTTGTATTAATAAATAAATTATAGCCGTTTATTCTTTTAATTGGAAAACTCTTCAGGTAGTATGCTATGGAAACAATTGATAGATACGTTTGCAAACGTAAGTTTCCATGATTTCGTATCGCTAGCTTAATAAGTGGTGGTCCCCCGTCGCGTTGAAACCATTTAAACAAATGACGTGTCTGCAGGAGCAATCCATCCAACATATTACTGAACTCGTTCTGTAGAAAGTGAAGATAACGATCTCCGTTTAATGTATCATAAAAAAATGTACGGACCAAGAATTCTTGAACAAATGACACCGCACATTAAATCCAAACTTAACTTGAGGTCTCCTCTCTTAGTATGGATTTGAATATTTTAGAATTGGGTGTTTTCGAATAAAGTGGATCTAATGTTATATTAATTTTTCTTATTAAATTTTTAATGATATGAATTGGGAATTTATTGTACTTTGCTAACTCAAAAGGATGGTTAAATTCCTTTGTTCGGTTATAAAGGGTATTTAAACCATCACTCCCCTAGCTTTTTCTACTAAAAAAATCTTTGCTTCTTATAATATTGCCCTTTCTTTTTCCAATAATAGTTCAATTGATAAATTATTGTCTAATTACCATTTTAATGATTACAACATTGAGAATGAGACTGGAATTTATTTGATCAGTTGCTCTAATTGTAACGCTATACAATATGTCCCCGGATCGAGTTACAAAGAGGAAAAAAAATTTTATTACTCATTTTTCAAACTTATCTCAGCATAAATAATTCGTCGGATATGTTCAAACTACTAAATCGCACGAATTTTATACTCTAACTATAGAAGTTAACAAATTATTCCCATTTTTTATGTAATGTTTTTTAAGTATATGGTGTTCTCAATGTTTCATAATTAGATTTATTTGACCGTAAGTGTATTGATTATAGAAATAAGTTTTTTATGTAAAATATTTTTTAACATATATGTAGATTCGGCTCAGGATGACTGTTTAGTCGAAACCGGTACCGAGGAAATTTAATAAAAAAGCAAGAAAGAAGTTATTTTTCTTTTATTTCTTAATTATATATAAATCTTGCAACATGGATTCTATCACATATATTAGATTTGACTACTAACTCTATTTGTATTTTGAATCCTGGTAAATTATAAAAAGGGTTAAAAGACTATTTTCCACTAGAGACCGTCTACACCTACACGAAGACAAACTAAATGCTAGGAAGTGGAAACTAACAATAATAGCATATCCTACCCAAGAGACTGAGGATTCAATCAATTGTGGAATCTATGTTATATGGTACATGATGGTTTTACAAAAAAATGAAACACTGCAATATTTATAAACATCATTATTACAAAGTAATTTTAATCCTGACCTTTTCAGAATTTCTTTACAAAATATTTTATTACTGTCATCCCACGTTATGTATGATAAATGTTTTAAAAGTAGTATAGGATCAGAAGAAAATTATGTAGGCTGCAACTTATATAACAGATGGTTACATATAGATCGTTGCTCGAACATATCTAATATAATTTCTATAGATACCATTAAACTTGGCAACTTTATAGTTGTCCATCATGTCAATACTATAAAGCAGGTTTGTGGCAGGTTTATTCAAGACATCAAGTACAATTAAAAATGTTGCGTTGGATAATATATCTCTAAAATATTTTGTTATTCATTATAAAAACGAGTTACAAGAAATATACAATACAAGAGATACAAACGATTTTTGTGAACGGTACCGTTCTGTTGATAAACCAGAGTACCATTTGAAATGGGATATCTTAACTCCGTTTATATCATTTAGTGCAGCAGTCTATAATGTCAACAACCAATATAGCAGACAAGGCATTTGTGAAATATGTTCTTCTAAGATTTCTGAATTAAAAAATTATACATAAATATTACGGAATGAACGACGAAGCAAGCTTGTTTGAGCAATATAAAACGTTTTATGATATTACGGAAAGGTATCATGTTTATCCAGATCACTACACATTAGATCAAATTCAATTTTAATTACAATTATTTATATATACAATTATTATTACACACCCCTTTTATCAACGTAATATCCGCGTGTGTCGCAGATAATATATGTTATTCGTCCACTAAACAAATTAATGACGGATTTCCGGACTTAATTGTAGATTAATGATTTAAGAAAAAAAAAAACAAAATAAAACAAAACAAGAAAAAAAAATATAGTACTAACAAGAAAAATTAATTCTAATGACCCGAGACATTAACGCCCACGTCGCGCAAAAACCGCCTAACCGCAGTCAGTGAGGTGTTCAACATATCAATATTTCCACAGTGAGAGTGAAATGAAAGCATTAATCTCTGAAGAGCTGAATTGAAGTAGGCATTTGTATTCGAACGATCAAGTCTAAACATCAGACCATCCCTAGTCCGGTAGGGAGGAACGTAAAAACGTAACCCACCAACCAATTAAGGCGAATTAATCAAGCCATTGCAAAGTTTAAAAATAAACAGTAAATCGTAACACAGTCTCCTCTGTTGCAGTGTCTGAAAACCCAGCACCTTGCAACGCATAAAGTAATCGCAATAAGGTAAATTTGTTTTATAAGATAGCTAGCGCAAAAAGCGACGTTGAACTGATTCGATACCGTTAATGTAAACGTGGTATTGGGGATTCCAGACGGTGGAGGCATAGCTAAGTACACTGTCCACGTGCGTTGAATACAGCAATCTGATGCAATTAATATTTGTGAAAGGGCGGCAGGTTCGAATCACGAAACCCAACCTCTTCACAGCTTTGGAAATAATGGATTCTACATGTAAATTAAACGATAATTTCTTATCAAGAGTAACCCCCAGATCGCTGATGCGATCAACCGATTGAATGTCCGCACCACCCAGCCTGTAGAGAAAATTCAGAGGGTAGCGATTGTGAGTGAAAGTAATTTTATAACATTTATCGTAGTTTAGGAAGAGGTTGTTATCAGCGCAATATTTGTGGAACCGGTCCAGATCTGCCTGAAGTTTAATACAGTCGGAGTTAGATGATAAATCCAAAAAAATTTTGCAATCGTCAGTATAAAGCAGAAATTTAGAATGTTCGAAACATGCCAGAACATCAATGCAACACAAGAACAATGGGGTCGAGGTGGCTTCCTTGGGGAACCCCAGAAGTGACCCGTTGATAAGCAGACACACAATTGCCAATTCGAATAGCCTGGTAACGGTCACTGACGTAGGAATCCAACCACGCTAAAAGACCCGGAGGAATGTCAAGCAGTGACAACTTTCTTATTAAGATGTTGTGATCGATTTTATCGAAGGCTTTACTAAAATCGGTGTAGATAGCGTCCACCTGGCAAAATCGGTCGAAAGCACGATGAATAAAATTGGTTATAGGTTATTAAATTGGTCTCAACCGATCTACCAGGCAGAAAGTCATGCTGCTCAACGATCATGAAGGGCTTCAGAATATATAACAATTTAGGGTAAATTATTTTTTCAAAAATTTTTGAAGATACAGACAAACATGAAATAGGGCGATACTGGGATACGTCGCAACGGTTACCAGACTTGAATACAGGGAATACAAATGCTCTCCGCCATTCACTAGGGAATGCACCGGAGCGTAAGGATAAGGAGAATAAAAGAAATAGGGGCTTTGCTAAACCGGTAGCACAGTTTTTAATAAAACAACCAGTCAGTTAATCCGGAATAGCTCCAGCCTTCGCATCTACTTCATTAAAAGCACGCAAAACACCCTCCTCACCAAACCAGGGCGCAAAACCACCAATGGGCATAACAAAGGGACTAAGGAACGGAGGGGTTACCATAAAAAAAACAGAATTAAAATACAGGGGGAATAAAGAACAAATATCCTAAGAATTGTCGGCATGAACACCACGGAACTTCATGCTAGCTGGAATACCGGCGCATTCGCCCCTCCGATATTTAACGAAGGACCACAAGCGATCCGGACACTCAATCAGCTGAGATTGAATTGACTTAATGCAGTTATCGTAATCCGATTTAATGAAGGTTTTGGTACGGTTACGTAAAATCATGAATGTAAGATAATCAGCCCTATCACCAGGTCGGAAATAGTACTATAAAGTACATTAACTGCATCATCTACACTACGACCCACCAGTCGATCAGACCAGTTAAGATCTAGAAGGACGTTGTTAAATGCCTCGTAATCTACACGATTAAAGAAATATTTAAGAGTGGGGTCATCGCGCAATTCCTTGGGTCGAGCGCCGATAATAAGAAACTCGACAGCGGGGTGATGGCGATCCAGGCCGACGAGAGGATCTGGACACGATTTAACTTCCTGTATACAGGTTGTGCTACTAAGAATCAGATCTAAAATTTTGAGATTATCATTATTAATATCATTAAATTGCAATAAATTACAATATCGATACGTTGCCAAAAACTCTCCGGAGCGTAGATCACCAGATGGTACCAAATACCCATCGTCCGAACGTTACCATACGATATTGGGTAAATTAAAATCACCAACAATTAAGATTAAATTATCAGGGTACGCATCGCGAATCGATGACACTTTACGTAAAACGACCGAAATAGATTCCGGATCCCCGGGGGGCAAGTAGACACAGCAAACAAAAACACGACCAATCGCGCACTCAACGCTCACCCACACATCTTCCGCGTAGGAGTTAAAACAGGAGCCGGCGACGATCGAAGACATTTTCTTACTTCAATCAGAACACCGCCACCGTCCGTCTTGCGTGACATCGTCGAACATCTATCTCTCCGAAAGAGTGTATAGTTCGAACAGAAAAACTCACCATCCGCAATCGACGGATTAAGAGAAGTTTCGGTAAGGCAGATGATATCGTGGCCAAGAGTAGAGGAGTTAATGAGTGATGTTGCAGTCTCTGACCGCAAACCATTTACATTCTGATAATAAACTGTAAAGCGCTACACCGTAAAGAAACGGAGCTACAGTTTATTTAGATCGCGCAGTGATCGGATGATCACAGCATGAGATCGCTCGGACTTACGCACTCGAATAACGTCACCCTTGAACCACACAAATTTGTACTGTTTCTCCGCCGCCACCAATTTCACCTCGCGAAGAAGTTTAGCATTTTCCGAAGTTAAATGCTCGTTAACATAAAACCCGCTCCCCAAACTCGCCATCGCAATACCCCTCAACGCTTTTGAACCATCAGCGCCATCCGAACCGACACGTTGTTTAATTTTTGCAGCCCCCAAGAAACGATCACGAATCATTCTCGACAAGAACCTGACAACAATGTTATTGGGCTGACGATCTTTAGATTAAGCAGAGTTGTGGGCCGGAGTGCCTCCAGCAGGAAGACGGTGAACGGCATCAATATCACTGGAAGAAACTGGAGAGCCGGCGGCATCCCCAATCAAGCCGATAACATCAGTGAGCGATTCTGAGGCATCCTCTGGGACGCCAGAGATAATTCAATTATTGCGCCTGGAATATTGCTCCAACCGCTTAAGCCGCATTGAAACCTCCCCCAAGCTAGATTTAAGGGCGATATTTTCAGCCCTCACAGAATCCAACTCCCTTAATTTTTTGTCCAGATCGATAATTTTCATTTCGAAGTCGGAAATCTTCTCACCGTAAAAGGTAACAGCACGGAGAACTTCCTCATGTTTATTGGACAACCCTTTCATCTCAGCCTGAATATCCTTTAGAATTTCAAACATTCCCTCAAGTGACCTTATTTCGGAATGCTGACAAGATTTTTGTAAGGAACTTTGCTGTGAGGAGCCACCGCTGGACAGTATTGAGGATTTAAAACAAAAAATTATTGACCTCTGCCAAAACATTGATCATCACATGTTAAGCCGTGTGCTAGAGAAAACACTACAAAGATGGTACCACTGCCAAGTTGAGGGTAATCATATCGAACAAGTTACTTAAGAGTTTGTTCTTAATAAATAAAAAATTCTTTTATTATTCAATAACAACACTAAGCCAATGTTTTAACCGTTACGTATACAGTGGAACCTCGATTATCCGGTCTAATGACCGGTTGAGGGTTGCTGGATAATTGAAATGCACGGATAAATGAAAGGCATATAATAGTGTTTAAATCTTTATTATGAAAATAACAGGAACTATAGAGTACATATATACAGACAACATGTTTCAAATTTATTTATTGGTTAAAGAAATCAGTTATTTGGAGCTGTTTCTTCTTATTGTAAAGTTTTAAACATATGTTGGAACGAATTTTCCGCAAGTTCAAAACATCTATGTGATCTGTATCATTTTGTTGATCTAAAAAACTTAATGGCCCGTCTACATGTGAGAGTGCAGCTTCTGGTGGAACTTTTTTTTCAGGTGTAGAAACGTTTTCGTCTTCATCCTCCTCATCGGTGGCATCCGTTGCTGTAGGTTCCGAAATTGTTGCAATTTGAGTGTCATTTAAAACTTCATAACCCGGTTCGTTTTTATCGCAGTGTAACCATTCCTCAATGTCGGTTATGTCTACAAATTCAAATTCTACAACATTTTGTATGCCATTCAAGAGTTGCCTAGACGTCACTACAGTAGATTCTTCATTTTTGGAGGAACTGAAATGTTCTGTAAGTTGTGGCCAAACTTTGAACCAAGATTTTTGTATTGTTACATTTGGAACATCACCCCAACTCTCTGCTGCCGCATATATGGCATCTTTGATGTTCCATTTCTTCCAAAATTCTTTCAGTGAGCAATCTGCTTCTAAAAGAAGCCGCAACATTATTTTTCTAAAGCGGCGCTTGCAAGCCTCTATTACCCCTTGATCCATCGGCTGTAATAAAGCCGTAACATTTGGAGGCAAATACTGCACAAAAATTTGACCATCAGCCGTTTGTAATGTACGTTCTTCTAGATGTGAGGGAGCATTATCCAATAAGAGCATTGCTCTTTCGGGTAAGTGTTTTGATTTCAAATGTTTCTTAACTGAAGGAACAAATTCTTCAAAAAACCAAGCTTTAAAAATGTCTTGATTCATCCAAGCCTTTGTTTGATATTTATAACAAACAGGAAAATGTTTCATTTCGGTTCCCTTGAATGATCTTGGGTTTTTTGATTTACCTATGCACAACAGTGGTAATTTATGGCTTCCACTAGCATTGGCACAGGGCATTAATGTTATACGTTCCTTACTAGATTTGTGACCTGGAGCATTTTTTTCATTTAAAAAATTTAAATTTTTAAATTCTATAAGATATGATTCTGCAGCGCTTTTATCGGAACTTAATTTTTCATCTTGAATATTAAGCTGCCGTATTCCATGACGTAATTTGAATCGATGTAACCATCCCTGTGATGCTTGAAAAGGTTTTTGAATGTTCCGACGGTTAGAACAATTTTCTTTCTCTTTGCATCCATTTTTGGTAGTGTACTTTAGTTTAGCACAGAGCCTAAACTATACGAAAACATTCATGAGCATCTACAAATTTCATACAAAAACAGTAACTTCTTACCTTGTATAAATAAAACACGCACTATTATAGAAACGTTTTGAGACGTGTAATAAATTAATTAATAAAATTCACATGCATACGTATATAAACGGAGCGAAAAACAACACGTGCATAAGCAATAACTAGTATGTAGTAGAACTGACGCGCCAACGAATCGGTTGCAAAACTGGTTTCGCACGATTAACCGGGTTCAAAACATTGAAATGCACGGATATTTGAAATGAGGGCTTTGCACGGATTATCGAGAAAAACGGTTAATAGAGACACGGATTATCGAGGTTCCATTGTACTAGCAAAATCTTTAATAAAAAAATTTCATTTCTTATATTGACTTTGATTTTTTTCTTTATAAATATTTTTTGATTAAATAAGTTTAATTCATAAATTTAATATACTTCCACCCAACTTTTATTTCATTTCTAAAAAAAAATAAGTAATTGAACTAGCAATTTTAAATCCGTCTTAGCTCGAGCGTATACCGACCGTTAACTTACCGTCCACCAATATTGCAATTTCCATATTGCAATCTTTCTATTCATGTCCTTTAAGGTTGTTCGACCGTTTCGTGGGAATAAATTCGTTGAAAGAGAAACGAAAGTTCAAAAAAGGATAGCACATAAGAAATGTCTACTATAATTATATTAAATGTTTTTATCGCGTAATCCAATGCATCTGAACTAAAAAAAATTTTTTTTAAACCTTTACATTCTCTTGTATTAAAAATTTGAATAATTTGATAATTATACGACTACGATTAAAAATGTATATGTACTTTTATTCTCTTACTTTTGTTTTTAATATATTATACGAAAAAGATAATCATAAGAAACATTTTTTCTAAAACTTATTATCTCTATCAATCATATAATTTCTACAACTAAATACTCATTCAATAATATTGCTATAATCAAAAATGATAACCAATACACACATGTTTTTCAAGATCATAAAATTTTATTGGTGAAAAATGTCATAAATATTCAGATATAGTTAAAGAAATCGAGAAAAATTACGCCGGCGAGACGATAGCAACAAACCGCCCAGCAACAAACTTTTTCCTTTATATTTCCACCTACTTCTAGGGCCCATATCTTCGTTATATAGAAAGATAGCGAAAAACTAAGCACACGGTTGGAAAGCTTGGTCTTTTCTCCGCCGATATGTTGATAATAAGAGCAAGAAAAAATAAGGAACGTCGCGCTGCATTCAATTTACCTCAAAATTATCAAACTTCACGGCCTTGTGCAGCCGTTACCAGATGGAAATTTAACAAATGGTTTACATATTCGGAAAGAGCTGACCTTGGACTATCTTATTCCGAGTTTTCGTCCGTCAATATCTGTCGACGTCTGTAAAGAAAACGCTGATGAAAAGGGGCCTACCGTTGACAACAAACTTTACTTTTGTATTTCCAGCTATGTACTTTTCGGACGGATATCTTTATTATTTATAACGCTAGCGAAAAACTAAGCACACGGTTGGAAAGCTTGGTTGTTTCTCTATCTTAAACCGAGTTTTCGTCCGCCGATATGTTGATAATGAGAGCAAGAAAAAATAAGCAACGTCGCGCTGCTACGAATTTTTGCCGCGGCTAAACCACGCTTGGGTCAATAACTCCTTTATATGACGGGGAGAAAACTCTAGAACTATATTCATATTATGGGAAATTTTCTGCCCTTTCCATCGGTATATAACACATCTCAATCACACGTTTGCACAATCGTTTTTCAGCCCAGCAACAAACTTTCCCCTTGTATTTCCGTCTACTTTTTGGTCCAATATTTTCGTTATCTAGAAAAATAGCGAAAAACTAATAACACGGTTGGAAAGTTTGGTCTTTTCATTTAAATCACCTCAAAATTGCCCCACTTTAAGGCCTTGTGCAGCCGTTATCAGAAGGAAAATCAACAAATTCTTATTTCTTAGTCTTATTTCGAGTTTTCATTTACAGACGCCATCAATATCTGCCGGCGTCTGTAAAAGAAACGCACCTGAAAGACAACCTACAGGTAGCAGAACGCAATCACTTCTTACCCTAACTTTCTTATTTGATGAAGGAAAACTTGGAACAAAGTTTTATCCGAGAGAGAATCCTAACTTCATTTTATGTTGACAGATAATTTTTCATTCAGTCTTAATTTATTTAAAACCGTTTAAAAACATATAAGTACGAAGGCTTTCACGGCCGGTGTTAATAAAACTAACACTAGGCTATCACTACAACTAACACTAGACCTAGAACTAGGACTTTCGGGTTGAGCCGTGCGTTTTTTGAACAAATGTTTGACGTTTCGGGTGCCATGTCGCAACTTTCTTCAGAAAACTAGTTGGAACCCGAAAGTTTCTAGTTCTAGGTCTAGTGTTAGTTCTACTGATAGTGCTAGTGTTAGTTCTAGTTTTAGTTTTACGTTTAGAAACATGTTAAACTGTTCAAAACGGAAAGATTATTTCATGTTACACCTATTTTATCAGAATCTGGAAGAATTTCAGCAATTTTAGATTCGAATTGTTGAATTGTGTTTTGATGGTTTTTAACTCAGTTC
Source organism: Onthophagus taurus (assembly GCF_036711975.1). NCBI lineage: Eukaryota > Metazoa > Arthropoda > Insecta > Coleoptera > Scarabaeidae > Onthophagus > Onthophagus taurus. Next base: position 8,895,709 of record NC_091976.1, on the reverse strand, counting down.
AATTCTTATTCAATTTTCTCCTCGTCATACAAGAGAGTTATTGACCTAAGCGTGGTTTAGCCTCTGCAAAAATTCGTGGTTTAGGTAGTTCATAGTTAGAAAAAAGGATTGTGCAAACGTGTGATCACGGCGTGCCACACATCGTTGGAAAGAGGAAATTTCCCATAAGCTGAATATAGTTGTAGAGTTTTCCCCCGTCAAATAGGAAAGTTATTAGTGCAAGAAATACATGCGTGTTTTCATCGGTAGGGGCTTTTTCAGGTGCGTTTTTCTTACAGACACTGATAGAAATTGGCGGACGAAAACTCCGAATAAGATAGTCCAAGGTCAGCTCTTTCCGAATATATAAACTATTTATTGAATTTCCATCTCTGCAACGGCTGCACAAGGCCGTGAAGTTTGGTAATTTTGAGGTAAATTAAATACAGCGCGACGTTTCTTATTTTTTCTTGCTCTTATCATCAACATATCGGCGGACGAAAACTTGGTTTAAGTAAACTAATAGAGAAAAGACCATCTTTCCAAACGTGTTCTTAGTTTTTCGCTATCTTTCTAGATAACCAAAATATTGGCCCGAAAAGTAGACGGAAATACAAGGGAAAAGTTTGTTGCTGGGCTGATAAACGATTGTGCAAACGTGTGATTGAGATGTGTTATATACCGATGAAAAGAGCAGAAACTTTCCCATAAGATGAACATAGTTCTGGAGTTTTCTCCCCGTCATATAAGAGAGTTATTGACCCAAGCGTGGTTTAGCCGCGGCAAAAATTCGTGGCAGCGCGACGTTTCTTATTTTTTCTTGCTCTCATTATCAACATATCGGCGGACGAAAACTCGGTTTAAGATAGAAAAACGACCAAGCTTTCCAACCGTGTGCTTAGTTTTTCGCTAGCGTTACAAATAACACAGATATCAGTCCGAAAAGTTCATAGATGGAAATACAAAAGTAAAGTTTGTTGCCAACTGTAGGCTCCTTTTCAGGAGCGTTTTTTTGACAGACGCCGACAGATATTGACGGACGAAAACTCGGAATAAGATAGTCCAAGGTCAGCTCTTTCCGAATATGTAAACCATTTATTGAATTTCCGTCTGGTAACGGCTGCACAAGGCCGTGAAATTTGGTAATTTTGAGGTAAATTGAATGCAGCGCGACGTTTATTTTTTATTGCTCTTATTATCAACATATCGGTGGACGAACTCGGTTTAAGATAGAGAAAAGACCGAGCTTTCCAACCGTGTGCTTAGTTTTTCGCTATCTCTCTAGATAACGAAGATATCGGCCCTAGAAGTAGGTGGAAATATAAAGGAAAAAGTTTGTTGCTAGGCGGTTTGTTGCTATCGTCTCGCCGGTAAAAATTACAACAATAACATTATAATGGTTGTTTAATAATTTTATTTAACTTTAATTTTTAAAAAACGAACTGATTTTTCATTTTTAAGTTCCAAAAATTGTGGTCTTTACTTATTTGTTCTATATCAGGGGGTCCTGTCGGAGTCCATACAACAAAATAACATTTTTCCTTTTTCGTTACGTCCTTGTATTTGGTAAAAATAATTATATTGTGTTTTTAATTGTAATTCCTCGTTTCGCTGTTGAAAAATATTATTTTTTTTTGGTGTGGATGCCATCACCGCACTTGTTTCGTAGCAAGTTAGAAAAAATTATATATTCCCTACCCCAGAATCGGGTATTTTAAAATCGCGTGGAAGCGGTACGCTCCTCAAAAATACCGTTCCTCAAATACCGTCCCATCACTAGTCTCTATGGATCACCTCATCTAGACTTGCTCCTAAAAAATAAAACTCTCCTTAATAAAGATATACCTAATGTATTTGTAAACCGCATGGATCTACATGTAGGCCAGAAATAGTTTGAAACGCTTCTATTGCTGTTTTTTTTTTCATATTGGCAACCATATTCGATAGATTTGATGCCTCGAAAATATTTCCCAATAGGTATATTTTAAAAGTTTGTTCGGCGGTGTTGATGGTTTTCTTTTGCACACTACTCCAAAATTTGAAGCTGTTGACCTCTAGTGTGTTCTTCCATTCTATCTGCTTATTCTTTTGTTTTTGTCAATAAATTGAATATCACTTCTTGTCTTCTATCAATTTCTTCTTGTGGTGGTAATTCTACATCTCCATAGTCGCTGCCCGCTTGTAGCGCAATTAGTCGATCGTTTTCGTGGTCTAAGTCGGTAAAAATATTTTGCCGGCTTACGTCGGTTTCCCAACCGCTGGAGAGGTCGTAAAATTCAGTTTTCCGGCCCGTTTCACACAAAACACTTAGAAACAAATTTTATGGTTACATAATGTATTGGCATTTTATATGGGTTGCTTTATTATTTCCTCTAGTAAGTGTCTGTGACATGAAATTGCCCTTGTATTTGGTAGTAATACTTACTTACTTAGTGTTTTTAATTTTAATTAACCATTTCTTAATTCTAACATATCAATTTTCTTGGCTTGTACCCCGTCTTCTACTGACATATCTCTTAGATTATACGGGCATTTTATTTCCAGTATAGCATTCCTACTGTGGATTATACTATCTGGACTCACACCCAAAAAGAAGAACTCCCCTTGACCAACATATAAACCACAAATGTCTACATGTAAACCAGTAACAGCTTCAAATTTTTTAGTGCGGTATTTTCGTATTGACAACCGTAGCGAGTCGCTTTGTTCCCACGAAAAGGATTTTCTAATAAAATTTTAAGTAAGTTCTTTGGTGATGTAGATACCCTTCGCTTGCAAACTAATCCAGAATTAGAAGCTATTATTCTAAATAATCTATGTTATTTCCAATTTGGATTAGTATGCTGGCCTCTGGTATCTTCCTCAATTGTCCTGACTTCATCCCTTGTTTTGTTTAACAATCTAAATACCACCTTTCGTCTTCTAATTAATTTTTCTTGTGATATTTCTTCAACATTTCCGTAGTCTGCGTCTGCTTGTTGTGGAACTGGTCTTCTTCTCTTATTTCTTTTTGTATTTTGGTTTTGCCGATTTACCAACATTTTATACCTGTCCTTACAATTTTGTGCTGCATAATAACCGATTTTTCCCCATCCCTTCAACTATATCCTTCATATAATGTTCACGATAATTAAAAACAATTGCGGCAAGTTTGCACCTAAGTTGATAGGATCCTTCTATGGTGAAATTTACCTGAAAAGTGGGTACTCAATTAAAAAAAGAAACATGCTTAGTTATAACACATCTTATAACTACGAGTATATAACTAACACATCTTAGTTATATACTCGTTTTCCACCAATAAATTTATTTACTAAACTATTATATTGTTCGCCGCTGTTATTATTTTTCAAAAGTAAGCAAGACGAAGCATTTGTAATAATTCTTTGCAGACAGATATTTATGTCAGTATCCAAACCACATGATTTTACGTCTGTAAATATATTTTGGTTTTCTGTGACATCATTACAAAAACAATTCGCACATTTATCATGGTCTCCAAATATATGAGATGGTATATTTAACATGTCTTCTTTAAAAAATATAAGCTTTTGTACGTATGTAATATCTTGCTTACTTCTGTACTCGGCAGATTTTCTTACAGCTACTCGAAATCTCAAGATTTGCTGTGGAGCTGCCTCCGAACGTGCAGTGGTACATATTTTCCGGTAGAGCTGCGCACTTTTCTAGACAGCTCAGGTAATTTAGTACTAAAATTGCGTAATAAGTGGTTGATGCACTCAACTTTTTCTATTAGAAGCGTGCCGTATGGCTTTGAGGAATTTAATTTTTTGGTAACACTACTGTCACCGTCTCTAATTAATTTGATGTACTTCAAACCATGTACAGACACACTATTTTTGAATCCGTCAACAATTATATCGGATTCTATGCCAGTGGATGGACCAATCCAATTTTTAAAACATTTATAAGGTACAAAAGGTTGTTTGGTAAATTGTTGCTTTTGCTATAGCAGCTTCTTCTTTCCCAGCTTCCTTTAATTTATTTGAAAGAACATCTTCAACAACCTCCTGTAATTTAGTTTGTATTGTCGTGAATCGACGTTGCGTCATGTGTGATAAATTTAATGTGGCACATAGTTCTCTTAGCTGAGAGTATCCAGCATCAATGGAAACTATTCCTGTTAAAATACATCAAAATATAAACATATTTACAGTAGTATTTAAATGCATATTTATTTGAATTATGCAAGTAGTCTCACCAATCATTGCTGCAGTATTGACATCTAATTTATTTTTATTGCCGTTCATTTCTATTTTAGATGACATTCCACACATTTTACATTTAACAGTGAATATAGATTCACAGCCGATTTGCCTTTCTTCTAGAATGTCGTATATATCTATAATACATTTGAATGATGCTACATGTTGTATTTCTTTAATTTGATTCCAAAATGATGTAATATCTACAATTCTTTTTTCGCTAATGTTATGATTGTTATTAACATTGGCATCGCAATTGGGTTGGTCTATTTCTAAATTTGGTAAAGTGACTGTTTCTAGTTCGCTGCAAAATACCGTATTTTCTCGAATGTAATCCGCACCTTTTTTACAAATTTTATGTGCTCTAAAATCAAATGCGGATTACAATCGGGTGCGGATTAGATTCGCAGTCGTATAGTTGCAATTTGGAAAATAGTAAAATAAAACACATTATAACAATACCACTTTACTAAGGGTTTTAGAACGATATTTACATTTTTATGTATCATTTTCTTCCCATATTACGTCATCTTCGGATTATACAAAACTTCTAAAATGATGTTATAATATTGTTCTCAGGGATCGTTTTCCATGTCGCCTACACTCACTGAACAAGTTCAGAAGCTCCTTTAATTGCTCCCGGTTTTGTTAATTCTCGAGTTTGTTAATATACATATACATACACAGGTTGTAGTATGGATGTTATTCCACCAGGTATTATTATTGTGACAAGAAGTCTAAACCAAGGGCAATCATCTATGATTAATTAATATCCTTATTTAATAATCTTCCTGGTTTACGACTCCATACTTGTCTTAATCATTCCATCATCAGCTTTTCAATTATCCATCCTTTTTGTTGTGCCCTAACTAGGACGTCATTCGGGCAGTCTTTCAGGTTTCAGAATGGTTTTTTTTCTCAATAGTAGTAAAGTCAGCAATTTTTTCCTATCACTTGTTACTGCTAGCATCAATGTGATGCGCAATTTTTCGCAACCTTTCGTTTATAAAGAAATTTCCCACACACCTCTTCTTTCCAGTGTGTAATTGGGTGGCATATCCAGATATACTACCATTTTGTTGACATTTACAGTTTGAGACAAATTGAAATTTTCTTGAGAATCATTAGGAGCTTTTGGGAAATTGTAGTTCTGCGCCTCAAGGATACCACCATTCGGCGCATAAATCCCACAGTCCAACCTTAGCTAGTATTAAAAATTTTGTAGTCCCTCCTTTCGTTTTTCTTGAGAGAACTAGAAAACTGCCTCGTCAATTTCATGAAATCGTCTCTTCTTTGGCCCGGTAAATTTTTTGCACGATGCCTCACAGTCTGCAATAGCTACCTGGTCTTTCCGCAACAGCCGCAACGTTACTCTCATTATCAGCAAAAATTGTACCAGCTTTTCGATTTCCTTAACGCTAACTTAATAACATCTCTTTAAACTTTGCTGTAGAGAAGAACCTTTTAGATTTTTGCTACTTTTTTTTTTATAATTACGCTATTATATTTATAATTAAGCACACACCACGTTCGAGCTACTACGAGGGCAGTATATGAACGGAATTCGCGCTAGGCATAACTATTTATTTTTAAAATTATATTTATTTTCCAATTTTTTCTGGCTTGGTAAATTTAAAGTCCAGTCTAATAAAAACTCGTCGTAAGCAAGGTTTCTTTAGGTGCATCAGCGTCAGTCAACGGAAAAAATATATATTTATGGTTAACAACAAGCATCGCATCGTTTTGGTGTTGTCGAATTGCTCAAAGAAAGATGCGGATTACATTCGCAAACTAAATTTTTTTACCACTATGCATTTTTAAAATCGGGGTGCGGATTAGATTCGAGTGCGGATAAGATTCGAGAAAATACGGTAATATATCATAGTATTATAAATATTATTTATATTATTATATCTAGTAATTATACAGGTGTCCCAGAATATGCAGCATTTAGGAGTAATCTAGTTAGGTATGTAAAAATAAACAGAAAATAAATTATATTTTAATACGAGAAGTATTTTTTGATCATATCTCTGTTATTATTCAAACTAGTTTGATACAATTTTGTAAATTGCAACAGTAAATTAAGAATAGTTAGTAATTTAATTTAGTACAACAATGTACAACATTTTATCTTATTATCTGTATTAATACATCATTAGATCTCGGTCAATCGTGTCAAAAAAGTGTTGTTGTATATTATATATGATGTTATTTTTACATAATGTTTCTGTTATCAAAAGGATGCCCATATGTTATAAGACACCTGTGGTAAAGATTTTCTAAAAAATAATTACCAATCAAAATTGTTAACATTACTATCATCCTGCGAGAAGCGCGGTTCATCCACCGCAACTTACCAAGACTACAAGTAAAAAAAACATATATCTAATTGATTCAAAGGATATCGGTATACAAAAATTTCAAATTAATTACCGTTTACGTGACGTAGTAATCGAACAAAAATACCGTCTTTTTCGGCCCATTTTATCCACAAATAACCCACAAGCACAAAACACTAAGAGTTTATAAGAGCAGTAATCACTCAGTTACTATAACTACAGTATACTTACTAAATTATTTTTGTTTATAACTAAAAAAATGGTTCATAAATAAATAAGAAAAAGTTTATAGAAATAAATAATTTATAATTATAAAAATCGTCACTGAGTTGCTATAACTAAACTACACTAACTTTTTTTTTTAATTTTGCATAGATAGTATATGAAACCTTCTCTAGAGGGCACACATATTATTTTTTCGTTAATGATACAATTTATGCGTATTTAAATAATTTAATTGTTGTATTTTTTAAAATAAATAAATGGGCATGCGTGCCCACTAGAGTACTGTTTCCTGATTTCAAAGCAGAAAAAGAAAAGTCATGCATTTTGCTCTAATATTAACCGAGATATATTGTTTGAAAGATTACATATAAAAATTCTTAGCGGTTGAACAGCCTTAACGTATAATGGTAATATCCCACCTTGTGGTTGTGTCATTTAATAAACCGATATTTGATTGTGAGGTACCGTTGGATTCGTATTGTTTTCATCTTTCGGAAGATACCATAATATACTAGGTGTTATATTTAAAAACATTTATAATAATTTATATCAACTTTGTTGATCCATTTTCCGGAAAAACTGAAAGTGATAGCAAAATTTTCCATACGAAAATATTTGTGCTGATAAAATATAGAAACTGACGTTTTTTTGTCGGCTCACTTCTGGGAGTTCCTAACTTCGCTCTATGTTAAACTTTTCATTGTGCCACGGGTGGTAGGGAGGTGTCGGACAGTGGGGAGCTGAAGGATACTATTGTCAAGACTTTGGAGAATGGAGAAGATTGGAAAGAGGTACAGTTTCGGAGAGTTGCGAAGCTAAAAGGCAAGAGAGTACTGATGGAGGTCGTTGTTCCGTTTATAGAGGAAAAGATGAACCGATCGGGAGTCACCATCCGAGCCCCCACAACCATGCGCCCTAATGTAATTGTGTATGATTTGGACAGGACGAATGAAGAGGGTACGGTGCTGCAACAATTATGGGTAAAGAACGTGGATAACGAGGCGAGAATACTGGGAGGAGGGACAGAGAGGTGACGAATCTAGTGTTGGAGGTCTTTGATCGGGTGCGAAAGGAGTTGCTTAGATTCGGGAGAGTATTCGTTAAACTACAGACGCGTCGTGTAGTACAGTTTGTTGATTTTAAAGGTGTTTTAAGTGTTAGGGGTACAGCCACTTGAAGAGGTTCTGCAAGTCTGACGTGGTGTATGGGCATTGTGCAAAGACGGTACACGACTATAAGAATTGCAGGAAGAAACAAAACGCACCTGTATGTATTAATTGCTGAAACAAGGTGTTCGCTCCGCACTGTTATTTAATTATTATTTTTAAGTAGTCGGGTTTTTGTACTTTTCGTTACCTTAGGTACGCTTGTTGATTTTAACCAACATTATTAATATTTTCGATCGCACGCAGACCGCACGCAATTAATCTGCAATTCTCGCATTAAACCCGCTGCCAGATCCACCCTCTGCAAATTGTATGTATTCTTTAATTACTTAAATTCTTGATATTTTTTGAATATAATTTTTTTTGTTTAGCTTTTCGTTTCTTGTTCCGTTTATTTTTTACCAGCACCTCTTATTAGATCGCCGAACTAATTCGAGCGTTCATAAGCTCGCAAAAACCTTATTACGCCGTAGTATCGAATTCAATCGATTGATTGAAACTTCAGATATCGGTTGTAACCTTGCTAACGCTCCTGAAGAAGCAAATATTTTTATTACTCGCGCTAGCGGCATAGAAACTCCCTACCGGCAATTTCAAGCCCTTCATAACCAAGTGATTGGTTTAATTCCGGACGACACTTTTTCAGAACACGATGATATTCGTAAAAAGGCTGATACAGCGTATTTCACTATAAAGGCTATTTACACGAAAATAAATGATTCCAAAAATAGTACTATCTCCCATGAACCATCTCATACCCCTGTATCTCTCAGATTAAATAAAATAACATAACCAACTTTCACTGGTGATTTTAAAATATGGCCAAGCTTTTACGATTTATTTCGTACCATGGTGCATGAAAATCCTTTGTTCTCTGATGTGGTCAAATATCAATATTTGATGATCTCATTATCCGGAGAACCGTTCCATCTTATTAAGGGGTTACCGATAACAAATGATGATGGTTGACCCGGTTTATTTTATTTGAGCAGATGCATGCTTCTGGTTAGCATTTATCTGAGTGAAATGTTATTTCATTTATATTTGGCAAGTTAGCAGATTACGCAGAGAATATAATGAAATGAGACTTCTTAATGTTAAGTGATAATTTATTTCTATTTAACCAAGCTTTTATTATTCGTAAATCGGATGAGGTTTGTGCAATCACACACTCCCATGATTCGCCCTCAACAAAGTGTCGTCAGCATATGCAATCACCTCTGCGTTAAGATGAATACCAAATATATCATTTATGTAAACTAGGAAGAGTAGAGGTCCCAGGACGGAGCCCTGCGGGACACCAAATATCACAAGTTTCTCAGAGCTAGCAACCCCGTTTGTAATAACTTGCTGATATCTCTCACTTAAGTAGTCCCTAAACAACTCAAGAGTGCTACCTCTACATCCACATATCTCTAATTTATTTAACAAAATGTCATGATGGACTGTATACTAAAGCTTTAGACAGTTCTAGAAAGGTAGCTATGCAGGGCCTTCTTCTATCCAAAGAGTCAAGAATGAGTTGTGTTAAGCGCGAAACTGCATGATTTGTCAATAAAATCCATAAATTCAGATCATGTAAATCATTGGCTATTAGTGTCTGCACATTTAAGCTATCTAAATTAGATAGATAATTTTGAGCCATATGATAAAAAAGAAAAAAAAACAATATCAATAATTAAAGAAAAGACAACCAAAAAAATCAATTCAATTCTAAGCGTAAGCAAAATATTTTAAAAGTTAATAAAAAACAAACGAAAATATTTTATTCCTTGTTAAGCTTTTATCACACTCCCAGCATAGCCTATCGAGTCGGTTCTTCGGATCCCCCGTCCACGTGATCATCATAGCCAGGAGAAAACAATTTCCTATCTAAATTTTCTCTGTTGAAAGTTCTTATAACGGGGAAGTCTTCGTTTTTCCTCACATTAATTTTTGAGTTACGAAACCATACAAACTTGTAACCTACTTCTCTAGCACGTGACTTTGTTTTCCCTAATAAATCCTTTGTTTCACGATTTAAATTCTCATCTATGTATACAACGTCTCCAATTCTTTGCTTTGCAAATTTAGTAGAATTGGCCTGAGTTATAATCAATCTCTTTTTTGATAAAAATAAATCTCTCTTTTTCCTAGTTGTAAACTGGACGATGATAGGAGCCGGTTTCAATCCTTTCCTAGACAAACGATGGGTAATGTCAACATCGACCGGGGATATGCTTACTTTTAACTCTTCGGCAATTTTCATTACTATCCCATGACAATCTTCATCGCGAACCTGAGTGACACCATGAAGTTCAATATTCCTATTTCTGCTGTATTGATCCTGTAGATTTATTTTATGCTGTAGGCGAGACATTTGTTCATTTTTCTTTATGTTTTCATTTGTAATTTCAGTAAGCTTCTCATTGGTTGCAATAATTTGATTTAGTATATTGTTGTACTGTTTATTGATTTCTTCAAAACGCGTATGGAAATCGTTAAGTAGATGCTCGAGGCACTTCCAAGCAACTTTCAACTTACGGAAAGTGTAGTGTTTTTGTAGGAATGTAAGTATGTATTAAAACGAACGTACTTATTATTTTCGTCTTGATCTTTATTGTTGAGAATCAATTTTTCGAATGTCCGTTTTACATCTCTTTACAATACCTCTGTGTCCTCGCACATGCGCAATACATATAATTCGAAATAAAAATATATAACACTCCTTCCCTCGTTAAAAAAAAGTAACATGTATTGAATTACAAAACAAAAAAAATATATAAATTCTTTTACATAAATCAATTTGAACCTAAAATTAACAATGTATATCAAAATAAATTGAATAATAATGTAAGTGAACATAAGTAAAAAAAAATAATTATAATTCAATTAGATATTCCGTATCTTTCCGGCGCTCGTTTCGTACGTTCAGATCTACGCAAAATAGGCGAATGAGGTATTACAATAATTTCGTTTTGTACATTAGTATCTATTGTCTTTTCATTTGTTTTTGTTTCATTATTATTATTATTATTATTAGTTGTATCCGAACTCTGCATATCGTTAATGAAATTTCCAGACGGAAGTTTACTCTGAACCAACCATTTGTCGATCAGGAGGTGTTACACGAAATTCAATTGTTTTAGGTGTATCTGATCCTACTTTAATTAATTGATTTATATGTCTGCGCCAAACAGTACCAATATCCAATTCCACCAAGAAATGCAATTCACCTATTTGTTTTATAACTGTACCTAATTGCCATTTATTCTTAGACAAATAATCACGGGCTACGACTCTATCTTTAATATTAAAAATTCTTTTAATATTTTTGGTTCTTTGAATGTCTTTATTTTCAATATTTGGTTTTATTAAATCTATACGCGATCTAATTTCTCGACCGAACATTAATTTTGAAGGACTCTGTTTAGTGGTACTACGGGGACTTTTCCGATAATGCAATAAAAATTTACATAAATCGTGTTCTAGAGTAACGGATGTGCTATTCATTGATCGAAGTGCTTGCTTTAAGGTTTGAACATACCGTTCAGCTAACCCATTAGTAGATGGATTATAAGGTGCTGTTAATTTATGAATAATCCCGTTTACTCGCAAGAATTCCCTAAATTTATATGAAGTTAACTGCGGTCTATTGTCGCTTACTAATACAAAAGGTAACCCAAAACGCGCAAAAATTTCCCTTAATTTTGTTATAGTATTTTCACTAGTAAATTTTTTTAGAATATGAACTTCTGGCCATTTTGTAAAAGCATCTACTAGTATAAAAAATATGTTCCCATAAAAGGACCTGCAAAATCTATATGAACCCTTTCAAAAGGTCTCTTTACTTCTTCCCAAGGATGGTACAAATTGCTTGGGCTATTCAAATGAAGACTACATTTGTAACAATTCTTACATATATTTTCAATATCTTTATCGATATTAGGCCACCAGCAATAGCCCCTAGCTAGAGATTTCATTTTATTTATTCCTAGGTGAGCTGTATGTAGTTCCTCAAGAATTTTTTTACGTAACTTAGTGGGAATTAATGTACGATAACCTCTCATTATACAACCTTGTTGCTACGAAAACTCTCTAACATTTACCCCAACCATATTACCTACATTATTTTTATGTTTTAAAGTTGATACTAAATGAGGAAATTCAATTTCCGTTTCTATAGCTAACTCTCTTACTTATTCTTATTTTTGTCTTACGGTTTTATTTATTTATTTACGCTCACGGGACACAGCACAGGACAAACCCAATTCAAGCTGTGCTACTAAAAAGATACAATAAGAAAGAAAAAAGGACACAAAAACTTAAATCAGTATCTCAAATTGCATAAGTAGTTTGACAAAAATAACAGAGAAAAAAAGTAAAACAAAGAACAATAAAGTATAATAGATCAAAATTAAGCGAAAAAAAATCGAGGTATCTGACAATCAACACGTGATAGGACACGAACTAATTGTAAGTATAAATTAATCGATATACGGCATGTTCCCAACAGCAGCGAGGGTCGCTCTTTTAAAGGAGATTAAGGATTCGTACGCAAATATATCAATGGAAAGACGGTCAGCAGAGCGAGCAGAGCGCAACAATGGCGAATGCTGATAGGCGTTAGTGCGCGGAGTGGTGGTAAAAAACATAAAATCAAAACGAAGCGATCGTGGGACGTGGAAGTTAAGTAGTGATGTAAGCGAAGATGATCTATAAATATTATGAATTATTTTATATAAAAGTATTACATCATTAGCAAGTCGCCGTTGGCCGAGTCGTAACAAGTGGAAAGATTGGCACGCCGAGTCGTAGTCAACATAGGTAGTATGAGATTTCCAGCATAAAAAACGAATATCCCACGAATATATCACATTGAGGATTCCATACAACAGTTCAATAATTCAAAATGTAAAATACGTACGTATAATAGAGAGTCATTAATGAACTAGTGTCGGTAAAATCAGCAGCCGATCTCATGACGAAACCAAGCATACGAAAAGCCTTGCCAACCACCAAATAGACATGCTCACTGAATAATAGCTTACTATCAAGTGTCACGCCCAAATCTTTTATAGAAGTAACCCTGTTCAACAACTTCCCTCCAACGATGTAGTCAAAGCGTATAGGACCAGGCTTTTTTGTAAAAGTAAATGTAAAGTATTTACTATAATTTATGGTGATGAAGTTTGTACAACAATATTGAGCAAGTTCATATAGATCTCGCTGAAGAGCAGAACGATCTCTTGGATTAGACACGCGGCAGAAGATCTTTAGATCATCTGCATACATTAAACAGTTAGCGTATTTAAAACACTTAAATATGTCATTAATATAAATATTAAAAAGCAAAGGTCCAAGAACGCTTCCCTGAGGAACCCCGGATGGGACTGACAACATCTGCGAGGAAAAACCTCTAACTCTGATCGACTGCGTTCTATCAGCCACGTAGGAAGTGTAATAATTCGGGAATTATTTAATGGTTTTGGGAATAAACCATACGAATTATATATTCCTAGCGTGCAACCTTTTTCTTTTAAGGTTCCAAAGGTCATGTCTCGCGTTTACGACCGACGCACTATGGGTAATTTGAATCGTTTGCTGATCATAAATGGGTTTTTCGAAAGTCGAAATTTATTTCTTTTTTCAATTGAATCCTATAGTAGAAATGTCAGATTTTATTAATTAACATAAGTTTTATTTTTATATGACGTATTTAAGTAAGAAAAAAATATCAAAGCTTATATGTCTCTGATTTCACGAATTTCGGTTACTTTTGTAGTGATTTTTAACGACTGCTAATATAAAGTTTTAGTTTTAGTGTGAAACCTATATAACGTCATATCTTCCCGAAAAGGTTGTTCAATGGAGAACCTAATTCAGGTATCAATAAATAATTTCATCGTTGTGTTTTAACAATAAACGCGGGATTATCCGATGCCATCAATTTGGAGATTTCTTTAGCTAGAGTTTTAGCAGTTAGCGATGTTTAGAGATGGTCTAAAATATATATAATTTTAAAGACTATTTATTTCTTTAAAACATATAAAAAAAATTAGCTGCCAACATTTGCCTATTTAGAAGTTATGATCAGAATACTAAGAGGTCCACGTCACGCACGGAAGTGTTATTTTTGTTTACTGACGACGTACATAGCTTAAATGCAATATGGCTTTTCTTAGGTTAAGTAGCTTAAACTTGACGTACTTTAACTTTAACGTACTTTAAATTGACTATATTCTCTATAACGAGAATATAGTCCATTTTCTGAAAATCGGAAGAAGCAATGCTATACAGTGTGCCCACAAAAGTTATATCTTTAGTACATTTTTATTTAAATATAAAGCCCCAATCATTTTTAATTATTAAAAAAATAGTCTAATTTTAAAATTATTTTTATAAAAATTTGATTCTAAGTATGTTATATAAGTATCAGTTTTCGGTTACATATTGTTGCCCATTAATTTAGTTGGCGGGGATAAATCTTCAACGGCCAATGGCGCACTTATTTTTTTTTGTTTAAAATCTAGTATGTGTGTAATCATAATTTTTAGTTGTCATTGTCATAATATATCCTAAAGTAACGTCCGATTTTTGTCTTAAGTTTTCCTCCGGCTTATCGTTTGTCATTGTTAAGTACTGTTCTTTTCAAAACATTATTTAAAATTATTAATTCATAAGGTAAGTGCTCTAATATCCGTAAATATTTCTATTTATAGTAATATAGTACTTTTTATGTTTGCTATGGGCAAAAATTAGTTTTTTTCAATACAATATATGCGAAGAAACTATTATAGAAAATGGTTATATTAAGATGCTTAAAACGTGAAGTAGCTCTCGCTTACATTGCGGATCGAAAAAATCTTTCGGACTTAATTAAATTTTTACGTGAACAGTATCTCCTTTCAGACAATAACATACAGTTAATAATTAATCACTTCAAAAGAAATCTGATTACCGCGATAAATTCGCGTTGGACAGAAGCATCATGTACAAAGAAGATTTTTTTTAAATCTGGATTACAAAAGTTAGTTTTATATAGTAAGTGAGGATGTGATGGCTCATCTGGACAAAGCCATAATACAAGCAAGTACTACCTGAAGAGTCTAATGTGGTATGTGATGCTAATTTGTTCATAGCTTCATTTGTACCTATTAGATTAACTGACGAAGAAACCGGTAAGGTAGTGTGGCAAAATCCTGTTCCCTCTTCTGTGCGGTTGTGTCGACCAATTTCAATTGAGTTTTCTAAAGAGACTCTCCAGAAAACGAAATCCGTCGTGGATGGTATACAAAGGCAAATTGATAGTTTGAGTCCATCGGTAATTACAAAGCAAGGAAAAGCAATACAAAGCAAACATGACATGTTTCACATATACTATATACTTCACATATACTAACACATACATACAGATGTAATGCTAAAATGGTCAAAATAGAGTCTAGGACCATCAAATGTAAAGATTTATCAAAACCTCGAAGCGGATTTTTCGTGATTACAATAGTTTGTCTTCATATAGTTCGTATATACGAAGAAATAAAAATAATAATAAATATAGACGTTAGAAATACGTAAAGTTGATTTGACCCACGGTTTGGAATTTATGTGATGACTTTTGGGATTAGTTAGTGGCGGATGTTATCTTCTGACCACGCGGTCCAAAATTGTTCCCTTCCCCAAATTCCCTCATTGGTTCAGAAAATTATTGTAAAATATCCGCCCCGTATTATGGATTGGCCTAAGTGTCGGGAACATACATGCGATAGGAACGCCTCAAGAAGGTTTTTGCACCCCTCCAATACCTGAGGTTACTTAAGAGCTTGTAAGACCTTTTTCAGGACAATCACAATCAATTAGAATCACAACGAACCTAAGAGATTTTTGAGTCGAAACGTCGTCAGCGCTCCGTTAGATAGCAACTTAGAATTCGCTTTAACGCCAATTCTAAGTTTCGTCGCATATCGAGAACTGTGACTTAGTTTCAATTGTAAACATTCTTTGCACTTCGGGCATCCGGGTCGTGTCGGTAATTTGTGTTTTTATTGAGGATTTGGTGTAAGTTTGGTATTGAAACCTTCACCTTTGCCAGTGTGCGTTATCACCTATCTGTCAACGAGAATTAGCTATCGGGGTTAGATTCAGAAATATCTCTTTTTAAGTAATGTCGGGTCGTAAATAAACGTAGGTAGATTTTAAGCTTCATTTTGTTCATTGTCAATTATTTCTTGTTATTTTGTTAATATAGTTTAAGTGTGGTTAGAACACTTGTCTTTTGATTTTCCCTTTTCCCCTTTTCCTGACAGAGCCCTAGTGCAAGAACCCATGGTTCTGAAATAGTGACCGCGCGCTTGTCATTTAGTTTTGATTGATTTGCTGAGATCAATTAGGGGTCTTTCAGACTAAGAGTTAGGAAGCGCGAAATACTGTATCTGGTGACAGCGGTATTACCAAAGGTCGAGATCGTTCAGAGGCGGCCTCACCACAGAAGCAAGCCACTGTTGAATGCTGTAGGGTATACCAACATGTTCAATTTTTTGTAGTAAGAGCAGATGATCAACTTTATCAAAAGCTTTATTAAAATCAATGTATACAGAGTCCACCTGGCAGTTGTCATCGAAAGAATGCAAAATGTAATTAGTATATGCGAGAAGATTGGTCTCTACCGAACGACCAGCAAAAAAAACCGTGTACTCGAGGGTCCAAAATATTTTTTACAGTGTAAAAAATAGGTTTGTAAATTAAGCTCTCAAGGACCTTGCCTAAAAAGGGCAACAAAGAAATTGGTTTTTGACCAAGCTTCTACAGCCAGATTTAAAAATAGGCACCACAGAGGCCTGCTTCCAAATTAGCGGGAAGATACAGTCTTTCAGGGATCTATTGAACAGGATTGATAACGGTTCACTAAGAGATTCACAACAATTTTTTATTATAATAAGAGGTATACCGTCACCACGTGACCCTCCGGAAGGGTTAACGGCTCTAAGAGCTTTCAATTTCTCAACCTGCTCAAATTGTAGAGGCAGGTCACAAAAACGCGGGCCACCATAACGGGAGCCATTGCTGCTGCTCGAGGTCCGCGAAGCATTAAACACTGAGCCGAAGTAACGAGAAAAAAGGTCGCAGATATGCGCACCATCGGTAGCAGTGACACCGGCAAACGTAACGTCTGCAGGCAAGTCACTTGTCGCGCGCTTAGCTCTAACAAATGACCAAAACCTTTTGGGATCATGCCGTATACTGCTCTCAGCACTGACCATAAAATTGCGATAATCACGATCGACAAGGAACTTTGAGCGACCCCTCAAAAGGGAAAAAGTTAAATAGTCGAGTCGATTTCTATACCGCTTCCACTTCTTGTGCATCTTACGTTTTTCACGAATTATTTTTATAGTATCTATCGAGAACCAGTACGGAAAACCGAGTCCGAAGACTCGTTTGCGCGGTACGAATAGTTTAAAAGCGTCAGATAGCACTTCGTGAAAATAAGTAACAGCCTCATCCACAGTTCCACCGCTCAGACGATCCCGCCAGGGCACCTCACTTAAGTACATAGCGATTTGATCAAATGATGCCTTTTTAAAATTATATATTGGTTCACTACAGTGGGATAAATTTCTAGGAATTAAGAATTTGCATGATATATCTAGCGTAGTATGAGCACGGTCCTCCGATACCAAAGCATGATTACCCAAATCCACCTCGCAATGAAATACATTACAGGAAAAAACAAGATCAAGAATGTTACCAAAGTCATTACAATGATGATTTAATTGGGATAAACCAGCCAAGGAGACGGAGTCCAAGAACTCTGTAGCTCTTGCAGAAGTTGCCCTGGACGGGACACAGTAACGGCGAACGGGATCAAAAGACCACCTGATTTTCGGGATATTGAAACCACCACAAATGAGAAAACCATCATTGGGGTGTCGCTCAATTACATCAACTAAGGACCGGGAAAATCGCGAGAGTGCAACATTGTCACACGGCGGAATATAAACACAGCATATGTTAAGCACTGAAGAGCCATTAGATAACGCAACATACACTGCTTCAACGTCCGCGAACAAACCCGGTCGTTCCGCACTGGAGATCATTTTCGACACAGCCAACAACACCACCTCGACGCCGAGCACCCGAATCATTCATGTGTCGGTCACGTTTGTAAGTCAAATATGAATCGGGAAAATACTCTGCAGATTCAATTCCGGGACAAAGCCAAGTCTCCGTGAGACAGACAACATCCAAATCCGCACTTAGTAGGTTTGTATAGAAAATAGTACCTTTACTGCGTAAGCCGCGTATGTTTTGATAGTAGAGGGAAATGAATTTAGTTGACGCCATTGCGAGTTAGAAAATATCGAAGTTGTTTATACATGAAGAGAGCTACTGTAGTTTGCGCAAGTCTCCGTCGGAATTAATCTGGATAACACGGCTACTGTCGTTTTTACGGACAAGAATTTTACAATTACGCGTCCAGACATATTTATAACCATTTTCTTTAGCCGTAGCCATAGCGGCGCCGAACAGTTTTTTATTCGCTACAGTAAGGTTGTAATAATCTAGAAATAATTCTATTAATTGGTTATTAATTATTATAAGTTTCGATTTAAGTTAAGAGTAATTTGAGACAGGAAATTCGATGTGAGGAAATGGATAGACGGAACATGATACAGTTCGATTGTTAAGCAATCGATAATGTCGCAATAACGACGACGTCCATCGTCGTTATCGCGAGCAATAACCCTAGATTTAATAGGCGGAAATGCTGCTAATTTTCATTGGTTAAAGTTTAGGAACCATAAACCAATAAAATTATTAAAAAATTTAGAAGCATAAGTGACTAAAAAATTGATAGACAGTTCGTGCGGTATTTTAAGAGTGATCGCTTGGCTCTCCTTAGAGCTCTCCAAATTTTCTACAATCGTGTTTTTCTTAAAAACTATTGCTTTGATCGAAGTTTTGTAAGAGACCTATTGATAGATAATTGATCACTTTACACGAAAATACTGCCCGTTTGACAAAATTAGCAATGGCGTTGACAATATCTTTAAAGAAAGGCTTTTTATTGTAGATAATGTTTAATTTTAAAGAAACTTTGACCCCCTATATCTCGTTAAGGAGGCATTTGCGATCCCATGTATATTAGGACTTTTCATCTTAATTTTTGGTGTACTACCTGCCCTAGAAGTCTGCCAGCGGTTTTTTGAATCACCCTGTATAGGCCATCAATCAAAAATCCCGGACGGGAACCCTTAGGAAGAGAGCGCTTCTTGGCAATGGCAGCGACGAGTAAAGAATCGCGTTTGGTGCGATTGCAGAAACTCACGACGATGTTCTTTGGCCGACTCACATCGCTAATGTGAGGTACTCGATATATAGCATCAATATCATCAGATTTTAACGGAACCCCGAGAAAGCCGCTAATTTTATTTATAACATCGATAATGTTTTCGTTGGCCGCCTCAGGCACGCCCTGTATGTCCAGATTGTTACGTCTGGAATACTGTTCCAAGTCCGCAACTCTAACCGACAAGGTGTCGACCTGTTTCCTCAATTATACATTATCGGAGGAAAGACTATCAATAACCATGCACTTTTCTTTGAGAAGTTTTTCGAAATCAGATATTTGATCGCTGCAGAATTGAACCGATGTCATTAGCTCATCATTTTTAGTTTTCATAGATCTAATCTCCGAACGTATCTCGCTAACCATCTCGTAGACAGCCTCGATTGTCGGAGTGGAGGCCATACATCGATTATCGAAGTCATGCGGCAACATAGTTCTCCTACGATTAGAAGACGGGCGGCAACTAGGACATTGCCATGACGAACCTGGGGCGGACAGCGCCGAGACCGCAGCTTTGGAGAGCTACACGCATTTGGCGTGAAACCACAGAGTACTCTGTGCGTATACTCTGTGCGTGAAACCAAACATCGCAGGACACGCAGTCAATTCCCGCTTTATTTCTCCCCACCAGCTGTCCGCAAGACCCGCACTGTTTTGAAGGCATCGGAAAAACTAGTTTTTTATGCGAACAAATTGATACCGACAATAAAATTAAATAATTGGAGATACATGCACTAACGAAAGATATACAACTGGTTGAAACATAATATTTTTGTATATCCGCGTTCGAATTGGCGTTTATTTTGATATTGGGTTAGTTTTTGTCCACCACGTGCGAGGTGGGGATGTAAACTTGTGAGGGTCCTTCGAGTCTGGTTTTGATTCGGTTTGGCACATTGGTTTGTGACACCAGGCTCGAGCGACCTCTTGGGAACTTATAACATATTTTTTATATGTTGTGTGTCCTTGTGCTCAGGTTTGTTACATTTTAGTTTATATTTTTATCATAATGTTAATTTTTGCATTTTTATTCAGAGTGTGGTTAATAAACCAGTTTTCTTTTGAAAAATCACATTTAATTCTTCCACCTTACCCCGAAATCACCTTCCACGGAATTTTCCGCAACATCTGGCGCCCAACTTGCGGCTTTGGTGGTAAATTGATTGTGGATTTTGAAGAAAATTTACGTGAGAATAATGAATCGGACACCGGTTTCGAGAGCGAGGCATATATATAACACGCGGGGGACGAAAAATTTCCACAGCGATGGCGAGTTGGAGGAACGTGAACAAGAGAGAGATAATAGGGAAAACGAAAGTCAATCAACAACCCGATTTATGGACAAGGCAACAACAGAAGAAGCGACCGGAATAACAGAACACTCTACCGGAACAATAAAGAAGACGGCTAGTAATGAAAGTAAGATAAAAGGTCCATTTTTATCAAACAAAAATGTTGTCGATAATGTTCCTCCGCCATACTCGATGGTGGGGTGGCCCGTTACTAATAATAACGCGCCCCAGAAAAACCCGTTTAGTTTGACTGCTCCGCGTATGCAAACAAATTCAATTTTAAGCGCTCCGGTACCACCTGATCCGGTGAATTCTGTAATAGATGTCGCGAGAATGATTCCTATTTTTGACGGAACTAATATTCATCCCGTAAAATTTATTACGCAATTAGAACAAGCGTTGCTATTGTATAAGATCCCATACAATTTATTAAATTTTTACGTGAGATCGCAATTTTCGAATGAGGCCAGGGTTTGGTTTGATGCTATGAGCGAGGTCTCCCCGGATTTTCCCTCTTTTAAAAAGGCGTTTTTGGAACAATTTTGGGGCGGTTTCCGACAAATGGAAATTAGAAGTTTGTTAGAGAGCGGCCGGTATAGAAGTAATGAGGGCAGTTTTTCCACTTATTTCTTAAATTTAGTCGCTAAAAGCAGGTATTTAGACCCTCCGCTACAAGAAGATATTTTAATTACGATGATTGCTCGTCATTTTCCCCCACAAATCGGTGCGTCTCTTATCGGTACAACAGATATTACGCAAGCACTGAGTAGACTTCGTCAAGCGGAATATGTTTTTAGACCTTATCCGTCACATTCGCAAACAAATCAGTCCCGCGGACCTCCGCCGCGATCGCACGGGAATTCTCACCCAAATAGACCGGTGGCGGCCATTCAAGTAGATTCTTGGTCACCTTTTTCCAATGATATGGGTGAAGCGCTAGCTTTAGAGTCGGGAAATGCGCGAGGAAACACCGAGTAGGGCCATCGGTGTCGACTTATTTACCGGCCCATAATTTAAAAATAAATAGAGAACCCAGAGAAGACTTATTAGATATTAAATGTGATTTTTTTCATGAAAGTGTGTCGTATCGTTGTCCTACGGTGATGGTAAGAATTGGAGGAATGGAATTTCCGGCGTTAGTTGACACTGGAAGCGAGATTTGTTGCGTTTCCGAGGTTACGTTTCAGCAAGTTTGGCCTATAATTAAAGATTACACTCCTTGTTTTCCCATACAAGGTACACGAATTTCAGGGGCAGTTGAAGGAAAAACAAATAAAATTAGCTATCAATTATCATTAGAATTTAATATAGATGATTTTAATACTAGGTATGAATTTTTTGTGATACCTAATTTGTCATATCCAATAATTTTGGGAATAGATTTTTTGAGGTTTCACAATTCCAGTTTTGATTTTGAAAAACGGGAATTAACCATCATTCATCAGAATCAGCGATTTCTTATTCCGGAAACAGTTTTTTGTCATGAATTGAAACCGCCTGAATTATCTACTTTACGGTTATGCGCAGTAAAGCATCCAGTTAATTATTATTTTTCCATTTTAAAATGTGAAACGGTCAGTAATAACGAATCAGATCTTTTCAATAATATCTTAAACAATTTAAATATAAGTTCTATGGAAAAAAGTCATTTCGCGTCGGTTTTGGATAAGCATTGGGCAATTTTTTCCGAAATACCGGGTCTTACCCAGGAATATGAGCATGAAATAATTCTCAACTCGACAGATCCTTTCACGGTAAAGCAATATCCGGTTCCCGTAGCTCATAGAGGTGTTATCCAGGACGAAATTAGGAAAATGGAAAAATGGGGTATCATTGAACGCGCCAACACTCCATATTGTAGTCCTTTGGTTACAACAGTTAAATCAGATGGCTCGGTTAGGGTCTGTTTGGATGCTAGGCGTCTGAATAAGGTTATGGTAGGAGATAATGAGCTTCCTAGAACCATAGAAGATATCCTTCGTAATTGTGGCAACATTACTTATATGTCTACTTTAGACTTGACTGCGGGATATTGGCAGATTCCATTAAAGTCGGAACATCGCAAATATACAGGTTTCCGTTTCGAAAATAAATGTTACCAATTTAAGGTGCTACCTTTTGGTTTAAAGACCGCCGTTTCGTCATTTACGAGATGTATTGATCGCATTTTGGGTCCTTCTTTCGCGGGATTTGTTTATGCGTATGTCGATGACCTATTAATAGCCTCAAATTCTTTTGAGCAACATCTTCATCACTTAGATTTGGTTTTAAGTAGACTAAAAAATGCTGGATTTACATTAAGGTTGAAAAAGTGCCAATTTTTTAGAACAGAAATGATTTATTTAGGATATTTAATTAGCCAGTCAGGTGTATGTCAGGATCCTGAAAGAGTATCTGCTCTGCGTGATTTCCCCGTGCCCCGTAACGTGAAACAGCTGCAGGCTTTTCTGGGTTTGGCTAATTTCGATAGGTGTTTTGTAGAAAACTTTGCATCTATAGCGGAACCTCTTTCTGAGTTACTGAGGAAACAATCTCGTTGGCGTTGGGGTGAAACGCAGGAGGAAGCTTTTGGGAAAATTAAAGAAATTTTATCACGGGAAATTATGCTTTATCAACCTTCGTACGACTTACCTTTCGAAGTACAATGTGATGCTAGCGATATTGGTTTGGGAGCCATTCTCTTCCAAATGGTGAATGGTAGGAAAAAAATAATTAGTTATGCTAGCCGTTTACTGTTGGACAGGGAACGACGATACTCGGTATCTGAGAAGGAACTGTTGGCAGTGGTATTTGCTTTGCAAAAATGGCGTACTTACCTTATCGGGAAACATTTTAAAATCTATACGGATCATCGAAGTTTGTCTTTTTTAAATACTTGCCGTTTGTTGAATCGCAGAATTGAACGATGGGTTCTTGCTCTCCAAGAATATGATTACGAGTGCGTATTCATTTCCGGAAAAGATAATGTTTTGGCTGATGTTTTGTCTAGAAACCCTCCTATTCGTCCTATCGTTCCGGATAATAAATGTTTTGCGGTGATGAAGTGTAAAATAAACGAATTGAACTCGTTAATTAAAGATTTGCCTGAGGCTCAGAAAAGCGATCCAACTCTATCCAAAATAATTGAAGAGCTCCATAAACCCAATAATAAAGAAAGTAAATTCATCTTATTTCAGAATTTATTGTTTTGTCGTCAGGATGGGGTCGAATTACGGTTGTGTATCCCTAAGAAACATACTGATTCTATCACAAGGTACTATCATGAACATTTGGGTCATTTTGGAGTATATAAAACTTGGTGTTCACTGCGTAGAGATTTTTGGTGGTCGGGTATGCACTCAAATGTCAAGAGAGTGGTAAAGGGTTGCGAACTTTGTCAATCATGTAAAACTTCCGTTTTACCTAAACCGCCTTTAGAGTCAATTGTTCCGGAAGGGCCAAATGATTTGGTGGCTGTCGATTTTTATGGTCCGTTACCCCGTTCAACTGGTGGTGTCTCTTATATTTTCGTCGCGGTTGACGTATTTTCTAAATATTTAGCGTTATACCCAATTAAAAAAGCTACCGCCGCTGCCGCCTTAAATCGACTTAGGCAACATTATTTTTTACAAGTAGGTAAACCTAAAAGATTGCTATCTGATCAGGGTACACAATTTAAAGTTAGAATATTCAAGGACTTTTTGAGAGATGAGGGTATCGTACAAGTTTTTAGTTCTGTTAGACATCCTCAAGGAAATCCCTCGGAACGGGTAATGCGTGAATTGGGGCGGATGTTTCGTACCTTTTGCCATTCTTCACATTCAGCTTGGGCTAGATCAGTTCCGGAAATAGCTAAACTAATTAATAACGCGGTTCACGAGTCCACTGGTTTTGCGCCCATCGAAATTCATTTTGGTACTAAATCTTTTTCGCCGATTCGTGATTTGTTGGATTGGCCAAATACCGTAAACCTTGACGCGCATGTACGTCTTTATTACGTTCGAGAATGTTTTAAGAGTCGTTTAGAAAAAAAAAAGGGTAAATTTCACTCACTAAAAGAATGTATTGTTTTTTTGCCTGGTGACTTAGTTTTGCTTCGAGCGAACCCTATTTCTTCCGCGCTAACTTCCGAAGTAAAAAAGTTTTTATTTTTGTTTGAAGGGCCTTATATAATTAAGAAAAGAATTCATGAAAATACATATATTTTAGTTTATCCGGGAACTTCAAAAGAACGTGGTACTTTTCATGTAACACATTTGAAACCATATAATTTATTTTTAACTACTTGCGAATCAACCCCTTAGATTGTTCGCACGGGGGCAGATGAAACATAATATTTTTGTATATCCGCGTTCGAATTGGCGTTTATTTTGATATTGGGTTAGTTTTTGTCCACCACGTGCGAGGTGGGGATGTAAACTTGTGAGGGTCCTTCGAGTCTGGTTTTGATTCGGTTTGGCACATTGGTTTGTGACACCAGGCTCGAGCGACCTCTTGGGAACTTATAACATATTTTTTATATGTTGTGTGTCCTTGTGCTCAGGTTTGTTACATTTTAGTTTATATTTTTATCATAATGTTAATTTTTGCATTTTTATTCAGAGTGTGGTTAATAAACCAGTTTTCTTTTGAAAAATCACATTTAATTCTTCCACCTTACCCCGAAATCACCTTCCACGGAATTTTCCGCAACATGGTAAAAAACGAAAGAATGTTATCACGAGTGTGTCAACACTAATTAAACACCACTTCGCAAACTTTTTACCACGAAAAAAATACCATAAAGAACAAACTGCACGAGACGCAACCGGCGAGACGATAGTAACAAACCGCCCAGGAACAAACTTTTTCCTTTATATTTCCACTTACTTCTAGGGCCCATATCTTTGTTATTTAGAAAGATAGCGAAAAACTAAGCACACGGTTGGAAAGCTTGGTCGTTTCTCTGTCTTAAACCGCTATTTTCCTCCGCCGATATGTTGATAATAAGAGCAAGAAAAAATAAGAAACGTCACGCTGCCACGAATTTTTGCCGCGGCTAAACCAGTCTTGGGTCAATAACTCTCTTATATGACGGGGAGAAAACTCTAGAACTATATTCATCTTATGGGAAATTTTCTGCTCTTTTCAACGGTATATAACACATCTCAATCACACGTTTGCACAATCGTTTTTCAGCCCAGCAACAAACTTTCCCCTTGTATTTCCGTCTACTTTTCGGTCCAATATTTTCGTTATCTAGAAAAATAGCGAAAAATTTGCAGCCGTTAATAGAAGGAAATTCAACAAATGGTTTACATATTCGAAAAGAGCTAACCTTGGCCTGTCTTATTTCGAGTTTTCATTTACAGACGCCGTCAATATCTGCCGGCGTCTGTAAAAGAAACGCACCTGAAAGACAACCTACAGGTAGCAGAACGCAATCACTTCTTACCCTAACTTTCTTATTTATTGAAGGAAAAATTGGAACAAAGTTTTACCCGAGAAAGAATCCTAACTTCATTTCATGTTGACAGATAATTTTTCATTCACTCTTAATTTATTTAAAACCGTTTAAAAACATATATGTACGAAGGCTTTCACGGCCGGTGTTAATAAAACTAAAACTAACACTAGCACTATCACTACAACTAACACTAGACCTAGAACTAGAAACTTTCGGGTTGAGCCGTGCGTTTTTTGAAAAAATGTTTGACGTTTCGGGTGCCATGTTGCAATCTTCTTCAGAAAACAAGTTGGAAGCGAACCCGAAAGTTTCTAGTTCTAGGTCTAGTGTTAGTTCTAGTGATAGTGCTAGTGTTAGTTCTAGTTCTAGTTTTACGTTTAGAAACATGTTGAACTGTTCAAAAAGGAAAGATTATTTCATGTTACACCTATTTTATCAGAATCTGCAAAATTTGAGTGATTTTAGACTCGAATTGTTGAATTGTGTTTTGATGGTTTTGAATTTGGTAACGTTACCAACATTGCATTTTAACTCAGTTCATCAATTTAAAAAACGCGTATGCAAACGCGTAAGCGAAGTGCGTCGGACACCGTTGGAAAGAGCAGGAAATTTCCCATAAGCTGAATATAGTTGTAGAGTTTTCCCCCGTCAAATAGAAAAGTTATTAGTGCAAGAAATATTTGCGTGTTTTCATCGGTAGGGGCTTTTTCAGGTGCGTTTTTCTTACAGACGCTGATAGATATTGGCGGACGAAAACTCGGAATAAGATAGTCCAGGGTCAGCTCTTTCCGAATACGTAAACCATTTATTGAATTTCCATCTGGTAACGGCTGCACAAGGCCGTGAAGTTTGGTAATTCTGAGGTAAATTGAATGCAGCGCGACGTTTCTTATTTTTTCTTGCTCTTATTATCGACATATGGGCGGACGAAAACTCGGTTTAGGATAGAGAAACGACCAAGCTTTCCAACCGTGTGCTTAGTTTTTCGCTATTTTTCTAGATAACAAAGATATGGGCCCTAGAAGTAGGTAAAAAATATAAAGGAAAAAGTTTGTTGCTGAGCGGTTTGTTGCTATCGTCTCGCCGGTCGAGACGCATCCGAACACGCTTGTTGCATCCGAAAAACTCCAAGAATGAAATGAATGATTATGACTATTTCATTCATAACGTTAACAGCCAATAAGAATTCGGGGTTTTCCGTCAATTGCGAGTATTTCAGCGGTTATTTGGCCGTAACCATGGAGAACGATAATACGAACCTTTATATTATCGCTGTAATACGAACCTTTGTATTATCGCTTGTTTGACATTTCATTAATTTCGAGACATCTATGAATGTTTCTATAACAATTTATTAATAAATAACTAAAAAATATTAAAATTCTAAAAATATGTATATTTTTTATTCATGAAATAGTCAAGCCATATACAACACGACAATCGAAAATACTCGAATCTCGACGTATTGCCTTAAAAAACACCACTCGACCTTCGGTCTCGTGGTGTTTCAGGCAATACGTCTCGTATTATCGAGTATTTTCGATCGTCTTGTTGTATAATATATGACTATTTCATTCATTTCGTTAACAGCCAATAAGAATTCGCGGTTTTCCGTCAATTGCGAGTATTTCAGCGGTTATTTGGCCGTAACCATGGAGAACGATAATACGAACCTTTGTATTATCGCTGTAATACGAACCTTTGTATTATCGCTGTAATACGAACCTTTGTATTATCGCTTGTTTGACATTAAATTAATTTCGAGACATCCATGCATGTTTCCATAACAATCAATGTAATTTATTAAAAAAATATAAAAATTCTAAAAATATGTATATTTTTTATTCATGAAATAGTCTAGCCATATACAACACGACAATCGAAAATACTCGAATCTCGACGTATTGCCTTAAAAAACACCACTCGACCTTCGGTCTCGTGGTGTTTCAGGCAATACGTCTCGTATTATCGAGTATTTTCGATCGTCTTGTTGTATAATATATGACTATTTCATTCATAACGTTAACAACCAATAAGAATTCAGGGTTTTCCGGCAATTGCGAGTATTTCAGCGGTTATTTGGCCGTAACCATAGAGAACGATAATACGAACCTTTGTATTATCCAAGGACAGTAGAATCTAACAGGACTGCTACATCCATTGTTGTGACAACCTGCCCGCAAACTACGTCACACCATTTTCCACGCCCAGCTGTTGTTATGGTCTATGCGTTTGCTGTGTATTTTTAGAGGTTATATCCTAGACGTATTCATATTATTTTTGATGTTTTATGATTTTAGACGTATTAATGTCTATCATATAACCTCTAAAAACGCAGACAGTTACCAGGCGTGGCAAATAGTGTGACGTAGACTGCGGGCAACCAATCCCTAGTGGACTACAAAAATACAATGGATGTAGCAGTCCTGTTAGATTCTACAGTCCTTGGTATTATCGCTGTAATACGAACCTTTGTATTATCGCTTGTTTAACATTTCATTGATTTCGTGACATCCATGAATGTTTCCATAACAATCAATATGATTTTTAAAAAAATATTAAATTTTTAAAAATATGTAAGGTGAGTGTCCCAATTGTTGACAGGGATCCAATAGTTGACAATTTGTTTTGTTAACGTGATATTAAGAATGGTATTTATGATAGGTTGATGTATGCGGCCCTATTTTAATCTCTAAAGTATGTACTTCCATGCAAAAAAAAAATTTTGCAATATCGGTCACAATAGAAACTATTGGCGCGAAATTTGTTCCGAGTGTAAGTACCTTCATTGAACATCTCCTGATATTTAGCGTTTTGTTTAAGGTAAGTAACACGCAAAAATTATTTATTTCAATGTTATTGTGTTTGTTTCTATATTACCTACTGTATAGTAACAATTATAAGGCATATACATACATGTTTTTATTAACATTATAAACTAAAATCATGTTTGAGGTTAGAATAGGTGGGTTGTCAACTATTAGAACTGTTGCTTCCAGACAAGTTCCTATACTTGACAGTGGTGTCAACTAAAGGACCAATACCATTTTCGCGAACGTTTTATATTTTCAAGGTAAAATTAGTTGGTGAATGGTATAAGACAACATATGTTTAAATGAGTTATATAGGACAGACGGGTCCAATAATTGACATACCTGCCAACTATAAGAACATGTGACATGTCAACTTCAGGAACATCAGACGCAATAAATTATTAAAAATAAATAAAACTGTACCTTATTTCGATTTTTTCGCTTATTTCAATCTTTTTCTCTTAGAATAATGCCGCGACAACACAAAAAATTAAAATTATATTCTCTGGAAGATTTACAAAATGCCATTGCGGCAGTAAAGCGTGGTTCATCAGTAAATGCTGCCAGTAAAAACTTTAACGTTCCTCGAACTACAATTAAATACAAACTAGAAGGAAAGTATGAGCTAGATTGCCGAATGGGCCCCGAAACAACACTTACAAAGGACGAAGAGGAAATTTTGGTAAAGTGGATATGTTCAGTTGCCGACGCCGGATTTCCTGTAACTAGACTCCTACTTTTGGATTCAGTTCAAAAGTTAATAAAAAAAATTAAATAGGCCTAATAAATTTACCAAAAACCGACCAGGCAGAAAATGGTATAAATGCTTTTTGCGTCGGCATCCTATTATTTCAGAACGACGGTTTTATTTTTCTGTTTCATAGTCGTTTTTCTCGTGCTCATGTCAAGTTTTGTTTCGTGCGTTTCGTTCTTTTTAAAGTGTTTTAAAATATTTTATCTATACAATTTTATTTATACACTGTGTTTTTAACTTTAATTGCTCACAATAACATACATCATTATTGATTGATATATTTCAATTTGTATTCTTTTCATTATTTTTGTTTTAATGACGTCGTGGGTTTCTTTTTAACTATTTGACAGTAAGTTTATGATTGTAATACTTTTATTATGTTTTTCATTATATTTAATTGATTATAATGTGATTGCTTTTACGTAGATTCGGCTGATGATGGGCTAAGCTCGAAACCGGTTCCGAATAAATTGATATTAAGCAAGTAAGAAGTTTTTTATATAGTTTAAATTTGAAATTTAAAACTTGCAACATGAATCCCAAACATACATCCATGAATGTTTCCATAACAATCCATGTAATTTATTAAAAAAATATTAAAATTCTAAAAATATGTATATTTTTTATTCATGAAATAGTCTAGCCATGTACAACAAGACAATCGAAAATACTAGAATCTCGACGTATTGCCTTAAAAAACCGAAGGTCGAGTGGTGTTTCAAGCAATACGTCTCGTATTATCGAGTATTTTCGATCGTCTTGTTGTATAATATATGAAAATTGGAAGTTTAATTAAGGAGATAATGAAATTAAGAGAAATGCGAACAAAGTTGCATAAACGGGCGGTGATAAGGTATCAATTTTTGGAATATTATAAATCTGGAGACGGAATCTGTAGCAGATCGGGATAATGTGTGAAGTATACTCGTATGTTGTTAATTTAATTATCTACAACTCAATTAGAAAGATTCCTATATCTATCTGTGGCAGTTTTCAATGTATCATCAAATTCCTCAAAACCATACCTGAAGTATCAGAAATTGATAGTTTTTGAGTGTACAAGAAGTAACAAAGTACTACATAAAATTTAAGCACTAAAGTTCTTAACGGGAAAGGTTGTTAACTCCAATGATGTAGGGAAACTATGTTCTCGTTAGTTTCATAAGATGTATTTATTCAAAAATTTGTCAAGCTTTCGAGCTTTTATGAGCTCATTATCAAGACTAAATAACACGGAAAAGGGAGAATTAACAATCAAAGCAATGAGGTGTGGCGCGAGGACTATAAACTTATCAAGTTAATTTGACAAAATTTTTACTAATTCAATTGACTTAAAGGCAACACAACTTAAGGGCAACACCATACTAAAGCCCAAAAAAACTGCAAACAAGGTACAAGCAGTAAAAATTAACAGTTAATATCTAAAAAGACAGCCGACGAAAACACATTAAAAGATGAGAGAGAAAATGGCTAACCACCCACGCAATTAATCAGAGAGCGGATAGGCAACCCAAACAGCAACTGATTAAATATTAATTAGAAACTATGAGGCTACTATGTCATTGTGTTTAATCTTTATTAAACAAAAAAGATTTTTTTAATATTACAAACAAATTAGGAAATAAATTAAAATAGTGATAACGCAAGGTTCGAACCGACCCAGTTAGCGGTCGCAACAACACCTGACGAAGTGCTGCAACTCAGCAGGTCCATCGATCAATTGCCGATTAAGGATCGATATCGGCAGTGCTCAAGCAAGAATTGAGGACGTAAAATAATTGTTAATTTAATTTTTGTAAATAAGACACGATTGTTTTGGAATCAATCGCACGTTGTAGTTTTAAGGTTTTGTATATAAACTAAAAATTTGTATAATAAAATTTAGTATGAATTAATTATCTACTCGTCTTTATTTCACTACCTTCCTACAACAGATAACCAGGCATAGTCCAGATCTGTTCACATTGAACTTAAATATAGGCAAAAATACAAATTAAATCGACTAACGGAAACCTAACTAATAGCCTTATTTTTTAGATGCTATTTCTAATATTTCCGCATAAGAAGGACTAAGAGCCTCCAAGTCAATAACGAAATTCAAAACGTTAGGCGTGGTTTTTATGTAGCACATTCCTATAAATTGCCTCTTACAGAGAGATTCTCAGAGAGCACAAAGCAGTACGAGTACTGTTATTTTTTACGTCTCTTTGATGTTGTTGAACTCTTGATATGACTCTCTGACCAGTCATTTCAATGTAGGAAAAATGGCAGTGTAACAAACCGCCCTGTATAATAAATTGCGTTTTGTATAATTATTTTGCTTAAGTCAGCTTTATCGCGTGAGGCGTTGATGCGCCACCGAGTTCGACTCGAGGAGTCGAGTACCAACTACCAAGGTATATAGAAGCTACAGTCTTCCTCTTGAGTTCGCTCCATTTTATTTTACTTTTAATTTAAATTCTCAATACTAAATTCGGAAAGGCTTCTAAATACCTAAAGGCTTGTGGTTTGTGCTGAGTAATTTGCTAAAGAAATCGAATCCTCCTATCGAAATTGTGCCTTGAAGCCATCTCCTGAAGCGTCCGAATCCTGGTGGAAGAGCGTCGTCGTGGCGTAGATTAAGTAAGCATAATTAATAACTATTGTTCTTGAAACTCATAACCATCACTAGTATTTGTATCCATAATTAATGTTCCGTTATCCAAAACTTGTTCAATTAGTTTTCTTTCTTCTTTAATATTTTAACTTATTTTTTTTGGTTGTTTTAATAATAATAATAGTTTATTGGCATAAAAGAATACTACAATATAAGTAATACATTAAAATAACTAAGTATAGAGTTTGCCAAAGGGTATTTCCATCAGTAAGCCAAATTATGGCATCCTGGTCTTCCTGGCAATCCCATACACAAAAAAAAGAAATATATAAAAAAAAAGCAAAATAAAGTAATAACAAATCAAAATTAAATTCAACCTGAAACAATTATCGTGGCCGATAAGTAAAAAATGAAAAAAATAGGTAGAACGACGCGCTAGTCATTAAGCAATTTAAGACGCAGAGACTCTTTAAAAGTGCGAAACGATGGTTGAGCAAAAAGCAGACTGTACTTATTCAAAATACATGCCGCGTTATAACTAAAAGACCTCTTGAACAATTGGGTACGGTGACGAGGAATATCAATGAGGTCCTTACGCCGTACAAGGTGGTACCTTACTTGACACAACTTTATAAAGAAAACAACCAAAATGTAACTGACGATGACTTGACATACTCAGCCACTTCAACTCCCCCAGCTTATACGATACTCTCTGACGTCGGCGTATACCAAATATAAAACGAATACAAGAATTCTGAACTACCTGAATACGTCGCGCATCATCGGTCAACAGGCAGTGGCCGTAAATTGTGTCACAGTATGTAAAATTGGATAAAATTACAGACTCGCAAAGATTCTTTTTAATATCGGCGTTCAAGACTTGCCTATGAGCAAACAGCATTTTCAATTTTGCGTAAGCACGCCTGATCAGTTTATTTTTCTATTTTTTTTTTATATTTTATTTTTCTTAATTTGATTATTAATATTTTTTTATATAAATTCCTGTTTCGTATTATTTCAATTTCAACACAAGGGCTACGATCCTCCCTCCTTTTACTCATTAACTTCTTAAACCGTTCGGCCAAGTACGTAACTTGCCTGGTGGCAGCATCTCAAAAATCTTCTATAATTTTTTCTCTTTTTCTGTAAGTACACGCTACCGTACTTCTTTCATTTTCCGTCCGCATAACGTTGGTGGCGGTGTTCCTTTTACCCCGTCCACGTTACATTGGCGGCAGCACCCATTACATTGGAGGCGGCGGTCCCTTTCCGCCGCCTACATTACATTGGTGGCGGTGGTGTTCTTCCCCGTCTTCATTACAGCAGGAGGAACAATCAATGTTGTAAACTACGTTAGACTTGACCTGTGTAGAAGTTGGGTCTTTCAAGTTAGAGAAGAAGTTATTAATTTTTAGGTGTGCTACTGCTAAGTAATCAGAGCGGAAATTCCCTAAACAAGGCTAACTCGACTAACTCAGGAGTAAGGTCCTTAATGTAAGTTATTTACATACAATACTTCAGCATAACCAAACACAGTACATAACTTATTTTAAAAAATTACAAACTAAATCTACATATATTTTGAAAAACATGTAAATCTAAACGATTATCTTTATCGAAGGGATCGAAGGGATGAATCGAATCCTAACCATTTAACGACCACTTTATTCTTTATTCTCTTTCACACTTTTTTAACAAGATATACATCAGGTGGGAGGAAAGAATAACATAAGTTGGGAAGAAGAGAGGGAAGACTAGCAGATATAAAAGAATTAGCCAGGAACCGGAGGGAGTGGAAGAGGTGGATGGAGGAATAGGAAAAAGATTTATGCGACGCCATTAGGCATAAGGATCAGGAGAAGAAGAAGAACGTCAAATTCATGAAAACTCCTTTAATAGGTTGTCCATTCATATCTTCTAATAAATAAGAAATTGAATTCCCGTCTTTCTAATTTGGAAATTTTGGGTGTCCCTGAGGCGGCAAGCGAGAACGTAACGACGATTGTTGAAACTATCGGCAGCGCTATTGGCCTACCACTGTCGGCCCCGGATGTTGACGTTGCACACCGCGTGAAGAGCTCGATTGCCCCGGCGGCGGATGGCGTTCGTCGTCCTCGCAACATCGTTGTTCGTTTTTTATCCCGCCAAACACGCAATAAATTTTTGGCCGCCTCTAAAGCCGCAAAGAAACAATCGCCCACCACGCCTGGTTTCGTCGTTCCTGGAGTCTCTGAACGGATCTTCGTCAATGAACATCTCTCTCCTGAAAATAAGAGACTGCTGAAACTTACTAGGGACGCGGCCCGTTCTAAAGGCTTTAAATACAATTGGGTGTCACAGGGGTCAATCTTCGTTCGGCGCAACGATAAGTCTAAGGCTGTTCCAATTAAATCCCTATCTGATCTTGAAAGACTCGACGGAAACTAATGGAACTAAGTGTTTATTACCAGAATGTACGCGGCTTAAGATCCAAGACCAACACACTCTTCTTGAAGACTAGTGACTCTGAATTCGACCTTGTTTGTCTCACTGAAACTTATTTGAATAGCTCAGCTTCATGGTGAATTATTTGGCGCTCAATACACCGTTTTCCGTCGGGACCGTGAGTCTACACTGTCAAGCAAAAAAGATGGTGGCGGCGTTTTGATCGCTATAAGATCAACAATCGACTGTTTTAGACTTGCTGAAAGTACGTCCGCTGAAGATCTGTGGCTTTCTGTGCAGTGCGGTGGTACTCGGTTGCTGCTTTGTTGTGTTTATCTCCCACCCGCGGACTTTGACTCGCTTGACGCATTTCTGGTAACTTTGCATCGCGTTTGCGACCACTACCCTGACCATAAGATTTTGATTTTTGGTGATTTTAATCTACCTCATATTTCATGGTATTCGTCGCAATCGCTTGGTTTATTGCCATCGAGTGCCAATGATGCTCGTTCACGATTGTTTTTAACTTCGTTTTCTTATTGTAATTTTGAGCAGTTCAACGGCGTACGTAATGCTAACGACAGAACCTTGGACCTTATTCTTAGTAACTCCTATAACATCTCTGATTTTTCTCAAAGCCTTGATCCACTTTTGCACGCGGACACCCATCATCCTGCTTTAACTTTTTCAATTAAATTTAATTTATTGCATTCCCTCCGCGAAAACCGCTCGCGTAAATATCTTTTTCAGAAGGCTAACTATACAGGTATCCGTACATCACTCGCGTCTGTAGACTGGGGTGCGGCTATTAGTCACTTACCAGTTGACGAGGCGCTTGAAGTGTTTTATTCAGTTGTTCGCGGAGCAGTTGCTGAATTTATTCCTCACAAAATTACTTTTAAATGCAGATTTCCTAATTGGTATTCCCTGCCAACGATCAAGGCCATTAAGGAAAAATTAAAATTTCACAAAAAATGGAAGACTACAGGTAATCGCCTTCACTATGAAACCTTTCGTCTGCTCCGTACTCGGTCTAAAACTTTAATTGCAGCTGATTATAAGCTATACTTAGAGGCTACACAGACTAGCTTGTCCGATAATCCTAACAGTCTGTGGTCTTTTATTAAATCGAGGAAAAAAGGCAGCATGAGTATTCCCAGTAAGATGTCGTATTGTGATCGGGTGGTTGAGGGTGGGGAGGAAATTTGCAAACTGTTTGTTGACTATTTTAGTTCTGTCTTTGTTGATGGAACTTTAGTTGATATCCGCGACTGCTCTTCTTCGGAAATCGCACCTTGGTTCTCACGTGATGATATTCTACAGGCGTTGTCACTTGTAAATCCTAGAGCGGGTGCGGGTCCGGACGGCCTACCAGGCGTGCTTTTTCGTGAGTGTGCATCAGTGCTTGCTGAACCACTTTTTTACATTTTCAATACTTCTCTGCGAACGGCTATTTTCCCATCCGAATGGAAAAAAGCTCTAATACTGCCCATCCATAAGGCTGGCGACCGAAATTTAGTCGTCAACTACAGACCTATTTCTATTCTGTCAATTGCCTCTAAGATCTTTGAACGTCTAGTTTACGATCTGCTTTTCTTTAAGGTCAAATCTTACATAATCCCGGAGCAACACGGCTTTTTTCGTGGCAGGTCAGTGGAGTCTAACCTAATCACATTTTCTAATTTTTTACTGAATGCTCTAGACAAAAATTACCAGGTAGATGCTGTATATACAGACTACAGTAAGGCCTTTGACAGAATAGATCACGGAATTCTTTTTAAGAAACACTTTAATTATGACAACCCTGTTGGTTTGATTTATTGGTTATCTTCTTACATCTCTAGCAGATCACAAGCTGTTACCATTAATGGCTATCGCTCTTCCTTCAAAGAGATAACTTCCGGTGTGGCGCAAGGCAGTCATTTGGGACCGTTGTTGTTTCTGCTATATATCAATGACATTCATGCGTGTTTTCATTACTCCAAGTTTCTGCTATACGCTGACGATAGCAAAATATTTACCACGATTTGTTCACCTGACGACTGCGAAAAATTGCAGGAGGACTTTGTCCGATTACAGGCTTATTGTGTAAGCAACAATCTTTTCATCAATCACGATAAATGCACGAAAATTACATTTACATGCAAACGCTATCCCATTGTTTTCGATTATTCCCTCGGCCCTAATACTCTTATACCATCTGATTGTGTTCGAGATCTTGGGGTTCTCTTTGATTCTAAACTTGTGTTTTCAGCTCATATCGATTTTATTGTTAATAAGGCCTCTCGCATGTCCGGATTTATTTGTCGTGTCTCCCGTCCTTTTACTAACTTATCCTGTATTCGTTCTCTTTACTTCGCCTTCGTTCCTTCTATCCTTAACTACGCATCTTCTGTTTGGAACCCTCAATACCATATATACATTGATCGACTAGAACAAGTTCAAAAACGTTTTCTTCGGTACCTATCGCGAAAATTCTACTTACCATACTGTGATTACGCACAGCGATGCTTAATATTTGGAGTCCCTCTACTCTCTTCCAGGCGCATTAGTAACGATTTAATGCTGCTTTATAAAGTGAGTAACGGCACTGTTGACTGCTCCGCAATTCTATCTCAGTTACAGTTTAGGATTTCTGTTCGACCATCCCGTGATGCGGTTTCTAACTCCGTGGTCCCTCGTCTCATGTTTTCTTATAACAATTTTTGTTCTGATTTAGACTTGTTTGCTACTCCCCGGTCTACATTTAGGTAATTGGTTAATGATCTCCCATGTGCATCTCGTGCGCCTTTTGACTTGCGACGTTAATTCTGTTTTTGATTGATTTTTTTTTTTTCAATATTTTTGATTATTAGTTTTGTTTAAGTTTCACTTTTTTGTTAAATTTTATTTCTGTTGGTATTTTTTTTTTTGTTAACCTTTTGTTACTTATTGCTAAATTCTTGTTTTTAGTTTATAATATTGTATATTTTTAGTGGATGCTTCGCTGGGCTTGTCCCGTTTGCATCCCAAATAAAAAATAAAATAAAATAAAATAAAAAATTCGTAATTTGTATTAAGTAACAGAGCTCCAATCAAAGTTACTGGTGAATAAACTGTTTTTTTATGAGACCTTTTTATTTGATTAAAACTCTTTAAATAAAGGGCTCTCATTAAAGAAGAGATCTGTTTAATACCTATAAATTGATATACGCGATTCGCTAATTTCAGCCATGTATGAGCCCGGAAAAAGGGTGGAGTGCTGCCGTCGTAAAGATACAAACAAAAAAAATTATGTGTTCAAGAAATACATTTATTATTATTTTCATTTATATGTTCGTATTGAATTAGTATTGTGCCAATGTGGCAAGGGCGAAAATTACAATAAATAAGCGTAACACTACATCGATAAGTTTTGTTAAAAATAATGTTTACACCTTTCCTCAACTACTTTCAGTGATATCAAATAAAATCAAGTTTCGGATAATCACCACTTCAACTTGATAGCAATATGATGAATAAAATTTTATTAAATGCGAATTTCGTTAACTCTGACGATATTAACAGAAACAAGTACTAAACATTATTAAAAATTAATGGTGTATTTTAAATAGAATGCTACTAACTATGTATTTTCTTTTAATACAATAAAAATTCTTGTGTTATAGCACAGTATATATAACAGACAGTACACTCACTCAGTGGCGGCACGTTTGATGTGGCGAATTGATTTTCAATTACCTCGAAGCCATTATGCTGGCATAAAACACAACAGGTCCGCATTAAAAACATTTAAAACGTCGAAAATATTAAATTAAAAAAGTTATTCGCAATTAAATTTCTAAACTGATAAAAACATTAGTTATTGAGTTATATACTATATAACTAATAACGTCATTATTTATAATGTTTGATATTTTATTTTAATTTTTACACTTATCGTTACGGCTCTGCACAAAAACAAACCTCACAGACACACTATCGATTAGCAAGATTTAAACCAGCGTAATGAGGGCTGCGCATGTCTTCCCGCCAAACCGACTGCCTGTTATATATACTGTGGTTATAGTATTCATAATTAGTTTAACTTTACCTTCTATAAACATATTATAGAACATTGCGGCTCCGTTATTTCGATAAGGTTTTATTCTGCGTGAGTAAAGCTCTATAAGGAAATATACCCTTCAATACCCTAAAAGCTTTCTAATGATGATGTGCCTAGTAAAAGATAATTTACCGTCTATAACAAGATTTAAATTAATATAATTTCTGCAACACCAACTTATTTTGGCTATCAACATTTATAAATACTGGTCGCTCCGTAGCACATTTACGCTACGATTTACAAAGCGATGAAAACCAGATAACATTTTCTTTTAAACTTAACTTATCTTACTGCAATATCTGATTTTGTTTTTATTTTCATTGTTTTGAATGATCGTTCAAATAAGCAGAGTTGAAATCAAAAAAATGCAACTGTTGAGGGTTTTCGTTGTCACCTTTCGGCAATTAAACAACGTTTATATAAATAACAGGAAATATTCACATCTTAAATTATTATTTATTATTAATCAAGTAAACGTTAAATCAATACAAAATGGATTTTAAAAGTGAATGGTGGATTACAACACAACAAAGAGATTTATAGAAATTAAAAAATAATTTCAGGCACACTAAAACTAGATTAAATTTGCTTTAAAATCAATTGTGTCTCATTGCAATATCTCAATCGGTGCTTGAGATACGATTTTTTAAATTTCTTCCTTTGCGGATATAACAGAATTGTCTTGTATTGGTATTGTATATAATAAGTACGGAGTGTCCCATCGGTTGTGGTATTGGTTTTTTTTATGCCTAAATTTCAAGAGAGAATCCCCAAATTCGATATGTACTAAGCCACCCTACTTGGCCAGGTGGTGATCATGTTAAATAAATTTTTTATTACACGCTTTCCGAATAATTTGCAATAATGTTTAAAAGACGAAATTTATGGTTTTATTTTTTAACGATTCTTATACGATAATATATACGATAATAACTTATTCTTATTGTATCGTGAAAAAGATGGCGTGCTGTTGAAGCGTGTTTGGTCGTCGCTCCCATTCAAAGTGTTATTTTATACAATTACTGCAAGTGAACTTAGCCGAAATTGTGTAAACTTTTATCGGGAAGTGAATAATATCGTCTTGTTCGCGATCAGTATTTCGAAAGTCTTGAGGTGATAACTTTTACTTTTAGTTTATTTTCGTGATCTCGCCATTTCTTGGAGTCCGATAAAAACTAGTTTTCGGGTATACATCACATACAGCTTCGTGGTCAATGTCCCAAACATTGAGGTCTTATCACAGAGTATACAGAGGCCGGACTCCGGCTAATAAAAGTGGCACTCCTATCTATCCTTGTTTAACTGATGAAAACTTCGTATGGTACTTTCTCTCTCACATAAACTGAATCGATGTAGATGGCGGTAGTGTAGTGGATCGATAAATACGAGCGGGAATTTGAATGCTCGTTTGAATATAAATCTCATTACTCTTTAAAATTTTTTTTAATAACAAGTTCCAAAATATCAAAAATTTTCATCTCAAAACTTGAACAAGTTGTAAGATGAAAACAGTGATTTTTTAAACTTGTTATTAAAAAAAAACTAATAAAATATTATTAAATAAAAATGCAAACTTCAGAAGAACAAATCTATGTATATTTATAGACAAATATTTACATTTAATCGTTTTCATGGGGGCGTTTTTGTACAATGGTAAAGCATTTGCTTCAAGGCTAGAGGAAAACCCATGAAAAATTCTAACATACCATAAGTCAAATAAATTTCTAGACAAATTTAGGAATACAAATTGCAGTTGCAAACAACAGATTTAAGACAGTCAGAATAAAAAAATTCTACAAAGCGACTAAAATTAAAAGTATTACAGCGAAAACGAGCAGTAGACAGAATTAATGACAAAATGTTGTTTTACTTATAAAGTAATTATTGTTTTCAAATTAAGAATTTATATAAACTTTAATATTTCTTTTTATTTGTTTCTGTTCGTATCAATTAGAACAATATTTCAGCGACCAGAATAAATTATAACATAGCGACCAAGACGAGAATTAAAACAAAGCGAAAAGGAACAATATTTCAGTGAGTAGAATAAAGTAACAGAGCGAGCAAGACAAGAATTAAAACAAAACAGAAAGGAACAAAATTAAGTCTTGAATATCATTTGTAGTTAATACTTCTTCAGGCAGACACATTCTGGTATGTTTAACATATCTCTCAGTGGTTCTAATGTGGTTTTATTTTCATAATTCTTTTTAAGTCTCCGGATCTGTTTCTCTTTCTTCTTTAAAATTCGTCGCAGTGATTTTTCTTTGATTGTTGCACTAGACTGGCTCTTCTTAAATACTGACTCTGTTGTTGGATTTGTAGCGGAGGAAGGTATGGCAGCGTCTTTTGTTATATTTAACTCCTATAAATATACAAAGTGTTATTTTATACACAAATCCGGTTGTTTTTGTTGATAATTTTACAGTGATCATGATTTTATTTACTTAAATATATTTTTTTTTGATTTGTTGCACTTTTGTTGCATCATCAATAAACATGTATTATGATTATTATTAAATGCCCACCTACATTACAAAGTAAAAAAACCTTCTTCAGTAAAAAGTGATAATATATTAAAAAATAACAATAACCAGCACAGAAATTAATTAATATTTATTTCTGACAGCTGTCAGCATAATATGGTATCCTATCAATGTTACTGATAAAGTGAAAATAAAAGTAAAACTTACTATGACAGAATCCGTTAAATTATCTTGCTCCAGTTCAGGCTGTCTAAGCGATTCACTCGTTACAACGTGTTGTAGTGTATCCAAATTCAACGATACCACAGTGTGCTTCCTGAATAAAGAAAATGTCATTAGAACTGTAAATTTAATTCTAGAAGTAAATGGAAGCAATTAGAAGTAAGAAATTAGAATTTACATTCATGATCACTCTTAGAGGCTTTGCATCTCTTTTTAAGGTCAAGGGGGTCTTATTCAACATAAAGCTTTCCATTGTAAAATGATTGTTGCAAATTCTCATTCGTCTAGAATATGTGTTTTCTGCTGGTATACCAAGACACTCATTCCATGATCGCTGTCTAAAATATCAAAGTAGATTTTCATTTAGTACAAAAAATTTATCTAACTTAAATTTATAAACTTACTTATTGATATTTAATGGAAAAGAAAATAATTTAACCACTTCCTCTACCGAACGTCCGCAAATGTAGCAATTCCTATCCATTACAACTAAATTCTACTATAAAACTCGACTAGGCCTTAAAAACTAACTAATTCTAAGATAACGAACTATG
Organism: Onthophagus taurus; assembly: GCF_036711975.1. Lineage (NCBI taxonomy): Eukaryota > Metazoa > Arthropoda > Insecta > Coleoptera > Scarabaeidae > Onthophagus > Onthophagus taurus. The sequence goes on along the minus strand of NC_091976.1, from coordinate 8,853,792 downwards.
GTAATAAACTAATGAAAACTAAGGTATACAAACAAATAATCTACTGAACAAATCTATGTAATAATCAAACGATAAACAGGCAAAACTACACAATAATTAAACAAGACACAGATAAAAGATTGATGAAGTAGATACAAATTTTTAAATGGCTGAATAAGCAAGTCACGCAAGTTCTCATAGAACTGGACCAACTGGACGTAGCTCTGGGATTTACATATTTACGACTTGAAATACATGGCGCCATCTATTGGTTTCTTTAAATACTACTGTAACGTGACCATTGCGCCATCTACATCGATTCAGTTTATGTGAGAGAGAAAGTATCATAGGAAGTTTTCATTAGTTGAACAAGGATAGATAGGAGTGCCAATTTATTAGCCGGAGTCCGGCCTCTGTATACTCTGTGGGTCTTATATATAATCTAGAGTGCGTATGCTATTGTCCCCACCACGCCTAAAATGAAGCCAGAAAGGTCGCCATGTTAGATGTACCAACTTAGCGGGAAATTCGGAAGTCTGATATATATGCAAGAATTTACATTATTATAAACTGGAAAGACAGAAAATAACCAAAACAAAACATTAATTTTTTATTGATAAATAATTATTAATTATATGATATTTTAAAAGAACTTAATAATTTTTAGCCATAACCCTTATAATTAAGTAACATAAACTAAGAAGAAAATATTTAAAGCTATTCTGATCGCGTTAACCTTTGCTTATAAATAATAGTTAGTTTATTTAAAAAAAACTGAACAGTCCTTAATAATATCAATTGAAGACCTCGGTGCAAGAAGGGAGTAGCTCCATTTATCAAGACAAGGAGTTGTCCCCTTCTTACACCGAGGTCTTTAATTGTTAATTCCAAGTCAAGTAACCAAAAACATTTTATGGACTGTTGTAAATAATCGTCCAACCTACCAAATTATAAAAAACATATGTGAAACGAAAAGAATTTGAAAACTTTCAATAAAAATCAAATTTTAATAAAAATAACAATATGTTTATGAGAATTGTGAGGTTATAATTGTAGGTACAATAGAGACTTGAACCTATAGCTAAATTCAGGTCGGTACATCCAACATATCTGACTTTCTGATTACCCCCACCACCACCACATACGCTCTCTAGATTATATATAAGACCTCAATGGTCCCAAAGCATCAATCCAGCCACAGAACAGATATATAGAAGAAGCGCCAACTACATGTTAAAATCAGAGCAACACATTTTACCCCCACTTTTGCATGGCACAACTAGGCGCGAAATTTGAACTGGTCAACTCTATTATTATTTTTTTTATTTAAAAAAATCAGAAATAAAACACAAATTTAAAAGTGAACTGCTTTTTTATTGATAGTAAGAGCAAATATAACAAAAATATACGTATTTTCAATAAAAATAATAATTTTAACAAGCTTTTAAAGTTGCATACAAACTATTTTTTAGATTCAAATTTGTTTTAAAGACAAAAATATTTGAAAATGATTAAAAAAAGTTTACAATAAACATATGTTAATTTAAACATAAAAATTTACTCTTATACAGAAAACAATTTTATAAAATAAATTTTCATTTAAAAATTTTTTTAAATTCAAACTGTTGTAAAGGAAAATGTGTCTATGAACAATTCAAAAAAGTTTACAGTAAAAATGATAAACTAATTGTAACATAGAAGTTTGTTCTTATACAAAAAACAATTTTAAGAAGGTAAATTTTGTTAACGATGCTTATCAAACAAAATGATTACATAACAAATGATTAACGTAGAAACTTACTTTTATAAAGCGAGAGAAATTTACTCTTATCATACGATTAATAGAAGTTTACAAATAAATATGAAAAATTAATTTTTAACATAAACATCTGATATAAATTGCATTCACTTTGATCACAATTGATTTGTGTAAATAAGTTAACATTAAAAAATCAGAACTTAATAAATTGATATAAAAAATGCGAATGGTCTTCCACAAAGAATGAAATCATTCTCAAAATGAGAATGAAACCATTCTCAAACCACCCAAGGGGTTCCATTCTAGGCTCGTTTCTCTTTTCTTCATTTGAATTGGTGAGATCGCCGACAAAATAGAATTTTGAGAGCCCTAATAACCATTGTATAAAACTTAAACTTAATAAACATCCAACAAATAAAATAAATATCAACATATGATAAAAATAAATAGTATAAGAAATAAATAAAATATCATTCTAACAACAAACTTAATAAATTATTCTAAATAAAAAACTCCTCTTGAGTATATGGGACTTTTCCATGTTCAAACTTATTCCTTATTCCATGGTCCCAGGATCCATGGATCAGTTTCGATCCATGGGTAAATAATATGAAACAAAAACAATAAAAAATATCACTCTGATTAAATAAAAACTATGTCAATTTTGATTTTTTATGTCTTCTATTGTTAGATTCCTTAGTATTTCTATCGCGTAAATATTTGTAAATATTTAATTTAATACACTTATTAACAATAGCTAATTTAACATCATCGTGAACAGAACAAAAATAAAATGAATTAAGGAATTCAACATTAGAAGTTTTAAACATTTGTTTTATTGGATGCAAGTGACCATACTTATCTAGAAACTGATACAATCGTTCATGGATAGAATCTATCATCTTGATAAGCCGATCACTTGCATATTGCAAGTGTGGATCATTCGTGTTCTCCTTAAAAGAAGTAAACAAGTGATTTGGATTACTTTCCGAAGAAAATAGAGTCTCTCGACAAGATTGACAGTCGTGAATGTCCACTTTCTTCAAAAAATAACCCGCCACATAAGCTGTTGCTTGATTATTTTGTACAAGCTCGGAGTCGTACTCGATATCCAAATGAAAATCAGTTACGCGATCATCAGATGAAAAACCCTCTGGAGAATATAACAAAAAATCACGAAGGCTTCCTAAAGATTCACAGTAGTCATCTTCACAGTTTCTTCCCCTTGTTAAGGGTACTGAAAAGTTGTTGACTACGATCGTCTTTAGGGCAGCCACAAACTGGTGACACGTAGGATTTGTATTAAACCCACCATGCTGGCGTACTTGACAAAACAAGTTCTCCAGAGGATCCTGATTTAATGATCTCAATGAAAGAAATGAGACACCTTGACTGACTAAATTTTGCCAAAGGTAAATAATTGACCTGATGGTAACCTGGCACCCTTTGCAAATCGCACATAATTTGTGCAGTCCTTACCAATCTTATTGTCAATCATTTTCCATTGCTTAATTTCGGGAAAAATATCCGACCAAAATTTTAAATGAAGAGAGTCTTGGGCCAACGCCCTACGAAATTCTTTACCGTGTTTAGGATATCGAGACGACCCATTCAGTGAATCAAACAATTTATCTACGGCATCAACAAATTCCGCTGTGTCTAAAGCCTCAACAGGTAAGTCTCCAGTCACATGAAAGGTCTCGATAGACGCTGCAATTGTATGACTCAACTGAGCTGCAGCCACTTTCACCTTCATTTTTATGAAAGAATTATCAAAGTTAAAATATTCGGCTTTCAGTTTCGGCAACTGCTTGTAAGTTCTACGCTGCTGATCTAAATTAAATGCACCCCGAATATGTTCAAACTTTGCGTACTTTTTACCCCTATACTCGACATTATATCTCAAAAGTGCATTAGGTGTGTTTTTGAGTAAATGGGGAACATCAAAGATCGTACATACTTTCTGATCATTTACATCAAATACGTGAACGTTTTCTCCGCAAAGTGAATTTAAAGCAGCTACATTAGTAGGACCCTGAACTGTATGTGACAGTTACCACAACTTTCAAACCAATATGTTGCAATTCAACAATAATTTGAACTATTAACTTTTTTAGTGAAGTAGCTGCAATGGTATTTTGTACAAAATAATAAGCAACTACTTGTTTGTAATTTTTTTGTATTCCCCTGACCATGAAAACCAGAGCATGGTTTGCCATTTTATTGCTACTATCAAGTGTACCCAAATCTTCGAATCCTGAGATCCTTTCCTCATGAGCTTCATAGTGTAAACCACTTTTCAGCTGTACTTCATCAAAGATTAAGGTACACATTCGATCAACATTTGCCATTACCATAACCTGAGACTTTAAATATTCCAAAACGTTATCATTTAAACCGGATTTAAATGGAATATGGGACTACACGCCTTTCAAAGTTCTTATTGAAGGTAACTCAAAATGAACTTGAAGGTAACGATACAACCGGGGGCTCCTTTTATAGATTGACAAAGCAAATGCTTTATCATCCAAAGTCCATCGTTTACCCGAAGGTGTTCTACTTGAATTCCGTAACTGAGAATTAATAAATTCCTTCGTCACAGCATTCAAAGTACTTTCGATAGACTCAAATCGGCCCTCGTTATACAGAGTGATTCACATAAGAACCGACACAGAGCAGGGACATGTACAGGACAATAAATTAAAATGATTTAACGTAACTTACCTCTATACTAAGTGAGGTACTGAGGAGTTATAGGCCTTCAAAGTTGGCTCTTAAATTTTTAAAAAGTTCAATATCTTCGTAATACATTAAGCTAGAAAAACCAAATTTGGTATACGTTATGAGTGTACCAAGGGTATTAATTGGTAGCAAATTGAACTCAATTGAAGCATTTCAAAGGGTTCATTAAAGGTGATGGTACCCTAAATTTTGACAGATTTTTTTAATCTTTTGGCGGATTTAATACATTACTACTTCATTTCATGTGGAATTTAATTCTAAAACTTTTCTTACTCTTATTATTTTTTAAATAACTTTGTCGTTTTCATAGAAAACTTAAATAGCGATGAATATTATCATGCAACTTTGAAACACTTGTTGCCTCCACATCCTCTAAAAGATAAGAAAAATCTAAGTTATCATGACAAACCGATTCAGATTCAACGCCAATATCAGGAACAGAAATGGTAGGTAAACTGGTTTGTACCACAGGTACTTCAGAGGTACTACAGGTATTCGAAACGGGATCTCTGGGAAAAGGTTTTGGGAAAGAATTATATTTTAAAGAGATTTTTTCGGGGTTGTTGTAATCCGAGTCGGAGAAATGGTCCTGACATACATAAAGGTTTAGGGATTAAACGGATTTATTTAAGATACATAAAGATTTCCAGGATTCACACACTACAGGATCTCTAGGGAATCTATGACATTTGGGGTTGTTTGGGTTATTAGAAAAATAGGCGTTTTGGCAAGAAGGGTATTTACAGGACCAGTAATCTAGATAAGGATGATGCGGCGAAATTAGACATGGCAATACAAGAAAATTACAATGCAACAATCGAAAAATTAATAAGAAATTAATTAAAAGAGCTTACCTTAAAATTAATATCACATAACCTCACAACAACGGTTATTTCATCACGATTGTGTTACTGGCGCGTCTGTGTCACGTGTGGCGCGTTTGGGACAAACCATGCAGAAGTGGGGGTAAATTGCCAGTAAACGGCGCGAAAACGTATGATACTTGAAAATTGCGGCGTTGTCAAACCTAAATGTGGGAGAATTGGCATTTGCGCATGCATGGCATGAATGTGACGTAGGCGTTGCCGACTTTTAGATACTACCTTCACCCCCCTGAATCCAGCGCTTCTTAATTCGTTGGCGGACGAGTTTAGAAGAACAATGGATAAATTTGACAATTAATTATCCAAAGCTAGCCCTGGGCAACAGTCTACTACGTCACCAGCAACTGTGATTGATGTTATTAAAGAAGAATTTAAAGCCTTTCAGCATGAAATACTCTGGAAAATCGACGTGTTTTCTAAACTTTTAGAGGAGCAATCTAGAACATTGGACGATCTTGAAAATTATGTGGAAAATCACGGAGAAATTGTGTGAAGGAAACAGCTGTGAGTTTGGAGCAAAGTATACTCTCGTTATTTTCTAGTCTAAAAATTCCAAATTATACTCCAAATATATCAGCAATTTATCGATACCATCGTCTTGGTCGTTTTAATAAAAACTCACGTTACCACAGGCCTATAATTATTAAATTCAGTTCATATAGAGATAGAAATCTAATATGGACTCATAAAAAAGTCTGAAAGGGTCAAAAGTTGTCATCTCCGAATCTTTATCGGTTAGGAGATTGGCGATTTTTAAGGAGGCACGGAAGATATATGGGGCTAAAATGGTATCGACGACAGACGGACGTATTAGAGCAAGGATCTCGATGGGAATATCCACACCGCTTTATATGAAGGAGATCTCGCTTCTCTACTAGTAGCACACCCACACCCTGCATCACCACCTTCCCAACCGTCACAAAATACAAGAGCTCAAAAACAAAGCACATTATATCATTCAGGAGCGTAACTAAGTACCTTTAAATAGTTTTCTTGTCTTATATTAAGTACATTCGTACAAGTTTAGTTTAAGCATTTTACTTTTCTAGTTTTTCCTTGAGTATACAATTTTAATTCTTTTTGTAGTCCATTACTTGAATTTATATATATACTTTAATTATTTTTATTTTTTATTCTTGTTACATGAGCGAAACTTCAAGGTTCGGCCATGTCAATGTCAGATCACTGTTGGCGCATTTTGATGATTTGAGTGGGATCGTGATCAAGAATGGGTACGATTTATTTGTAATGTAATAAGCGAAACATGGCTTTCGAAACATATTCCGAATGCAGCTATCGAAATACCCGGTTATACCATTGTGAGACGAGACAGGGCCACTCGTGGGGGAAGTGTGGCATTATACATAGCGCAGCACCTAAGGTATGTCAATGTGAGTGACGCTGGTTTTGTTGATGATGACGTTGAGCAGCTCTGGGTTTTTGTGTCAATCATGTCTAGAACTATTGCTTTCGTGTGCGTGTTTAGGTCTCCAAGCTCAAATGTGTCTGCCTTCCTTGACAAGCGGAAGGCTGTGTCATATGCAGGGTGTCTCTGACTTTCTGTATTGTATAGGGGATATAAATATAAATATGTTGGATTTTGATGGACTCTTAGACGAATTGTCTCTTGATCGGGTAATTAATCTGCCCACTAGAACCACCACTTCGGTTTCTCTGATTGATTGTTTAATTACGAACGATTCAGAGAGTTGCACAAACCAGATGAACAGGCCTCTAGATATTTCAGACCATAACCTAATCCATTGTGATATAGTCTTTTCAGGCTTAAAGTCCGCTGCGACGGCCGGATTGTGCAGGAATATATCTGGCATGGATGACTTCGACTTAAGGCGTTATCTCGCTTGTTTACCTCTTCACAACATCTATCATATGAATGATATTAATCAAAAAGTAAACTTCTTAAACTCTCATCTGTTGTTACTGTTGAATCTACATGCACCGGTGCGTCCTCTTAGGACTACTAAGCCTTTTACTCCATGGATAACGCCCAATATTAGGTTCATGATGAAGCTCAGAGAACAGACTCTGGGTAAATTTAGGAGAAAAAAACTAGCCCCTCATTTCGATTACTACAAATCTTTGAGAAATTTAGTTACATCGGCAATACGTTGTGAGAAAAAAGCTTATTTCAATAGCACATTTAAAAATATGGACGGGCAGAGTAGTTGGAGGCTGTTAAATAGGTTGAACATCGGGAAAAAGTCCAAGCCAATTATTCCTGCACACCTGCATGATATGAATGAAATTAATGATCATTTCTTAAAATCTGTCGGCCATACTGGTGTAGATACTGCTTTACTTACATTTTATAATACAAATACTCTTTTTTCTGAATCCCATGACCGGTTTTCTTTTAAAACAGTTGATACCCCTACAATAATAAGCGCATTAAACGGAATCAAATCGACAGCTGCTAGAGCCGATGAAGTAAATATCATAGTTATTAGAAAATGCCTTCCGGACTTATTGCCATACATTGTCCACATCGTGAACTCCTGCCTTGAGTAATCAGTATTTCCCGATGCCTGGAAGTGTGCTGTCATAATGCCCTTACCAAAAAAAGTGAGTCCTTGTAATTTCGAGGATCTCGTCCTATCAGTATTCTTCCGGTTCTTTCCAAAGTCTTGGAAAAGTGTAGGGAGGTTCAGCTGCGTACATATATGGATGAGCACAACGTGCTACCTCCGTTCCAATCCGCTTTTCGACCTAGTTATAGTTGTGCCACTACCTTATTAATTAAACGTCACTGATGATCTCTTCATGGCTCGCGATGATGGTCAGAGTGGAGTGGTTGTGCTCCTGGATTACAGCAAGGCTTTTGACAAAGTCAACCACCGAATGCTGTTATCCCTATTGTATTATGTTGGTATTTCTGAGTCGACAGTGTCTCTTATAAACAGCTTCCTTTCTGGCCGAGTCCAGGTGGTGAGATTGGGAGAGGAATTTTCGGCTTCCTTACCCGTGAAGGCTGGTGTGCCTCAAGGATCTTCGTCAACTCAACAATAATTACCTTTGGCAATTTACCAGCTGATAATGTCAATGTTTCATTGAATGGTAAGCGGCTAGTCGTGTCTCAGGAGGCGAGAAATTTGGGGGTGGTGTTTGACTCTAATCTTCGTTTCACTACTCACGTCACTGCTTGTATAAGGAAGGCATATGCAGCTCTTCGGTGTCTCTACCGACACCGTCGGGTACTTAACTCCACTACTAAAAGATACCTATGTGATACGTTGGTTTTATCCAACTTTGTGCATTGTGCCATGTTTAATGGAATTTGATTTGCATCGCATTCAAAAAGTTCAGAATGGTTGTCTTCGTTTTATTTACGGGGTCAGAAAGCATGAAACTATATCTCATACTATAAGTAATGCAGGGTGGTTGAACATTAGAAACCGTTTTAAATACTATTTCCTGGGCCTCGCGAATAAGGTAGTTATCACGAAAACACCACCTTACTTGTATAATAAAATCACTTTTAGGACAGACATACATAATCTAAACCTCAGACATAAAAGCACCATTACCATACCTGCACATAAAACAGCTCTTTTTGAGCGATCATTTTCGTACAACATTGCTAAGGGGTATGATGCCTGTCCTTCTAGTCTCAAGCATAAAAGGCCCGACATTTTTAAAATAAAGTTGCGCCACGCCTTATTAACACTGCCTCGGTGTTCTGACGTTGAAGCGAACGAATGTTTCTATTTTTTTTATCTTTCTTTCTTGATAATTAGTTACGTAAGAGATACACGCCAACAATTCCAGGTTTTTGTTTTATTATCTTGAATGTTTGAACGTTCAACTCCTGGTTGAGTAGAACAGATGACAGGATCTTTGGAAACTGTTATCTGGACTTCGCTGATTGACTGCATATAGTTTAAGTCTGATGATGTTATATTATCGTACTCTGTATTTATTTTTCTTGATTGCAGTCAATAAAGTGGTATATTATTATTATAATTATTATACCATATGATGTGGGAGTCATAGTAAAATAAATTCACACCAAAAAATTTGCGATTTATTCATTATTTACGACAAAAATTAAGAGAAATGAAATGACTGTTAAATTTATGGTATCGTGGATCGAGACTATTACCCTTACTAGGAGCCGCTCGTTTATTGCCAGTTGGGTAATAAACCGAACGACCAGCTCACTGGTGTTTTTGATTTTTTCTCTTAACCAGGTGAGGCTTACTTTTGAACTTATTTTATAATGAATATAGGTTTTTAATTTAATATTAAGGTATTTAGGGTATCAATTTAATAAAATCTTTTTATTAAAGATGTGTTTGCCGTTTTTGCGTGGACGAACTTTTTACATAATTTGTAGAAAAGCAAATAATAATATTAATAACAAAAAAATAACGAAATGTGTTTTTTTTTATTTCTATTTTCTGGCAATACAAAATTCGGCGGAAGTTCACGTTTATTAATTCTAATTATACCTATATAGGAGATGTTATTTTCTTCCAGTTGTTTCACTAATTTCAGACTAGTAAACCAATTGGCTGCAGTGATGTTTCTACCAGATCCAAGAATCGGCCTGGATTAATATATTTATTACACAGTAAATAATATATTTTTTATACATACATGTAAGCAGTTTTTACTTGAACAAAAAACCCAAACACAGTATAGAATAATAACATATTGACAAAATAGTAAGTTTACTTTATACATATAAAAAAATTAAAAATGGCATCTTTGGCTCTGAAGCAGACATTCAGTCACCCCGATGATCCTGGTTTCTCGGGTTCTCGGAGGACGACTATCGTTACCCGCACCGGCGTGGCGTTGCGTAGCCTGTTGAATTCAGATGTATGTATGTATGTAAGAGAAGGGGAGGGCATGCAACGCAGCACTTAGGCCCCAACGGGCCCCATGTGCATCCTCATCTTCCTGAATGTTTTGATAAAATTCCGTGCAAGTAACGTTTATATTATATTTGGTAATTAACATGCTCTTCAAGGTTTCAACATGTAGTTGGGTTTTATCACTGGTCCATATGTTGTTCATAAGTATAAAAACTCGTTCAGTAGCTGTGTTAGTTCCGGGCAAACAAAGCATATTCTACCAATTTGCCAACATTTTTGTAAGAAATATCACTTCATTGAATGCTTTGAATATTTCAATCCATTTGTTTGACAATGTTACAGAATTTCGTTTCCAACAGGTAATTTTTACGTCTGTAGTGTAGCGCAGGACAAAGCAAATCTCATCAAACAACATCAATTGGACTGACATGAGGAAAATTGTGAAGAATATAATCACTGCAAACTTGAATTTTGTATTTTGAATTTTTCTATTTGTTGAAAATGTCCTTCCCATTTATTTAAATACTGATGACATGTTTCATAAAACTCCACTACTTTTTCTTTAAAAATAGCTAGTTTAATAATGCCTTCATCTTCCAGCTTCTTCAAATTTTGTCGCACTTGTAATGGCACGAAAGCATTTTCTTTTCTTTCTGCTAAGTTGGTTTCTAAGTCGTTGTAAATACTGCTTGTTTCCAAAGCAGAAATCTCCTGTCCTTCTATTTTCAAAATAGCAGTGTGGAACATAGAAGACACATGATGCAAAAAGTAAAGCCATGACTCAGTCTCTAGGTTATCAAAATAATTTTTGATAATTGTGGGGTTCTTATCATGTGATGCATGTGATGAAAAATAACACTTCAAGGCTGGATATATTTGCAGGACACGGTCAACTGCAGGTCGTAACGCCAACCATTGTGTGGCACTGTAGCCCAAGAGGTTTTTGTATTCGATGTCAACGAATTCACAAAATTCTTTTAACACGTTAACACGTACTGTATATACAGTGTGACCGCATATAGGCGATAAAATCAGAATAAACGGTTTATGGAAAAATCCCTGAAACGGGTCTAAAGATTTAAATTTTTTTGAAATGGGGGATTGCCATTTGAAAAAATATCGATGACGTCATAACTGGTTTAAAAATGGCGGAAAAAAATTGAAATCTGCACCAAAAAATTGCAAAAAATTTAAATCTTTAGACCCGTTTTAGAGATTTTTCCATAAACCGTTTATAATGATTTTATCGCCTATATCCGTTACTTTACGGACATACTGTATACAAAAATACGAATAAATCTTAACAATAAAAGTTTGTACGTCAATTGGTAGGCAATCGGCTGCAGTCTGTATAGAGTTGTTGATAATATGTGCGGCACAACCAATCCCCACAAGCTCTCGTCCTCCCAAATTTGTCTTCAATTTACTAAAAATATTATTTTTGCCATTTCTTTGCACACCTCCAAAGTTAGTGTTGGTGTTGTCTGCACAAAATCCGACTATCTTGGTATTTAAACGATGATTATTATTTATTTCATCATGTATTTGAATTAGGATGGTACAAAATAAAGATATTTTTCTTCTATTTAGATGATGAAAATGTTTATTTATTTATGTTTTCGGTGCTTGTAGTGCTATACGAATTTATCGTATTTCGAATAAAAAATTATTCGTCCTCAGGCACGACTACAAAACATAAAACATACCAATTAGGTGAGTGTCTTAATTCAACATTATAATACATTAAACGAAACTTATTTCACAGGACATATTAAAAATTAAAAGTTAAAATCAACTAACTACTATTAAAACATTATTAAAAAACATATTTACCGTCAATTTGTTTAGGTATTAAAAAAGAGATGTTAAACATTCTCGATAAATTTGAGGTGTAGGAAAATTTTTCAATACGACCAAAAATTAATATTCTTTGTTGTAGGGTAAAGATCTTAAACTTTTGAAACCAAATGTAGAACTGCGGTCTTTGTGGTTCAAACAGGGTTAGAAAAGGTGGGGTTTCAGATAAACAGGTATAAAATTGGCCAGATGTAATACAAGAACACGTGCGCAAGTGTAAATACTTTCATAAAATGCTTCAATTGTTTCTAAGAGCGAGAAAACAGAATAAAAATCACAACAAAAAACCAAATCAAAAACAGCAATACATAGTGATATTGTCATGCTTAACTTAGAATCTAAGGATTCAGGAAAACTATATTTGTGTATTAGTAAATCTATGAAAATGTCTGAAGTTATTAAAGTCGGTAATACCGTTTATCAGGTTGTCGTTACCGTTATTTTTAAATTTGTTTTTATATTTAAGTATAAAAAGTTCTTCGTATACTTTTAATTAATTTAATATTATTTATGTTAGATGTGTCTTGGTTGTTTTGTAGGTGTCTATAGAAGGTAGAGGAGGTTCTATTAAGGTGTTCATGAGCTCTTATTTTTAAGTTTCTACATGTTTGTCCTATATAGAAGTCATCACAACTGCTACAAGACATTTTGTACATGCCACTTAACTTTAACATGTAGAATTTATGCTTGTTATTTATAAATTGATTGATTAGTTTCTTACCTGAGTTAAAGGCCGAGACAATGTTAAATTTGGATAGGTTTTATCCTATTTTAAATTCTATACTGGGGTTGTAGGGGATGGCTAAGTATTGATTGGCAGAGATATGATGTGGATATATTAGTCTGTTAATGTGTCGTTTGTGAGCTATATTGAATATTTTTTGAAGTTCCGTAATTTTGAAGTTATTATTAACACCTATGTTTAGTATTTTATGTATTTCCTTATTTATGTTTACATCACTTAAAGGGTAGTTAATTAGTCTATTGAACATGAAATTGAAATTAGAATATTTGTGTTGGAGGCAACTATATGAATTCCTAGGTGTTATGGTATCAGTGTAGGTGTCTTTACGAAAAATGTCCCAAGCATACTGCATTTAAATCCTTTTCTAATAACTGGTTTGCATACGGCACAAACACATCGGAAATTATTGCCTCGCATTTTGTTCTCGAACAAGTAAATTTGACATTGAAACATGTTTTGATCAATTTGCAGATACAATCCATTGATCTAAAAGAATGATTATGCAATACCGTATGATATGCCCACAAACCTTCAGCTGCGGCTAGTTTTTTTCGGCATCTTCAAATTGTTTTTTCTTAAAATATGAAGTCATACTACTCGTGCTTGAACTTGCAATTGCTGTGGACACAGTCCGTTTATGTTTCATAGTTTTTATGTGGTTTTCTATACCACTAGTTGCAATAGAAAACACACTCTTAAATTATTTGCACTTGCTTTAATGAACGGATATTTCGATTTTAATTCGTCATTCAAACAGCACTTTCGTCGCTTCGGCGCCATGGCAGATTAGAAGCACTGAACCGTTTGAACCGACTGTCGACGTGACTTAAAACAAACTGAAGACTAAATCCGGTGCTGTCAGATCCACCTTCACTGCGCCGATAGACTTATGTATCAAAAAGCGGTAAATGTTAAAAAAAAAAGGATTTGTATCAAAATGTATAATATTTAATCTTTTTCTAAATCCATTCGATATTTTTGTTTGTATTTCATTTTGCCTTTCTTTCAAACAAATTTGGTACTGTCGAATTATTAATTACAATAATAACTTACCTCATTATCAACAAATTAGCGTACATCAGGATTAAAGGAAGAGCATCAGCGCACAGAACATACGGTTGAATATTTTTTCGGAAATCCCCTAACTAATTTTCTAGAAAGTTGGTGAGAAAGGTTTCTAGGCTTAATTACATGACAATCAACATTGCCCATTTACGTGTAGATGGCGTTAAATATATGTATATATTCCTATTACAAATTTAGTTACGAATATTGTATTGTTACGTTCGGGGGTTGTTTCTTATGCAGTAGGGGTTACTCGCTTGATCTTTGTGAGAGGTATCGCGTAGATATTAAATAATTAAAATCTTACTTACCCTTTTATTTATCGTCGTCACCCTCCGTCAAGGCTATGAGTTAGGATGGATTGTTGCGGGGTTGAACAATTAAACTTCACTTATTTCCCAAAATTATGTTTATCAAATACTACTTTCTACAAATGACTCTTAACTCTACGGTGGCCGGTTCGCGATTCTTCCATCGTCCCTCAATGTCCGCCGATCATCGGTCGCGGTAGTGTTAAACCCTTAGTTAGCATTTTTCATACGACCGATGTTCGGGGCATTGCCTTAAATCATGGCCGTTCGCGGCATTTCCCTCCCCTCTGACAAATATGCTCCTGCATATTTGTAAGAAAGGTTAACAATGGTGGGCATGATTTTACATTTTACATTATTCGAACTTAAGTTACTTTACTAAAATTTTTTTTTTTTTTCAAGGTTATTCATAAGTTTACTCATACAAAGTTTATTCTCATCAGTCGATCGGTCCCTCCTGTTTCCTCCCATTATTGTAGGTAGTCTTGTGTTGAGTTGACTAGGTGAAGTAGCCGAAGTGTTCTTTGCTTCTCCTCGATGTAGACACAGCTGAGGATGTGATATAGTTAGGAGATCTGGTACCATTGTCCCTCCATATTATCCTCAAGCTGGGGTTTTCAACGTTACGGAGTGATTTTCACTTCAGAGACTACCATCCAATGTAGGAGGTTTTGAGAGTTCCCTCACGACCGATGTGGTGTACATGAAACAATAAAACAACATAACGGCAGTAACTTAACTATTACAACTAACTGTCATTTACTTGGTAGGACATAACTACAACTTTAAGAGCTAAAGATTAGTTACACATTGTTGGGTTCGGTCGCTCGTTTTAAATTTACTTTGCAGGATCTACCATCGGGCAATACAAATACTCCTTCTTCGTAAGTTCCCAGTTTTACATCGCCTTTACTATATCGAACTTTTAGAGTATTTTCTACTTTTTTACATTTTTTAATGTACTTTATCATTACCCATCCGATGGCTATCATTACTGCTACAGTTATACAGTATAATAAACTGCTTTCAACGATTTGGTGAACCCTTACAGTTTTTTTTCTATTTTGTTCATTTATTTCTATTAATATCTGATCCAATCTCTTAGCATCCTGAGTTATAGCTTTACTGCCATTCAAGTATGATTGTAATTTCTGGTGATCAGTTGTGGTTAAATCGCTAACAATAAATTTTTTACTACTATTAAATTGTGGGAATGTTTGAAGACTAAACAAGTCGGTAAATATTGAATGCAGTTTGGATTGCTTAGTTGCTACGGGTGTTAAAGTAACTAATTCAGAATTAGCGGTACAATTTGGGGACAATGAGATACGGCCAGTACCTAACAATTTTATATTAATTGGTTGCTTAGATCTACAATTGATTGTTACAATTTCTGTTCGTGGCGCTACAAATATCCACGTGTTCTCCTCTCCCTCCTCCACAAAATAAGTAGTATTTACTACAGTTATAATTCTTTTACACATACGAGGTAAGGAGTGAGTTGGTCTTAATAATGTAACTTCGCAATTTTGGCTAAAGGTGGATAATAAAGGTGTCTTTGTATCTAACATGAATTGTTTTTCTTCAATTTTAATCAGGTTTTTGTACATCTCGTCATTTATTTTAATAAAGGTTTTATGAGCTGTGTTTATTGCTACATAAGACATTTCATTCATGATTTTAATAAACGTATTATCATGTAATCTGATCGGCACAGACGTTATTTTAAGTAAATTAAACGACTCCATTTGTACAAATGGGACTTCAATAACAGCAATCAATTTTAAATCTTTAATAAAAATTGTCAACTTAATGATATTTTGAATGCTTGACAACGTTAAATGGTGTATATTAATAGGCAATTTTAGATTTTGGGGGAGTTTTGTTAAAATGTTTGTAATTTCTTTAATTATTTCTTCGGGAGAAATCAATAAGGGATGTAAAATTCCTTGTTTTGCGGACATTAATAAATTTATTAGGTTCACGGTTTCTACCTGATATTCGTCCACTAACTCACTTACTAAAAATATTTGGTAATTAAAATTATATATTTGTTGTGTGGAAACCAGTTTTTGGAGGGTGTCATTGTACATAGTTTTCAGCGTTTGTATGTTTGATATTATTATTTTTTCGTTATATTCTATATGACCTAGTGTCTTATTCATGGTTTCGACAGTCGATTTAATTATAGAGGTTTGTTTAGATAGCAATTTTTCGCTGTTGCTTTGACGATTGGAAAGTTGTAACATAAGATCCTCGAAATGTTCTGCATCTTCCGTTGTTAAAGTGCCAAATAACGTTTTAGATAACTTTCCTACACCGTCAAAATATCCGCGTTTAGTCCGTATATGGCCGATTAAGGTAGGGATTAATGATTTCTCCCACTTAATTTTATTTATTGTGTGTTTTAATGCCATAATATGACCTTTACATGAAAGTCTTATGTTAGTGTGCTCACCAACAGTACAAATTTTAATTATTTCCTCGAAATTATTTTCAATTAATACAAATTTCTTATCGTATACCCGAAAATCAATTTGTGTCAAGATTTTCCAATGTAATTTGATTAAGTTTAAACTACCTAAATTCTTATAAATTAATCCTGGTGAGTTGTCTAATGGTTCTAGTAAGTAAGGATCATTTTCATCTTGTGCCAGTGCGCTAACAAGCTAATATTGTTTTCATAGCTGCCTGCTTCTTTCTTTTTTCTGAAACAAAATATATTTTGTTATACTTTATTATCCAACCTTTGCCTTTACGCTGAGAGTTATGGTTCCCCTTTTAAATGGTACGGGGCCAAGCGCGACAAATGTACTACATCCCTTTTGCACTTATTTCCGCTACCTGATTCTATGACATAGTTCAAGTTATTTCTTTTCTCTACGATTTTGTATGGTCCAAAGTACTTCGGTTGAAGCTTATCACTTTTTCCAACCTGCCTGAGTGGTGTTCTCACACGAACTATGTCTCCCACGTTAAGACTTACGTCACGATGTTTCTCATCATATCTTCGTTTGTCTTTTTCTTGTTGTCGGTGAATGTTGTCCTTAGCATTTTGTCTTACTTTTATTATTACGTCGTTGTAAAGTTTGTAACCCGTATTTGGTCGACATATCCAATATTAATTGAGCGTCGGTTGGTAACACCGGTTCTCTACCATACACTAGTTTGAATGGACTATATTTAGTACTTTCTTGTTTCGCGGTGTTGTAAGCGAAGATGCAGTGAGGTAGGAAAACGTCCCAGTTTTTTTGAGAAGTCGATGTGTATAAACTGATCATATCAATGAGAGTTTTGTTGAACCTCTCGGTGAGACCGTTCGTTGATGGTTTGTATGCTGTTGTGTATGTGTTTTCAGTGCCCATCAGTCGTAAAATTTCTGTCACTAAATTGGACATGAAGACTGTGCCTCTATCGCTGAGTAATGTTTTAGGGGATCCGTGTCTGCAGATTATTTGTTCAATGATAAATTTAGCTACCGGTTCAGCCTTCCCACTTGGTAGTGCCTTAGCTTCTACCCATCGTGTTGCGTAATCTGTTGCTACCACTATAAAGGTTTTTCCACTCGAACTTCGATGTAGTGGGCCCAATAAATCAATACCAACTCGCTCAAATGGTTGTCCGACTTGAATTGGTTGTAGTAAACCGGCTGGTTTTTGATTTGTACCCTTTTGTAAGGTCGCATACTTCTAGAGGACGCGCGATAACGAAGTTTAACCTCTCGGAATTTTGTTCATCTAAGATATTTATTTGCTGATTCGACGGTAGTAAATGCTCTTTAATTGTATTCTCGGAACCAATTGATCGTAAATTGGGCACTTGAACTGATTGTTCAAAATTTTTGACGCACGCTTTATTGACTAAATTATATTCCGAGCCAGTATCTATTATAATTCTTGTATATATGTTATTTACAAAACCCTTAATAGTTAGTATAGAACAGTTTTTCAGAGAAGGTATTATATGACTCATTAATTTGTCAGTTTGATTAATAAGGTAAGATAAGGAGGTCCGAGTATCCTTATTTTTTGACAGGCCAGAGTTTGGGACCTCTGAGTGCTCTGTCCATTTTGGTTTAAATTATTTCTGTTAGTCTGACCTTGGTTATTCGAATTACGATATCTGCAAATAGCGGCAATGTGTCCAGGCTTTTTACATACATAACAAATTGGACGACCATCCGTTGTTCGTGTATTACGGAATTGCTGATTATTGTTAACTGGAGGTCTTCGCTCGTTATTTGATCGATACGAATCCGGTTTAATCCGTGCCAACTCTGATTTTATTTCTTTCAAGACAAGTTGCGTTATTTCCGTTGTCATATTACTTATTGTGGAATTTATTTCTTTTTCTTGATTTAAATTTATGTTATTATTAAGTGATTGACTTATTGATTGCAAATTATAATTATAATGATTATTACTACCCTGTTCTGTTTCCGCTATAGTATCTATTATTTGTTCCATTTCGTTTAAATTTTTAGGACGACTAATATGAAATATATGTTTATAATAAGGTAACAACCCAACAACAATTCTATGCATTACTTCACATTCTAGCATTCCCGGATTCATTTCGTCGCACAAATCTATCACCGCATAATAGTATTCTAAAAGGGGTTCGTCGGGTCTTTGGCGTGTGGTCATTAATCTATAATTTAAGTTGTCTTCATAATTAGGTCCAATGAATTTACATTTAAAAGTTTTTAACGTATCTGCCCAAACGGCATTTGGATTGTATTTTGGAAAATTTCGGAACCAAACAGACGCAGTTCCCAACAAAGAATTATTAAGATAAATTAATTTTAAGTCGTCATTCCACGCATTTGCTTGAGCTGTCAAGTGATATTGTTTTAAAAATTTGATGGGGTCATCTTTACGTGGATCGAAATATGGTGGTTGTGTAAATTTTGGTGTGATCGGAGCGCGATTTTGTTGTAATTGTGAGATTGTACTATTATGGGGTAAAAATGAATTCATTTGTGTAATATTACTGGGGGGAGAAACTATTGTAACTCTTTTAGTAGGATTTTGTATCCGACTAGTTGGAGTTTCATAAACATTTACATTACACGGGGGTTCAGGCGAATTTTGTGATACTGTTCTATTAAAAGCTCTAGACGTATCTGCATCATCAAAGGGTATTTCAACTGGCAATATACTACTTATGACATTACTAATAGAAACTAATGGTGGTTGTGGTGGCGGGTTTTGGGGTTTCGTAAAAATTGGTTGTGTTTCACTTGGAACACTAGTTGAGCTAAAAAATGGTTCGCTCTCTAAGTGTGGGGTGCTCATTGTTAATGGGGGGGATCTAGGTGTTCGTCTACTTCGACTAAAAGCATTGTCTTCCAATTCTAACTGTATATCAGCTACACTAGCTACTCGTCTGTGGGTAATCTTTTTCGGTTTGGCACCTGTTTCCTGAGCCATAACGTAAAAAAATATATATGAAAAAATTATAACAGTTGAATTTAAAAAAAAATTAATTTAAATTTGGATCACTAAGCGCCTCCACCAAATGTCACGTTCGGGGGTTGTTTCTTATGCAGTAGGGGTTATTCGCTTGATCTTTGTTCTTTGTGAGAGGTATCGCGTAGATATTAAATAATTAAAATCTTACTTACCCTTTTATTTATCGTCGTCACCCTCCGTCAAGGCTATGAGTTAGGATGGATTGTTGCGGGGTTGAACAATTAAACTTCACTTATTTTCCAAAATTTTGTTTATCAAACACTACTCTCTACAAATGACTCTTAACTCTACGGTGGCCGGTTCGCGATTCTCCCATTGTCCCTCAATGTCCGCCGATCATCGGTCGCGGTAGTGTTAAACCCTTAGTTAGCATTTTTCATACGACCGATGTTCGGGGCACTGTCTTTAATCATGGCCGTTCGCGGCAATATCTTTAAAGGAAGAAGAATTCGCTTCAACGCCAATTCTAAGTGTCGTCGCATATCGAGAACTGTGTCTTAGTTTCAATTGTAAACATTCTTTGCATTGCGGGCATCCGTGTCGTGTCGGAAATTGTGTTCCCACTGAGGATTTGGTGCGAGAGTGGTGTTGGAACCTTCCCGGTTAAATTCCGAGAAGCCACCAAAAAGGATCCAGGGTTGCGATCCATCGGCTTGCCACCAAATCGGAATACAAGTCCTGAGTAAGTCTGTTTGCCAGTTTCCGTTATCACCTATCTGTCAACGAGAATTAGCTGTCGGGGTTAGATTCAGGAAAATCTCTTTTTTTTAAGTAACGTCGGTAGATTTGGTCGACATTTGGTCCACATTTGGTCGGGTCATAAATAAACGTAGGTAGATTTTAAGGTTCATTTTGTTCATTGTCAATTATTTCTTGTTATTTTGTTAATATAGTTTAAGTGTGGTTAGAACACTTGTCTTTTGATTTTCCCCTTTTCCTGACAGAGCCTCAGTGCAAGAACCCACGATTCTGAAATAGTGACCACGCGCTTGTCATTTAGTTTTGATTGATTTGCTAAGATCAATTAGGGGTCCTTCAGACTAAGAGTTAGGAAGCGCGAAATACTGTTTCTGATGGCAGCGGTATTATCAAAGGTCGAGACCGTTTGGAGGCGGCCTCACCACAACGGAAAAGCATCGGGCGAAACCGGGAAATTAAAGTTTTTGGTGTGTTTAAATTCGAGACGTGCGATTTGAACTTATAACAATTTACTTATAAAATTCGTTGTATTGGATTTTTTTCTTCTTTGAATATTTTATTTTAACAAATGGGTGAGCGTTATTAAAATCTTATAATATCTGATTTCTCATTGAACCTGCTAACCACCTCGGCAAATTTCGTAATAAGAGTAAATGTATCAAAGCTAAATTGTTGAATAGATTACGTCGTAAAATTTTTACTTTTTAAAATCTCTGTTCAGTTGTTTTTTTATATAATATAATTCGTTCTTTTTCAAAAATAAAGTAAATTTATTCTTTAACAGTGAAATTTTGTTTTCTTTTAATCTATTTTTATTCTTAATTCCAAATTACTGCCGTTCACTACGGGAAACGAGAAGTTTTCGAGAGCTTGTTTGTGACATACGTGTGGCAGTTGCCAAATCAAAATTTTGCATTCAGAAATATCGAAATTCCGGATCCACCAACTTTAATCGTAAAAACTATCATTCTGTTATTTTGTTTGGTTGTTGTGTTGCTGATGGTCTGTTCTCAACAATAGAGTGCGGATATGCTGATATGATGGAGGCATCATTTGGATTTCCACGTTTGGTCGCTGGTTGGAAAGCAATAATATTACCATCCAACCAACTACTTTGCCATCTTTAACAGATCCTCCAAACGATTTCATTGGTTGGCCTATTGCATACCAAGCTCTGTCGGCTAGATTTTTTCTAGCCGACAGATTGGTAATTTTCAATAAATTGAACAAATTGCACCATTTGATCACTTTCATTTTTACTTCCATTTCCATCCTCTACGCCAAGCATCAGATACTGTTGTTTGTCGGGCGACTTGCAGCTTGCATGTTTTAGACGAAATCGCGACACTGCGTCGCCATGTGTAATACCCGTCTATGACGAGCAGTTCCGTGTATAGAAGGCCTAAGACTTCATTCATTGTCGAATACGATCACAGGAAGCGTGCATAAAGCCTTAGTAGTCTTGTTATATCGTAATTTTCTTTTGGTGAACTGTTATTTGTTATTGTTGTTGTTATAGTTTTATTGTTATTATTGCTGCTGTTATTAAAGGTATACACTACAAACATAACTGTTTGATATATTTTTTTAGCACTTATCAAGAATCATATCTATTCGAAGATTTACGAAAATCATTGAAAACTTCATCCTCTTCTTTAAACACGCAAGACATTGAAGGGGAATACACTTAATGGACAGGTATTTTTAATTATGTAAAACACAAAAAATTTTATTTCCTGTAGGTAAGAAGTTACTGACATGAATGTGAACAGGTAAATCTAAACCTTGGTTCTAGCTCATTAGTAAATTTACTACAAAAAAACCTATGTTGTCATTTTTACCATTCCAGCGAGATTAGTGACTTTATCTGTATAAAACCCATAAAAGTATATTCACGAGTCAAATCTATCGGCGAATATTTTATGTCTACGTCAGAGTACAATAGGTAGACATTATTTTATACATTTATATTTTAAATATATAACTGTTCTCGAATATATTTCAACATAAAGAACCATAAGCTATCGGTGGAAACAGATAGTACAAAACTCCCAAAAGAGTACACTTTCGCCAAACACGTCTGTAGTATGGGGAACTATTGTGAATGGTGGTACTTATACCCAAACTGATCATTTGTTTTCAACATTGGAAATTCCAATGCTAACAACGTATAAATTTTCAAAAATCGAAAGAACGCTATCTACGTCCTGGAAAGATCAATTATGGCATTCAATGGAGGCTGCAGAAATGGAAGAGTGCCGACTTACTAAAGAAGCAGATGATATAGACATGGATGGTATACTATGGATATTGGTTTATTGTGATGGCGAATAGGCAAAAGAAAGGGCCAACTATTATTCTTGGGTGTTCGGAACAAATATTGTTCAATCTGTGAGCGAGCACAAAATAAAAATAATATTGCGTCCGCCCACAATTGTTTCAAAAATTGGCAAGGGCCCTAGTCAGCTATGGAAGCAGATATTATTGTAGCAGGGTTTTTGAAAATCATCGAAATGCATGGCTTCAAGTATTTGAAGTTTATAGCTGATGGGGATTCAAGCGTATTTTATCAAATACAAAAAAAAGTGTCGTATGGGGGTGCTGTCGAAAAGATGCACAAACGAAGCGATAAAAAATTATGGTAAATCATTACATAAAATAAAACCGGACACCTCTATCAATATAAATGGACGAAAACATCTAACCATAGCAATTATAAAAGAGCTACAAAAGCGTGCTCAAAGAGCAATTATAATTGTAGTGGGGATCCCGAAAAATTAAAAACTGATGTATTGAAATCTATCGACACCGTTTTTAACGATATGAATAGTTTAAAAACAACTGGTGTTTTATATCATTGAAAAAAGCCCACAAATTTGTTTCATTTTGAAACAAATAATAAGGCAGAATTTTATATGTCATTATTAGCGAAGTTAAACTGTGGGAAAAGGCTAAACTTGACCTAACGAGGTTCCTTTCAAACTCGAGCATATATTGCAGCACTAGAATATAATGCAGATATTTATTATTTTATATACACATGTTTAGAAGCTAATATAATGAAAACAAATGTTGATTGAAAAAAATGTATTCTTTCATATTGTTTTACAATGAGTTTTTATACAAGAAGATATCGTTTGGCATACTACTATTGATATATCCTGTATAGATATACTATTGTATTTATTTTCTATAGGTTATACATGGCAAAAAACCATTTATGTATATCACTTTCTTTCTCCGTATTAGTTTTCATTTATTTTCAAATAATATTTATCTTGTATTAACCAGTATTAACTTAGTTTTACAGATTTCCACAATTAACAAATAAAATGGAGTATAAACGTTATAACTGTTCTTTTCTTTAACCTTTTCTTATTATTCCTTCTTATTATCGGTTATTTTATTAGTATTACAATTGAAGTTAAGAAAAAACCTATTTTAAAAAGTACCCTCTATGAGACGATTACCAAAGTTTTAAAATGTCTTAATTTACCGATTTTAGGTAGATTCCTTTACACAATCTAGTGTATATTGAGGAAATCGCATATTTTCACTTGGTGCAGCTTCCCGCGATAAAGGCAACTTTTCTGCGCTTGTACTAGCGTGAAATCTATTCCTATAATATATATGCAAAAAAATGACACCTTTGTTCTCCCGTTTAAGTGTATACGTTTCACATAAATCGCATTATACGAACTCATTTTTATGGCAAGTGTAAGTGTAAGTTTAGTAATTTTTTATGATTAACAGTCTAACTATTTTATAACAAAAAATACGTCATTTTGTACAGAAATATGTTAACAACAATCCTATGTTTTTAGTTTTGAATAAAGATGTGAGAGAAAGCCGTGAAGCTGCACCGAGTGAACTCCTGTCGGCTCATATAAAAATCGCCATTGAACGGCGGCCTTAACAGAAATTGCAAGAAAATTTTTATCGGCCCCTGCTGCCAGCGTACAGTGAAAGAGTTTTTTCTGAAGCCGGTAATATTTATGACCAAACTAGAAGCAGATTACTGCCAAGAAATGCAGAAAAATTATTGTTTATCCACCACAATCTGCACAAAGTTAATTTTGAGTATTAGTGCCTACAACTTTTCAGGTATGTAATTATTGTAATTGTTATTAATTTAGCATGAAACTAGTAAATACCTAATTTAAAGCATTATTCCTAAATCAAAAAAGCTTGTTTTTTGCAATTCATTCATTGTGGTAAAAGTTTTAACTTAAAATTAAAAAAAAAAAAAAAAATATTCGGCCGAATATTCGGTGCTCGGGCCAAATTACAGGCCAAATATTCGGTATTCGGTTATTCGGCCAAAACCCGCTTCGGTCCATCCAAAGCTTGTTATTAGTAAAAAAATCGAACAGTTTTCGTATATGTCTAGACCCAGTACCCTTGAACAAAGCGTTAAAAGGGCCGCACTAGCAGTTCAATACATTAGATGAAATAAAAGCAAAGGTATTTTCTACAGTCGATACAACAAAAGGATTTTGGCATCTGAAATTGACAGAGAAAAGTAGCAAATTGACGACATTCTGGACACCATATGTTAGATATCGATGGCTACGATTACCATTTGGAATTGCCCCAGCGCGAGAATTATTTTCGATGAAAATGCAAGAAATTCTGAACGGTTTAGAAGGTGTAGAAGTAATGGCGAATGATATCGTGATATATGGACGAGGGGACACTATGGGAGAACCACTATGAGCGACCAGAATCTGAAGAACTTGTTTACACAATTAAGAAGATATGTTAAACTTAACAAAGCAAAATTGAATTTATGCAAAAGTGAAGTCAAGTTCTATGGACATATTCTAAGCAACGAAGGGCTCAAACCAGACCTATCTAAAATAAAAGCAATTACTGATATGTCGGAGCCTTAAAACAAACAAGATTTATATAAATTTCTAGGTATGGTGAATTATTTAGGACGTTACATCAAGAATTTAAGTTGCAAAACAGTGGAATTAAGAAAATTATTATTGAAAAAGACGGCGTGAAAATGGAAGGACGAAGAGTAAGAAGAATTTAAGAAACTTAAAGAGACAATTAGTGATATAGAAACGTTAAAATATTTCAAACCTCAAGAGGAAGTTGTTTTGGAATGCGACGCTAGTGCGGAAGGACTTGGAGTGGTTATGTTACAAAAGATGGCATTGTTGCTTATGCATCAAGTCTTATCGAAGTCAGAGAAGAACTACGCAATGATAGAGAAGAAATTGTTAAGTATTGTTTTTGCTACAACAAAATTTGATAAACACGTTGTGGGTAATCCAAAAGTGACAAGTCGTAGATCACAAACCTTTATTAGCCTTATTTGACAAGCCGTTATTGAAAGCGCCAAAAAGACTTCAGGCTATGTTTATGATTCTGCAAAGATATAATATAAAATTAGAATTTATTCCTGGCAAAAGCAATATAATTGCCGATGCATTGTTTAGAGCATCAATAAAGGACACTGAAAACCATAACGAAGAATCAGTCTTTAACACCATTAGACAAATTAATACGGTTGAGGAATTGTCTATCATTGATGAAAGGCTGCAGTCGATAAGAGATGAAACAAGCAAAGACCCAACCATAAAGCAATTAGTGTTCACCATAATGTATGGATGACCAAAGCACATCAAAAACGTACCAGACGAAATAAAAATATATCACAAATACAAAAATGAATTAGGAATACAACAGGGACTTATTACTAGATCGGACAAAATTGTTGTTTAAAGTTCATAGATTTTGTATTTTGAATTAATTTATTTTGTTTCTTACGTTTGCCGAAAATATTAAAACAAGTTTTATTTTTTGTATTATTCGTACGAACCACGTAGAAAATCAGTCAGTCTCGTTGTTGTAGTTATTAAGTTGATTTAATTATTGTTTAGTGCTGTGTGGAACCAAACCATTTAATTTCATAATATAATATATTGATAGTAAGTTATCTTTAATTCATTCTCAAACGAACTCGTAATTTCTAAACCTCAAAACATTTGGTTCTTCGAGCCGGATCGCTCGCGTGCGGTAAAACGTTTCGGACATTTTAACAAAACGTTTCTCAATTTTCGTGAAATAATATTAAACAATTATCGGGTTCGTAAATCAACTCATTCTTTAATCTCCGATTCTCAAATTTATCTCAAATAATCGTTAAAATTCGTTTAAATCAGATAGAAAATGTCTGAAGTTAGAATTACTCTAGAATCTCTAGATCGACAGATCGAACTTTACGGTCTAATTTCGCGTGCAATGACAAATTTGAAAAAACTAGGCGATGCAAATGTGACGATCGGTCGAATAAAAAGTCGTTTAAATTTATTAAATTTAAATTGGGCTAAATTCCAGCAAATTCATGAAACTGTAACTGGTAATCGCGATGAATTTCAAGATCACGTTTATTTTAAAGACGATATATATGCTGAGTGCGAAGAACAATACGTAAATATTCAAGGAGACATGTTCGATCTTATAGATAAGTTATCCGCTCCCTCTGACAACTTAGCAAATAATTCTTTAAATAATACAACACGTGCTATAAATTCTCATTCTCCTAAATTACCAAGAATAGATTTACCAAAATTCTCTGGAGACTATCTACTATGGAAACATTTTCATGACTTATTCGATTCTATGGTTAAATCTAATTCAGAACTCTCTTTGGTCGAAAAATTACATTATTTAAAAATGAGTGTAACGAAAGAACCCGCCCAACTTTTAAAAAACATCGCGATTTGTGAAGATAATTTTGCTCGAGCATGGGATATTCTTATAGATCGTTACGAAAATAAACGAATTCTGATTGATTCTCATTTGTCAGTTCTTTTGTCGACTCGATCAATTAAACATGAATCGTCCAGCGAGCTTAAGCGTTTGATAAGTGAGATTAAAGAGAATCTTGGTGCACTTGAAGCATTAGATTGTCCTACAAATCAATGGGATAATATACTCGTTTTTTTGATTGTACGAAGACTTGATCCTGAAACCCTCAAAGATTGGGAAAAATCTATTGGGAGTAAGAAATCCCCAGCAACGTTTAAAGAGTTAGAAAGCTTTCTTTTTGGAAGAATTCATAGTCTTGAGGCGATTGAACAGCTCACTTCTACAAAACGAAACATTCCAATTAAGCCTATTGGTAACGTTAAATCTCACAACGTTTCAACGCCGACTCACAATCAGTCATGTTCGTTATGCCACTCTAATCACTACATCTCATCTTGTCTACAATTTATGAACAAATCTCCGCTACAACGACGAGAATTTGTGATATCCAAAAATCTATGTTTTAATTGTCTTTGACCTCATCTTATGAAGAATTGTCGCTCATCCAAGCGTTGTCGTATTTGTCAACGACAACATCATACTTCATTACATGGTTCTAACGCTCAATCTCAAGCAGTAACTTCTCAAATTACTTCATCTGACAATTCTAATAATTCCATACCTCATACAACAGTTATTCAAAACTCCTCTCATATGGCAGTCTCACATCTAACAACTAAATTTACAATATTACTCGCGACCGCTCTTGTAAACATTGCAGCTTTCAATGGAAAACCATGTTTAATTCGAGCTTTAATAGACCAAGGCTCTGAAGTTTCTTTTATTTCCGAATCTTTATGCCAACTTCTACAGTTACCTCGACGTTCAAAATCTGTTCCTATTCATGGTGTTGGAGGACAAGCAACAAATATTTCACATGGAAATGTTGATTGTTATCTTAGCTCTCGAACTAAACCTTACACGCAATATCGACTTAATGCACTTGTATTACCTCAAATCACGGCTGACGTACCTCCACAAGTTATATGCAATGATCTTCAAAATGATTTAAAAGATATTACACTTGCTGATCCACATTTTATGTCATCTACAACAATTGACGTCATCCTAGGTGTTGACATTTATTCCCAAATTATGAAAAGCGGAATTCGTCGATTAAACAACGGTTCAATACTCCTTCAAAATACCACTCTTGGCTGGATACTATCGGGATCAATCCATTCAGAAAATGTAAAAGACAAAATTTACTCATTAAAATGTTCTCCTGAAAACAATCTTTATGAATTAATGCACCTCTTCTGGAACCAAGAAGAATCTCAAATCGTTAAAAAACCTTTACTGACTAAAGAAGAGCAGGATTGTGAAGATTATTTTAAACTTACTCATACCAGGGATTCTAAAGGAAGATTTATTATAGTTCGATTGCCCTTTAGAAATACTTCAATTAATATTGGTCATTCTTATGCAATGGCAGAAAAGGCGTTGCTTCGTATGGAATCTCGTTTTCTAAAAAATCCAAATTTTCAAAGTCAATATTCATGGAAGAGTATCTTTCTCTTGGTCACATGATTGAATGTTCAAAAGAAATCTCTTCAGTAGGCCAACAATTCTTTCTTCCTCATCATGGAGTGATAAAAGAAAGCAGTACATCCACTAAGTTAAGGGTTGTTTTTAACGGCTCTCAGAAATCTACCTCAGGAATGTCTCTTAATGATTACCTTTTGCCTGGACCCAAACTTCAGAATGATCTTGTCGATGTTTTAATGCGATGGAGACAACATCCTGTTGCTTTTGCTGCTGATATTGAGAAAATGTATCGCCAGATAAAGGTTCACTCTGATCATTTGCCATTTCAACAGATATTATGGCGAACTAACCCATCTGATCCAATAAAAATATATCAATTGAGCACTGTTACATATGGCTTAACTTGCGCTCCATACCTTGCTATACGTTGTTTACATCAGTTGGCTGAAGAACACTCTAAAACTTTACCATTTGCGTCCGATATTATTTTGAATAATATATATGTAGACGACATCTTATCGGGTGCTAATGATACAATACATGCTAGAGAAAAAATTCACCAATTAAACGGGATTCTTATGGCGGGCGGTTTTCTTGCCAAGAAATGGTCATCTAATTCACAAGAAATAATTGGCTCGCTACCTGAAGAATATATTGCAACTTCTGATTCACGATCATTTGAAAATAATTTGATGTATCGAACCTTAGGTTTAATATGGAAAAGTAATGACGATAGTTTCATTTTCAGTTGGAAAACATTTTCAGTTCAATGTAATACGTTTACAAAGAGAAGCATATTATCAGTTGTTGCACAAATGTTTACTGCGAAGCTATTTATGCAAGAACTTTGGCTAAAAAAGATCGATTGGGATGAAAAATTACCAGACGAATTTGTGAAGCGATGGTGTACATTTATAAAACAATTTCATTCAGTCTCTGAAATTGCTGTACCTAGTTGGCTCGGATTATCTAATCATGTTAGTGTTATTGAAATTCACGGGTTTAGTGATGCTTCCCAGCAAGCTTTGGCCGCGGTCGTATATTTACGCGTAATATCAAATAATAACAATAAAATAACAGTCACTATCGTATCGGCTAAAACTAAGGTTGCACCACTTAAACGAATAACAATTCCGCGACTTGAACTTTGTGCCGCGTTAATGCTTGTAAAGTTGGTGCATCGTGTTCAAAAAACATTAAAATTGAGTGATCATATTCACCTTTGGACCGATTCTACTATTGTACTTCATTGGATTACCAATCACCCGTCACGATGGAAGGAATTTATATCCAATCGAGTAGCTGAGATCCAGGAACTATCCTCTGCTCAATGGCATCACGTTGTTTCTGAAGAAAATCCTGCTGATTTGGCGTCACGTGGTGTGTTACCTTCCGAGCTTCCAAATCTTCGGTTTTGGTGGAGAGGACCTGAATGGCTTAATCTACCGAATCTATCCTGGTCACAATCTATACCAAGTTGTTCTGAATCCGAAAATTTTGAAGAGCGAACCAGTCATACATCAGTAATTACATCAACACTAACCTGTTGGGACCTCATAGAGCGCTATTCCTCTCTCACAAGATTATTACGCGTCACTGCCTGGTGTTTAAGGTTTGTAAAACAATGTAATAATAAATGTTTGGATTCAGTTTCAGCGGTATTGTCTACTTCCGAAACTAATGATGCTTTACTGGTTTTGGTAAAACATGTTCAAAAAATATATTTTGCACCTGAAATTTCCATATTGATGTCTACTCAATCACTGCCCCGATCAAATCGTCTTCATCGTCTAATACCATTCATCGATGGTAACGGATTTTTGCGACTTAGTGGAAGGCTTCAATTTACTAATTTGAATTGGAACGAGAAGCATCCTCTTATTCTTCCGAAGATGTCATCATTCACCACACTGGTTATCAGATATCATCATTTACTCAATCTTCATGGCGGTACACAAGTAACTCTGGCTTCTCTGCGTCGGCAGTTTTGGATTTTGGGTGGGCGTTTACCAGTCCGATCTTTTATTCACAAATGCATGGTGTGTGCTCGTCAGAGAACAATTACTGGTCAACAATTAATGGGCCAACTCCCAAAATCACGTATTATTCCATCTCGTTCTTTTTTGAACACTGGTGTCGATTATGCTGGGCCCTTTTCATTGCGTACACTGCGTGGACGTGGCGGTAAGATTTACAAGGGCTATCTGATCATTTTTGTTTGTCTCAGCACATCAGCTATTCATCTTGAAGTCGCCACAGATTATACTTCTTCGGGGTTTATCGCAGCATATAAGCGTTTTGTTGGAAGAAGAGGAATCGCTGCTACAATCACAAGTGATTGTGGGACAAACCTTGTTGGTGCTGACCGAGAACTCCGCAACCTCTTCAATTCAGCATCTGAATAATGGAAATCTATTGCAAATCTATTGGCGAACGATGGAACTCAATGGATTTTCAACCCTCCTGGAGCACCTCATTTTGGCGGAAAATGGGAGGCAGGCGTTAAGTCCGTCAAATATCATCTCAAGCGAGTTATCGGGGATGCATCTCTATCCTTCGAAGAATTTACGACATTATTAATTGAAATTGAAGCTATTTTAAATTCACGACCGTTGTGTCCAATATCTGATGACCCAAACAGTATTGACGTTCTAACACCTGGACATTTTTTAATTGAAACTGCTCTCACATCCATCCCGGAACCATCTACACTTGATATCAATATATCAAGACTATCAAGGTGGCAAATGATACGACGAATATCTGATCAATTTTGGAACTATTGGTCTAAGTACTACTTGCAATACATACAAAATGCGTCGAAATGGTATTTCGAAGGCGAAAAGCTGCAGATTGGATGGTTAGTAATGCTGAAAGATGAAAGATTTCCTGCGACAAAATGGCCCCTTGCTCGCGTTATTAAATTATATTCAGGACCTGACAAGTTAACGCGTGTAGCCACAGTTAAAACAGCAAGCACCACGTTAACTCGTCCAGTAACAAAATTATGTTTACTTCCATCTATTTAAAAATTGTATTGGGTTAATTTTTATTATGTTTTCATTGAATAATATTTTTTGATTTATATTTATTATTGTTCAATCTTTCATTATTGAATTTTTTTTACTCGTAGCCTCGTAGGCGGGCGGAATGTTTAAAGTTCATAGATTTTGTATTTTGAATTAATTTATTTTGTTTCTTACGTTTGCCGAAAATATTAAAACAAGTTTTATTTTTTGTATTATTCGTACGAACCACGTAGAAAATCAGTCAGTCTCGTTGTTGTAGTTATTAAGTTGATTTAATTATTGTTTAGTGCTGTGTGGAACCAAACCATTTAATTTCATAATATAATATATTGATAGTAAGTTATCTTTAATTCATTCTCAAACGAACTCGTAATTTCTAAACCTCAAAACAATTGTAATTCCGTATATTTTAAGAAACGACATGTTGGAAAGAATTCATACAAAAATAAATTTTGGTTTTTTTTAGTGTACGAATAAAGACATTTATTATTATTATTAGAGACCGGATTTATATGCTTTTGCATGTTTTGCATATAACTTCACATTTTGCATTTTTATCGCATATAAATTTAGTTATCCATATAGTTCGATATAATCGCATGTAATTTCATATGAGCGCATGTTTTGTCCACATTTCAATATAACAGCAATTAATTTGATACTGGCGGTATCTAGTAGTAGACAGAGAATTAAAAGTGCGACAGTGGTCAGCTTTACAACATAACTTTAATTGTGTGGTTGCCAGCCGATTTTCGTAACATAACCTGTAAATCATTTCAAGCCACACAAGTGTTCAAGTGATTTATACGTTAAGTTAGTGTGTTAAAAAAACAATAAATCATAATGCCGAAAGTGCGTTCTTCTAAGGACGAATTGCTTAGGAAGTGGATAAAAATATCTAATCATCTAGTGACTGACGGGAAAGTTGGTTTTTGCAACACCTGTTCCAAACAAGTACATATAAATTAAAGTTTGAAGGCGTTTTTTCTAGAACTCGTTGATTTTTAAGGTGGCGTGTAATTAAAAGTATCAAATTGATCAGCATTTATCAACAACTCTTCACCAAGAATCGAAAAAAAGATCAGGTAGCAAATTCAACCAACAACAAATCGCTGGAAATGAGTTTTTTTTTGATTTATGCAACGCCATGGCCCAATTAAATATACCATGGAACAAATTGAAAAATTGGAAAATCCAGAAACTTTACTGTTTCATATTTATAGCTATTGTCGTTGTAAATAATATCTTTTTATGCTGTTTTGTAATCTTTATGTATTATATTTATACACTATTTGTTACAATGCAACATTAAAAGTAGTATTTATGTAACACATATGCATTTTTTTTGGTTTGATCGCATAATATTGTCCATATTTCCGGAATATTACTGCATATTCTGGACAATTTTGAACACATATAAAAAACTTATATTGCTTATTTTTGTCGCATATAAATCCGAGCCTTAATTATTATTAATTTGAGCAGGGATGTTGCGGAACGATCATTGGTCTTGGCAGATTTCCTGACAATTGCTAAACACCCATGCAAAGAAGCAATGGTCGACAAAGCCTTGTTGAGTTTGTACAAGAGCTCAAAAACGCAGAGAAACGCATTATTTCTGCCCAGTCTCTGAAGAGAAGCCAGCTCTTTGTGTTGAAGACTGTTTTCAAATTTATCACAAACAATTCTATATAGTTAACTCTATATATACGATATTCTTTTTCTGTTACCTAATGAATAAACATTGAATGTATATTTTTGATTCATTTTCAATAAAATTTCTATGGTATAAGCCATGTTTAATATTAAACAAGTAGTTTAGACATAACCTTAATAAGAACGTAATGTAAACGTTAAGACGTAGATTCTATTGTGAATAAAGTGATTAGATTAAATAAAGTATTAACGACTATTAGTGTCATTTATTAACAAATCTCCAAGATACAATACATGGTGTCAGGTGAAAAACTAGGTAAACTAGTGAAAACAAAAGAAAAGAAAAATGGATTGCTTCAAACCGCCACAGGGCATGAACTTCTTCGAAAACGTAGGTGAGAATTGGAAGATATTTAAACAAAAATTTGAAATATATCTAAAAGCAACAGAAAAAGACAAAAAAGCGGATGATATAAAAGTGGCAATGCTATTGAATGCTCTTGGTGACGATGGTCTCCACTTGTATAACACATTTTCGTTGGGAGAAGAAAAGAAAAAAATTTATAAAACGGTTATAGAATCGTTTGATGTCTATTGCAAACCAAGGAAAAACATAGTATTTAACAGATTTAAATTCTTTAATAGGTGCCAAGAAGAAGGAGAAATTTTTGAAAAATATCTAACTGATTTAAGAAAACTAGCAAAAGATTGTGATTTTGGAACGCAAGAAGAATCTTTGGTGAGAGATAGAATAATATTAGGAATAAAAGAAAGAGCTTTACAGGAAAGAATGTTAAGAGAATCAGCAATGGATTTAGAGAAAGCTGCTGAATTGTGTCGAGCACATGAAGCGAGCAAGAGACAAGTAAAAGTACTCAAAAAGTGCACAAATAGATGCTATAAAAAAGAAGAGAACTAACAGGTAAAACTGAACGAATATGGAAATATCCATTAATTATAAATGAACAAGAGATAAGTTTCAAATTAGATACAGGAGCGGATGTAAATGTACTTCCTAAAATGAAATTTGAACAGGTATGCCCCAACATGAAAGTAGATCGGTTGTGTTGTAAATTATTAGCTTATGGTGGAAGTCCAATAGAAACTCTAGGTATAATAAAACTAAATTGCATGAATACAAAAGGAAAAGTGGAAAATTTAGAGTTTGTAATAGTAGAAAAAGGAAACAATCCAATCTTAGGGTTAGCAGCATGTATTATTATTATTATTATTATTATAGCCCTTTATTTTTACATTTTACATTTTATATTTTACACTAATACAACAAAAGGAGCATCTCATACAACTCAAAGCAAAAACGAAGAAAATAAAAAAAAAGCAAAACAAAATTTTTACCATTAAATATAATAAATTAGACTGGCATGTTGAGTGCACAAGATATATACCACTAACTCTGCTGTATAGCAGTGTTGCGCGTGGTTTTACAATTTACAACGCCAGCACGCACTGATTAATTAAATAGTTTAAATACTTTAGAAAAACAAACCAAAATGATAATATTTTTATATTTTATCAATTAAGAAACATAAATACGTATATGTATATATGGAAAACAAAAAAACAAAAAATCACTCAAATCAAGTTAAATCCAAAATGGCTGAGAGGTTTGTGCCCTTAATAGTTTGAAGCCATGCTCTGATTGAAGATTTAAGGTTGGTTGGACCCAATGACAAACCATTTTCAAGTGCATATCTCATAAACTTATTATATATTTTAGGGGAAAAATACCTGAACGATCGCTGTCCGACTGTTTTACGCACGCGAGTCAACCGTACAGACATGTAATTTTTAGGTCTAGTATTCTGTGCATGATCCATATCGCTCAGCAACTCTTTACCGCCAAATATCCTAACCAAGACAAGACTTATATATAATAGAGGAACAGATAGCAGTTGTGAAGCCTCGTAAACTGCCTCAGTATAAAACTGAACTTGATTAAAAAATTAGAAGTTATAGAAAACGGAAAAGACGAAAAGGAAACATTTCTGGAATCAAACAGTGATATATTCGAGGGACTAGGAAAGTTGCCTTTTAAACACCGAAATCAACTGAAACAAGATGCCATTCCAACCGTAAAACCAGTACGACGAGTGCCAGATGTAATTAAAAAGAAATTGAAAATAACACTACCAACCGAATGGATAAACAATTTAGTGAAAAAAGATAGTAGTTTACGTGTATGCTTAAATCCAAAAGACTTGAACAAATATACAAAAAGAGAATATTATCCTATTCCAACAGTGAAAGAACAAACATCAGAACTGATTGATAAGACTATTTTTAGTGTTTTAGACATGAAAGATGGGTTCCATCAGATAGAACTTGATGAAGATTCAGCAATATTGTGTACATTCGGAACACCATTTGGTCGTTATAAGTACCATAGGTTACCATTTGGCCTAAGCAGCAGCCCAGAAGTGTTTCAGAGAGAGAATATGAAGATATTTGGTGACATTCCAGGTGTTCAAGTGTACTTTGATGACATTATTATATCGGGTAGAAATGAAGAAGAACATGATAAAGTACTTAGTAAGGTAGTTGAGAAAGCTAGAAAATATAACGTAAAATTTAACAAAGAAAAAATGCAGTACAAAGTAGAAAAAGTCAAATATCTAGGTTTAGTTTTTAGTAAAGAAGGTGTACAACCAGACGTAGATCGAACGAAAGCTATAAATTTAATGCCAACACCTATATGTAAAAAAGATGTCCAAAGATTTTTAGGTATGGTAAATTTCTTGCATAATTTTATACCGAACTTGTCAACCGTCGCCGCACCGCTTAGATATTTATTAAAAAATAATGTTCCATGGGAATGGACTGAAAAACAGCAGTCATCCCTAGATCAATTAAAAGATTTAGTTACTAGCAAATTAATTGTACGATATTGTGATTCACATAGAAAAATAATAATACAGACTGACGCAAGCAAAAATGGGTTAGGTTGTTGTTTGCTTCAAGACAATAAGCCGATTGCATTTGCTTCTACAAGTTTAACGCAAGCTCAGAAGAATTATCCAATAATTGAAAAGGAAATGCTAGGGTTAGTTTTTGCTTGTAAAAGGTTTCATCAGTTCATTTATGGTCATGAAATCGAAATGCATACAGATCATAAACCGCTTGTTAATATATTGAAAGGTGATATTCATAAAAGTAGTACCAGAATCCAAAGAATGCATTTAAAGTTGGTTAAATCAAGGTTTCTAAAGCGTATTGTAAGCGTACTCTTCCAGGAATGTCAAAAGTTACCACAGTAAGTTTACCACTGAAAAATGTTAAATATAGACACTAGGCAAATCCAATTTGGCACAATAATTCTCTAGGTATTTTCAACGTTGGGATTTCCCATTCTTTTTGTCTCATCCTACAGAAAGTACAGAATACACAACCAATATTCTAATACCTTGTCGCGTCACAGCCGCCAGTCAAACAATACCCAAAATGAGACAGCAGCAACTACATCTGCACCATCCGTTCAGTTAGATAAAGAACCACAACCATTTACGTCAGCATTAGTCCCGTCTATTCGTAACCAGCCAACAATTAAAATTTGATACATTTTTAATCAAAAAAATTTCGGGCAAATCAAATGATAAAATTAATAAGGAATTATTAAGATTGTTTATTTTTGATTATCAACCCTTTAGTACAGTGGAGGATAAAGGGTTTATAGATTTTGTTAAAACTTTAAATCCGTCCTATCAGTTACCTAGCAGAAGGATAATATCAAAAACGTTGATTCCGGCTATTTACGAGGAATGTAAATATAATACAAAAACATTACTGAATTCAGGAAAAACGTTCTGTATAACAACAGATACATGGACCTCTATAAACACAGAGAATTTTATTGCTGTTACCGCACATTTTTTAGATGATCAATACAAATTAATGTCCTTATTATTAAATTGTTCTGCGTTTGACTTGCGTCATACTGCAGACAACTTGGCAGCAGTTTTCCGTGGAAGTAGGCGATATATGGAGGAAAATATTATACAGAGGCATGAGGACTCTCTTTTATGGTGGAAAGAAACACAACAATTGTTTCCAAACTTATCGTAACTTGCTCAGGAAAAAATATGCATTTTAGCAACATCTGTTCCTTGTGAACGATCGTTTTCAAAGGCGGGCCAACTTTTGACGGAAAGGAGACATAGATTGAACGAAAGTACAGTTCAAAAACTGTTATTTTTAAATTCAAATTCCATTTATCTTTAATTTTTCGTTTTTGTTCCTAAAGTTTATCTGTTTCATACTTATACACTATTTTTTTGATGTATAAAACCATTGTAAATAGTAACTATACTATACGCTATTGTAAATAATGTAAAATAACGTTTCGTTTCTTTAGCTTTCGTTATGTTTTCAAATTTTTAGTTTTGTTTTTGTTACATACTACAGTGTTACGTTACATAGTTATTATTTATTTTTTACTTTAATGAAAAGATGCATACCAGAGCAATTATTTTTTGATTGTTTCAATAAATTATTAATATTATTTAAAAAAAACTAATTTTTTCAATTTTTTTAATTGTTAAATCAATATGTTTTTCAAATACATATGCATATTGCAAATCACGCCGATAAATAGCAATGTTTGGTAAAATTATTAGGAGATAGAATTTATTCCCCATGGTAGGCAACTACTAGATAGTTCTACACGTCGCAGCTCTCGATGCGGTAGGAGGCCACACATTTAACTGATCGTGTGGTTGTGGTTATGCATAACGGCAACGCAACGCGATGCTAACGTGCTAGCGAATAGCGACAGCAGCGTTGCCAACCCTATCAACCCCTCTATATCGACGCCCAAATAAATTAAATTTTATTAGTTATTTTCTTGTAAAACTTATTAGTTCGTACAATAGATGGCCTTAGTAGATGTTCAGAATTGTGATCTTACGGGAATTCCCTTGTTCGTTTATTCGTTGTGTAAAATTTACGTTTGTTTCACTTCATACTTAGTAGTAACATGTCTTCAAGTTCATCGAGTGAATGTGAAATAGAACCAAAAAGTAAAAAAATCAAATATGATAAAAAGTATAAGGATGAATGGGAGAGAATACCGCAATATAAAGGTTGGGTTCAGAAAAGTAAAAAAGGCGACAGCTTTGCGTTTTGTTTACCATGTGATAAAAATATTAATATCAAAAGTGGAAAAACGCACTTACAAAACATTCTCAAACAACCGTCTACAAAGATAATAGTAACACGATAATA
Organism: Onthophagus taurus; assembly: GCF_036711975.1. Classification (NCBI taxonomy): domain Eukaryota; kingdom Metazoa; phylum Arthropoda; class Insecta; order Coleoptera; family Scarabaeidae; genus Onthophagus; species Onthophagus taurus. Next base: position 8,815,203 of record NC_091976.1, on the reverse strand, counting down.
AAACAAAAGTCTATCACCTCGTTTCTGAAACCTAGCGCATCCACTGCATCTGGGGAACAGGAAATTAAAGAAGGTAGGTAATTCTGAACTTATACGTTTTATCAATGTTTTCCCAATATTTCTTTTACGTTCATACTAGTTATATGGATTTCTTTATTTTAGCGGAAATACGTTTAGCTGGATTTATTGCCGAACACAATTTATCATTCACTATCATGTATCATCTTCCAAAATTGATTACAAAAATATGCCCTGATTCGACCATTGCTAAAGGATTAGCATGTGGCCGTACCAAAACCACAGGAATCGTAAAAAATGTGCTAGGACGCCAAAACTTTGAAGCAATCTGCAGAGACCTGAGAAACACAAAATTTTCCTTAATAGCGGATGAATCCACTGACCGAAGTATGGTAAAGCACTTGTGTTTAGTGGTAAGATACAACAACGACAAAGCTAAAATTAAAGACAGTTTCTTGGGTTTAATTAAACTCTGTGGCTCTGATGCTTTAACTTTACATAAACATATTGTGGAATTTTTTAATGATAATAAAATACCTTACAAAAACAATATGATTGGTTTTGCATCAGATGGCGCGCACTCAATCATGGGATCTAAACATTCTTTAATGACACTATTAAAACAGGATATACCATCATTATTTATAATGAAATGTATATGCCACTCATTCCATTTGTGCGCATCTAAGTCATGCAAAAAATTACCACGATTTGTAGAAGACTTAACTAGGGATGTATACAATTATTTTAGTTCTAGCCCGAAAAGGATTGCCGAGTTTGGCGAATTTCAGGCATTCTGTGGGGTGAAGATTCATAAAATTTTGCATCCTTCACAAACTAGATGGCTATCCGTACACAGTGTCGTATGTCGTATTTTGCAACAGTATGGCCCATTACAATTATTTTTTACTGATGCAGTAGCATCAAGTGATGTTTTAGCCGCTGATAATATTTAAAAAAACTAAACGACCCAACAAGTAAACTATTTTTACAATTTTTAGAATTTGTTTTGCCGTTCTTTAATAATTTAAATAAAGAAATGCAATCAGAATCCCCAAAATTATACACTACATAAAAATATTACCCAAGTAATTAAATCCATATATGATTGTTTTATGAAAAGAGATTATTTAAAAAGAACGCCCATAGAAAATGTCGACTTTAAAAACCCCAAAAACTATATGCCAATTGAAGAAATCTACTGCGGAGCAAATGTTAATAAATCATTATTAGAATTAAATCTGACTTCTGACCAAAAAACATTCTTTCGATTAAGATGTTTAGATTTTTATATCGAAGCATGTAGCCAAATATGCACCAGATTTTCTTTAAAAGATAACATCATTAAATTATTTAATATTGTTGATCCAATTGAGGTAAAAGCAGATTCCATCGGTAGTATTTCAAATATTGCAATTTTATTTCCGAATTTAATAAAGGAGGAGGAACTACAAATCCTTGATTCTGAATGGCGTTTGCTACGAAATGTTGAACAAGTACAAGAATATTTTCAAGATGTTTTAAAATTTTGGGAAGAAGTTAAAAATTTGAAACAAGCAGATGAATCAACATTATTTCCAATGTTAACTAGGTTTGTTTACAATATTTTAAGTTTTCCACATTCATCTGCGAATGTAGAAAGAGTATTTTCTTCCATAAATTTAATTAAAAACAAAATACGTAATAAATTAAACACATACTATAACAGGATTAGTACATACCAAGCAATACATAAATGACGATACTTGCTACAATTTTCGTATAGATCGTAACTTAATTTCGTTGATGAACAAACAAAATTTGTATACCGCCTCAAGTGAAATTTAAATAACTACTGTACGACCATTTGAGCCTGAGACCTGTCAATGTCAGGATAATAATATTTTAGTAATGTTTAATAATGTGTTTTGACATTTGTCAGGTCTCACACTCAAGTGGTCGTACAGTAAGTAGGTTTTTGTTATTAAAAAATGTTTTATTTTATTAGAGTGTTTATTTATTTATTTATTGTTTCAGTTTATTAGAATAATGTTTAGTTTATTGTTTTCTTTGTTAATCTTTATATTGTTTAAATTTATAAAATGTAATAAACTTATTTAACTTTTTACTTCTCTATTATTTACCAACAAATTGTATTTTTTAAATTTATTTTTAAACCTACCGATTTTATCCGAGACCTACCTAGAGATATTTTACGATTGGAACTACCGACTTTTAGATTTGTGGGTTGGCAACGCTGAGCGACAGACAAGAGTAGCGACATCAGTGGAACAAAAGCCGTGATCACAGTAATGGTTTAGGAACGTCTGTAGCGTCTGTAGGAACGATCGTTCCGTGTTATTTTTAAGTAGCAGTGAAAAAGTAACAGTTTGTGATATATCGCCCATCACTACAACCAAACATACAACAAGACATAACCTTAATAAGAACGTAATGTAAACATTAAAACGTAGATTCTATTGTGAATAAAGTGATTAGATTAAATAAAGTATTAACGACTATTAGTGTCATTTATTAACAACTCTCCAAGATACAATACAAGCCAAACTTGATTGTTTATTTTCTTCCAGGAGACCATCCATTCATATTTACACTTATAAACAAGGAACTCACTGATAGTGGCGCGAACATGGCAAGTCAAAAAAGCGCAATACGAGATAACTTGTATTGGGCGTCCTGAGGAAGAGCGCTAATACGTGTTATCTCGTGTTGGGCAGTCAACATGTTAACTAATTTTGAGAAATTATTGCGGAAAAAGAAATAACGAATAATTTTCCAAGTGTATATCTAATACTGTTGAAGTTTATGTATAAGTGCCGCCATCTATGGTATCAATGGTAAATTAGAGTAAGAAAGAAGTAGTTTTAAGTTGGTAAAAAGAGTAGTAAAAAAATAAATAAAAAAGTAGAATAGGTGAATGTAAGACTGTGTTAAAGTTAAGTAGATAATAATAAAATACTCAAAAGAACAATTCCCTGTTTTTGCTAACCACGTTCTACGGACACAAAACTACAAATACAAAACAATTTTTGGGAAGAAGGAGATAGATAAAAAGATAAAATTGAAAGTGTACAACGCGGTGGCAGTTCCAATATTAACATATGCTAGTGAATAATGGACACTTCAAGATAAACAAGAAGGAAACATCACAGCAATGGAAATGAAATTTTTACAAATTTTTTTTAAATAAGAAATGAGTAAATAAGACTGGGAATAGAACAAGAGGAGATAAGTAGTAAAATAGAAAGAAGGGAACTGAACTGGTAGGCCCACATAATTAGAATGGAACATAACACAACAATAAAAAAGGTATTTGAAGCAAAGAATAAGGATATGACCTAGGAAGAAATGGGAGGAAAGAATAGCAGAAGTTGGGAAAAAGAGAGGGAAGACTGTAGCAGATATAAAGGAATTATCCAGGAACCAGAGGGAGTGGAAGAGGCGATGGAGGAACATTAAAAAGGTTTATCCGACTCCATCAGGCATAAGGATCAGGAGAAGAAGAAGAAGATATCTAATATTTCTAAGCAAAATGTATAATTAAAACAAATAACCCACCTAACCTTTTTGTGTTTTTAAACTTAAAAAAAATGGGAAATGTAGTTTTTACCCAGGGATTTTTTTTTAATGTCCTTGGTCACCATTTTATCTTGACTTTTTATTCAAAATTTTAATCCATATTCTACCATTGTGATACCTAAAATTATTTAGAAACAAAAATCAAGTATTAATTATCGTTTTCTACATTTTTAAGGAACATACATTATTTTGAAGCGTTTTTATTGCTATTAAATTATTGAAATATAACAAAATAATTTTATTGATGTAAAATTAAAAAAGATAAATAAAAAATAAAATAAAACGATGTTATCCAATGCCCATGCGTGGTTGCAGAAAACGTTAGAAAGCATTGTAGTTAAGGATTTTCAACTATAGATGGTGGTTTTGAATTTAGCTGGTTTGCGCCGAATGGAAATAATTCTTCAAATTTTAGTTTTTTAATTAATTATTTATAATTTATTTGACGAAGGATACGGCGTACTGCCAACGATAATACTATTTATTGTACTATTTTTGTACAATTTAATCAATGCCGGTGTAACGAACCGCGGGTTCGGTTAGTAATATCATTGTCTTTAAATATTATAGTCTGCCAGCTGATTTAGTTCGATTTCTAATGCCCAGATGGGGTGCTACCAATATGTGCCCATTTATTAAATTTTACTACACAAATACTACATTGTTACTTGGATTGCCTATAGTATATGTATGTTAATTTAAAAGTACTTCTAAAAACTTTTCTCCCTTATTGGTTGAATACATTTTCAAGTGGGAGTTGTTGACAAAACTCAAATTAAATTGTTAATGCAAACTCATTCATGTAAAGTTTAGAACTGTTTTTATTTTATATCAACTTTAAGGTATATACAAAATGTACAGTTGGTTGTCTATATTAAAACAAATCGAATGCAAATATAACAACACCCTTCATTTTTTATTATTAACTATTTATTTTTTTTTACAAATCTTTAAACTTATTTACAATTTTTCTTCCATATCTTGTGGTATAATAATTAAAATTTTCAATGATTGTTAGCTCGTCTTTTTTAGGAGATTTGGAATAGGTTTCTTCTTCATTTTCACCTTTTCCACACTCTGCTTCACCACTTTCTTCTTCTTTTTGTTTTCTTACAAAAATATGTTTTTCATTTCGTCTATACTCGTTTCCTAAATCGTCTTGAACGATGTAAGACCTTGGTTCTTTAGTAGGACTTACGATTTTTCCTTTTACCAATGTATCATTCATCTTTTTTCTTAACATAAATACTTTGATTGTTATTAAAAGTACTTTCTTTCGTTGATCTCTTGTGGTCAAATTTTTTATACGTCTGTTTGTGTTTTTCTAGATTTTTTATGTCTTCATCTATTGTATTATACGGTTTCAGTTGTTTTAATTGTATTGTAATATTTGTTCACAAGTTTTTACTGAATAAGATCTTTGCATTTGAATTCATTTTATCTCTTGGAGTATTTCGTAGATTTAATAATGCTAAATAAATATCTTGATTAGAGTCTTTACATTTCTTGAATAAATGTTTGATGTTCTTTACCGCGCTTTCAGTCATTCCATTAGATTGAGGATAATGCAGGCTTGATATGATCTGATTAAAATTCCAGTTATCTGAAAATTCTCTAAACAGATTTTATTTTCGTTATTATTGTGGTACTTTTTAAGTCATTAACTTGTGACGTCTCTATAAAATTAGATAAGTAATCAGCAATTACTACAGTGAAAGAAATGTTGTATGTATTATTAATAAACACCTTTTATTAATAGCAACTTCATTGTCACATTGAAATTTTCATCGATATTATGAAAATGTTATAGATTTTTCTTGGTGACTCTATAATGCATTTATCAATATTACAAATTCGATTTATTGAAATTGTGTACAAAAATTATTCTGGCAACAACCTTTTTAATTTGGGCGAAGTATTCAATCATTACATCAATGAAACTTTTCGTTATGCTGATAATAAAAATCAATAACACGAATTCGTAGTATTAATGTATACGTGTATTGGTCAATGAACCTTAACATACACATCGAAGAAAAATTGATAAACATAATTATTAACATTACGAATCCGATTTATTAATATTAATGTACAAATGATCATTGTCTCAACAAATTATTTTTTTAGGGAGACGTATTTTATTCATTATAATGACGAAATAATTTGTTGTGCCAATAACAATATTATTTAAGAACGCCAAGTTCGTCAAATTAATGTAATATTGATTATCGCAACGTACTAAACATAAAAAAAAAACTGAACGAATCCAATAAGTTATGATAATAAGGGACGAATTGTAACGTCCCTTACGAACCTTGTTTACTTGTTTCTACCGGTTTCTGCTTGATTCCAAGAATCATTTCTTTATTGTGTGCTAGCTCATTCGCGTAACGAAACTTCTGGGTGAAGTGAATTTAGTACTGTTTTGAAAAAAAATACTGTTTTGTTTTACATGCTACAAATTTAATAGTTAAATTGTTGTAGATTTATATTTGAGCTGAGATAATTTTTGATAAAATAAGTTTTGTTCTTCAAAGTGCTCAACTTTGCTTGTTGTTTCTTAAACATGTCTACTAATATTTAGTAGGATACTTAAATTGAGATGCATTGATGACAATAACTTTTGGTAGGTATTTTAAGTTGTTGATAATAATGATTTGATCATTAACATATGATAATCTCTCTTCCGAACATTTGACTATGCTCGGAAAGCCTGCAGACAGTTGAGGTTTACAGACCTTAAAACAGTAACTCAACATCAGAATTACTTGAAAAATGGCCATTTTATAAAAGGCCATATGGGTTTAGTTTGATATAAACAATATCTCTTTCGTAATTATACCAGAAAAGCTTACAACATGTTATTTTACAGATTAACATGGACGTTACGGCAGGGTTTGATACTAATCACGATAGTTTGTTAATGAATTGGAAGCAATGTGAGGAGATAATTATGGATTCTACTAATACAACCTTTTGCGATGGCAATTGCCGAGAATATTTTTAAATTAAATTTTGAAGTTGCCGTCAAAAATCAAATGTATAACGAATAGATAATTCAATAGTTGTAGATAATGAACTTTTTTTGATTTTATATTATTGTATTAAAATAGCTATTAAAATATACATAACTTCCTTTTTTGAACTAGGCGTCATTTAGTCGGTTGATGTCGTAGTGGAGCGCTAGTGGTCTCGATCGAGAGGGTGGACTATAAAGTTTTGATCCGACAAAGTTGAGGTGCCATCATGCGTTGGAACAGTGAGAAGCGTGTGTTTTCCGTTGAGGCCTACTTTTCAAACGGATATTCTGTGATCGTAACCCAGTTCGCCTTTCGGAATCGCTTTAATTTAGCCCCGTTGGCCCCTGTCCCGGATCGAAAAGAAATTGTGAAGTGGGTCACTACGTTCAGACAAACTGCAAGTGCGACAAGACGAAGAACTGGAGTCCCATTAGAGCACCTGAGAACATTGAGGCGGTGAGAGCTTTAGTGTTGCGATCTGCACGGCTAGATGAGTTGGACTTAGGGGACATTTGGTTCCAACAAGACAGTGCAACGGCTCATACTTCAAGAGCGTCGATGGCTGTTTTGAGGGAACACTTCCCAAAACGCTTAATCTCAATTAGAGGCGATTTGGTCTCCCGATTTGGCCCCGAAATTGCCAACATAACCCCTGCTATACTGGCAAGAATCATGACAAACACCAGAAATCGGTTTACTCAGTGTATGAATAATGGGGGACGTGACCTACCTGATTTGATCTTCAAAACTGTGTAAAACAAAACTTTATGTATGTGCCTACAGTATAAAAAACAAACAAAAATTTTCTGATTCATACAATAGATGTTATTAAGTTTTGAAAAAAGGAAGTTATGTTGCCGCACCCTGTATAAATTGGATTAAACCCAATTACTAAATTAAATTAACTAATGTTTACTGAGCATAGTTAAATTTTGCAATATTCCCTTAAACAGTGATTATCTTGGAAACGGAGAACTTTAGAGAAGATTAGTAGGTATACCAAATTTATGTAAAATAGTCTGAAAAACTGTTTCAAGTTGTGTGAGTTGTAAAAATTTTAACGATGAAAAAGATATGACTACTTTAAGGGTGTTTTTTTAGGGTTGGCAGCGCTATCTGAAAATTTCATGTTCATAATTTACGAAAAAGCGAAATTATTAAAGAAAAACGAAAATAAAGTATTAAATTTAACCATCTGTATCTTCTTTGTTATTCACAATTCGACTAAAATAAGTTGAGTTAAATCGTAATAAGTTTATATAAGGAATTCACTGTTCATATACAGTTAGTGTAGTTTTATATAAAAGAAAACAATAATATTTAAGCCGTTTAATATTCAATTATTATTGAATATTAAATATATTGAATATATTGAATATATTATATGTATATCCATTTAAACATCAAAATATCGCGTCCAATGCTTTTCTCTTATTAATTATGTAGATACTTAAATAATAGGTTACTTCATTTAAAAATAGTGCAAAATTCGATCTTAATGATTAGTCTTAAATCAAATTTGAATTTGGCTCCTAATTTTTAAATGAGTAGTAGATTGCACATCACATCAAAAAATTTTAATTTGTATAATATTACAACAATATCTATATTATAAGTGGAACACATAATTATTTTCTTTTTAAAGCTCTATTGATAAACAATTTTTTTTGGGTTAGGAACAAACCACTGCGTAAAACCGTCGCGTCGTCGAACATAAAAGACGAATCGTATCGGGTGGAATTGAATCTTTCTTGTTGCTTTTACCTCTGTATCAACTTTGAATTTCATATAAATAAAAATAGAAATCACTGAATAATATTAGCAATACCAGGTACAACCTGTTACAATATACTTCGTGAACCTTTAGTATTAGCAATTGTGTGTGTTGAATGAAAAATGGCATTTAAATTATAGATGAACGTGGGATGGTTCCCAACAAATCTTTCAATAAATTTGATATTTGTAGATATGAAATGTTGAAATAATTCGTGATTTATTATAGTTGGTGTAGATTTATATAAAGAAATATTTAAGCCGTTTAATTATTATTCAATTATTATTGCATAATTTAATACTATTATATAATATCACATTTATTGACAACAATTCTTTTTTCGCATGCATATATATGTGTATATCCATTTAAACATCAAAATATCCCGTCAAATGCTTTCCCCATATTAATTATGTAGACACTTAAATAATAGGTTAATTTATTTAAAAATAGGAGCACAAAATTCAATCTTAATGATTAGTCTTAAATCAAATTTGAATTTGGCTCCTAACTTTTAAACGAGTAGTGGATTGTACATCACATAAAAAAATTTTAATTTGGATAATATTACAACAATATCTATATTAGTGGATGAGTGGAACACATTATTATTTTCTTTTTAAAGCTCGATTGGCAAACAATTTATTTTTGCTTAATAACTTGCGTTATCTCCTCTCATCGATATTATTCAATTAACTGACGAAACTATTTGTCTAGGCGACTTCAACATAGATATGCTTAAACCCAATATGCCCGCGGTTGCTGAGTTTAATGGCACATTAGAGGTGTTTGGGTTGTTACCTCTGCCACTTTATTTGATTTAATTTTGGTCTCTAATGAAGACCTAATACTTAATAGTGGCCGTTGACTTATGATCTTTCAAATCACTCGTTGATTTTTGCTGAATTGAATATACCACAGGAGAATGAATAATAAGTTGGTTTTTTATGACCATCTACAATCATTGCGCTGGCGTATTCTTTACGAATTACATTCCATTGATGATAAAATTCAATTTTTTAATGAAAATATATTAACGCTTTTGGACCTACATGCACCCGTGGTTGTCCAGTGAGGTTAGAGTGGCCATGCGAACCCGAGATAAATTCTTTCAAACCTTTAAACGCTCGCGAAGTACCTTACATTGGCAGCAGTATAAGTTAGCGCGTAACATGGTTACTAATATGCTTCGTAATTGTTAAAAAGACTATTTGCAAAAGTTTTTGGATACAGGTAGCGTGGCTGGGTCTTGGTCTGCGTTGAAGAAGACTAATTTGGTTAAATTCAAACATAGAGCACTACCTAACCATTTTGCGGATGCTTCTGTCGTTAGCGACTATTTTATTGACTCGATTCCCAACAGGAATAATACAGTTATTGGATATTTACATGGGCGTAAATGAAAACTTAAGTTGTTCTCTTAAACTGTCAACGGTGTCGTTAAGTTCGGTAAGTTGTTAAGGCACTGTATGCCATTTTTATTGCCTTACATCACCCATATTATTAACTTTTGTATTAAAAACGGCGTTTTCTCTACTGCATGGAAACTGGCGGTTGTGCTTCCGATACCGAAAGTAGCGAATCCAATTCTCACGTCTGACCGTAATTTCAAAGGTTTTTGAAAAAATTGTTAATGTACAATTGCAACAACGCGACACGTCGCATGATTTTTACTTCGTTTTCACATTAGCACGGTACAGCGCAGCACAACTCGACACAGCATTTTATGCAGCAGACAACTGTGCAATATCAGTTGCATTTAGATTTCTTTGAGATGTGCACGTCCGAAGAAAGCTCTTCGTCGTATTCGGAAGAAGAAGTACTGCTTCTTACAACCATGTGTTTGGAACTTGAGAAACCTAAACGAAAAAAGAAGCGTGCTTGTTGGATGCATGACATATTTCGCGCAAGACTGGACGAAGGGGAGTTTCATACGCTATTCAATCGGTTACAAAACGATGAAAAAAAATTTTATAAATATTATAGAACGAACCCTGCAAAATATAATCAATTATTTGACATTTTTTTGATAAGGGCACACGTAGCCCTTATCAAAAAAAATACAAAATTGGCTGCGATTTATTTTTGGCGTTGGAAGGTTTGAAAGAATTTCATATAAATTAGGGGAACTTAAATGGCTTAATACATATGTCTTATAGGAGACTTTTTCACAGTTGTGTATTTTACCATAATATTGTTCGAAGAGAAAAACCTGAATACCTGTGCCGCAAAATTCAGTACCGCACTGATGTTCACAATTTCAATTTGAGATTCAGGGGGACTCTATCATCGCCCTTTCACCACACTGATCTATTCAAGAGGAGTTTTCATTATCAAATTGTAAAAGTGTACAATAATCTACCCTATGAAACAATCCAACTGGCAAACATTTCCACCTTTAAAAAGTATATTTTTGGTGACTTATTCGACTAATGACAGCGCTGAAATGGCTACAAGTACGACCCAGTGTCCGCATTTGCTTCTTGTGTTTTATTTATTTATTTTTTTTTCTTTTTCAATTATTATACGAGTATCTAGGTTTAAGTTTTAATTTTAAGTTGTGAGCAGTGCTTAGGCACTGAACTTCACCTTTTCATACGTTATATGCTATTTATTTTATGTTTCTAATATATTTAGTAACATTGTTGATTTGTATTGCATTAACAGGTAACAATAAAGTCACTATTATGTTAGGGATATTTTGTGTGCGGGAGATTTTCGGTTGGTAGTGCGGAGCGTGGGGTGGCAATGGAGTGATTCCCGCGTTCGAAATATTCCGAGACGTTAGATAAAACGAACAGGTCTGAACAAGATCGAGAGAGTCGAACATGAGAGTTGGTGCGTGGCAGATGTAGAAAACGTGTATCGCGAGAAAAGACGGACAAAAGGGGCGTGTTTTGAGAAATACAAACACTGAACTAAATTTACATTAATATTATGTTTGAAGATTCAATAAAGTTGTTATTTAGATAAATTTACGTGAGTGTATTTACTTTAATTATTATATACTCATTCGTCTATCTGCACGTGCAATTGGGTAAAATTCTTGTTGACTCGTACTGGGTGGTGGATACCTCCATCTCCATGTCTTTGGAAGATATCTGTCCGTTGAAGCTAGTTCTCGGAACAGAGCTTCAGACGGACTCAAACCGCTCTCTTTGGTGTTGTTCTCTTCAACTTCGACCTTCGTCCATCGTCGATTCAAAAGGCTGGGTTTAGAAGGGCTTGGGAAGAAACCACTGGATGAAACCGTCGCCGAACATAAAAGTCGAATCGTATCGGGTGCAATTGGGTCTTTGTTGTTGCTCCCGCTCTGTTTCAACTTTGAAGGATTCTTGTTTTGTACGCTCCAAAAACCACAAACGTCTCTGAAAACAGAAGCAACCTAAACGAAAAAAATTAAAATTTTTTTTAGAAATGTTGCATTAAAATTTTTACTTGATCTATACTCTCTCGAACGGAAATTTCATGAAAACAAACACAACCGATTTCTTTGCTTCTTTTTTGACCTTCCTCCAGCGTAACCATCCGACCGTTGATTTGATCGATTTTATTTCCGACTAAAACGACGGGAACTTCGGTAATACTCTCTTTCGAACCATTTCCTAATCTTTTTCGACATTTGTGGTAGTTTATCAAGAATTTCAAACGGCAACATTCGTCGAATGAGCATTTATCGGTCACCGAATACATCAAGATAAAAGCTTCTGCCCATCTTATGTTGGCCGCTAAAGTTAAAGATTCGCCATTTTCTTGTTCGATTTGTCCCGCGGTATCTAAAATCTCGAAATAAACCATTCGGTTGTCTATAACGGTATTAAAATTGTAGACTTTTTCCAATGTTGGATCATATTCACCGATGTAACGTCTTGTAATAAATCTAACAACCAGAGCTAAAATTAAATTAAGGTAAATTAAAAAGTAAAGATTAAGTTAACAAATTTAAACCTGATTTTCCAACTCCGGCTTGTCCTAAAACCATAACTTTTAAAGTTTTTTGTCGGGGATAGAGTCCTAAGTTAACTAAAAAAGATTATTTTAAGTCGTTTTAACGTAAATTATCGCAAAACAAAATTTACCTAATTTATTCATCATGTCACGTCGAAACAAAACGGTTCAGGTTTTCAAGCTCAATCGAGTGCTTCTTGATTGTTGTGTAATATTCTCTCTAAGTTTAATTACGAAGAACGAGATTAGAATCCGGACCAGAATAATAATTCGAATACAGTTTAATATTTCTAGGGAGAGTAAAATGGAAGAGATTACGTGAACCTTCCTTTAGGGTAACGATACAAAAAAAAAATAATAATAAAAAGGGACCAAATCAATAAAACCAACTAAAACGGAATGAAATGAAGATTCGATCTCGACTTTTTTGTTTGAGTATTAGTGATGCTTTTTACAAAAATAAATTCCCAAAAAAAATTGTAATCGGATCTACTCGGTTTTTGATTCTTTTCTAAATATTAATTTGCCAGGTGTGAAACCCCGCCGAGGTACGATTTCCGCACGTGCCGGTGTGTCCAGTAGAAGGCGTCGTGCAGGTGCTCGTTCAGCACCACAGGGAAGAGTGGAGGAAGACGAAAGTCCTCGACTCCTGCCCGAGGCTCAAGAGGTCGCGCTGGAATGAGAGGGGCCGGTGGGACCACTGTTCCAGCCCAAGCGAGAGGTATGTAAGGGAAACTGTACTCAACTCAGTGGATAAGTCTATTAACTGTTTACAAGTAAACCTGCAGCACGCTACGGCTGTCCTCAGCAGAACCTGGAGGACTGTTACTTACTTTGCTCAGGGGATAGACCCAGAGCTTGCTTACTTATCAAGAATAACATTAATGCATTCTTAATCTTAGAGCATAGCGATCGCGATTGTATGGCTGCGGTTCTGAGAATCCAAGGTGAGAAAGGCTGGACAAAACTTATAATATAATAATGATCTTCCCCCGGCCGCTGTGCGAGACGTAATTGCCTACAGCCAGAGGAATAACCTGCAAGTGGTTATTGGATGTGACGCTAATGCACACCACACAATATAGGCAAGCACCAACACAAATGAAAGTGGTGAGTTGCTTTTTGACTACCTATTGGAGGAGGGGCTTACTGTTAATAATATAGGCGCCAAACCAACCTTTGTTACCAGAAATAGAGCAGAGGTACTTGACATTACGTTCAGCTCAATCATATTAAGCTGAAAGATAATCTCCTATCCTCTGAACCGTCGTGTTCAGATCATAGACATATTCAATTTAAAATTGACCTAGGGATGAAATCGGACTGTATGTACCGTAATCCCCGTAGCACTAATTGGGATCGGTTTAATAGTTGCCTTGCAGATAACCTAACTAGTGTGATCAATTCGTTCTGCCTACCACAGTAACAATTCACTGAAAGTAAAAAGTAATAATCGGGGCACACCCTGGTGGAACGAATGTCTTAGCTCCGAAAGACAAGAGGTCCGGAGGCTTTTTAACCGGGCCAAGACATTAGGTGCGTGGGAGAAATATAAACAAGCTCTAACGAATTGCACCAAAAATATACGTAAGGGAGTGAAAAACATACCCAGTAGTGCAAGATTTCACAAGATTCTCGCTAGAGATCCGGCACTACTCCTGGGCTCACTTAAGCGGCCTGACGGTAGTTTTACGGACTCTAGCAAAGCCTCATCATGCAGACTCTAGGAAGTTTGATGATGTGGACTGATAATACCATAGCGGGCTATTCCTACATTGCAAAGCGCCCCTCAAATATGGATTGGGGTGTGGCTCGTCACTTGCACATCCGTCGACCAGGCGATTCAAACGTTGAAGCTGTTCAAATCGCCCGGAGAAGACAATATCTTTCCTGCTATTTTGATAAAAATTTTCAGAGCGAGTATCACCTGGCAATATGTACCGGCAGAATGGATTAAGGTAAGGGTGTCATATATACCTAAAGCGGGCCGTTCGGTCCCTGCTCCTAATGCCTTTCCACATATCAGCCTAACGTCATTTCTGTTGACAACCGTTGAAAAAGTTCTGGAGCTTTATATCCGTACGGTGCCACAGGTATCCGGTCCACTGAGTCGCCACCAGTATGCTTATCAAGCGGGTAAATTAGCAGAACTGGCTCTACACAACTTACTTGATAGAGTATCTAGGACAGTGCAGGATAAAGAAGTCTTGGTTTGTGCGTTTCTGGATATAGAAGGTACGTTCAACAACGCAATACCACAATCTCTTGAAAGAGCTGCTCTTAACAGGGGAGTGGAAGCAACTATAGCGGGTTGGATCCGCAATATGCTTGATAGTAGAACAGTTTCTACTTCACTCTACGGTGATACGATACGCTATCTCCCGTGTTTTCTCCCCTGCTTTGATCCCTCTTGGTTGACGGTCTGATTGCGATAGTCGAAGCCGTTTTTGTAAAAATAGAAGCTTATGCTGATGACATTGTCGTTATAGTCAAAGGAACCTGTTTATCGAGGATATCTAAAGTCCTCCAGGTGACCCTGAATACCATTTCTGCTTGGTGTAAGGGAGAGAATCTTGCGATAAACCCGCAAAAGACAATTGTTGTGCCCTTCATCAGAAGACGAAAGTTGGATGGACTAATCCGCCCAACTATCCAAGGTGAAGAAATTCCTTTCTCAAAGGAAGTCAAATATCTAGGAGTAATCCTAGACAAAACTCTCTCATGGAATGGACATTTGCAGGGAATTTTGTACAAAGCTGTACAAGCTTTGTAAAAAAAGTAGCTTTGTATTCTTGTATATTTGTCGCAGCCTTTGTGGAAAAAATTGGGGTCTTACCCCTGAAAGACTGTACTGGCTCTATGTGACTGTGATTAGACCTATGATTACATACGAAGCAGCAACCTGATATAGGAAAGTGCGACAGACTTCAGTTATCAGTAAACTTTCACGAATTCAACGAGTAGCTGGATTGGCAATCTCTGGTGCAATAAGCGCAACGCCAACTCTAGCAACGGATGTTCTGCTTGGCCTGTCTTCTCTGCTTTTGCAGATAGAGAAAGTGGCTAGAACTACCATTTACAGATTTAAGGAATATGCTCAAAACTGTTCCGACATGTCCTACCAATGGGGTGCAGAAGACATTATAAGCACTGATACTGTGCTATCAATGCCGTCAGATTTGGAGGGATTACTATCAGTGATTAATACTCGATATCATATTGTACTGCCTGAACGGCAGTCCTTGATCAAAAACGAAAATTCTCTAGTTCAGGCAGATATTTGTATGTACACAGATGGATCAAAAACGCCGGAAGGAGTCGGAGCAGGAGTATACTGCCAGACACCTCGAATTAAGCAAGCTTACAGCCTGGGTACGTTCTATAATGTATTCCAGGCGGAAGTATTTGCTATTGACATGGGTGCTAAAATTCTTCTTGAGAGAGGGGTGAAGAACATAACAGTACGACTTTTCTCATACAGTCAAGCCGCTTTCCAGGCGCTGCAAGCCGCGAAAACAGTGTTGGCTCTGGTTAATGATTGCAAGAGAACATTAAATACACCGAGTTGTGATAACAGAGTTTCTCTGATCTGTGTCCCGGGTCACTCTGTTGCCGGCAGATGACCTAGTACGAGAGGGCAGCGCTAAAGTGTTTGTGGTGCCAGAACCAGCAGTTGGTGTATCATTTGCGATGGCCAAACATAAGATTGGACTGTGACATTTTAGGACATGTTCGTAGTAGCATAAAAGTTCTAATGGGTGTCTTTATTGGGCACTGCCGATTAAAAGCACACAACAAGTTGTTGGGTTTAGCCGACGATGTTGAATGTGGACTATGTGCGGAGGAAGCAGAGACGGATGAGCACGTTTTATGCCACTGCCCTGCTGTTAATCGTATCAGATTCTCGATTTTTGGGTCGCTGTTTATCTCCTCAAAGGATCTGAATGACCTTTGAGCACGGTGAAATTTGATAACGATATCTCTCGGGGTACAATAGATCCTTAGGGTCGCGGTGCAAGGTTGGTTGGTCCGCCTATCCGATATGTAGTCTATGTAATGTAATGTAATGTAAATCTTTATTTAAATTTCGATTTGATGGATTTTCGACAATGGTGATATTTAGAATGTTTAATATGCGAAAGAGTGCGTTGAATTTTCAACACGACTTCGACATTCCATCGACACTCGACAAAAAAGCAAATTTTAAGCCGGCTTCCTGAAAAGCGATATGTATTACACATTCACGTGAATTAATTACAGAGGTGACAGACATTAATTCACATGCTGTAACAGGACACTTGAGGAATGTACTAACTATGGGTAATTGTAGTAAGATTTCGGAATCTAATATAATAAGAAAACCTTATAAAAGTGTTTAGTTTTCGTCGAGATATGATATAGTTTAATAATAAGATAAAGTTGTAACACCATTAAAACATCTATAAAACAGGTAAATTGTGGAAAAACGTTGGTCGCGCATTAATACAGCAGACAAATAGACAAATCGCAATTGTTTGTTACAGACCTTTTTTTAAAAAACAAAGGACGACCTAATTACTTAAAAGGCATAATTAATTTTTAACATTACATGGTACTGTTAATAACCATCAGTGTTCATATCTTCATTAGAATTCGCTTTTGATTAAATTTTTTATCGGCTTGGAGTGTCCATCATCCGAAACCGATTTTTTTACCGGCCACTTAACTGATACATCTATGTATAATATTAAACCGATATCATTGAAAATAGAACATGGGTTGGACGAAACCCTCCTCTCCCCGCATAGTTCCTTCTGTTCCTTTTTAATTTATAATTCGCTTAAATCGCTCTAAAAAAAATTCGAGGGACATAACTGTGAAAAACTGATAACGGTATCTGCATTTCGCACATTTCAGCGTTTGCTTAATTAATTTTTAATTTTGTAATATAAGTTTCCTTTTTGCAGGTACAAACTAATTGTTATTTTGACAGGAGGTAGCTTTTGTTATAAAATTTAAAACCTACTTGTTAAAAATAAATTATGCAATTTTTTACACAAATGCTGTAATGTGCGAAATGTAACGCATTTCGCACATTTTTTGATTGGATTAACAAATTTTCTACAAACGTGTTTTTCTTAAAAGTAGTATAGATTCGCCGATTCAAGAACCTCCTCCTCGAACCTGCGTTCTAGGAGGAGGTTCTTGAATCGGCAAATTTTTTGGGGGTCAGAGGAGGTTCGATGAGGAGAGGAGGTTCTTGAATCGGCGATTCTTTTGAGGGTCGGAGGAGATTCGATGAAGAGAGGAGGAGGTCAATTAACTTGAGAAGGTCATGTTATTTTGACGAAATTATTAAAAATTTATCTTTATTAAAAATGTATCTTTATTTAGGTTATGTTATTAAAAATTTATCTTTATATGTAACCTGTTTACCTAGATGAAAACAATTACTATGTTTATCCTTCGACGCTTCTCAATGAACTGTTAATGTTTTCGATATATCTCTTAATTTATTATTATACACAAAGGTATACGGTTTTGAGATATGTAGGTATACAAATAAGTGAGTCATAACTTACCTGCGAGATATTTTTTATTTTATTATGTAAAGGTGTACGGGTATTTAAGAATATGCGAGGAGGTTCTTGAATCGGCAAATTTTTTGGGAGGACAGGTTTGAGGAGGAGGTCAACTAACTTGTTAGTAGTAGATGAGTCATGATCCACCTGCGAGATATTTTTTAAGAGCTTCTTAATAAATTTGTCATGCGTTTTGTCTGACGTCTCACGATATAATGACATGTTAGAACATGTATAATAGATATATTCGGTAATGATGTGAAATATTACTCCCCCCACCAGCAACCTTATGTATTGCTATAAATACAAACGTTGGTCGAAGTTGTACCGCAGAGTGTTGTGCTTCAGAGTAAGGTTTTTGTGTATTTAGTACATATTAAAAATATCGTGTAGATTTTTGGTGCATTTAGTACAGAGGATTTTTAACGTAACGAGTAAGTAATTCAAATGTAATACAAGTAAATAATGTACTAATGTAAACAATAATATTGATGTTTAGTGGCAACCAGACCGAACCCCAAATGTCCAACTAAGAGAGCTGCTGTAAATTCATTTGAAAAGGGTGAAAATAAAAAACCTGCCCGAAACATCAAAATGGAGGGTAATTGTAATGAGACAACTGCAACAAATGTGTCGCTAGGAAGTGATAATCAAAGAAAAAAGGATGTGGTATTCGATGGAATTAATTTGTTGGCTTCCGACTTAGCGGAGTACGTATTTCCTAGCAATCAACAACATTATGTAGAAAATTGTGGAAAGTTACCTTTCACAAGTAACGTAGTATTAAATGAAGCAGTGAAAAATAATCTCCAAAAAGGTAATCAAGCGCCATTATTCTCCGAGAGTACATATTATTTAAATAAAAGTCGAACGAAATGGATATCGGTTGGCATGTCTGCCAATCTACATTTTGATCCGGTTATAAGATTAATGGGAAAAGGACAATGCATAACTTTTACCGAAGACGAATGGAAAAATGTGATTAATAGCAGACAATTGATTATGAATAGTTTTGTTGGTGATTTATCGACACCACCACATTTCGTTGTAAGCGGCGTGACCTGCAGCAGCCAATGGATAGAAAATGTACGAAAAGTGTTGAAAATGGAAAGGGGGTCAGAAATATTTTACCTGGCTTACGACTCGTTACACGAATTGTGGAAACTTAGCGATTTAGTTTCGAGTAGGGTAGAAGTATTAAAGTGTATGGAATATAAAAATTATTACGATAGCGTGATCGATGTGGTATCAACAATGCAAGGTGATATAAAATCGAATATATTGGTTGCTTCAAACGGTGCACCAAGTGAACATTTGTGCGTAACTAAAGAACTGCTCGTATACGGTATGGATAAGATATTACTGGATTTAGATTTGCACGCATTAATGAAGATGTGAAGTGAATAAAATGGAAAAAAAAGTGACGTTTTGCGAATCGAAAAATAGAGTGTACCGAATGCACACTTGGACGTTTGCTTACAGACAATCAAGGATAAGTGACTGGGAAGAAAAGATGTTGGACGGAATTAGATTTAAGACTAGGATAAGAAACGTAAATAAGTTATTAGAAAAATATTTAGATGTAGATTATAGATTAAATATATATCAAGAACGTTTTAGCATTGTAGAGTAATCGAAATGTTTTTAACTGAGTAACAATTAATTTTTAGGATATTAGTAGATTTAAGTGTAGCTGAATAATAATAATAATAATATTAATAGATTTAAGTATAAATTAAGAGCAAAATTGTTTTTGTAAAATATTTAAAAGGAATAAAAGCTTAAAGCACAACAGCAGAGCTTCATTTCTAGTTTTTAACTGTGAAGAAAAGGAAGAAGGAGTGAAATTATAAAATGAATTTGTTAGAACCTAATCGTAACAGTTATCGTTTGACAGGCAAACGAATTGGTCGAGGATTTTTTAACAAGTTGATAGATAAACTTCCGATAGAACTTCATTTGCCAGGATATAATTTTTGTGGACCGGGTACCAAGTTGGAAAAGAGATTATCGAGAGGAGATCGAGGCGTGAATCCATTAGACGAAGCGTGTAAGAAACACGATATAGCATATACGGTCAGTTCAAATTTAAAATTTAGACACGACGCAGACAGAGCATTATATAAAGCAGCGAAAGAACGAATACGAAATAAAGAGTCTACTCTTGGAGAAAAAGTGGCATCGTCCGCAGTTGCCGCCTTAATGAAAGCAAAAGTAGCGGTCGGTATGGGCGTAGGTAGAAAAAGAAATCGTACGGGTCGACGACCTTTAAAAAAAGTCCGAACGCGTGTAAAGCGTGGTGGAGCTATATCTTTTGTAGATGCACTTCGATTCGCTCGCAACGCAATATCGAGATCAGGTGCTAAAAATTTGTTGACAAACGTTAAAGCGGCGTACGGAGCTTTGAAAAAGATAAGAAAAAGAATTTCCGAACCTAGAGGTCGAGTTATTCGAATTCCGAAAACGGGAGGATTTTTACCTTTAATTCCCCTGTTCGCAGCTTTAGGTGCCCTAGGTAGTATCGGCGGTGGTGCTGCCGCTATTGCAAGAACTATAAACAACGCGAAAACAGCTAGAGAGCAATTAGATGAAGAACGAAGACATAACAAGGCTATGGAAGCAAAGGCCGTAGGTAGCGGATTGTATATAAAACCATATAAGAAAGGTTGCGGTTTGTTTATTGAAGGAAAGGGGAATAATGTTGGCGGCACAGGTTACTTCAATAAGCCCTATAAGAAAGGTTGCGGTATAACCACTAGTTCAAAAAACTAGTTCGAATACCTCGTCGTGCGTTAACTAACGTCGAGTTGGAAAAGTTTGCGAAAGTACTAAAAATTCCACATTTTCGGGGTATATTTATGAGAGACAATCTCCCGAGTAAGATTAAAAAGAAGGAAAGAGGTATTGTTAACTTGGATAACTTGAAAGGACGAGGGACTCATTGGGTCGCCTATAAGAAAGACGACAAGGACATATACTATTTCGACAGTTACGGTGATTTAAGACCGCCATTAGAAATTGAACAATATTTGCTGTCAGACGGTAGGGGTGGTCAAGTAAAGTATAATTACTGTCGATATCAAAGAGAAATAGATCAAAATTGCGGACAGTTGTGTCTGAAGTTTCTAAGTAATAAAAGAACCTATTAGAGTCTAGAGACGTTTAGACGTTCAGAAGTAATGGAGAAAGAAGCAATACACACGACATATACATTTACGTTGACTGGAAAGTCATCTGAATTGACTTGTAATTTTAATCCTCCGATCTATTTGAACGAATTTGGTAGTTACGAGTTGGCTCTTTTGAATTTCGAAACGTTTAATAGTTTAGCAAACGTTAATAAAAACAACAACGTAATCCAATACGAAGATAAGACAGGACATTTTAAAAACAATATAATAGTACCTGTTGGAACGTACGATATTGATGATATTGCCGACTTCGTGAATGAACAGCTAGACAAAAGACACGCTAAAAGTGTCGTAATAAGGATTAAGGGGAATAATAACACACAACATTCTTTAATAAAAAGTACCCGTCGAATTAATTTTGCATGCGATAATTCTATAGGGTCGTTACTTGGCTTCAAGCCTCAAATATTACCTAGAGATACGGAAGTGGAATCCGATTTCGTAGTAAACATAAATAAAACGAACGCCTTACAAATTTATTGTAATTTAGTGACGGGATCGTATAATAACGGAGTTCCCGTGCACGTTTTATATCATTTTTTCCCAAACGTTCCGGCAGGTTTTAAAATAATCGAATCACCACAACTACCTATTTATTTACCGGTTTTAACGAACGTGATTAGTAGCTTAACAGTACGTATACTTGATCAGGACGGAAACTTGGTAGACTTCAGAGAAGAAGAAATAACAGTGAGAGTTCACCTGAGATCGATAAATTGAATTATTTAAATTTGACTAACGTTATGACAGTGTTATATCAAAACAAAAGAATGCGGTGGTCAAGAAGAGACAGAGCGAGAAAATTGTTTAATGGAGAAAACTATAAAGCGCGCGTCATCAGTCAACGTAGCGGCAGTAGAAGACGATCCATTCATCGATTATCACCAGTCAATCGAAGGTATTTAGTTCAGTTAGGATACGAAGTGTTAAAGTAATGGACATTTTAAAAGTAACGGATAAGATAAAAACAGATCACTCTATCGTAAGTTATGAATTCCATTCGCATCAACCGTTTGGATCGACCACGTTCGATAACAATGACGAAATTAGAATTTCAATTCCGGAAATAGATAATTATACTTTACCGAGCGAGAGTTATCTATACGTCGAGGGTAGCGTTCGTAAGTTAGCCGCGGACGGAAGTATAACAAAAGATGCCAGCGCAACGGGGCAATTGGTTAACAATCCCGTTGCATTTATGTTTAGCGATATTCGATATCTTATTAACGGAGTACATGTTGATGGTGTGCGGAACGTCGGTATAAGCTCATGCATGAAGGGTTATTTCTCATCTACGCAGAACGAGGTGGTGAAATTAGAGAACGCCGGTTGGCACATAAAACCTTGGAAAGATGATATAGCGGGTGTTTCAAAGGCTTTAGATAAAAATGGAAATTTCGGTCTTAGCGTTCCGCTAAAAACGTTGCTAGGATTCGCAGAAGATTTCAGAAAGATCATGATGAACGTTCGACAGGAACTTGTGCTAATTCGCGGACACGATGATACGGACGTCATCTTTCAACCAGCAGCCGCTCCGAACGACGAAAAATTGAAATTGATCATTAATAAAATTATATGGAGAGTTCCTCACGTGGCGGTGGGATTACGCGAACAGTTGGCATTAACAAAACTATCAGAAAGAAACGTAGACATTCACGTTCCTTTTCGATCGTGGGAAATACACGAGTACCCTCAATTACCTCAAACTACGAAGCAATCTTGGGCCGTCAAAACTGCTCCACAATTGGAAACGCCTAGATTTATAATCATCGGATTTCAAACAAATCGAAAGGGTATATTTAAAGGAAACATGGCATTATTTGATAATATAAACTTAACGAACGTAACGGTTTTCTTGAATGGAGAACGTTTTCCGTACGATAATTTGAATGTGGATTTTGATAACAATCACTATGCGATTTTGTATGATATGTATTCAAGATTTCAGCAAGCATACTACTATCAAGAAAGCGAACCTTTGTTTTCACCGGAAGAATTTAAAACTTACGCGCCGTTAATTGGAATCGATTGCACGTATCAACAGGAAGCAATACATAAAAGCGGAGTAGAAATAAAAATCGAGTATTCAACGAAAAATCCAATTCCGGAAGGTACGACAGCTTACGCATTAATTCTGCATGACAGAGCATTTGTGTATTCGCCTCTTACGAAAATGGTTAAGCAATTAATATAGTGGTACTGTTGAAGCAACGTCATTTAGTGTATCTCTAAACATCGAAGGAAACGTTTGCATATAGTGGTATATTATGGATATTATGGTTTTTCAAAGGGATTTTATTATTTTGGACATTCAAGGTTTCACGATAAACGATGAAGAATTTATCCCAAAGGAACTGGCTTCTTACGACAGTAATCATTGTATAAGTCATTACGTGTTTCAACCTAGTCGAAGCTTTTCTTCACTATCTACCAAATTTCGCAATACGGCGAATTGGTTAATGAGTCATCATCATTGTATTGATTGGAACGACGGGTTTGTTCCTGCGTCTCGTTTCGATGAGATCGTTTATTATTTGTGTCGTTCGACAAAAGTAGCGTACGTAAAAGGACGTGAGAAAGCTACATTTTTAAGAAGAATTTTAACAATACCGGTAAAAGAATTGCCGGAAAATGAATGCAAATTGGAGGTTGGTGCGCCGATGTGTCCCTATCATAAAAAGAGACCAAGTATGTGCTCCTTATCGAATGTTTTTTATTTATTTTCATACGTATTCAGACATCTATAACTATATGTAAACGAATTGAGACAGGCAGACGGGTAGTAGCGGTAGAGCAGTTCAAGATGGAACGTCTTTGGCGGTTAGTTACCAGATTGGGACTTTCAACTTTTATAATTAATAAAGTGTGGGATATTATGGAAAGATACGAATCTGATTTATCTTTTGCGAATATTAAAAACTACGAATTATGTTATTTACCAATCGATTATTATATCAATAAAGTAAAGCCATTAGATTTGGCGGCGGTTTGGTTTAAATTACCGTTGAAGTATAGAAACGATGAGCGATTACAAAGCAAGCTGCCCTGTTTTGAACATTATAATTTGCCTCATTGGGAAACGCATATTGATGGTCCACCATCGGCAAGAAAGGATTGTTCTTTATGTATGGTTTAGTATATAAACATTGTCAGTTATAGATTGTAAACTAATAATAATAAAAGATTGTAAAAAGTGTAAAAAGTTGTTTTAATTTAAAAGAAAAAAATAGTTAATCTAAATGAATACATGGTATGTATACATTGGGTTGGGTTGGTATGACTTGGGTTGTACATTGAAAAAGTATTAAATTGGAAGAAAAAAAGGAAGAAAGAAAGGGGAAAAAAGGAAGAAAAAAAAAAAAAAAAAAAAAAAAAAGAAAAGAAAAAGGGAAAAGGATTGTTTATTGAAGCTCCTCCTATGCTCCTCCCATGCTCCTCCTCAGGCTCCTCCCAAAGTGGAGATGGAAGAGTGGGGATGGGAGTGGGGGAAATCTAAAATTCCCCCCCCCCCGGTTGCCAGGAAAGTAGAGCCAGAAAAAAAGTACCCCCACTCTAACTCCGCCCATTCCCCACTCCTCCCCCTTGTCACGCCCCACCCCACGCCCCCCTTCATTACTCTAGTATAAGAAGGCACCTCCCAGCCTTTGAAAGTCACTTAAGTGTTTGTGTTCTTCAGTTTTTTGGTAAGTACAACCTTCTTTATTATCATGTTTATATAACGTTCATTTTCTCTCCATCACTACAGCTCTTTCTACAACTTTCTCTTTTTTGGTGAGTAAAACTATATTTGTTTTGTATGTTTATATAATATTTAAAATTGATTTTTCCACTCCTAGACATCCTTGCTCATTCAGCTTTCTCTTTTTTTGCTGTGTTTTATTTGGTAAGTAACCTTTTTTACTTTGCTTATATAATATGTAAAATATTCTTGTTTTGTTTCATCATAACAGTTCTTTCTACTTTGTTTTTGTGAGTACAACTTGTTTATTTGTTTGTTATGTTAAATTGTTATTTTTATTTTTTCAATTCCTACAGGACCTTACTACTGATCACTTCCATTTTGTGTTTGATCAGTTCGATCAGTTTTGATAACTTCGTTATCTCGGCGACTTTTTTCTGGTAAGCCTTATAGCCTTCTTTTCCTTTGCATATATTGTTGCTAATCTGTTTTTTTTTCATTCCTATAGCTCCTTCTATTTTAAATCTTAATTTTTGTTGGTAAGCATAACTTTATTATTCGAACGTTTGTATCATAATATCTACAATAATTTTTTATCATTCACATCCTATCATTCAGCACCCACTGCAATTAGATTTTAACGTTCTTTTCATCAAGCGATGTAAGTATACATGATTTTTTATTAAAATAAAATAAATTAATGTATGAATCTTTTTTTTATCAAGATGTCTCAAGACGGTTTTAGTCAAATTGATTTAACTGCTCCCGGTTTCGCCAGCAGCCAGGAGTCATTCCTGTTAAACAGTTTTGACATAAACCTGTTGAACATATCGACTGTTGAGAAGGCGCTGGATCCAAACGTGCAACCTAATGAGCAGCCGATGGATCCTAACGTAGAATCTAATGCGCAGCAAGATCCGTCGCTTCTGAACGTCGCAGGTTCCGCGAATGTCGACGATAAAAATGTGAAACGCCTTTCACTTCGTCGGAATTCGGGGAACCGTGAACATTGGAAGAAGGCTGCAGGTGTGTGGGTACCGTCAGAAAAGTATAGAGAGGAAAGAAGGGAGGCACGTGCTCGTTCGCGACGTAGCCAACGCAAGTATGTGTCAGTTGAACAAGCGACCCCGTCGAAGGTTGAAATGACACAGTCGAAAGTGGTTACCGAGAACGAGTCCGATAAATCCGACGACTCTCTTGCTTTAATGGCGGTATCACAACACTGTAGTAACCGGAAGTATCTTAAAGCTACTAAGGCTTCTTTTTCTTCTTCTAAAGCTTCATTGGCTCCCGTTACTAACTCAAATATCCCTAACACCGAAATTCCTTCGTTAAGCCCGAAAGTACACATCTTAAGGGTTGACAATATTCCTGCTAATATTCCTGCTACTTCAGATATTTCCGATGTGTCTGCCAGCCTTTTTTCAAACGCAATGTGTACAGCAGTAGAAACAACCAAAGGGGAGATTTTGGCCGAAATTAATAATTTGTATCAAAATTTTTATAAAGACCTTCATGCAAAGGTTCTTCAATTGCAGACCTCTTTGAGAGAACTTTCACAGTTTAGAGAAGGGCTGGCATCGAGCTGTAACAACCCTTTAACAGTATCGCTCGACATCACCATAGCATCATTAACCTGTGAAATTAAAAAGGCTGAATGTATTTTATCTAGTTTCACTACTAATAGCGTAAACTTCCCTTCCTAGCTTAAAGATGACTAATAATATGGATAATATGAGAGTTAATCATATGCTAAGACTATGTGAAGTGGAGCAGAAAGTTGCCTCGTTGGAGGTAAAATTAGATGCTATATTTAAGTTGGTACGTTATACTTATAATACTTTTTTCCATGTCATTAATTTTATCTTCTCAGCTGCAGAGTGTGTCAGAATCGGCTGTGGTGAGGGGTGAAGTGCATGTGCAAAACATGCACATTAACCGTTGCACATGTGTAAGTTCACCGACTCCGGCACCGACTCCGGCAACGACTCCGGCAACTACTCCGGCACCAGCAGCACCACCACCTCCTTACCAAAGATATCAAGAAGAGGAGGAGGAGGAGTGGTAACTACTCCTTCTCTTCTTTTATTTATTAAGTTAATATTAAGTTAATTATTAAGTTAATTATTAAGTTAATTATTAAGTTAATTATTAAGTTAATTATTATTTTATACTTCCAATATACTCAATATATCTATATAAAGTTACTTTTGCTATATTTTCATTCAGTCTTATCCTGTTAATGTTATAATTCATTTAGTACGAGAATCATGATCGACGAGAAATTAAAATGTCTACCGCAACTTCTAACACTGCCTATAGTAAATTTTAGTAATGGTTCGGTCGAAGAACACTTTACAAGACACAGCAATTTATTTGGTGGAAAATGTAAGCGAGGTTTAATTGTAGGACCCTCTGGTGTCGGAAAAACAAATGCTATGTTATCGCTTTTACTTGCACGTAATGGCCTCCGCTTCCTAAACTTATACTTATGCTCCAATTCGTTATACCAAAATAAGTACGATTTTTTAAGACGTTTAATTGAACCTATAAAAGATTGCGGTTACTATGAATTTTCTAATATAGACGAGTTCATTCGACCGGAAGATGCGAAAGAATATTCGGTAGTCGTATTTGACGATGTTTCCTGTACAGGTCAAAATGTCATTAAGGAATTTTTTTCGTATGGTCGACATAAAAACATTGATTGTTTTCTAATTTGTCAAAGTTATAGTGCAATTCCAAAACAATTAGTTCGCGATAATTGTAACTTTTTGGTGTTATTTAAACAAGACTTAACAAATTTAAAACACGTATTTGAAGATCACATAATGAGCGATATGGAGTTTCATCGGCTAAAGGAAATTAGCGATGCTTGTTGGGAGAATAGACACGGCATCCTAGTTATTGATTTAGATTGTAGTGTATCTAAGGGACGTTACCGTAAGGGTTTTGATAAATTCATTGAAGTTTAAAACTAACGACTTCAGCTGTACAGTTCGTAGTAACTTCACATACATCATACAATGAACAAGACGATAGCTGCAGAACTTATCGCGGCACGAGAAGTCGTGAGAGACAAAATTCGTTCTTTAAAAGAAGACTTAGAGGAGTCAAGGATTCGGTCGGAAACCGCATATGCACCCATCGCAAGACCCTTACAGGATATTGTCGCAAAACTTGACACTGCGCCTTTACTATCCATTCCAAAACGAAGTTTATCTCCAAAAGAAGAAAAATTGATATCTAAGATACAACGCTACTCGCCGGATATTTCTGACGTACCAGCTAAAACCGAGACCGAATATTTTATTCGAAAACCGAAAGTTCCATTAAAAGAACAACGACGAAAATTTGCTACATCGACTCCTGAAAAAAGGTTGGTATCTTCTCCCACGTCTTCTCCTCTTGGTCCATTAGCTCATGCAGAAGAAGAAGTATATGAAGTTCCGCCGGGCGAAGAAGAAGAACTCCTCGATTCTAGCGAGGATACCGGAGCTCTTATTTCGGACGCACATAATCGAATAGAACGACTTAAAGATGAAATAGAAGAAAGATTGGAGTCTCCAGAGGTACAAGCCGCTTTGAGTCAGTTTCATCCTTTGCCCAGAACGTATATTGTTGGTTTAACAACTGATTTAAAAGATGATTATGATCGTTTATACGGTGTTCGCGAAACTCCCGAAGGTTTCTACATTGGAGTCAGTCCTGTTCACTTTGAGGATCAGGATATTCACGTTGGAAACTTCAAATATACGGGAACCGTTGGTTTATACGATTTACTATTTAAAAACGAACCGGGCAAATTTACAATTCAGGACATGCGCAACTACAAAGATATCTTACTACGTTCAAATGCTCCGTACATTAATTACATTCCAGAGGCAGGTATGACTACTGAGGACGACAGTGGGAAATTTCAGAATATTATCAAGCCTATCGTTGAAGGTAACAAACCCAAGGTGCATTGGGCTAAATACTGGCCGAATCCGAAGAAAAAAGTCGGTGGTGCATTACAAAAACAAGTCGTTCCTGGGGCTCTTATCGAATACGAGTATTGGGACGATCCCAACGAACTTGTCGACAGACTGCGTTTGTTGATGGCCTCGCAAACTGCAGGTCATTCTGCACATGTCAATGAAATATCATCAATAATATCGGAGCTAACAGAGGCCGAGATTATACGTTAAAATATTATCATAAATATACGACTCTCACATTTTTTGTTTTAAAACACCGACGTTTGTGAACTAGAGCAGATGAGTTTAAGCAAGTTCGGAAAACATTCGTCTAGTATGACGATCGATAAGTTTGGTAAACACGTACACGGACACAACATTGCTGCTCATTTTAATAAACGTGAAAACTTACAACGATATTTCAAACAACCAACAATACTTACGTTTAGCGGAGATGGAACTACGGATACAACGGATAATTATTACATTATTCAAAATTTAGGTTACGTAAGTAAATATATAAACTTTTTATATATTGGTGAAATAGTGAAATACCGATTTGAAGGAGACGTTGAAATGATTATTAACGGGAGTATCTTCGATCCAAATAAAAAGTTAAATGTTCTCTTCTTTGGAGATAAAATAGTTTGCAAACCCACAACGAAGACCACTTTACTCAAGAAACCATTTATGGTAGAACTGCTCATTGAAATATCCAGAAAATGAGCGATATTAAAAGGTCCGTCGTAAACGAGTTGCACGCGTCCGCGAGGAAAAAGTATAAACGCAGACGTGTTATTATAAAAGGTTTAACGGACTTATTTCAAGCTGATTTAGTGGAGATGATACCTTATTCAAAAGCAAATGGTAATTTTAAATATATTCTAACAGTTATTAATGCTTTCTCAAAGTATGGATGGGCTGTACCACTAAAAAACAAAACTGGCAAAGAAGTTACGCGAGCTATGGAAACAATTCTATCGGAAAAGCGGAAAAACATACCGAAGAATCTGCAAACGGATAACGGAAAAGAATTTTACAATGAGGATTTTAAAAAGCTCATGTCACGATATCACATCAATCACTACAGTTCATTTTCCAATTTAAAGAGTTCTATTGTTGAACGGTTTAATAGAACAATAAAAGAAAAAATGTGGAAAGAATTTAGTATGCAAGGTAACTATCGTTGGTTGGAATTGCTTCCCAAATTAATTCTGGATTATAACAACCAAGTTCACAGGACGATAGGAATGAAACCTAGCGAGGTAAATAACAGAAACGCATCGACACTGTTAAAAACTGTATATAATTACATAAAAATTGCCGATCCTTATACCAAAAAATTTAATGTCGGTGATCACGTCAGAGTGAGCAAGCATCGACACGCCTTCACCAAAAACTATACTCCCAATTGGTCTAACGAAGTGTTTACAATACATTCTGTTCGTAATACTTTCCCAACAACATATCTGCTCAAAGATGCATCCAATGAAAAAATTATGGGTGGTTTTTATCGAGAGGAATTACAAAAAGTTAAATATCCTGACGTCTACTTGGTGGAAAAAGTGCTACGGCGAAAAGGAAATCAAGTGTTTGTGAAATGGTTAGGATTAGGTCCGTCTCATAATTCTTGGATCTCAAAAACTAACGTTCTTTAAAACGTATAAAGACCTATATTTAAAAGTTTACAAGACTTTATTAACAATCGAACATTACAAATACATTATTATTCTTTACAATTTTTTTAAATTAAATTCATTTATTCGCATTCAATCTTTTTATCAACCAATGACCCCACGCCAAAGTATTACATCCGTTCGGCAATATGTATCGTTTATCATCGCACGATGAAAGAGCAATTTTATTCTTTAATTCGGTATACATAGTATGAAATTCTGACTTAAAAATGTACATTTTTTTATGAACCGATCCGCCACATTCAACCACACGTTTATAATCGGTCACGCTTAAATGTTTATCTATAACATATTTCTTTACTCCTTTAGCCTTTTTTACATTATCATTCAACAAGGTGATGCAGTACGCCTTAGCTCCTGTTCCAACAAATGACGTTATGCACCTGTTTGGATATTCATCTTTCATTCTTCCCAACACAGATCGACCGCGAGGTATATTGTGTATATTCTCTAACGGATAATTGGACGTGTCAAAAAATTCAATATTTTCTTTTATATCCTCATATACATTGGGAGTAGTAATTTCTAGGATTAGGGAATCAGTATCGGTGTATAAAAGTGTTATGTTATTTCCATATTTAACTTTTAAGTAATCATAGAAGAAGCTGTACATTACGGTTTTCGAAAGCTCTAATATACTGAAACCTACATACAGCGGTTTGCAATAACGAACTTCCGCGACGTTCAATTGAACGGCTATCAAATTATCGCAAAATATTTTCGAAGATTTAAAATTTGGTTTAGCTATTAGGGCTTCCACGCCCGGTTTCTTATGACGACATTCCCAGTGGGTAACTAGTCTTATATCCACTCGCTTTTCCACATTTTCCATTGTCTTACCGTATACGATGTTATTCATTGCTTTGTAATGATTTTTTTCAAATTCATTCTTAGCTTTCGCACGTTTATCGGAATTGAAATCGATGTAGCTCCGCATCCAGTTGGATTGTTTAAATTCTAATACTCTGTAAATCTTCGTTAGTTTCAATCCGAACTTGATACACTGCTTTAGATTCACGTAATGAATGATGTATTTTGTTTTATTTTCCAAATTTGCTATTAACTTTGCATTTTTTGAACCTGGGGGTACAATCCGTTCTGGACAAAATGGCAAATCGTTGTGTTCATCATGTATTGCTTCCGGATACTCTAAATCTACCTCGAACACGTAACCC
Organism: Onthophagus taurus; assembly: GCF_036711975.1. Taxonomy (NCBI): domain Eukaryota; kingdom Metazoa; phylum Arthropoda; class Insecta; order Coleoptera; family Scarabaeidae; genus Onthophagus; species Onthophagus taurus. The sequence continues at coordinate 8,783,602 of NC_091976.1, read as the reverse complement.
TTTTCGGAATCGTCTTCCGTATTGTAAATATCTAACTTTTGAATCTCTTCATCTGATAGCCATCGAAATCCCCCCGTCGGTAATTTTCGTCTCATTGCGTGTCCATACAAATTCGTAGCGTCGAGATACAAAATATAAGATGGGTCTTTGGTTTCATCAAATTCCATCATTAATTTATTGTTAGCCTTCGCACTGCGTTTAGTGCACATACTTAATCCACCGCGAATACCATTTTTAAAGAAGTGTAACATGTCTATGTCCGTTAATAATTCTAATTTTACCCCTGTCATTCGTAATAATGCATCCCAACCGAAGCCCGGCGCTGTGAAGTAATGACATGGATCTAAAGAGTAATACTTCATCGAGATGGTTCGGAAATTCTCAAATACGTCCGCCAAAAGTAAAACGTCAGACGTTAAATAAATGTCGCTATATTCGCCTAAAGTGCGACAGTTAAATAAGTTCCACACCGTTTGTGCACGACAATAATTTTCTTCGGTTATACTATCGTCGCATAAAGTATTGTAAAAACTACTTCGATCTGGCAGAGCGGTAAGATTCAGCTTTTCGAATGAATCCACAAAGGAATACGGAAAAACTCCTTTCTGACGTATAAGTCGAAACTGTTCTTCGTTCCTAAAATATTTTCTGATTTGAACGCATTGGTTGTCTTCCAAAAATGAACCCAACTTCTCTAGCGATAAAGCCATAAACCTAAATGAATCCACAAATCTCAATTTCATATGAACCCGCCTTAGCTTTCCCTTGCTGTCAATGTTTTCTCCTACGATAATTTTTTTCGAAAATGATATATACTTTTCTTTATTCTGTGCTATAACGTCCACGTCTTCTTCTTTTAATGCCATATCTTTCACAAACATATGACAATCGTAGTTCGAAAGATTGTGAAAGAATATCGGTATGAACTTTGGTAATTGATAATTGATGTTACATACAGCATGTGCGGGTCCTCTATACAACCCAGTTAGGTGATCATGATCGCACACTTTATTACCTTCTTTTATTTTGTGCGAACAAATGTGACAGATATCCTGCATCTCGTGTATTAATCTATCAATAGGTGGTAATGGGAGCATTTCTTTTGGTTGGCTTAAATAATTTTTGTATATATTCAGAACGTCATGTTCCAACTTGCTCATGAAAATTTGAGCAGCATTACATCCGCGATATATTTCAAACTTCGACAATGATTCGTCATATGAACATTTTATATAATATGCAAATGCATAAGGTTCGTGTTTGAAACATTTGACGGAGTATGAATTATCATCGTTAAGTTCTGTTGCTTCCGCATCGGCGATCGGTTTCTGTAATGCTTCAAAATCTGCATACACCACGAACGGTATTTTTAATTGTCGTTCAAAATTTTCGAACTGTAGTATATTTTCCTTTTCTTCATTTCCATATTTATTTATTTTCAAATTTGTTGTTGGTAAAATTGCCCTTACCTTGCTGCAATCGTCACTTTGATGACGGATAAGTTTATTTTCTGACGTAAAGAATACCAAGCATCCGTCGCAAATATACTTTTCATGACCATTCTGCGATGCTTGCGATGATAGTAATCGAGACAGATTTTTTATCCAACAATAGTGACTATTCCCGGAATCATTTGTAACCAATAATAAATTTATATGTCTTTCTTCTTTTTGTCGACATATATACATTGTAATTATGTCATAATTCATAACACCGTCTTTAAAATACTCATTTATTCCATATACATTAATAGACAGTTTGTTCTGCTTTTCAAATACAGGTATATCTCGTAATTTAACTGGAAAAACAATATTTGAATAGTCTAAGCCGCAGTCTAGGTAATTCGGATACGAAGATGTCCTCTGTGGTAAACCGTTCGGTTCATGTAGTGCGGATGTTACAGCCCATGCAAAACATGCATCATCCGCGTTTTGTATATTTATCACAGCACGCTTTGCTTTTATTTGCGATGGTAGATCGATGTAATTAGATGCTCTGATAGGATTATATTTGTTTAAATTTAACTCCATATAGAGAATTTGCATTAAAGTCCATCCTAAATAAAATATTGAAACATTTATTTTTTAATATATAGGTATATTATGTCACATTACGCTTACCTGAATCTCGTTCCTGGAATTCTGACATTTTTGATGAAATTTCATCAATAAATTCCTTATATATTTTATACAGATCCGACGCTAATGATACTACCTTATTTTTCGTATTGAATGATTTTATTTCACAGTCTTCCTTTGATTGTAAAAAATACAAACCAAAACATTCCATATTTAATTTTACATTTCGGTGAATATCGATTGCGCTTTGTATTAGATTTAGTATTTTTTCTCGAATTCTATGAGAAAATTCATCCAAATCCACAAAAAAACCTTCTTCACTTATTCGATAACTGACAATTTTGTCACCGAATGCTCCAGCTATTCTCTCCACTCCGTCATCGATTATAACAAAAGCGTTACGCTTGTGTGCGTTGCTGCGTAAATGTGCAGAGTAACATTGTCTATTTACATAATCATCGCAAGCCTCACATTTTACTGCTTTTGGAATTTGCGGTGCGTCAAGCTTGATTCTCTTGCCAATACAAGATAATCGTTGATGTCTTTTTAAATTGTCAACTCGAGTAAAACTTTTTCCACAATCCTCACACACGACCATTTTACAATTTAATGTTGTACACTTCTACTTGTTATGAAAGAACTACGTCAATACCACATTTCGCAGGCGTTTATAAACCCTCACCGCTCCTGAAACTTATTGGGGAGGAGGAGGATGCATCGAGTGCGTTTGTATACATGTATATTTATAACTCCGTATACCTCTGCATAATAAATTAAAAAAATATCTCGCAGGTAGATCATGACTCACTTACTAGTATTAAGTTAATTGACCTCCTCCTCGAACGTATCCCCCCAAAAAATTTGCCGATTCAAGAACCTCCTCGCATATTTTAAAGCTCCGTATACCTTTACTCAATAAATTTTAAAAAATATCCCGCAGGTAGATCATGACTCACTTATTTGTATACCTACATGTCCCAAAACCGTATACCTTTGTATACAATAAGTTAAGAGATATATCGAAAACATTACCAGTTCATTGAGAAGCGTCGAAGGATAAACATAGTAATTGTTTTCATCTAGGTAAACAGGTTACATATAAAGATAAATTTTTAATAACATAACCTAAATAAAGATACATTTTTAATAAAGATAAATTTTTAATAATTTCGTCAAAATAACATAACCTTCTCAAGTTAATTGACCTCCTCCTCTCTTCATCGAATCTCCTCCGACCCTCAAAAGAATCGCCGATTCAAGAACCTCCTCTCCTCATCGAACCTCCTCTGACCCCCAAAAAATTTGCCGATTCAAGAACCTCCTCCTAGAACGCAGGTTCGAGGAGGAGGTTCTTGAATCGGCGAATCTATACTACTCTTAAAAACTATTGCTTTGATCAAAGTTTTGTAAAAAACCAATTTATAGATAATTGATCACTTTACACGAAAATACGTTTGACAAAATTAACAATAGCGTAGGCAATATTTTTAAAAAAGGGCTTTTTATTGCAGATAATGTTTAATTTTATAGAAACTTTGACCCGCTATATCTGGTTAAGCAGGCATTTGCGACCCGATGTATATGAAGACTATTCATCTTAATTTTTCTTGTATTATCTACTCTAGAAGTCTAACACCGGTTTTTTGAATCACCCTGTATATTAGTGTTTCATATACACCAATGTATAGCAATTTAGAAATAAACAATAAAATTCTTGAAGTGATTTATTTACCTGTGTTTATGTTTAACGGAAATTCCCTGTACAGCATAAAAAAAGGAATTTTAAGTAGACAATATTAATAAATTATACAGTGCTAGCGTAAAGTAACCCCCCCCCCCCCCCCCCCTGTTTAACTTCTGAACAGATTGAGATATCAATATGAGCAAAAAAACGTCAGTTTCTATATTTTATCAGCACAAATATTGTCTTATGGAAAATTTTGCTATCACTTTTAGTTTTTCCGGAAAATGGATCAACTTTGTTTTTTTAAATGGAACACCCAGTATATTATGGTATCTTTCGAAAGAATAAAACAATACGAATCCAACGATACCTCACAATCAAGTATCGGTTTATTAGTTTTTTACATAAATATTAAACAAAATGCGAAATTTCGCCGGAAAAACCAACGCATCTTCGTTAACTATCTGTCGAGATACAATGGGCCAGATAAATGGTGGACGGTCAGTTAAAAGTCGGTCTACGCTCGGGTTAAGCAGGGTTAAAATCGGCAGTTCTTTTAGAATGTTTTTATGAAACAATCAATGCAAGAAAAGGATAAAAAGAAAGTTCTTCTTAAAACTTCTAAGAAAAAATTGTCATAACAACAATTTTAAAGTTTGTAGGTACCTTGAAATTTTCTATTTAAGGCAGCATGCAAATATTGTCCTTCATTTCTATCTTGGAATTCTACCCGACCAAGTATAACCAATGAAAAGCGAGGTCAAAATGGCTAGAAGGAGTTTAGAGCACAAAATCGGAGGAATTTTAATATTCCCTCGTGCTGACAGAAATGTACATGAAACAGAGCGACAATTTAATGAACGATTTCCTGAACATCCAATTAGTCGAAAATATTTAAGAGAACTTGTAAATAAGTTTTTGGAAACTGGAAGCGTCGAGGACCGCAAAAGAACTGGTCGTCGTTCGATTTCTGAAGACACACAAGTGCAGATGTTAACAGAAGTACTTAATGCGTGCATGATGTCGTCTGCTGCTATCGCATCAACGTGTGATGTGGGTCCAACAACGGCGGGGAAATATTTTTAGATTTGTTTCAGTGATGAATGTACTTTCTTTTTGGATGGAAAATTGCATCGGCAAAATGTACGTTACTAGAGTGATTTTAGTCCACATGAATATCGTAAAGTTAACACTCAATTTCCCAAGAAAATAAATGTTTGGACAGGCATATTGGGAAATCACATCGTGAGACCAATATTCCTAACCGAAAATTAGACCGGAATTGTATTTAAGATTATTAGAAGAAGATATTAATCCAAGTCTTTTGCAAATTGTACACCAGAATCCTGACGATTTTGAAATGGCTCCTCCACATTATGTGGCAATGGTACGAAATTATCTTGATACAAAATTATTGGACGGTGGATCGGTCGACGTGGGCCGATTGAATGGCCAACAAGATCACCAGATCTGACACCTTTAGATTTCTTTTTATGGTGTTATTGACGAAATTATTGACGTCTGCCAAAATATTGATCATCACATGTTAAGCCGTGTGAGAGGAAACACTACAAAAATGTTTGTTCCTAATAAATAAAAAATTCTTTTATTATTCAATAACAACACTAAGCCAATTTTTCAACCAATACGGCAAAATCTTTAATAAAAAAAATTTCATTTCTTATATTGACTTTGATTTTTTTCAGATAAAAACTGCTGGCAATAAATTCTGAATTCATTCCATCGTTTTACATTAAGGCAAAGTGTTTAAACTAAGTCATTAAATCATGGATACTCTAGTGTGACAGAAAAAGTCGAAATAATTTTTATTTATGGAGAATGTGGCAGAAAAGTTGCTGATAGTATGCTTTGTATCGAGAACGTTTTCCTGATCGAAATGCACCTTTGAGAAGTACCTTTTACAGAGTTGTGAATGATTTCACTAACACTGGAAATGTGGAATCAAGAAAAAAAAATCGGCGAGCAACTGTAACTACGGAAGAAAAGGAAATTGCGATATTACCTAGCGTTGAGGTAAATCCTCAAGCACTCGACGACTTGCAATTGACGCCGGAATATCGAAGACCAGCATTTTAAGAATATTAAAGCGCAACAAGTATCACCCATACCACATTTCATTGCATCAACAGCAATGGAGGTGATTTTGAAAATCGATTAATATTTTGTCAATGGGCACAAGAACGAATGCGGTTGGACTTCAATTTCTTTGGTAACGTGCTATTCTCGGATGAGTCTACTTTTACAAACAAAGAACAAGTCAATAGACATAACATGCACTATTAGCGTTGAAAATCCGAGATGGTTGCGAGAAGTAGAACATCAACGACCTTGATCGGTTAATGTTTGGTGTGGCATAATTTGGTGATAAATTGATCGGTCCATACTTTATTGATGGTATGCTGAATGGGGAGAAGTACCGAAATTTTTTAGATGACGTCTTACCAACGTTACTTGTAGATTTGAGCAGGGCAGAAAGACAAAATATGTGGCTACAAAATGATGGGTGTCCAGCACATTTTTTACATATTGCATGTGAAGCTTTAGATCGGGACTATGCTGGGCGATGGATTGGAAGGGGAGGTCCAATTTCCGGGCCTGCCAGATGACCTGATTTAACATCTCTTGATTTTTTTTTGTGGGTGTCCTTAAGGATAATGTTTATCGCGAAGTACCGACTACGCCAGAAAACATGAAAAAGCGGATAAGAAATGCATGCAGAAATAGTAGCCAAGAAAACCTTTTAAGATGTAAAGAAAGTTTTAGTAGAAGGGTTAATAACTGTGACTGAAGTGGATGTGGAAATATTTGAACATTTATTATAAATTTTATACTTGTTGTTGACTAATAGTACAGTTTAATCATTTTATTATAAATAAACAATATTTAAAACCATTTAAATGAATAAATTATTTAGATTTTGTCTACAAAAGATGTTTCACCGTCGCACTGGCAAAACCACACTGTAATTTTTTTTTTTTAATTATTTTACTTTTATCGATAGATTCAGATTTTGCAATCAAAAACATAGGGTGCCATTTAAAAAATTGGTCGTGACCTTCATATGACCTTGAAAATAAGGTCAAGATCAAAAAATGTTATCGTCATATGGTTTCCCCCTTCGCACAGAACAACTTTGATTTGGTTCATTTTACATAAAAAAAAAATTGATTGAAAAATCAATCAAATTTTTGAGATAATCGCTTGCCTCACGTTAAATTGACTACCCTGTATTATATGTGCCAACGGAATCAACGGAATGGCAAGTGATGTGCACGTTAGCGCTTGTCATCTGAACACTTTCAAATTTCTATCGCGCGTTAACGCGCGTTTTTGTCCGTCACATGTGAACCTAGCCTAAAATGTAAACATTTGAAAGCGCATTGGCCCCTCTCCCTTATTATGACAGATATGAGAAATATCGCAAAACAAAAGCGATGCGGTATTATTCAAGCTATTAAATGATGTTGTCAAAGTTATAGCTCATCGTCTAAATTTGTGAGATAGCGAGAATATGTATTATGTTTCTCCAAAATAATTTCCAGCTATTACTCTTGCCCACTTTGCTTATAAGGATTTTTTTTCTAAACCTCTAGGCAACTTACTGTTGTCGAGATACAGCTGCTCCGCACCCTTAACGGTGATGTACCGGATACACTACCGTAACCTTTATGTTGTAAAAACCGTTCGCATTCATCCGCAACATCTGAAAGTTTCCATTCAAATAGATGCACATCGTATAGAATCTATAACATTAAACCTCAAATCTATAATATACAGGGTGATTTATAACACACGGAGCAGACTAAAAGGGTAGGTACTTGGGGTCAAACTGAAGAGATTTTCTTAATAATGTTTTGTTAAAAACTTAATAGTTACATAGATATCGCATGTTAATTTTTTAAATAACTTATCGTCCATTTTTGAGAACCATTGATATTCAGTAAAGAATAATTAAAATACTTATTAAATGACATGTCCGCTGCTAGGTAACCAAATCAACAGGATTGGCAGCAATAAAAACATGGTATCAGCGGTTCTCAACAAACAAACACCAGTTTTTGAGCGATTTAACAAATTTTTAAATAGCCGTAACTGCCACATGACAAACATTTTATTATTGGTGTATTTAAGTAACCCCGAAATACTCGCAGTTTGAATTTAAACATAGTGTAATATCATATATCGTAAGAAATGCTCGGCCATTGATTCAACTTTAACGTTCTATATCTTTGTGGTTATTACGTTGTAGTCAAAACATTATTAAGAAATTATCTTCAGTTTGGCCCCTAGTACCCACCCTTTTAATCTGCTCCGTATGTTATAAATCACCCTGTAGATTTATCAGTTAAGTGGCTGGTAAAAGTCAAAAAAGAAAATCGGTTTCGGATGATGGCCACTCCAAGTCGATAAAAAATTTAATCAAAAGCGGGTGTTAATGAAGACTAGAACACTGATGGTTATTAACAGTGCTATGTAGTGTTAAAAATTAATTATACGTTTTAAGTAATTGGTTTAATAAATAATTAGTAATTGGTAGTAATTAATTAATTTATAAATAATTTTAATTAGTAATAATAGTAATTGGTAATTGTTTTTTTAGTATTTTCTATCATTATGTAACTAATTTTTATTTATAAAATGAACTTATTAATATCTCCATCTTCAACAGCAAGATTATTCAACTTAGATTCTAACTTACTTTTGTCTGGTAGTTTTCTAGTCCACGCTGCTGTAGTTTTCTGTATGCTCAATTCTTTCTTTATGTTACCTCGATGCATTCTTCGTCAAATCAGTACCTACATACATTGTACTGGTCGCTGGTTTTCTGTCAAATTTCTGCGGCAATGATAGAATCTTTAGAATTTTGACACTAAAAAAAAATTAAATTAATTTAAATGTAAAAAGTTGTTACTAATAAAATTGTAAAATGGACGAACAGTATAGAACTACGTTAAATCTTTATGAAAAGAATACGTGTTTTATAAGAAATCAAGTATGTATATTTACAATTAGTTTTATTAGGTTTGAGTGGAAGAGCTGGTGCTGTTACGGCTGCACCTGAACTCCGCCTAATTTGTCCTGGCTTAATTTATAATAATTTTATGTATATATACTATGCCAATATAAGTACATCTAATGGGACAAATAAAGTCATATTATTATTATTATTATTAAGTTCTCAAAGGACCAAAAATTGAAAGAAAAACGCAAGTGTGAAAACATGAATAGAATCCAAATTCGAAAATAAAATTTAGTTCAAATAAGAATGAAAATAAAATAGAAATAGCAATACGTGGGGGGTTGGGGAAACCAATATGAGTCAATAAGCAATTAAAATTTTATTTTTGGGGAAAAGCAGTAGACAGGTACTTGTATAAAGGAACTTTTTGTAATTCACGACGGTAATCAAAGCTATAACAGTACTCAAACGGGTGCTGTAATAAGACTCCTTACAGCATCGGATGCTGTAATGAGATACCTTACAGCATCCGATCCTGTAATGACTGTTAGTAACCTTTTATGGAACCAGTTCAAGTTGGTGACATTGGGTCATTAATTTTTCTAGTTGTCAATGTGACAATGTTTGTCTATGGATGTTTAAATACGTTCTTAACATCGAATACAAGGTCCACAATGATGAAGACATTGACTCTGAGCAATTTCTCTTATTTTGGGAGGTGTACATCAGGTGAATACATTTTGTGTTTTGACAGTTTCTAATTGTCAATTCAAATTTCTATTTTCAAGTGTTACGGTGTTACCAACTGCTACATACCTATTTCCCTACATTGTCAACATTTATTTTATTTTTGAGAAAAGAAAAAGGATAAAAACGCGAATTACAAAAAATAGCATAAAAAACACGTTTCATAAGACTTAAAGCACTCAGATGATGAGGAAATGCATGTTGAAAAGATAAAAGATAACATAAACTTTTTACATCAGGCAATCAGTCTCAATGTTACACCTAAAACATTCAAAATAAAAACATCCATATTATTCAACGATCATTTAGAGGAGTTGGAAAAGAGATTAATTAGAAAAGGAATAAGATCACAATATAAACTACTAAACAAACAAGAAACCATACTCAAATTCATACACAGAGATCTGCAAAAGTATCTTCGTTATTTGGAATACGAAGACCTCGTGAAGAGGTTTAATGGAGAAATTTTTTATTCAACAATGAGAAACAAAGACAACAAGAAAAAAAACTTAAACGGTTGGCAGAAGAAAAAGTAAATACTCTTGCTCAAAGATCATCACATTCGAAGAATCAACATATAAAAAGTACTATATTTCAAAAAGATAAATTCTATATTAAAAGATTCAATATAACACAACCACACCTAAATATTAATTTAGACTAACCCAAGATGACATTGACGTTCTTAAATTGGGTAATAAACTCTCATTGCTTAATAAAATAAAGCCTGTACACTTAGCAATAAAAATTGAATCACAATTATGTTAGAATCTCTCAACCGAAACTCTTATGTGCGAATGAATGAAGAGATCACTCGTTGTCAGGAACAAAAAAATATGTATTTAATCAATATAGACAAGATATATACAAGTGAGGTTAGGTTACAAGAATAGACTCACACCTAACAACCGTCCGGTTACGACTAACTGTTGACGTCGCTTGGTCGTGTCCCCACCATTTCAATCGTTCTCGAATGTTCTTTTGACGGTTTCTAAAACTCGGCTTCTCCTGACGGTTTTTCTCTCCTGAGAAAACTTTTTAAACTAGAACAATTATTATAATTTTCGTACACTCACGCACAAACTTTAGTTTAGTACACGTGCACACACCTGTTCACAAACGTAGTCCCTCAATGCTGCAGGAGTTTTCCGTTGCCTTCTCGCTCTACCTTTTCCTTGTGCACGGTCCTCTTCTTTCTCCTTCTCCTCTTCAGACTCTTCATCTTGTCCTCGGTCGTCTTCTTTCTTCTTCTCCTCTTCGGACTCTTCATCTTTCTCACTTACGCCGTCACTATCAGTATCACTTTCCTCGTGATTTCTGGAGATTTTCAATTGACTTACATGGGCCGTTGCTGTCCACAATCTTCCTCCTATCTCCGGTAACGTAGTAACCCTATACGTGTCGTTAGGTAGGACTTCAATTATTGTTAAGGGTCCTCTGTACTTTGATTGTAGCTTAGTGGACTCTCCAGTTTGTTTTGGACAGGATTTCATTACTACAATGTCACCAACGGTATAATCTACTGCCCGGCAGCGCTTTCTGTCATACTGCCTCTTGTATGATTCCTGTGCCCTCTCAATGTTTCTTTGAACCATTTCCTGAACGTCACTAATAGCATTGTCTGTCTCATTAATCACTCAATTCTCGTTCTAATCTGGCATCAATAAAATGTGGAATATACCCAAATACGGCCTCGTACGGAGCATACTTCGTGGACTTGTTTACCGCACTATTCATGTTTCTCTCGACTAGTGACAGAGTGAGGTCCCAAGCATCTTCACTTGCTGCCTGTACTGATCATAGAATTTACCAACGTTTCCATCACTATCTCAGCTTGTCCATTTGCTTGTGGATGTCGAGGTGAAATGTAATTTATGTCAGTACCATGTTTCGTACAGAATTCCTTGAACGCCTCAGCCGTAAAGCATGTTCAACGATCCACCACGTACATTAAAGATATTCCAAAATCATTAATAAACTTTTTAACGCATTTTATAGTCGTTTGAGCTCTAGTGTCTCGCGCCGAATACAACTTAACGAATTTCGTAAAGGAATCGATTGCCACCAAAACGTAACAATAACCTTTTTTCGTTTTTACGAACGGTCCACAGTGATCCCAATGAATCCTTGCAAATGGTCGTTTGGTTACAGGTAACGGATGAAGAAACCCTGGTTGTCGTCCTCTGGGTTGCTTGTTCATCAAACAAACAAAACAACTCGCAATGTATCTTCGAACATACCTCTTCATTCGCGGAAACCAATAATTTCTCTTGATCCTGGCTACTGTCCGATCAACTCCAAAATGACCGCCGTTATCATGAAATCTTACTACCATTGGCTTCCAAAGAATCCCCCTACTCTACTCACCCTTCTTGGACTCTTGAAAAGATAAATTTGTGAGCTGTTGTGGGCTCAAGTGTTAACTTTGTCCTCAAGTAGTGTTTTGCCTGTGCTCATTTTTAATAATTATTAATATTTGTTTTAATTAGTTGGTAGTATTTTTTTTAATAATAAGTAGTTTCTTATATTGGTTTTTAGTTTAGTTGAGTAGTTTTAAACTTTTGGTAGTAGATTACATTATTTGTACATTTTTTGTATTTTTTATTTGTATTGTAGATATTTAATTAATTAATAGATTTAATCAATTAGTTGTTTAGTTTTTTTAGGTAGTAATAGTTGTAGAATTATGACCTCCAAGGGAACTTATTGTATTGTCCCGATGTGCAGTAGTACATCAACAATAAAAAAGATAAGAATGTTTAGAGTACCAAAAGATGGTGACAGGTATGTACTTTATGAAAGCAAAAGTTTATAAAGAAGTTTAAAAAAAATGGATTAATTTTAGAGCAATGAAATGGTTAATTGGATGTAACCGGCTGGACCTGAAAAACAAAACCCCATTACAATTGTACACCAATTACAGGGTGTGTAGTCTGCATTTTAAGATGTCCATGTTTACTTCTCCTGAATTAAGTAGATACTAAGTACTAAGTATTACCTACTGCCGTTCCGACCGAATTTAGTTTTACATGTACATTACCTGTAGATGAAAAATTACTTACCAATTTTTAGATATAGTTATTACTCCAGGTAATAAGGAAACTGTTGCTCCCCCTGCTGAGGAAACTATTGCTCCCGCCGTTGAGGAAGCTACTGCTTCAGTTATTGAGAAAGATGTAGTACCTGGTAAGATGGAAAATAATTTACAATTTAAATAATTTTCGATAATGATTTCAGTGAAATAAGAATTTTTATTTGTTATAGATTGTTCTTCAACGTCAATAACATCTTTAACTTCCTGTGAAGTAACAACAACACATACTGGTAAAGTATCAAATCCATCATAGTTTCTCTATAAAACCCTGTATGTACTTTGAAATACTTACTTATCATGTTTAAATTTCGATACTTATAATACACATTTTAAATATTTATGCATATTTTAACTTTTAAGTATGCCTGGCTTTCGGATTCAAACCCTATGCTAATTGTATGTGGAAGTAAAAGAAACATATTTTTTGTTTTGTTTTTGTTTTAGTCATAAAAAAAACTATTAAAATTTCGACATCGATCTTTCAAACTGTATAATATAATTTAATTATGGCACATTACTTTGTAAACACTCTTTTACTTTCCAAAGTAACAACTCTTATCTTTTTTAAACAGCTACACAGACGCACAAATTCTTGTCCTGCAATACGCCACGGAAGCAGAGGTTACGGGCTGCGTTGAGTGATGCCCGCAAAGACAAGTTAAAGGCCAGGAGACTAGTTGACCAATAAGGGCCAACAAGGGGAAAATTAAGTATTGACGAATTCGAGCGAAATTGCGATACTTTATTCCCTGCGAACCTCGCCTCGTTTATCAAAGTGCAATTACGTATATGCACATCGAAAGGTAAAGGACGGCGATATCCCGCTGCCTACAAAGAATTTGCACTGCAGTTATATTTTTTGGGACCACAGTGCTATCGTTTTTTAATGACATTGTTTTATTTACCAACGCCGCGAAGTTTATGCCGTATGACGGAAAAAATTAAATTTCTACCGGGATTGAAAAATGAGGACATTTGGACAGCGCTGGAATTGAAGATACGTAGAATGAGCGATGAAAATAAAACAGCTATTATTTGCATTGACGAGATGTCAATAAAAAGAAATTTGTATTACTACATCGCCAGAGATGAAATTATAGGTTTTATAGACGATGGAGAGAATAAAAATTACATTCCAGCTAATAATGTCAGTGTAATAATGGTAACAGGTCTGCACAGCAGCTGGAAATTACCTGTAGGGTACTTCTTGGTAACGCAATTTAATGCTGTTCTATTGAAAACCGCATTGGTAGAATGCATTAAAAAACTTAAAACTGTCAACATTAATGTGAAAGCTATTGTAACTGATGTGGGCGTTAATTTTGTTCAATTAAAAAATTTATTAGGGGTATCGCCAGAAAAACCATTTTTTGATGTGGATGGAGAAATTGTAATATATACAGGGTGTCTCAGCGAGACCGGTCATTAGACGTTTCTGGGGTTCTGGCGAAGATAAAAATTTGAGAATTCAGACTTAAGTATTATCAATTACAATCTCTTCGACTAAAATATTTTCAGATTTCTTGCACTTCCGGTTATACCGGAAGTCGCCACCTACTTTATTTTTTAAATGGAACACCTTGTATATTTTTAGATATTTGGATTTGTCTGTCTTCAAGGTTTATGAATAAATTTACTTTTTGCAATTTGATTCGGCCGTTCTCGAATTATTCGAATTTTTCTAGAAAAATCTACTCCAGCAGACATTTGTTCAAAAAATCAGAGAACACTCGATTTTTGGCATATCAATTTAGGATTCAAAACATGCTTAAGCTACATGATGGAGTCTGTTTTGGTGCCGAGTACGGCTGTATAGAACGTTTGGTCACTTTTCTATGGCACGTTAACTTTCCGAAACTTGGAAGTACCATAACATCATTTTTTTAAATGGCACCCCCCATATTTTATTACTTTGTCGTCTTCGGTGTCTCATTTTACATCTTTTATATCCCATATGTCCTATACCTAACATTTATAGTTTGGGAGATAATTAGGGTTTATTGAAAAATGCACACATATCATACAAATATCTTTATTTACTGTAACAACAAATTTACAATAAAATGTCCACAAACAAGAAAAACAAAAAAATGTATTATCAATGTTAATTCTTATCAATTTCGTTCACTGCCCCCCTAATAAATTCCTCAAAAGTGTAAAATGCACTTTCAATGAAGTGTTTTTTTATAATTATATTGAATACTTCTTGACATTGCCGCAATGGAGGGTGGAATTATGTTGAAAAATTTTGGATCCCAATAGTCCATCGATTGTTGTGTTCTTGAGAGTCGGTGATATGGTGTAGCAAGTTGATAGCAAGATCTAGTTGCATAACTATGTGATTCGCCGAGTGTTTGGAAAGTATTCCTATTATCGTACACGTACATTAACATCGTATGTATGTATATACTTGGTAGGGTAAGTACTTCTTCTCTAATGAAATACTCCTTACAGCTATCACGCCGTCGCAGATTACAGAGAGCCCTAATTGCTGACTTTTGTATTTTAAATATTCTATGGAACTCAGTTGACTATCCCCAGAATAGAATTCCGTATGATGCCACGGACTAGAAGAGGTTGAAATACGACATTTTGGCGGCTTGGTGTGTAGCTATGCTTTTCAAACGTCTTATGGTGAAAACCGCTGTTGATAACTTCTTTGATAGGGCCTCAATATGATGGTGCCAATCCAGCCGTCCATCGAGATGTAACCCGAGGAACCTCGCCTTACCGACACGATTTTCTGCTTTTGTGCTGAATATTATGCTTTCTGTTTTATTGTGATTTAGTTGCAGATTATTACTTTCAAACCATAACTGCGCTTCGTACATTGCATTGATAGACTTCTGTTTTAGTTCACGCTTGTCTTTACTTTTTACAATGATTGATGTATCGTCCGCATATAAGCCAATTTCTTCATTGACCGTGGCAGGCAAATCATCCTTGGGGCACACCTTGTTTTATGTTTAATAACTTGGAATTTTTATCTTTCCATTGTTGGCGTTCGGAGAGGTATGAGTTTAGGAGTTCTAGTTGTACTCCTCTTATGCCATAATATTCCAGCTTGTCTAAAAGTATGTTCTGGCTTACAGTATCAAACGCCTTGGTAAGATCTAATAAGTTGATTTCCACTAGTTCTTTGTTATCAAGTGCTTCTGTAATCAAATTTATGACATTCATCATCGCTGTTGTTACCGATTTTTTCCATCTGTATCCATGTTGGCAAGTTGTTAATAGGTTAAATTTTTCTAGGTAGTCAATCAAACGATTTGCTATAATTTGCTCAAATATTTTTGAGAAAGCTGGTAATATAGATATCGGTCTGAAATTGTCACATTGCTTGCTATCACCTTTTTTGTGTACTGGTAGAATTTTTGCAATTTTTAGTTCATTTGGAAAACATCCTTCATTCACGCATTTGTTTAAAACCTTGGATAGAGGTGACGCTATCACATCGACAACTTGTTTTAGGAGGTTGGTACTAAAGTGGTAGGTGTCTTGGTAGTGTTTTTGTTTTTTAGGGATTGCACAATATCTATGATTTCAATTAGCGTTGTTTCTTTAAAGTAGAATGATCTTTTATTATCTATTTTATGGTTTTGAAGTAAAGTACCGTATAGATGTGTATTATGGTGATCATTTTTTGCTTTGTTACTCAAATTTATAAAAAAAAGTGTTCATCTCCTCTCCGCCTGCCAATTTCTTACCAACGCGTTCACTATTGATGACATTCCAGATTGCTTTCGATTTATTTGATGAATTTGATATAAAGTTTTCTTTTTGTTTTTCTGTTGTCACAGTTTTTATGTAAGTATATTTTAATTTCCTATGGATATTGTATGCTTCTGGACTACCTCCTGCCTTTGCTACGATATACATGGCATCAAGAGTATTTTTCAATGCGTTTAACTCAGGTGTGTTTATTGTATATTTTTTATCTTTGCGTTGTAATATGTATTTTTCAGGGAAACACTCGTCAAATTTCGCCATGAGTAAGGTATAAAATATGGAAAAGAGACTTTGCGCGGTCTCTGTTATGCGATTGTCAACAAGTATACTCATTTCTCTTAATTTTTCTCTGAAACGATTAATATTTGAAGGAGCAAAGTTTCTTTGTTTTGTTTTGTTTTTTCCAGGGTGTTTTAGCTCTGTTATGGTGAACTCGAGCATTTACGCAAGATGGTCCGACGTATGGAGATTGATAGTATTTGCAACGTACTGAGATAGTTTCGTATTTATGAATATATTATCGACGCACCTGACACTGTTGAGCCTGGATGGTTCGTTAAAAAGTGGATGAAAGTTAAAAGAAGCTAATATGTCCCGAGTGATTTCTGCATTTTTATTTGCTCCATTACGTGAAAAATCTAGATAAAAATCTCCCATTATAAATATGGTTTTGTTCTGTTCATCCTGCAAATTTTCCATTAGATCCTATAATTTTTCAGTAAAAATGTTTAGGTCTCCCAGTGGAGAACGGTATATAGCTATTAGTAGTGTTTTGTTTTCCACTATTTCAGCGACAGCCACTTCGATGTTGACTTCCGATGATATAGGTATTAAATCTGGGCATTCCCTGGCCTGTATGTTGCTTCTGACCAGGATTGCTACCCCACCATGTGTCCTATTCTGTCGGCAGAATGCAGCGGCTATACGATAATTTGTTATGTTTACGTTATGTAGTATTTCAGCATTTTGAAAATGTTCTGTTAAACTAATATAATCAATTCCTTCTGTATTCAGAAATTTCTCAAGTGCGTCTATTTTCTTCGTTAATGATTGTATATTAAAATTTATTATTTTTTGAGTTTTTATACTCGAGAATGTCTTATTTCCTTTTTCTGTTAGGTTTTGTGGGTGCGTCTGTAAATCTGTTCGAAAAAACGATTCACTCTGGTTCCCGCCGGCCACGATAATTGTTTCAGGTTGAATTTAATTTTGATTTGTTATTACTTTATTTTGTTTTTTTTTATATATTTCTTTTTTTTGTGTATGGGATTTCCAGGAAGACCAGGACGCCATAAATTGGCTTACTGATGGAAATACCCTTTGGCAAACTCTATACTTAGTTATTTTAGGCCCACTTTTACCACGTCTAGTTAAAGTGGTTGTTAACTTTAACTAATGGTTAGCGCAAAAATCGGCTTTTACCACCATATTTACCTTGTTGATAGCGCTAACTAATAGTTATTTTCGGTCTATCCGTAACTATCGGTTTGGGGGTCGGGTTAAATATTTACCTTATTGATAAACTTGGTTGAAGGTATTTTTAATCAGATGGCGTAACATAAATCTAACCTAAAATCATAATAAACGCTTACGTTCGCTCAAAACTCCATAATAGTGATTAAAACGGTGTTATTGTCGTGTTATAACAGTGTTACAAAGCGATAGAATAAAAAATCATGGATTTCGAAAGGTTTGAAATTGATGAGCAAGAAATCTTGGAGAAAATTAATTATCTATTTCCCATTCGAGGTGGACGCGTAATAAAAGACAGAATAGACCACCATCAAACTGATGAATTTATTAAAAGATTTCGATTATCAAAGGAATGTGTGTTTTCACTACATTTTAGCACAAATTGATAATGACATCAAACCACGAACGAGGAAGTATTATATATGTATAGCACCTAGTTTTTATCAGTAGAATGAATTAATAATTAATTTTTTTTTAAATTTTGTAATCCCTGTTTCAAATAGATTGTTGCTTACTTAAAGATTTTGAGTTTGCTACAGGCAACATGTCATTGGGTGTAGCTGACTTGTGGAATCAGCGAATCATTAGCTTCAGGTCAATAATAGAAGATTAGTAGTTATCAATTATTAATAATAATAAACTTTATAATTATAAAAAATAAGAAAGAAAAAACGTTATTTGCAATGTATGTTATATGTACATTATTATTATTTAAATATCGTCAACAAGTATTTAAAAAATAGATTAACTGTCTTTTTCTTTTCTTAATTTTTTTATCTCCACTTCTTTTTTCAATTTTATCACTTCCATCTCTTTCCTTCTCATTTTCTAACATTAATCATTACAGGTATCGTGGACAACTTTATTGGACACTACACCATATAAAGCAGATCAATTTTTTATAAATACATGGTAGGTTAGTTATTATTTTGATTGTACTTTTACTTTTCCTTGTTGTTTGCAAAACCCAAACGTTATTTTCCACGTACTAACGTGCCTATTTTTATTTTCGAGGACATTTTTATGATCCGCCACCAAGTCAAGTAAAAGTGTTATTTCTTCAGGTTTAAAATTTGCCCCCCGAATACGCTTTTCAGCCTGATTTACGGTTTTTATTTTTTCGTGATCGTTAATTGCCACTAACAGAACTGACAGGTTTATGAGAATTACTCACGAATTACCGACCATTACCGACGGACAAAGGAGATAGAAACCTGTAATACCTCTTTTACACGTAGTCACCAACAGTCATTATAATATTCCCCTAGATTTTTACGTTAACTACTACATAGCCTATCCATTAGTTAGATCTAAATGGTAAAAGTCGTTTCGCAGTTAACTAATAGATAAACGTTATCTTATAGTTAGACTAACGACCAGTTTAACTAGAGGTGGTAAAAGCGGGCCTTAATGTATTACTTATATTGTAGTATTCTTTTATGCCAATAAACTATTATTATTATTAATACTCTTGGAAGGTTCTTCGAGTACTCCGTTCCTTTACACCTTAGGAAAAACTTATTATTAAATCAAAGTCTTCTCAATTTATTCCCACCGTCCCCATTTTCTGACCGTGTTTAAAATTAATAAACTGCTCTCCTATTTGATTATTTTTATTGGTAATAAAGTTTATGGTTATTTGTTTCCCGAATTTTGTTGTTTTCTTCTTTCCCTTACCGAAAACTTGGATTCTCCGACTATAACCCCAAAAGCTACTTGGAGGCGAAAGAGTTCCTTAACTCTCTAATAATAAAGTGGCGCCTGAGAACCGTCAACAATCCGTCAAGCGCCAAAGTCGACCTTTTCTAGGACCGTACCAGAAAAGGGACGTCATATTATAATTCGTTTGACTAGTTTCGCCTTATAGCCATCTTCAGAGACTACAGTGAAAAAATATTTGTTTTACAACTGACATATTGTTTTAATCCAAACTTAAAGTAATCAATAGTTAACAAAAATGACTGGGACCGGGACTTTATTTTAATATTAATTACTTACTCGTTAAAAGTTAAAAGTCACATCCAGCTCTTCAAAAAACATTTATAAGATCGACAGATCATGTTGAACAATTTTTTAAAATTCCAAAGTATATTACAAAAATCCAGTGAAATTTTGATGACTAAATTAAGAAACAAAAAAGCAGATTTATCGAATAAATTTAAAATAAATAACATCTCAAAACACCATTTTCATCCAAGAATCACTAGCTCATCCAACACCACATTCACCAACAAAGAATGGGAATAACTAAACAAGGGTCATAAACAAGGTCATAAATACAGCATTACACCACAAGAACACAGCCTACCTAAAATTTCAATAGAACTAGAAACAGCAGCTCATAATACCACGGATGAAGAATACTTGAGAAAAGACCTTATCGACTGGCTAAAAAGAAAAGAGAGAGAAACAAACAAGAACACAACATCTACAACCATAATTGATGAAGTAAACACCTTACGTAAGATTAAACATAAAATTAAGTCTAAAGGTGGCTACACACGTAACTGCAAACTTGACAACCATGCATGATCAATCTTTTTGTATAAGCATGTAAAATTTCTCTTCGACACCACACGATACAAGCATGGTATAAGAATATAAGGTAGAACCGAAAGGATTCGATTTTTCAACCGTTCTGCGCAGATCGTCGTCTAAACGTCACAGCTTAATGGCGCTATACTAACTGTAGTTTTGTTGTCAACGTTTAGTTTATGTAATTTATAATCTGTAATAAAGCTTATTATGATTATTGTTATTATTATTATTCCCTTTATTTCTCAAACTTAAAATTTGGTTACATAATTTGTATAACGACCCATAAGAAGATAAGTATATACAATATTTGTGTAAAGTATAACATTAAATATTCATTGTAAAAAACATATATATATATATACATATACTATTATCCCGTACAAACAAGAATCGCATACACATCCGGTCACACACAATTCCACCCGCTTCCCCTCACAGCATCACTACACGTCCCCACACCACGCACCATCAACTCCCCATCACTCTCCGTATCCCAGCACACGTCTGCAGCACCACCGCCTTCTGCATCCGCCTGTAGAGTTTCGGTGCAACGTCCATCTCCTTGAGGCTCTCGTGAAGCTTCACTGGGACCTCTCCTGTGGCTCCTATTACCACAAGCAGGATACGCACGCTCTCGACGTTCCACATCTTCTTAATTTCTTCAGCTAGCGGTACGTATTTGCTGATCTTTTCTCTGTTGGTTTTTGCCATGGTTACCTTGTTTTCAGCCTTTTGGTATATACTCGGTGGGATGTATACTTTCTTCGTGTAGTCGAGATGTTCTTATGAGTACACATTGATATGGGAAGGTGTCGCAATATTTCGTAAGCGCATGTTGGTCGTTTACTTGTATCTAAACTTGTAGCTTGGTATAGGTATTCTTCGCGTTGAACTTCTTTACATTTGGTAACGGTCGTAAAGTACTTATCTTTACTTTCTGCTAGGTACGGTTGGGGGATGTTGAGAATAAGATAATGGGATTGTTGTTTAATAGGTAATGGAATTAAGTGATAATACTGGTAGGTTGTCATTTCAATTAAAGGAAATTGTAACAAGAAGGTGAGAATGTGGCCCTTCATGTACACTTTTACTGTTATGGTCTTTTCTATTTGGCATAAATTATCATCGGTCGAAGTTAATAGAACTCGTTGTTCGACTAGTGAAGACTGAATGAAACGTAAATCTTCCAACAGTTCCTGTGCCGGGATGATCGTCGGATGGTATGTTTGCAGTTTAGCGAATGACTGCTATTGCTAGATGATCGACGATTATTAAGGCAGAGTTAACGGCTACTTGTAGTGACGTTTGTGCTCTCATCAAAAGATTAAAGCGCGCCTGTTTATCACCCTGATCTTTAATATGTTGTGTAATCGTATTTATACGCTGAGCTACTTCATGTTGATTTTCTTTAATAGTTCTGATGTTATCTTTGAATATTTTAAGAGTTCCTTGTGAGAGATGGATTTGAGCCTGTATTATTGTTGCTAATTCCTGTTGATATGATCCTATTTCTGTTATCACTTTGTCGTATTTCTCAGCATCTTCTGCATCTAAATTACCAGATACTGCTTTTATAATTGAACCCAAGAAGTTCATTGCTCCTCTGCGATATCTGCTTGTCGGGATGAGTTGTTGTTTTCCAAAGATTAATTGTTGTAGCAGATCTTTGATATTCCTCGTAAGGGTTAGGAATGCTGTTTGCTCGGTACCGTTTTCTGTTGTTTCTACAAATTTCATCAGTTCGCCATATTCTTTTGTTAATTTGTCAATTTGTATTGCTGGTGGTTCGCGGTCACATTGTACCACCGTTGTCCATTGGCTGACCTGGTTTTTGGCTGTTCCCAGATGTAATGGAAATAAAGGGCCGATTAACGTTGTTATTCGGACGTCGGGTCTTGCCCAGGAGCATCTGAAACAATACCGTGTTTAAGATGTCTTGTATGGTATGTCTGTACTCCTCTTCTAGTTTGAACTTCTACTGTGCTATTATCATTTACTTTGATAATGGTGTATGGCCCAAAGTAGGGTTTGACCATGTTATTGCTTTTTGTTATATTTTCTACGTATACCTTTTCTCCAATTTTCCATGTTGAAACTCTTACTTGTTCTTATTGCTTTTCTTGAGTTTTTAGTTTCCTGCTCTCGTCTTTTTTCTTTAAGCTTTCGTACATAATTACCATTCGGCTTTTATGTTTGTCTATAATATCTTGATACGTCGGGGCATCGTAAAATAGGTCGAGTGTATTTCTCGTTTTTATATGGTCAAAAAGTGCTTCAAATGGAGTCATTCCTGTTGTGCTATTGATGGTGTTATTGTATGCAATTGTAACAGATCATATTTTCTTTTTTTTTTGTTATACCGATATCTTCATCAAGGCATCTCAGATGTTCTAGTAAGGTAAAAAGGAATATCTCTACATTAGCTTGACTTTCGGGGTTCTTTGCCGTACCGAAGTGCAAAGTGATTCGATGTAATACGGCTAATTCTTTTACTACTTGGTTGTTAAACTCTGATCCTTTGTCGAAACCAATTTCTCTCTGGATTCCGAGTAATTGAAGTAGTCCAAAAATGCTTCCATAATATCTATTGTATTTTTACTTTTTTTACTCCAAAACGTGTAAACGAGTCTACAATTTTTAAATATTTATTGTTTGCGAAAGAGAAAGTATCAACGAATAATTTTTCGAATGGGGCGTCTGGAGTTTCAGTTATCGGTAATAATGTACATCGGGTCTTCGATTGTATTTAGCCCTGTTATATGTTTCACAGGCTTTAATAACCTTGGTGATTGTTTCCTCCACTTTCGACCACCAGTACTTCTGTTTGAGATGTTTTAAAGTTTATTGTATCCCACGATGGTTCGTCATTCCTTTGTGATACGTTATTACTATTTCGATCTTCTTTGCTTCATCTGAAATAACTTCCGCTCGTCGTAGGCACCTGCTTATCCGTGGTCCTCTATCTGACATTTCATTATTATAAACGTCACACATTTATTGATAGAGCTCGTCGACAGACGTGTAAATATAAAATGTTTTATTTACAGCCATGTACTTTTTATATAAATTTAGAATGTGCTTCCAACTTTATTCTCCAGCGCATTAGTTTGGAGTTGGGCTCTTTTAACAATCAAAGCCACACTAACGGTCTATGACCCGAGAAGATGGTAAACTTCTTTCCATACACATACGGTCTGAACTGCTTGACAGCATAAACTATCGCCAATAGTTCTTTCTCCGTGGCCGTATATCTCCTTTCTGTCTGTGAGAGTGTTCGAGACGCGTAACAAATAGGCTGATCTTTTCCAACTATGCCCTGTGAAAGAACAGCTCCAAGAGCGATATCTGACGCATCTGTTGTCACAATAAATTCTTTGGTAAAGTCTGGGTATCTTAGTATAGGATCATTAGTAAGTAATCCTTTACACTGTTCGAATGCGGCTAAGTATGTTGAATCTTCGATATTGATTGTAGCGTTTTTCTTTAGACAAGTTGTAAACGGCTTGGTAATCTTGGCGAAATCTTTAATAAATTTACGGTAATATCCCAGTAGTCCGAGAAAACTTTTGATTTCGGTTTTTGGTAGGGGGAATTGTATGATTCCTCTAATTTTCTCTGGGTTCGGTTTAACACTCTTGTCTGTTATAATATGTACTAAATATTTAATTTCTTTCTTGACAAATTCGCATTTTTGTAGGTTAATTTTTAAATTAGCTGAATTTAAACGGTCGAAGACTTTAATTCGTTTTTGTATATGCTCTTGCAGTGATGAAGAGTAAATAACGATATCATCGAGATATACCAGGCATCTGTCTTCTAGTAAACCACGTAAAACTTCGTCCATTAGGCGCTGGAAGGTAGCCGGGGCGTTTTGCAATCCGAAAGGTATTCTTTTAAATTCGAAATGGCCCTGTTCGATACTGAACGCTGTTTTTTCTCTATCTTCCGGTTCCATTTCGACTTGGTGGTAGCCTGATGCCAAATCGAGAGAGGTGAAATAGTTTGCCCTGCCCAATTTATCTAATATATCGGCAATGTTTGGAATTGGATATTTGTCTTCTATCATTCTTTCGTTTAGTCGTCGGAAGTCAACTACCATTCGGTTTTTTATTCTTCCGTCTTTTTGGGTCGTTACGATATGAACAGGTGCGTTCCAAAGCGAAACGCTTTCTTTCACGATGACTTGTTGTAGTAATTCCATAGTTTGTATAAGATGATGTTTTATTTTATGAGCAAAAGTTAATTGTTGTCCCTCTATATGGAATAAATGTTTGCATTTCGATAATAATGCTTAAAGAGCCTTCTTCTCTTCTAAATTTAGATGATCCAATTTCAAATTCTTTTCAACACCTTTTTCTTGAAGTGACGCTAAATGGTTTTTTTCTATAAAATTACAACCGATGTTTATTTCTTCTTCAATTTCGCTTACTGGTTGCACTTCTACGGCGTCGGGTTCAGACGGATCGGGTTTCCATAATTGTTTGTAACAAAAATTTGCGTTTCATGGTTTCTTACTTCGACGAGTGCTTCCGGGATAATTACGTTGTCTGTATCATCTTTCATTACAGGAAACTAAGCTAAGCCATTTTCAATGTTAGTGGCCTGAAAACTCATTAATGACTGCGAGTATGGTTTAATTGTTTGAGTATTGTCAATTTTGTAAGGAATTGTTGTATTATCTGTAACAATGATTTGTTTCTTTGTATCAAGCGAAGCTCCTAATTTTGTTAACAGATCGAAACCAAATAAACCATCAAATGTACGTAAAAAATCAAAGCATACAAATAAATGATATTCCGGTGATTTAAAGATGTTAGGAAGCGGTGAGTAAACGGCGCTTCTTGTTTTTTCAACTCCGTGAGGTGTTCTTATATTAAATTCCTGAGTATCGCATGCTTAAACCGATTTAACTTCTTCATATAACTTCGAATTGATAAGAAAACATTCTGCTCCCGTATCTATAAGAAATCTTAAGCCTTCAAATTCGACGTAGGGTAGTAATAGGCTTTGTTCGAAATCGTTACGTTAATTGCTCTTGACACGTGTCCTGGGGAAAATCCTGCGTCTCTTAGCGCAACGTAGCTAAGGTCCTTCTTCGCCGAAACGCTTCCAATATTAATAGAGAAAACTACCGCGTTCTACGGAACCTCTGTAACCACCGATGCAGAAATGCCAAAAAAAACTTACATTTATCAGAAGTTATCTTGCACAACACCAAAAACGTTTTGGAGGACCATGCGTTCTCTTGGCGTAATTAAAACTCCTTCCTCCCATAGCTTTGATTGTAATTCGTTAGGTGCATATTTTGCCAATTCGCCCATTACTCTTGACGAATCAATCAAGAAATCAACATTGCTCACTATCAGTGGTTCTGCTCTTGTCAATTCTCGGTTTTCCTTCACCATGTTAGATGAGTCTGTGACGTTTAAAAAAAAATGTAAAACGAATCAAAATGAATTTTAAATAATGAGTAAACCAAAATAGCTCCCCCCCTTGAATCCCTATTTTGCCTGCAGTTCAGTGGAGACGGCTGGGTTCGTTGAAAAAGGGCGCCACACCATTTAATAATAGGGACTCCACTAATGGTGAAATGTGAGGGGTTAATAATAAAAAAAAATAATAATGGTATGCACTTCTCTTGCACTTATTCAAAATAACAAAAGGAGGAAAAGAAATTAATAAACAGAAGGTATCGAACAGTATTAAAAAAAAAAAAATTGGTGAATAAATCTTTTGACAACAAAAAAAAAACCAAATACAATGACCGTAAGGTCACGCAAACTATATAAAAGAAAAAAAAATTGATAAACCAAAAGAAATGATTGAAGTTAAATTTAAATCAAAGAAAAATTTTCTAGGCCTAGTAAATCTTTTTAAAAATAATCCTAAACAGGATGTAAATGAAAATGAACGTAAAAAAAAAGATTTTATATAGTTCTAACAAAATCGAAAAGAACAACAAAAAAAAATTAAATGATAATTTTTTTTTACAAGAATTAATTTTAGTTTTAAGTTAAATTGAATTAATGATGTTTTTTTTTGAATGAAATTAAAATTGAACCGGTTGAAATTTTTCCACAACGTGGTTACTTAGGCCATCTTCAATCGTGTGAAGAATACATTAAAAATATCTTTTCTGACCTTATTCCTGAACCTTAGAAGCTATGGTTCCAATCCACAGGAGCGGCGGCGTCCTTGGGATGACGGGGATAAAAAAGGGATAATTCCTTCAACGGATTGAAGTCGAAGTAAATTTATAAATATTGTCCACAAGTTAATGCCCAAAAATTATTGCCAAAATTTATAACTCCAAAGTAAAAAGCCTGAGTAAAAAAATAAAAAAAATACGTCTAAGACTAATTGCAATTATTGAAAATTAATTGATCAAAAAACATACCTGAGTTGAAATGCGGCTTTAAAATGTTCGCGATTGTACCAAAAATGTTCTTTTGAACGGCAAATAAAACCAAAGAATTTAAAAATAAATTCAAAGGATATTCAGAAAAAAATACTCCCGAAAACTACGGAAAACCAAAATCTAATAACTTTCCAAAATGGTTACCAAAATCTGAATTCCACTAACGTCTGTTATCGGTAATTCAATCGCAGCAAAAGAGGGCTAAATCGGGTTGAACCTCGCTTAAATAATATGCGGAACTTTAAAAAAACTTGTTTAAAAAGGCGTATCAAAATACGGCCTCGGTAATAACTCAATAATTGAACTTGAAAATTATACAATAAAATTAAATAAAAGAGCTCAAAATATGTAGGAACAATAAAATAATTAAAATTTAAATTTAATTAAAGAAAATTAAGAGTTCAAAAACTTAGTGGAAGGGGTAAATAATTAAGGAACAAGACATCTATGGGACAAGGACTAAATTACGCCACTCCTGTAGACATAGAACAGAAATCTTAATCGCAAATTTTAAAACGGTAACAAGGAAAATTAAACAAAAATCAATACTGTTCGATAAAGATGTTATATAGGAAGGGTTCTAAGGGAAAAATAAACCGTTACAAGTCTCAGGTTCGGGACGCTCTTGCAAAAATGCGCTCTACAAGTGTTGGTGCTGACGATGTTAGTGTTAGGCAAAGGATTAATGCATCCGGTCCGCATGCATTTTTCGCACTTTTTGGGGTCCCAGCGGCCAATCCCCCTCCCCCCTTTAACCCTTTTTCCTTTTTCGAACCCCAATCCTTATACACCTCTTCCTATTTTTTATATTTTAAAGTTCCCATTTCAAGATCCAACATCCCTATTAACTCCACTATAATAGTTCATAACTATGAAATATTATATAAAAATCATAAATTTTTAATTACATTTAACTACAGAAAATTTATTTTCATGTTAGTCCTTGATAGTTTGATTTAAATGAGTTTTCAAAATATTTTCCAGTTTGAATTTAAATTTAAAATGCGTCACCAAATATTTTTGTACATGCGCATTATATATTGTTCTCCTACGAAGAAAAATTAAAAAAGAAAAACCTGAACTCCGACCATCTTGTAACATCTGCCACAAAAGACGTCCATGCGGAGTTAAATCTTTAAAGATTTTAAACAAATTTTTGCGTTTATTTTAAGTAAATTATGTGACAATAATAATTTAATTTGTTCACCGCTTTATGTTTTCGATGTTAATTTCCTGTAAAATTCATTACTGTAAGTATTTTTTAAAAAACTTTTTATTGTTAATTCACATATTTAAATTTCACTTATTGATTAAAAATTGTTAATTCTTGTTTGTAGTTGTCTCTGATGATGGCTTTTTGCCGAAACTAGTTAGACAACAAAAATATAAATAAACCAGTAAAAGTACAACAAAATTCAAAATTTTTTCTATCACATAAGACAAATAATTAGTTTAATTTATAATGAATTTCTAAATCTTTATCTTTACTTAATTTAACTGTAATTAATTAATACAAATCTAATTAAAGAAACTAAAAAAATATATCACTGGAGAAAGGTGAGGTGTTATTAGGACTAGAACCTTGGCTGAATTGTTGTGGTTAAACCTATCTACGGCAAACAAATAAGCATAAATGTTGCTAAGGTTCTGAGTATCTGTTTTAAAATTTATAGCGTTCTGTGTATAATTGATGTGTACCATCTTCAAGAACAGTCTATTATGATAATTACTTTCTGAATCCAAGATTTTTACATCCCGAAAATCAAATTCATGTTTTGGAGTGCGGCAAAACGTGTTGGGATAAAGCATTACTATACTTTTTTAGTCTGCAGTCGCTTGCATGTTTTGAGATTCTACACTTCAACCACTGACTACAGATCACACTACAGGTCTGACCAACTTACTTTCCATCACAACCCCTGCATGAAACACAATAAATCAATTTGGATCTAAAATTATCATCAGTATTATGCTTAAGTTTAGTAAAATGGTTTCCTAATTTGTTATCACAACAGTCAATGATCCTTATGTTATCAATACATTTCAACGTTTTCATTAACTGGTCACTTAACCTTCCTATGTATGGAAGCTTTTTATAAGTGAAACGCTCTGTATTAATTAATTCAGGACTAGTTAAACTGATCTGGTTGATATTATTGTGTGAATACGTTGAAAACAAAAGTTTGTTGACCAATTTACGAGGATAACCATTGTTGACAAAATTTGTTCTAAGGAAATTGAGATGTTATTTTAAAAACAGATTATCATATATTATACAACAAGACGATCGAAAATACTCGATAATACGAGACGTATTGCCTGAAACACCACGAGACCGAAGGTCGAGTGGTGTTTTTTAAGGCAATACGTCGAGATTCGAGTATTTTCGATTGTCGTGTTGTATGGCTAGACTATTTCATGAATAAAAAATATACATATTTTTAGAATTTTTGTATTTTTTTAATAAATTACATTGATTGTTATGGAAACATGCATGGATGTCTCGAAATTAATTAAATGTCAAACAAGCGATAATACAAAGGTTCGTATTATCGTTCTCCATGGTTACGGCCAAATAACCGCTGAAATACTCGCAATTGACGGAAAACCGCGAATTCTTATTGGCTGTTCACGATATGAATGAAATAGTCACAGATATTCGCAACTCTATGCTTATTATTTGCTATTAT
This sequence comes from Onthophagus taurus, assembly GCF_036711975.1. Classification (NCBI taxonomy): domain Eukaryota; kingdom Metazoa; phylum Arthropoda; class Insecta; order Coleoptera; family Scarabaeidae; genus Onthophagus; species Onthophagus taurus. The sequence goes on along the minus strand of NC_091976.1, from coordinate 8,754,170 downwards.
TTTCATTTCTTATCATTTTCGTGTCTAGAAAAGAAATACAGTTGTCTTTTTCGATCTCAATTGTGAACTGAATGCTCGGATGAAAACTGTTAAACAAATTCAACATGAATCTATATCATCTTTATGTATTCCAATGATTAAATCATCAACATACTTTTTGATAAAACTGGTGCGAAAACCCGAGTTGTTATTAACCAAAATCTCAACCAACGCGAAATCAATCACCATCAGAGCCAGAACCGGCGATATTTTAGAGCCCTCTATTTGATGGTAAATTACATTATCAAACGTGAAAATTGAAGTATCAAAGATAAATTTCAAGCCAAGCAAAAATATGTCTTTGTCCCATGAACAATGATTAGCAATTAAATGCCATTTTTCCTCCACAATTCTGTCGAGCAAATCCAACGGAATGACAGTAAAAAGGCTAACAACATCTAAAAATATTAAAATATGATCCCGAGGAAGGCTATAGTCACTAAATTCATCCACAAATTGAAAGGTGTTGGTAATGTTGTAGTTAGTTATATCTGAAGAAGGTTGTAATCAACAATTGAAATATTAGCTATTTGAAAAAAGTTGTTTCACTTTTAATCCTGCTGACCGAAGATCCGATTAATTAATTTTTTCTATTAGACAATTTAAGGAAGACTACCTTTTTTGTGTGGAATTGAAAGCTCTTTCAGGTTTGTGGTTTTAACTCACCATACCTCAACTGACAAAATAGTCATGTTTAGATTTATCGAACGAGCACTATGTATCTAGCGCCCTCTACGAGCAATAGCAAAATAAGTCTCAAATTCTTATTTCTCATGCTCGAAAACATAAACTACCAAATTTTATGTTAATAGTACAAACAGTTTCAAAATTATCAAGAAATTTCGAAATAAGAATTTAACTTTCAACACCCTGTTGAAATTGTGGATTGAATCGTCATATGCATTTTTCAGCATATTGATTACCACCCCTAGCAGGTAGTAGTGGAAGGGCGTATTTATTATTTTTGGGGTATTAAATCGATATTTTCGTATATTTCCCAATATCCCAGCTCAACTTTAAAGATTTGTACATAATAGAATAGATGAAAATTGTAATGCAATTTTCACCAAGTACCAATTAAAGTATGTACTTTTCAATAAAGGAGTCCGTTTCAAAATATTGTTTTTAGCTTTTGAGATATAAACTTATGAGTACAATCGCAATGCTGGTAATTATTGTAATTTCCTTACTTAAATTTAAGAATTTGTGAATAATAGAAAACAATAATAGAATATAGGGCATAATAAGAAAATTTCACATCCACTTTTCAATAGTTTTAAGCAGTATCAATCATATTGGAAATGTTCTGCTTTTTTTGTCGATACATAACAAAATTTATGGGGAGATTTTAAAATCATTTTATTCTGCAGGCACATTTATGATAATAACATTTTTATATGACACGAACAGACCTCTAACATCACATAGAATCGATAGAAAATTTTTCCCTTTATGCAGAATTTAATTGCAAGCGATCATTTGATTGCACAAGCATTTTTTTGTAATACTACGTAACCGTACATAATTTCAGCATTGAAATGTTTACGGCAGGGATGAGCAACACGCGGCCCGCCAAGCATTTCTAAAATTGAATTTATTTTATCGACTTGCGCCCATCATATATTGTTAAAAGTTTGAATTTTTCTTTTGATGGTGCACAAACGCAAACCATTTTGCGAATCAGACTCACTAACAATAGAGAGAACAGTTCGGGTGGTTTGCGACGTTTTCTCATTATCTTTTCGCTTAAAGCTGTTAATTAAATTTATTGTGCAGTGTACATCTCTAAGACGTTGGATTTATTGTAAGAATTAGTATTTTTATTTCGTTTTTCGTTTAATTTAATTTTTTTAAACGGTTCAAGTGAATAAACTTTGCTGTATAATTTTAAACCCAGAGTTATTTAATTGAAGTAATAAACTTATTCAAAACGATTATTTAACAAAAACTTTCTTTTCAAGCTTTATCAAACATATATTGTTATAAAATTAATTATAATAAAATGGTAGTACATACTAAACCGAAACAATTTTTTGTGACGTGTCACACAATTAGTCAGACTGGTATGCTTTTAACTAGTAATTTTAGCAATTCTTGTGTTTCTTGAAAGGCGTGAGTGCAATATTATTGTCAAAAAGGTAATATTAGAGTTTTTTTACTTTCAAATTTTTAATCCATAATAGCATGTCGGAAAAACAAAGTTCGTCAAAGATAAAGCTGTATGCTTAATATGCTCAGAGACTGTGTCGACATTAAAAGAATATAACATAAAAAGGCATTACGACACAAAACATGAACAACAATATAAAAACTTAACAGGACAACTCCGGATTGATAAGTTTAATCAAATGGAGAAAAACTTGGGAAAACAACAGGTTATTTTTTAAAATCAAGCTATTTTATCAAATATGGCAGTAAAGGTTAGTTTTGTTGTCAGTCAAATACTGGCAAAAAAGATTGAGTTGAAAGATTGAGTTTGCCAAATAAATAGAAGTACGTTGGCTTAGTAGAGGTGCAATGTCAAAAAGAGTATACAACTTAAAAAGCGAAATACAATTGTTCTTGGATATGAACAGTGCGATTTTGAGTTTCTTATCGACATGACTCACCATCTTAATGATCTTAATGTGGAACTTCAAGGCAAAGGACAGTTTATTCACAATTTGTATGACAAAATTCAGGGCTTTGAGCGCAAATTAAAATTGTGGAAACAGCATCTTTTGCAGAATAATGTGTCTCACTTTCCACATTTAGAAAAAGAAAACGTTACTACTTCTCAAAAATACGCACAATATATAGACATTTTCATCAACGAATTTCAATTACGATTCCAAATGTTCAAAGCTGAGAAGACAGCGGTTCCCATGAAAATGTTTTCCTCGCCATTTAATATCGATTTGGATACAGTTCCCGAAGACTGTCGAATGGAAGTGGTTGACATGCAGAATAATACCGATTTAAAAAATATATTTTTCTCAGTAAACATCGAAAATTTTTATAAATCTTATTTCAGCCCTGAGAAATTGCCGCTTTTGACGAAAAATGCAAACCAAATGATGTCTCTGTTCGGAAGTACGTATATTTGCGAATAATTATTTTCAACCATGAAATTAATTAAAATTGACCATCGATCAAGAATGAGTGATGCATGATTAGAAAGCTGCGTACGTGTAGTTACCTCATCAATTCCGGCTAATATTGATCAGCTAATATCGAAAAAACAGTACCAAATTTCTCATTAAAAATTTCAAGTAAATTCCTTTTTCTGTTCTTTTCTTATTTGTTTTTATTTTGTATTAAAATTTATATATGAAATCTTTACTTTTTTTAAAATCTTATATTTTTTTATCCTAATGTTTATTATAAATAAAGTTTTGTAAATTATTAATAAGTGTTACTTAATGTGCGGCCCGCCAAAAAATTTTAAAATTTAAATTGGCCCGTTGATTAAGAAGGTTGCTCACCCCTGGTTTACGGTATCATATCTTTCTTAGGGAAAGGTTACCGAATAAAGACCTCTGACATTTTTCGATATACATGTGTTAGGTTTTTAAGATATAAAAGTCATTCACGTTTAATTTGAAACATTTAATCAACTGTCAATAATACTGTTAAATACAAAACGGTAAAAACAGCGTTGCGTCGCGTGGCACGACTTAACACGTCTATCTTTACAACCCAACTGCTCAAGTTGCCCCTGTCGGTTCGACTTATTGGGGTAATATATGTAGATGGCTCTGGATGTCGAAACCGCTAACATTCGGTTTCGCTACCCTCGGAATCGTCCGCGATTCCCTGTGGGTCGAAAGGGACACACCATAGCTTCATGCGATCGGCTGCAAACACAGAAGAGAAGCTGCGCTGGGTTCGCTCTGCTCCTAGAATATCGCCCAGTAGGAAACGATCGTTTCCAAGGTTCTTGACCACTAGGTATGGGCCTTTGTGTGCTGGCAGCAACTTCCGTGGTTCTCCTGTAGCGGACGTTTCTTTTCTCACGAGCACTAAATCTCCAGGGTTATATGGTCGCGGGGGTCGATGATGAACGTCGAAATACCTCTTCTGTTCGGCCTGTACCTGTCTGTATCTTCTGGAGGGCGTCTATTCGGTTCTGTTGAATATCAACAACCTCTT